>NC_058403.1:177478884-178078884 GCF_002201575.2 Neomonachus schauinslandi | reverse complement strand
TTTACTTAAAACTCTGTGAGCCTATGGACTTGTAATCAAAACCACAATTACTGTTAGATTGGTTCCATGTGTAATTAAGACAGGAAAAAAATACAAGCCAGTAAAATGAGTAATGCAAGGAAATTCTGATGCACAGCTTCCTTTTGAACAGGGCTTTACACACTCATCCCTGTGTACTTCTCTGTTGAAGATTCTTATCTTGGCTGCATAGATTGTTCGGAATTTTCAACCTAAAGGAAAACAGTGTGGTCTGCTTTTTCTTGGGGGAGCACCCCCAAGAAATTAATTCTGCCTGGGCCAGATTCTCTTGTGCATGATTTCCCCCAGCACGTTGGCTGGTGGTCTTATTGCCGGACTTGTCTTTTATTTAAAATTCCTGTGGGACGTGATAGCGCTCACAGAGCCATGTTAGGGATGCCATAGTCTACCTCAGACCCGAGGAACGCTTGGATGTTATTTTATTGCCTTGAGCAGTCTGTGGATCTCTTACTTCTTCATTCTGATTAATGGGGAATTCAGAACTGTATTAGGAGATAGTTCACCTGAACTATTATTGCTTTGATGGAATTAATGATCAGAGATTGGCTAGTGCCCAAAGCAAATACATGAACTGTGCCTAATTTTACATTGCCCTGCTTCTGAGACAGTTGTTTAACAAAGGCCTTTTATATTGATTAAAGCCAATTAATAAATGGAAATGAAATCTAATTTCTTTTACACCTATGGCTGAGTTTGGTGCGTCTCAATGACCTATATACAGGCAACACCTTTGTTTACTAGGTGCAGTAATTAAGGCAGGACACTTTATTGCCGTTCTGTGGTAGATAACCACTTCGATACCTTTATTTGCGTCAAAGTGCTCTTTACACAGCCTTTGAGGGACTGACCTCATCGAAGCAGTTTATCTTCCAGTGACCTATTTTGGAGTAATATGGACACAGAGGTGCTTCTCTAGAGTTGATCTAAAGTATTATGTACTTAGTAACTAACTTAGCTGTTGTGAATACCAGAAACTTAAGAGTTGGCCATATATTTGATGGTTCTCTCTGTTTAGCAACTTTGTTGGAAAGCTACTTGGTAGATCTTTTTTTTTTTAAATATGAATATATAGGTATATAAAATTAGACTTTTTACTCACTAATAATTCAGTCACTATTTACTGACTATATACTTGCTATAACAGTAGTTATTGGGGATTCAATAATGAACTAAAAAAGTAGGATAACCATTTAAGTTTTAGTCCAATTGGATACCTTCAAGAGGCAAAGGTGGCACTCTTAATAATTACTCTGGGACAACAGGTGTAAACTGGGACTGTTCCAGGAAAACTGGGATGAATGGTCACCTTAGTTAAAGCAGGCATGGTCTCTGTCCCCATGGAGCTGCAGTCAGTGGAGGAGATGGAGTTTAATTCAATAATCAGATGATAAATACTAATGTACAGCTATAAAAACATTATAAAAGACCATATAATAAGGGAATTTGACTTTGTCTTGGGGTTAGGGAAGATCTCCCTAAGGAATTAAATTATGTGCTGAGATCTGGAAGAAGGTAGAGATTAAGTATTTCAGAAGGAAAAACAGTGTGCAAAAATTTTGGGGGTGGGAAGGCAGTATGTGTGCCCAGGAAAAAACAAGAAGATCAGAGTGATTCAAACACAGATCTCAGTGCAGAGTATGGAGTGGGATGAGCCTGGGAAGCTTGGTAGAGCCCACACCACATAGGGCCTTTACTGCCCTGGAAGGATTGAGATCTTTACCCTAACTGAAATGGGAAGCCATCATAGAATTTAAGAGGTGGGTGTGGGGGTATATAAGTAGGTGGGTAGGTCACATGGTCAGATATGGTTTTTGAAAAGATCATTTGGACTGAAGAGTGAAGAAGAGATTGAGCAGGGATGGCTGGACTGAAGCAGGGCAGGGAGCAGGAGTAAATCTGGAGAGGGTGGTTAGGTAACTCCTCTGGCTGTCCAACTGAGAGACTGTGGTGACTTTCCCTAGGGTGGTAACTAACAGTGGAATTGGAGCAAACGGATGGATTTGAGAGATATTTAGGAGCAAAACTCAAAAGCACTTGGAAACGGAGTCTTTGGAGACATGGGGAATGAAGGGTGTTTAAGATTGTTTTGAGTGTGTCCGGTCAACCTGATTTGTAAATTAAAAATGAGAGCACTGAGCAGAAACCACAGAACAGATAGAGCTGGCTTCACTGACTTCTCAGATAGTCCCTGAGCGGCTGGAGATCATTTCTAAGAAGTTTGAAACTCAGAAATATCCTCTTTTTTTTTTTCTCTTTTATGGTTCAGCACACTTTTTCTCTTTCATTTTACAATGTGCTATAAACATTTTTCCACGCACTGGACAAAAATCTGTACGAAACATCGAGGACTGAAGTTGGGTAACAGAGAGTGATCGCTAAAACAAGTATTGGCATTAGGTTAAGGCCCAGGGCCTGGCAAATGCCTGCCAGGGACATTACACTAGAGGAATGTCTTTAATGCTCCTTTGTGGGGCCCTGCACCTACCCCTGGAAACTCAGAGATATTTTAACCTTTCAGTATCACCAGGGTGCCATGTAGTGTGTGGAGGAGGAGTAGCATAAGGAATGAGTTGGGTGTGGGGGGAGAGTATAGTTTTTTTTTACATTCTTATGCAAGAGTTGAACTACAGTATGATCCCAACTGGTATTGCTGTGTCATTGATTTCTTACCCTGATCTCTTCTCAACTAGCCTGTAGGGCAGCGTGACTAAGGTATCATTTAGGAGGCCAGGGCAGTAATTTTCTAAATAATACCTTAGTGCATTGAAGGGGTTAAGGGAAGGATTCCCAAATGCTTCATCCGTGACCAGGCTGTATCTTAGACATTGGGCCAACTGGTTTATTACATGGTTCTTTTATAAGGCCGTTGCTCATATTGGAGTGTGATGTAATAGAGCTTATGAATTAAAAATAAAAACCCACAGGGTCACGTGAGTGTGTATTAACACCAGTGAACTAAGTATATCTTTCTTTGTAGGACATAATGTCGTGGGTAGGAGACTTTTGCTTTTGCAAATGGCATAGTATCAGGCTAACATTAGTGTTTAAATATTTGCCAAGTGATGACATAGTGTAGGTTGCTTCTTTCTTAGACTGGATTCTTGTTTCATTCATTCCGCCTTTCTTGCTGATACGGCATGCACACTTTTTAATGACAGTTAAACCAGGTCTATCTCTGGGGCCTTCCTGCACTCTTAGTTCAGATACTGTACTAAGAACATCAAAATCTATATGAGCATAAGAAAAATTCTCTTTACTCCTTAGAAATTAAATATCAGTTTTATGGCATTCTAAAAATTTTTAATATGGTATCTTAAATTTCTTCCCCAAATATTGTTTCAGTTAAATAAGAGGAAGAAGTTTCTCTTCACTTCTTTTGCTGAGCTCTTTTATCTTGGTAAATTATGAAATTTCTGCCCCAGTTGAGACACAGAGATTCAGTTTCCATTAGTAGTCAGTTTTGCGTGACTGGAGGTGAGGAAGGATGTTGTTAAAAATTCCAATTTTCTTTTAATTTTTGGTCTCTTCCCTTTTTGCTTTTCTTTATTTGTTGTAAGCTGAGTATTTTAAGTAGGCTCATCTATCTTTGGTCCTTCATCCTGAGCCTGGCATTGGCTAGCCAGAAGAATTGGATATTATTTTTCAAAAGCTTAGTACAGATTTTGATGTCTCATTGTAGGATTTAACACTGAGAATGACCGAGGCCAGTGTTCAGGGATAATTCAGGTGGCTTTGACTCCTGCTCGCCAACTCATTACTTTACTAAGCATTGAGTCGTATTTTAGATTAAATGTGGTTAATTTTTTCCGTTCAGTTCTTAAAACACTGTGTTAGATATGTGGCTTGAGTTGAAACTCTGTTCCTGGATTATCGTTCACTATGAACTTGAACAGCCCAAAGATTTATTTGATGGCAATATGCTCAGCTTTTAAAATTAAAAACTAGAGCTAGTATTCAAAATAACTTTTTAACATGCCAGTTTTGATCTTTGATCAAAAGATCAGTTTTGATTAACTCCCTGAAAAGACATGTAACTTAAGCATTATGTGTGTAAGTGGGGCATGTGTGTTGCTGTAAGTTTATTAGAGTCTTTCTTAGCTTGAAAAACCCTCATTAGTGACAAGGAAATAATAACGCCTACCTTCAAGGGCCACTGTGAGAGATAAATAAGACCATTCATTCATTTGTTCCTTCAACAGATATTTCTTAAGCATCTACATCGTGCAAGGCCCCATAGTAGACAATGGGAATATGACAGAAGCAAACAAAGCTCTCGCCCTCATGGAGCTTATATTCTGCTTAATATTTGTAAAGCACATTATGGGTGATCAATAAATGATAGCTCTAACTGTCTCTACAGAAAATTTTTCTAAAACTTATGGTCTAAGATACGTTGTTAAATTATTTGAGGACTTTCCTTATTTTGAATTTGAATTAAATAGGGGTATTGAAGAATTTCTGTAGATGTATTTGCACGTTAATTTTAAGGTTTTAAAGTAGTGATTTTTAACTCTGACTGCACATTAGAATGAGCTGGGGGGCTTTTAAAAAACTAAAATACCGGGGGCACCTGGGTGGCTCAGTCGGTTGAGCGGCTGCCTTCGGCTCGGGTCGTGATCCCAGAGTCCTGGGATCGAGCCCCACATCGGGCTCCCTGCTCAGTGGAGAGCCTGCTTCTCCCTCTCCCTCTGCCTGCCTCTCTGCCTACTTGTGCTTTCTCTCTCTCTCTGTCAAATAAATAAATAAAATCTTAAAAAAAAAAAAACTAAACTAAAATACCGGTTTCTCAAGGCTGTCCTCAGAGATTCTGATATGATTGGTCTAGGCGGGACACAGGCCGTGGTATTTTTTTAAAAAGCTCCTAAGATGATTCTAATAGGTAGCTGTGGTCGAGATTTATTGCTTTACAGGTAGGAATATCTTATGAGTATTTACACATTGTGGGTAATCATAGATTTGCTGTTTGTATATCAGGGTGATAGCTTGATGTGAGAGAGGAACTATACCATAAGCTATAGACTGAAGAATTTCAGTGATAGGTTTCAGAATAAAACATGTTGGCTTCAGAGAACCAGGATATGGGGACTGTAGGCATGACTGCCACAGTGCATCTGTCACCTTAGGTAAGTCCTTTTAGCATTCAGTATTCAGTATTCTCATCTTTAAAGTGAGGGGTTTGTTTAAGGACAGGGAGGGTGCCTGACAGTACTGGCATCTTGCTGTGCTATAATGTATTGATTACCTGTTACCAGAATGACTTTCCTGGCATGCTGCCTTGTTCCTTCCCTTCCCCAAAGCTAACCAGGCGAGTGGTAGACATCTAACCAGAGCCTGCCAGACCATCATTGGGCCAACAGACAGCTAATTCACTCTTGAGAGAGTTTGAGTAAAGCTACAGTGTTATTGTAGTGTGTGAAGCACAGAAGCTTGAGGAAGGGTTGGGGGACCTGGATGATCGCCTTGGACCCATTGTCTACTACGGTGTGACCGAGGCCAACTGCACAAAGAGAGACTACGTAGAGGAGGTGTGCGGAGAGGGGCACAGATTTCACAAGAATGCCACTAGATGACCCATGAGAGTGATGGCATGGAGAGGTTTGTCTTTGACTTCATCCCATTTGCAGTCCCCAGGGCCCCAGCTGTATTTAATTCTTGTCCTTGGGCAGCTCTGATACCATCTGCCGTTTCCTTATCATTTTTCCTTCCTCATACTCCCTTCAGTGGGTTTCTGCCCTTTGCAACCCCATATACTTTGAGTAGGATGTTAGGATAGTAGACACTTTTTTTTTTTTTTTAAAGATTTTATTTATTTATTTGACAGAGACAGAGATAGTGAGAGCAGGAACACAAGCAGCGGGAGTGGGAGAGGGAGAAGCAGGCTTCCGGCCGAGCAGGGAGCCCGATGTGGGGCTCGATCCCAGGACCCTGGGATCATGACCTGAGCCGAAGGCAGACGGTTAACGACTGAGCCACCCAGGTGCCCAGGATAGTAGACACTTTTGAGAAACAAATGGGGCAATAATAAAAATAGAAACAGGGTAGGGAGAATAAGCAAAATCGTGCATGGTTGTGGAAAGAATGAGGATAGTAAGTTATAGTCTTAGCTCTGTCCCAGAATAGCTCAGTGACCTTATCCAAGGTGCCTGACACGACTAGGTTTGTCTAAAATGGGAATGGTGCAATCTCACAGGGATGGTGTAGTGAAAAATTAGATTACCATTGTAGAAATGCTTTGAAAAGGGAAAGGGGCACGTCAGTGAGGGGATTGCCTTGTGAACAGATACTTGGAGAATGTGAGTTTTGAGATGTTTGCTCTCAGAGACAGATACAGTAGAGAAGAGAAGATGAGTTATAAAATATGCTGACAGGACCAAATTTTTAAGTGTTGATTTAACTCTAAATGGAAGACTTCTTTACTTCTGTCAGTTTTTAATTTTCATAGCTTGATTTTTTTTTCTCCCAATGGTTATTATCTCATTCTCCGAGCTTCTACTTATTTGTAGCCTGAATCGTTTCCTGGATTCGTTCTAATACATATTTTTAGATATAGTTCAGTTTTTTTTTTTTTTCATGAAGTTCTGCTGCAGATATGGGCAACAGAATGAGTTAATGATAAAGTTATTGTTTTTCTTTCTTTGGGTTCAGTGAAGAGCAAGAATTGGGTCATGGATGCAAACGATTTAGTTGGTTGGTTTCCTTCTTGTCCTCAGTTGGCACATCATAAACGCATTTTGTTGTCTCCACTCAGTGGGTTGGGCAGACAATGGGAGAGGTTTATAATTGGAATAGTAAGGACGTCAAGAGTTCAGGACTGAGGGGAATTGGCCCTGCAGTGAACATGCTTAGCATTTGGACACCATTAAGCCTGACTCAGACAAGATTTTCTCATCCTTCAGCATTACTCTTGAAGATAACTTTTCATGGACACAGGTAACTAAGACAGATAAGGTAAAATAAAAGGAAGATTGGATCAGTCAGTAAGTAGAATGTGTACAAAAATCTTCCCAGTCATATATGTGTTTATTGACACCAAGTGGAATAATTTCCCAATATATTTAGACATTAATATCATTCCCTTTCTCAGAGCAATGTACACATTTGGTTTATGTAAGAGATATAAGTGTAGGAATTTTGATAGATTTTACTGCTGGAAAAACCTAGGCCATTTTCCTTGCATTTCAAATTGTTTTCTATTACTTTAATGGAAAAGGAAGGTCATCAAATGCTGCTCATAGATCTGACATTGAAACACAGGTGTCTTTCTTGTTTTTTTGAAGATTTTATTTATTTGAGGAATAGAGAGAGAGAGAGAGGCAGAGGCCGGCTCCCTGCTGAGCAGGGAGCCAGACACAGGGCTCTATCCCAGGACCCTGGGATCATGACCTGAGCTGAAGGCAGTCGCTTAACACGCTGAGCCACCCCGAAACATAGGTTTCTTCATTGGCAGTGTTTATGGAGTTACCTAACTGCCTAATATTTAAGATTTCTTTAAAAGGTGTGAAGTTTATTATTTCCAGTCAAGAATGATTGGGGTGTGCCATACCGTTCTTTTTTAAAACTCACCGACAAGTCGATTAAAGTTTATAGAATTATGTTCAGGGAACGAGTAATTTGCAGACGGTGCCTTTGTTTTTTGAGTTTTTTTGGTAGCTCTGTTGTCATTGTTTTTGATTGGTGTTAGGAACAAAAGGCAAAAATACTGAAGGATTATAGTTAGAATTCTGCAAAAACAGATGTTCACCCTAAATCACTTTGTTAGGAAGACTTTGATACGATAAACTCCTCTGGTAAACTGATACAGCATGGCCCAAGGCCTCAGGCATACAAAAACATTCTGCTCAAGCAGAATATTCCAAGGGCTCAGAGGTTATCTCCTCAGAGGCAACCAAAGCCAGTCCTGAAGACAGACTTTTCTTTGGAATGTGCCGGGTTTGAGTAACCCGGGCCTGCTGAGTTGTCTTTCCTGCCCACAGGTCTAGCAATACTTTATTGCTAGTCATGGTGAATGTCATGCTGTTGTGTTTCTGGATTTTGTTGTCTTTCTCAAAGAAGTGTTGAGTTTTCTTCTGGCAGGCAGTTCATTTACCCGGGAAAGGCTTGATTTTTTTTTTTTTTAAGGTTGTTTTTAATCTTTGTGAGGTTAAAACCAGAGTAGCCTTATTGTAGGCCTAGTTTATCCTTACTCCCAAGTTACGGATCTGGAGTCTCTGTTGAATTTGTACAGGTGTTTAATGGAGGCTCTGCACTTTGGTGGGGTGGACACTGGCTGTCTCCCCTCTGGGGGCACTGAGAGTTGTGCAGCTTATAGCTTCCCAACAGATGCTTTTATCCAGTAGTCATTCCTTCTCTGGTTGTTGCTCTTTGCTCAGCCTCGTAGAGTCTCACCCTCTGCATATACATCTTGCTATTTAGCTAAAGACTCAAGCAGACTCCTGTGAAGATTTTTAGATTCCCCCCACCTTTTTTTGCATAGATCCTTCCCCTCTTGCACTCTGGCCTGCATATCCCAACCAGCTCGTTCTCCCCGTATTCCAACCCTTTTCCTCTCAATTCACTGAGATTGCTCTGCTCTGCTCAGGCCAGCCCTCTCTGCCTCACAATTGGGAAAATAACAGAAAGCTCAGTTGGTCATACTGCTCATCTCATTTGTTCTTCTTCCTTCAGGGATCATAGTCATGACATGCCTATTGTTCACTGACTGAAAACTGTTGTTTCATATATTTTCTCTAAGTAATGTTTTTCTGGTTAATTACAGAGAGAGAGATAATCTGGTGCCAGTTACTCTGCGTCGTTGGAAGTGGATTTTTTTTTTTTCTAGCATAGTTTTTATGTACTGATTAAGAACAGCTCTTGAGAATCGGACATATATGGTTCAGATTTAGTCTTCAACATTATCATCTCTTGATCTTTGGCATTTTGTTGACATCTCTCTGACTTACTTGCTTTATCTGTAAAAACCCTGCATAGGGTTTTATGAGCATTATTTGTAAAAGTCCAAGTAAAATGCTTGGTATAGCTCCTGACAAATATTAGAGCTCATTTTTTTGGTGATGATGATGGTGATACTTTGGTGGTATTTGGCTTTACTTGCACCATTAAGTGAGGATGTTACAGGGCAAAAAAAAAAAAAATGCTATTCTTATGTTAGAAAGTCAAGGTGCTGCAAGTCTTTGACTGTTAGTTGTCACCAAAGTGGAATAGGGTAAAGGAGAACTTTTCCTTTTCTCTGCCTGCAGAACTGTCAGAGAAGTTACACAAAAATTCATTGACGACTTCCAGGCATGGTAATAAGAAGAGCTGATGCTTGTTCTGAAGTCACCCCATAGCCTTTAAAACTCCTGAACAGTGTGTGCAGAATGCCTTCAAAAATCAACCTGATGATATCTTTAATGTTTTATTTTATTTTTTTTATTTATTTTTTTTTAGATTTTATTTATTTATTCATTAGAGACAGAGAGAGAGAGAGGCAGAGGGAGAAGCAGGCTCCCAAGGAGCAGGGAGCCTGATGCGGGACTCGATCCCAGGACCCTGAGATCATGACCTGAGCCGAAGGCAGACGCTTAACCATCTGAGCCACCCAGGCGCCCTTTAATGTTTTATTTCTTAAGCTGTGTGGTGGGTGTGCTTATATTTGTCTTTACTTTTTTTAGTACACCTGAAATATTCCATAATTAAAAAAAATCTGTCTTAGCCCCTCAAATAGTCCTGATGTATATGTTTTAAAAATACTGATTTAAATATACAAACTGCAGTATGGGATGGGTAAGATAGGTTGCACTTAAAATACATATAGAACTCTACCATATACTCTTAATGAAAGTGTGTGTATGTGTATATGAAAAACTTCGTTTGGAAAGAAACATCAATTTCAGGAAAGCAATTTCTTTCTGAGAAGAGAAATGGATGGGAGAAAAAGCAGGTAAGAATACAAGAAGGTCTTAAATTGAATCCATGATGTTTTATTTCTGAAAAAAATGGAATCAGATATTCAGAGTAGCATATTGAGACCTGGATGGTGTTTGTTAAATTCTTCTCTGTATGCTTGAGATACACACACACACACACACACACACAACATTAAAAAGAAATATAATAAAAGAAATATAATACCATTAATGTTCGAGTTGGAACTAAAAAACTCTTCACTTTAGTGCCTTGGTTCATGTTTTGTTTTGTTTTTTTAAGATTTATTTATTTATTAGAAAGAGAGAGAGAACACCAGTGGGAGGCGTAGAGGGAGAGGGAGAGAGAATCCCAAGCAGACTCCACCCTGAGCATGGAGCTTGATGTGGGGCTCTATCCCATGACCCATGAGCTCATGACCTGAGCTGAAACCAAGAGTCAGATGCTCAACCAACTGACCCACCCAGGCGCCCCTTGTTTTAGCAAGGCTTTTTGGGATGTTATGACAGTATTCTGCACTGTGTTTTACTCTGGGACGACTCCACAGTACAAAGTTAAACCAGAGATCAAGAACACCTTTCCTCCTGTATATGTATTTGTAGCTCTGTAACTTGGTGTTTGGTCTACCTAAGTTTGGATTTTGGGAATACAGACTGCAGGAACTTTTTCCTGCTGGATTGTGCTCCAAGTCTCAACCACGCTCCCCGGAACCTTTCAAACATTAAAAGCCCAGGATGGATTCTCAGTGTGAGGACAAAGTCCTACAACTTAAGGGCACCTGTCAAGCACCATCCCCCCCCCACCCCCCGCCTTGTTGCCTCCCACCATCATCTCCTCTTTCTGTCATCCAACCGTCCTCAACTTTCTTTTTCTTCTTTTGTTTCCTCTCAGGTTTCTTGTTCATTCCCTCACTTTCATTCTGGGCATTTGCACTTGATTTCTTCCTTCATCTCTACCTCCCCCCCCCCTTCCCTCTGTCTTCCCAGCTGTCCATCTATTAGATCTTACCTTCAGTATCCCTGTCTCTCTGTCTCTATCCATCCATTCATCCATTTACATTGTACAGGTCCACCATATTAATGTTCATATCCTTACTGGTATTACTTAGTTGGCCATCTTTCCAGTTTAGATTTTAAGCTCTACTCGAGAGAGACCGCTTTTGTTTCCATTGCCCCAGCATCTCTGTAGCACCTTTATAGTGTCTGCTATAACTTAGGCAGGAAATAAATGTGTGTTGAATGAATACATGAATGACGTACAGTTTGAGCTTTTGACTTACATATTCTTGTTGGCTAGTTAAAACACATTAATGGAAGGTACTGGATTTAAATAAAACAAAAATATTTTTGTGACTATTTTCATAAAACATAAAAGAGGATTTGGGGTCAGAGGTGTATTTTAAAGTCAGAGAAGTAGTGTTTACTCACAAGGGAAGCACTGTTAGAATCCATTGGCATTGATAGGCTAGTTTTCTTTAAATAAATTAATTAAAACATTTCTTACAAGTAGCACATGGTATGGAAAAAAATCAAAGGAGAGTGTTTAAAATAAAAAGCAACACTTGTCAGTTCCACTTTTCCTTAATCCTATCTGATTAATAGGTTGAAATTTCAATAAGAGGATTCATTCACCTTCAAGAAGAAAAAAAAAAGTAAACGTTTATATATTAGAACCATATAATGGCTTAAGAAAAGCAGCTATCATTCAGTTGAAGGGAGGATGGGAATAAAGCTTCACACTGAAGGGACTTTTTAAGTCACGATTTGTTTTTTTTTAAATGCCATATAAAGGGTGCAGTGTCTCCTCCAGTGTTAGCTTATGTTTCCTGTAACCTTCTTCCTCAAAGGCCCATCCTAAAAAAGGTTCAGCCTTGCTTTTTTTTTTTCTCTTTCAAAGACAGTATCTCAAAAATGGTACTAATTTAAGCCCTGCTAAAAAGTCCAGATGCAGCACCTGGGAAAAATGGGGTTCAGAAGTTCAGAATTTGAAACTGCTTAAGCTAGGAGAATCTTCTTGCTGTCATTGCAGGAAGTTGGTAACTTCTTTCGGGTGGGCATTGTTCCATTATAACAGATGGCCCCAAGTGTGGACGTGCCAGAGAGTGAAGCCCGAGTGTGAACTTGTCCAAGAAGTTGAAACACTTCTCAGAATATCTGCTCCCGATGATAGCCATGTCATTGCAACTGGGTTGGAAGAGCGAGCTCAAAGAAGCATAAAAGAATCTTTAAGAGCTTTGTCGTCCAGTATGGTAGCACTAGGCACATGGGGCTGTTGAGCACTTGAAATGTGACTAGTCCAAACTGAGATGTGCTGTGAGTGTAACATGCACATCAGGTTTCATAAACTTAGTATAAAAAATAATGTATGCGTATAACAAAAAAATAATGTAAAATATCTGGTTACTGTTTTTAATACTGGTTAATGTTGAAACAATATTTTGGGCACACTAGGTTAAAGAAGATACATTAATTTCTCCTGTTTTATTTTGCTTTTCTTTCTAAAAACAGCCACAAGAAAATTTAAATTTATGTATGTGTCAAGCTTTATATTTCTATTGGACAGTGGTGTTTGTAGGAGAATCTTTACCAGGGATGTCCTGGGAAGCTTTGTCCAACTTTGATTTGACTGTTTATTCTGAAATATGTTAGGTCCAATACAGAATTAAAATCTTGGAATTTCTAAGTTAGTTTCTTAGTAGCTCGCAGTTTAAATGTAGCAATAAAAGCAAGAGTAGGATTTTTTTTTTTAGTTGTAAAAGAAATTTCTAGAAACTAAGAGCTTTGCAGAGCTAAAAATTCATTCTCATTGTTTTATTTTTAAGCTCTATTTTAAGTTTCTGCCAGAACAAAAATGTTCAGTCCCTTTTGGGTTCTGATGGCCTGGTAAAACTTCTTTGTAAACCCAGGGGATGTGATAGAATTGGCACAGGAGAAAATTAATTTGGTTGGGATCCATGAATGGAATGGAGGTAATGAGCAAAGCTTGCAAGAGTCCATGTAATCAGTCATTGCAGAGGTTTTGCTGCGAAGCTAGGCTGCCCAGCACCCTCCACTGTGGGCAGCATCATGTCAAGATACCTTCCTAGAGAACCCCCACCCCCAACTCTCATGTAAAAAGAGAAAAGTGTAAACATACACATAGAATATGTACGTAATTATAGGCCACATATACACATCCAGTAACATTGCTTGGCATTGATTCTTGTGTGTGTATGTGTTTTTCTGGAAAAAAGTTAAATGGGTTTTCCACGACTTTTTTTTTTTTCTTTCAGCCTAGTTGTAGGATATTTTCCAACCCCACTTTTTTCCAGTAACTTAAACTCAAAACTCATAGCAGTGAGGCACTTTCTTGTCAAAGGTGAGTCAAAAACAGGAACCTTTTAATTCTGTCACATGATGCCAGATTTCAGAAAATAGTTAATAGCAAGGAGTTCTTCACCGCACCTCCCCCCCCATCCCCCTTCAGTTGTCAGATTCTTAGCTGCTTGACTTCTTCACCATTGCTAAAGCCAGGAATTCAGAAGTGTAGGTCGGATATTCTCCGTAGAAAATGCATTCAGGAGCGTGCACATTACACGGGTTATAAATAGTATCTGCCCTGACAATGCTGGAATTTTCTCAGCTTCTGGAGACATTGAAGTCTTTGTTTTGTGGGTCGCTGCCCTCTCCCCCACCCCGATGCTTGAGTCATAAAGCCTGAAAAACTAATGAGGCTGCTGAAACTTAAAATCTAATTGCTAAGATGTATGAGAAACAATGAGAGGTGGCGTAGACCATACATAAGCTTGGATGCAAGGCAGCTTCTTGGCTGCTGTTGTCCTGCGACCTGCTCACTTTGCATTTTCCTGTTTCAGGACCTTGACTTTATTTTTTTCCATCAGTAGCATCCAATTAGATTTGGATTGAAAAAACTTAAAACCTAAGTAGATAGTCATTGAGGCTAATTTTAGATCCTGAATTCCCCATTTAGAATAGAAAAAAAAAAATCTATCCATGAAAACAAAAGTACAAGCCAGCTTTTCTTGATATTGTGTGTATGTGTATTTGAAAATGTTGGCCTTATATTGAGTTTATATGGGATTGTGTACAGTAGGGGTTAGTAAACTGTAATTGGCATCCAGCTTGCCACCTGTTCCATGTATAGCCATAGAACTAAAAATGGTTTTACAATTAATAGTTGTTTTTGGGGCACCTGGGTGGCTCAGTCGGTTAAGCATCTGCCTTTGGCTCAGGTCATGATCCC
The DNA here is from genome assembly GCF_002201575.2 of Neomonachus schauinslandi. Taxonomy (NCBI): domain Eukaryota; kingdom Metazoa; phylum Chordata; class Mammalia; order Carnivora; family Phocidae; genus Neomonachus; species Neomonachus schauinslandi. The sequence continues at coordinate 178,064,700 of NC_058403.1, read as the reverse complement.
AGGGTCCTGGGATCGAGTCCTGCATCCGGCTCTCTGTTCAGTGGGGAGCCTGCTTCTCCCTCTGCCTGCCGCTCTGCCTACTTGTGCTCTCTCTCTCTCTCTCTTTATAAAATCTTTAGGAAAAAAAAACATAGTTGTTTTCAACCATTTAAAGTTAAACAAGACAAAACACATGCAACAGACACCATATGTGGCCCACCAAGCCAAAGGCATACCTGGCCCTTTACTTCAATAGTTTGCTGACCCTTGGTTTAGAATGTTTGCTGTGCGACACTTGATACTTGGTATGTGATCAAATAAAAAGTTCCTTTCTTGAATTTTTTTTTTTTTTAATTCACCCAACAAGTATTTCTTGAGTATTTGTTCTGTTCCTACCATTGTCCTAGATATGGGGGGAAATAAAGTAAACAAAAACAAAAAAAACGTCCCATCTCTACCTTCACAGAGCTTACATTTCTGTGGAGAGAAAAAAAAAAAAGACAAACCCTGGCCAAATCAAATGGAAAAATAAGAAACTGAAAAGTGAAGGGCGCTTGGGTGGCTCAGTTGGTTAAGCGACTGCCTTCGGCTCAGGTCATGATCCCGGGGTCCTGGGATCGAGTCCCGCATCGGGCTCCCTGCTCTGCGGGGAGCCTGCTTCTCCCTCTCCCACTCCCCCTGCTTGTGTTCCCTCTCTCGCTGTGTCTCTCTCTGTCAAATAAATAAATAAAATCTTTAAAAAAAAAAAAAAAAAAAAAAAAAAAAAAAAAAAAAAAAAGAAACTGAAAAGTGAAGTGCTGGGAAGACAAAGCAGCCGAGGAGTGTGAGATAGGGAATAATGCCAGAGGCAGTTTTATGCATCTCACCCTCCCTTATGCTTCCCTTGGACTGTGCTGTGAAGTGGTGACTAAGTTATTTTCCAGATTTTGAATTCACCCCCCACACGCCCACACACAAACACAAGAAAACACTTGTTTGCTTTTCCCTGTGATTTCCTTATTTTCTCTGTTTATTCCCAAAGTTGCTTTTTTGCCCCAGCTGAAATTCCTTATTCAGCCCGGGCTTACGGAAGCCTTCAGGTGAGTGCTCACCAGGTCTGTTTATTTCCATCCTCTTGTTTTTCAGTCAGCTTTTCTCTGTCCTTCTCCTTCAGGTTCACTGCTTGTATGTAGCATATAATTTGGGTTTTGAACTTCAGTCTCTTAGGCTTTTTCCTCCCCCTCTCTTCTGGAGATAATGGATTATGATTATTTTATTTATTTATTTATTTTTTAGCATCAGCGTCTTTCCCCACATCTGAGTTTCTCTGTAAAGTCTGCATTTTGTGATCTTTACCTAAGTGAACTTTGGCAAATGTTTGTTCCCTTCATTTTGGATCTTCCCTGTTATTGGAATCCTTTGTGACTCTACCTGATCATTAATCCTGGTCTCCTGAGCATATGAGTAGTTGAGTATGATTTCTTCTCTGGTTTAAAATATGCCCTCTAGCCTGCATTTTGGTTCGCAGAATGACCAGAGCTTGGACAAAAGGCCATGGCTGACACATATACAGGCCTGAAATTATCTCGTTACAAAACAGTTGCCACATTCATGTAAATGGCTAAGCAAAGGTCAGAATATGAGCAACATTATTTATGGCTCAGTGAGCGATTTGTTATTCAAAGCCTGTCATCTTTTGTCAGAGACTGGTATTCTCAACGTCTGTGCCAGGCGAAGGACCATCTATGAAGTGATTTAGTACAAACTCAGAACACAGTTAAGAAGGAGACAATTTAGATGTATTCCAGGAAACATAAAGCCTGCACTTGACCCAGTAGTGCTGTTCTCTGTGCTACTGTCAGACTTGTGTGCCTCTTGACCCGAGAGTTTTCCTCCCCCTAAATCAGGTTTGGCATCTGTAGCCGGGGTAGTACTCACAGGATCAAGTTAATATTAGTGGCATGCCTGCAGCGTGTTGGCTTATTAGAACTTACTGCAATTGCTTGCTGTAGGGTCTGTGCTGGGTATCAATTTATTGCCTTTCGGGTCCAGATTCACACTCTTACCCGCTCTGTGAAAATGGATCAGCACTCTGAATGTTCTTCCTCTGCCAGTTGGCATGATGTTAAAGCATTGTCCGGAGAGCGCTCTGGAGAGACATTGGAGGAGGAAGTTTTCCTTCCCGCTTCTGCAGCTCCTGACTATTGCAGCATGAGAGACATTGCCAGGGCTTGTTTCCTACAGGGCCTGTGCCTTTTCCATCCCCCAGCTCCTACAGCATGGGTGCTTCTGCAGCACCAGGCTCCCGTAGTACGTGCTGGCCGGGGCTGCTTCTAGTAGCCAGCCGCTTTCTCTGGCCTCCCTACTTCGGTGGTTTTGGAGCAGTGTGCCTCTGTTGAACCACTTCTCTGTAAACAGCTTTCCCTGGCACCCTAGAGGATGGATTTCCAGTAAGTTCCACACATGCAATATCACAGTGAATTCCCTGCCATGCAGTGAGCACAGTGGCCCTTGATCTCAGCCCTGGGGAGGAAGGCTCTCCCTTGGGCACTGTGTCTCAGCCCTAGGGATATGGCTGCTCCATATATTATTGCCATTCTTACATTCTTTAGGGTTCTATTTACTTCTTTCTTTTTTAAGATTTTATTTATTTGAGAGAGAGCAAGCATGAGCGGGGGGCGGGGGGGAGGCAGGGAGGAGCAGAGGGAAGGAGAGAAGCAGGCTCCCCACTGAGCAGGGAGCCCGATGCAGGCCTCTATCCCAGGACCCTGGGATCAGGACCTGAGCTGAAGACAGACGCTAACCGACTGAGCCACCCAGGCGCCCTTTCTATTGACTTCTTACCGGCTAATTCCCTGTTACAGTTAAGAATTCCTTATATTAAACTTTCCCTGTTTAAATTACTGTGTAGTTTCTCTCTCCTGATTGGACCCTGACTAATACGGGGTACCATCAATAGATTTAGGTTCTTTGCTTGCATTGCAAAAGCATGTAGGTAAGAAGTGTCTAACGGATTTGTACAAAGGAGCATGAAATAAGAGTGCATAGGCTATTATATATTTCTCTGCATTCTTCTGATCACATGAACAGATCTTATGAAATTCTGGAAATCTGCAATTATCTGTAGTAAGGGAGGAGGTTAGTGGTTCTCATGGTCCTAGAATAAAATATCCATGAAAGATTTTGTGTGATAAATTGGCCATTCTGTTTTTCATGGGAGCTTTAGAATATGTGAGCAAGGCTGCTGATGGGACCCAGTTGGTGAGTGGTAATTCTGTTTTTGGGGGTCGTCTGCAGAGCAGTGCAGATGTACATTGATAATCAAGTGTTGATTAGATAGATGTACATGTCAGGTTTGTTTCCTTCTACCCTAGAATCATGTGATAGGGTTGCAAGCGGTTGCTCTTTTCTTCCCCTTTTCTGTGTGAATGCTGCAGCAATGTGATAATGGCAAATGTAAGACGCAAAAAAAAAAAAAAAAAAAAAAAAAAGACCGGAATGAGGTGCCTTGACGATTATCTGGTCTGATCCCTTCAGTTTTCTAATGGGGAAGCTGGCTAAGGTGAGGTAAAATGGCTGGCTCTAGAGTATGCACCTAGTTAGAGAACAAAAGAATACACTAAAATTTTTTGATTCCTAGCCAGTTGCTTTATCCTAACTCCCACCTATTAACTTTTAAATCTCTAGTGTTTTATTTTTTGCCTTTGTTCTTAAAATTTATAAAGCTTGAGAAGATATAGTATGTGCTTTATTAAAGAATATTTGAGTCTAAATACATTAAAAGGACAAACCAGAAAATGCCTTGAGTAGGTGCTCATTTTTTTAATTTGAAAAATACTTCGTTGAAGTGTAACATATGTAGAGGAAAGGGCATTAATTGTAAGTGTATCGCATTGATGAATTTTTTGTAAGTTGGCCTCCTGTTTACCAGCACTCAGACCAATTAACAGAATGTAACCTGCACTTCGTATACTCCCTTCTTGTGCCCTTTGGTTGCTGTCTCCCAAAGGTAGCCACCATCCTGGCTCCTAACAGCTTTCGTTAATTCTGCCTGCTTTGTACCTTTTAGAAATGGAATATCGTATAGTCATATAATAGGTACTCATCTGTGCCTGGCCTCCATTAATCATGATTATATTTGTGAAATTCATCCATGTTACTGTGGTTGTAGTTGTAGTTCATTCATTTTCATTGCTATATAGTATTTAATTATATGAACCTGTTGGGATTTATTTATCCAGCCTACTGTTGATGGGCATTTTCTAGTTTGGGGTGTTTACAAGTAGTGCACCTATGAACATTTGTCATTATTGTTGTTATTTTTTAGGTGTTTGGACATTGGAAGACTGCCAACTGTGAGGTTAAGGGCATAAGCTTGGTATTGGACAAACCATTAATTGGGTGTGATCTTGGTCAAGTTTTTTTTTTACCTCCTTGAGCCTGTCTCCGTGTTGGTAATGGACATAAGAATTCCAGTCTTGCAGGGCTTTGGAAAGAAATGAATGAAACGATGGATGGTTTTCATAGTGCTTGACATATATAATAAGTACTGAAAGAATGGAAGTTGCTATTGTTTTTTAAATTAAACTTTTGTAAATTATAACAAAGCATCCACATAACTTACTCTTTGCATTCTATTGCTAGGATGCAGTGTTTTTTTTTTCCCCACAGAGGTTGCACAGGCTTTCTTCAAATCTTTCTCTTCCCTCTCCCTCCCTCCATGCCACACTTGTTACCTGCCTGTTATAATCCAGGTATAGGGGCAGAGATTTAGAGTTTTTATAAGACTTTATTCATTACTAAGCTATCTTCTCAGTTTTTGCCATAGGGTTCACCATTATAATGCTATTCACTTATGTTTTCTCCTATTTTGCTTTTAATCAGCTCACTTTCTTTTACTCTACTTTGTCCAAAGATGCAAAATCCTTGGAGTAAGGGGTTTGTAGCAGTATTTTAAGAGTTTGTCATTTACCGTCAAACACATTTCACGTGCCATCACTGCATATTACACTTTTGGAAATATTCCACTAAGCATGGGCCTTGCTTGTTGGAATTCCTGGTCTGTGGATAGAGGAGGACAACTGAGCAAATAGCCCCATGTCTTAAATTTTGCTGGTGTCCTTACTTATTACCACTGTCTTGGCTCACCTCCTCCTTACCTCACACCAGCCTCTGAATGCACATATTGCTCTTCTTCAGCTTTTCACTAGTATAATCTATGCTATCTGTAGTTGATGGGATTGTCCTTCTCCAGACCTGCGACTGTCAGCTATTCCCATAGTAAGAGCTTAAGAAAACTCCACTTTACCATTAAGTCTTCAACACACACCACGTACAGGCTTTTCTCCTAAAGACATGTCATTGTATCCGTCAGCAGCGGCCAAGTTTTGCTGCATTAACAAAGCCCTGCAAAATTTTAGGGACTTAAAAAAAACTCAGTTGACAGTGGCTATGGTCTGGGTCTCTTTCCTTCTGAAGCTAATGCGTAAAGAGCAGCACCTATTTGGGACGTATTTGTCTTGAACAGAAGGAAAAGGGAAATAGTGGAATCACACACTGGCTCTTAGAACTTCCCCAGGAAGTGGCGCATGTCATGTCACTTGTATGCATGTTTCATTGGCCATAAGACGTCAGTGGCAAAGCCTGGTACCAGTGGGAGGGAAATAGAATCTTCCTGGAAGGAGCAGTCAGTAGGAAGGGACTTGGCAAGAAGGGGCAGCAGAGTCATTGCTTTGGTAGATAGGGTCTCTGGCATATAATTCCCAATTTGTTGGCAGCCTGAAAGAAATGGGGAATCACAGTTTCCTTCTCTCATTTAGTAAATATTGACTCCTTCTGCCAAATGATGTGATAGAAGCTCTGTGAAGCTTGAAGGCTGTGGTCTTGAGTCCTGCTTCTAGAAAATTCATGCTATAAATATAATCAAGAATATCCTCACTTTTATTTACAATTGGCCTAAAGCCAAGATTACTTGCATGAGTACTAGGTAATAAGTCAGTCAGTCCTTATTGACTCCTTGCACGGCCTCAAGCATGCTTTTCTCTAGAATGCATGTTTAACTTGGACTTTGAGGAAAATCATGAACTCATCCCGACTTAAGAAAGCTTTGTGAATGACTAGAGCTTTCAGCATTATGTTTATGTAGTTTCAAAGGTTGTATTATTATTATTATTTTTTTTTAGATGAAGGATGATTTAAGAAGATTAGGTAGCATCCCTCATTAATCTGGAGCTATTTTAATGAAAACAAAAAGGGCAACCTGCTTCCCTCTTAGAATGTCATATGTTAGGTTTATTTATAAATTATTTTTAATCAAATTTTATTTAGATTGGAGAGGATAATTTTCAAGTAGAGAATGCTAACTAACCTAGAATAAGGAAAGGAAAACACTTTTGTCCAAGTGAACATAATTTTAATAGCATTTTAAAAACCTCATAATACTAGTTTACATAATAGATATGTTTTTATAAAGCTGCAGATACATAAATATAGAAGATAAATATATAAAGATTACATTTTGCAAATGGATTAAAATCACCATGGTATTTAGGTACATAAAGTCAATCTTATGATAATTATTTTACTAAATGTGGGATCTGTTATAAAATGAACAATCTGATCCTAATTTTTCTTATTTAAATCTTGGGATGATTTGAAGTAGGGCTTAATCAATATATTAACATATTCTTGGAGTCTGATATTATGAGCATCGTGAACTTGATAGTTGAGATAAATATTTGACAGAAATTTAATAGGTAGAAGAATTTTTTTATTATCAGCTGGAGAGCAAAAATATTTGCATCTGCATTGAATACTGGACTTCCTTATGTGCGTGCACACACACGTGTGTGTATAGATGTGTGTATGATCGAAGACTCATGCTCTTCTAAGTGTGACCCATGAGCTGGACTGGTTCATGAGCTGTGTGTTGCTGGTTTGCAGTAATTTAAGAACAGAAATTGAGAGTGTTTAGAAATGTCTATAGCAATTGAACAGAGTAATTTTAGGTCTGTTGAATCTGATACAAACTTGGATTTGCATATCTGTGTGTGTGTTTTGTTTTTCTTTTTGTTTGTCTAAGAATTCATTTTTATTTTGCTTTTTACAAAAGTATTGGGCTGTGATGTATTTGGGAAAACAGACAAACTGGTGACACGATTGGTTTGAGAACCATTGGTGAAAAGCATCTATCACTGTGGCAGAAAGGTGGTATAATTTCTAATATTCCACAGACATGCTTTATGACGTGGAGTACTGTGGGTCTTATAGCATATGGGCTTTTCTAATCCCTGATTTAGCCATATTCCCTACCCTTTCCAGCATAACTGTTCTGTGCATCTCATGGTGACATTTTGATCCGCTTATTTCCTGGAATGATTTGCAAAGAAGTAATTCTTTGGGTTTATGCATTCATTCAGCCATCATTTAATGAGCATCTCTTGTGTGCCAGGTACTTTTCTAAGCATTGGGAGTTCAGAGGTAACAAAACAGATGTATAATCATGCTCTCTTAGCTTATATGAAAAGAATTAAAATATATAAATATGTTTATAATCACACACACATGTATGTATACACGCACATGGACTGTGAGGTGGTTGATTGGTTCCAGGTGTCATCCAGTTGCACTTGGGCTTCTGATGCGTACTTTCCCCTACTTGGATATTAAGATCACTCTTGATGTAGCTTTGTGTCTGAATGCTATGGCTGGCAAAGTAAGAGTCCCCAGGTGACAGATGTGGATGGCTTCCCTTAGGGCCATTGAGGCTTTTGAGTGTGGCCTCCCCAGATTGGTGAGGACGGTGGAGCAAATAAAACCTCAGAGACTGGAGGAGCTTGTTCACTGTCCTGAATCGCTGTCCCCTTTTGGAATGCCATTAGATGGGGTTCATATCGAGTGCATTTCTTTGGTCCAGCAGGAGGAACTATGATCTTCTGTAGGACCGTGTTCCAATCCTGGGAGTCCAGGATGAAGCACCGGGGAGGTGTTAACACTCTGAAATTAGAGCAGCATTTTGTATATGTGCATTTTTCTGGGGTAAGTGCCCCAACTTCCATCAGCTTCTGCAAGTGATTTGTGACCCCTAAGGCTGAAGAATCATTGGTCAACAGGGGCCTGCAGCGCCATTTGTAGTTTGGCCCCTATTATTTAATCTGATTTTATCTCCTCTTATTTTGTCCCTTGGGGTTTTCTGCAGTGACTAGACTGGCTTCCTCACGGCTGCTGCAGCATGCCTGGCACAGTCCCATATGGAATGCTTGGTCTCCAACCATCCCCAGAATTCATCTCCTCGCCTCCTTGAAGCCTTTGTTCAGATGTCACCCTCTGGGCTTACCCTGACTACCATATTTAAAATTGCATCCGTTTCCTGCCCATATCTTGGTCCTTTTGATGCTTCTTGCTCTGCTTTACTTGTACTCCTTTAACATCTTTTGTGGCTTAGTTATTTATGGAGTTTATTGTCCACGGATGCTGTACAGGGATTTTTGCCTCTTGGTCACTGCTATATCTTGCGCAACTTGAACAATGTCCGGCACACAGTAGGTGTTCATTCATTAAATATTTGATGAATAAATGAATGAATTTGGGATCTGACTCTCCCTTTCAGAGTGTACAATATGGAGCTTAAATTTGGCCAGTTCAGCTGAGGTTCCTCATGTTGCCCTGTGTGTACTCCATCCCATAGGTTATGGTTTCGTGAATCTTAGTTCTTGTGTTGCCATAAATTGGCTTTTAGTGCATCTCTTTATTTTTCTTTCCAAGTTTTGAATATTCCCATGAGACGCTTTCATCTTTTTCTTGCTGATTCTTTGCTGTTTGTTTAATCTTACTTGACCCTAGGCTCTCGAAGCATTCACAGATAGGATCTTAGGCAAGTTAGCATCCCCTGGCTTCCTCATCTGTAAAATGGGAATGATCATTTATATAACCTTGCAAGGTTGCTGTGAGGGTGAAATGAGATGAGACTTGTTAAGGGGATTAGACAGGGCCTGGCCTAAATATTGGTTGCAATAACGCTGATGAAGATGTGTCTTATGGCTCAGCATAATGTCTAGCATATGGCAGACACAGAGCAAATGGGAATTGTTATAGTTATTATGTTTTTTCCCACCCATGATTACCACCACCCATGATACAGTTCCAGATGATCATCGGAGAGTGGGGCATTAGCAGGAAACTGTAGAGGAGATTAAGTGTTGTCTTCCTTTCCCTTCCCATCCCTTCCTCGACCTCCACCCCCACCTCTTCCTCTTCCATGCTGGGAAGCAACTGTTTTTCTCCCTTGCTGTGCACTGGAAGACCTTTCAGGTTTGAAACTTCTTCTTTGCTGTGCAGTGTGATGGTGGCTGTCACCATCATGTAGCACTCAGCCTTTTGTGCAACATTCTGTTTGAATAGATAGCAATAGTTAACTAGCGTGGTTCCTTGAGACGTATTTCCACACATGTATTTCACAACGATCACGATTTTTGGCCAAGGTTTAATTTTTTTGGAGGGCATTTCAAGGAGCTGCCTTCTAAATCTCTGAATGCCTGGGTTATTTGTTTTTTGTCTTTTTTCCCTCAGTGACAGGTGAGTAAAACTCCCCAGATTTGAATCTTACAATCAATCAGCAAAGGTTTATTAAGTATCTGTATATGGAGAACTTTTTGAGCAGCAGAATGGCATGGTGAAAGTTGAGTTTTAGAAAGATTAACCTGGGGACTGTGCATAATTGGTGGAGGGGGTGTTGCAAATCCAGCAGAGAAAGGAGGGGTGGGTATCATGTGGGAATTGGTTAGAATCAGAATTGCAACAGCGCCATTGGCCGTGGAAGCCAGGGCGGGACATGGGGTATACGTATGTTCCGCTTTCTTAAGCACTGCCAAACAGTCTCCCGAAGCAGTTGTCCCAGTTTACACTTCCACCAGCAGTGTCTGAGTGTTCTGGAAGCTCCCCATTCTTGCCAACGCTTGGTCACTATCGCTGCATAACAAATCCTGTTAAAATATAGTGATTGAAAAAAAATAACTTTCATGTTATTATCTGTTGTGGTCTCTGTGGGTCAGGCATTCAGGAGGACTGGGCTGGGAAGTTCTGGCTTGGGGTCTTTCATGACATTTTATCTATTTATTTATTCTTAATGATTTTATTTATTTATTTGACAGAGAGAGACAAAGCGAGAGAAGGAACACAAGCAGGGGGGATGGGAGAGGGAGAAGCAGGCTTCCCGCTGAGCAGGGAGCCCGATGCGGGGCTCGATCCCAGGACCCTGGGATCATGACCTGAGCCGAAGGCAGACGCTTAACAACTGAGCCACCCAGGCACCCCTTACATGACATTTTAGACTGAGGGTGGCTGCTATACCTTCGGAAGCAGGAAGACTTTGGTGGTCAATTTAAACCCCTTCTTAGCATCTTTCTGCACCCCACAGGGTCAAGGTCGATGTAGGGTGAGCAAGAGAGATAGAAGTCCTAGTTCTGCTAAAGATTGAAGTGAACGTCTACTGTGTGCTAGGCCTTGTGCAGGATCTTCTGCTATTCTGTGAAGTTTTTTATTTCCTTCAGCATGATCTTCCTTTCAGATTCAACTTCCTAGACAAGCCTTTCCTTAATAATCCTGTTTATTAAATATACTTTCCTCTTTATTTCCATCTTATTGCTCAATTTATCACCTTTGTAGCTCTTTTCTCTATTTACATTGTGTAGTTGTGTCTATTTGTTACTTGTCTACCTGCCTTCTCTCAACCCCCAGTACTGGACTGAGGGTCCATGGCAACAAGGACTCTGCCTCTTTGGCGCACTGTTCTTTACTGAGATGAAATATAGGATAGATGAAATATAAGGCACCAGAGAAATTTGAATTTTAGAGCAAAACAAATAATATTTTAATATATGTAAGTTCCTAATATAGGGCATTTTAAAGTAGAAGTATATCCCAAATGTGGGACTTGCTTATACTAGGTATTATTTGTGGTTTATTTGAAACAAATTCAGTTTGGTGGCTGATGGTTTTATTTGCTACATCTGGCCACCCTAGTACCTGATATTTAGCACAGTGTGTATCACATAATAGAAGCTCAACAAAGTGTTTGGCAGAATGAATGATTGAATAAATGAAAGAGCTCATTTCTTTTTCAGGACCAGTTTTGCAAGGTGGATGTTATTACTTTACAGATAGGGAAATTGCTCTTGGACTAAACTAATCAGCTTGCCCATGCTCTCAGAGACAGTTGGCATAGGGTGGGAATATGAGTCAAATTTTGAAAGCTGCTCTCTTTGGCTTTCAGTTATCTTTCTTTTCTTTTCACTACATCATGCTGCCTTGCCTTGTTAAAAGAGATTTCCTCCTTGTAGCAGTCACATTTCTTCACTGTATTAACAAACTAAACTCTGTTTAGTTGAAGTAGAAAGAGAGTTTATTATCGAATAATCAGGAGCCTATGACCCCTGGGAGGCCAGTGAAGCAGCCTGGGGCTGAGTAGTGAGGAGCCATATCCCAGCACACCATAGAACCGATCCAGTGAGGACACTGATGTAGCTGCTTCTGGGTGTAGACACTAGCTTGCACCATTGACCCAGCTAGCACAGACCATTAAACCACACAGCCAAACCCCACACTCCTACACCTTCCAGATGTAGCTGCTTCTTTCCTCACTGGAGTACAGTTCTGCACATTCTGATCCAGGTACATCTGATCGCTGAAACAGAAGGCCCATGTCTCATCCTAACTGCAAGGGAGTCTCAGAAATTGAGGACTTGGCTTCCACTGTGGAAGCTATCTGTGTCTCTCTCTGAACTCATAGGAAGGGGAATTCTCCAAGGGCATCTGGGTGGCTCAGTCGGTTAAGCATCCAACTCTTGATTTTGGCTCAGGTCATGATCTCAGGGTCCTGAGATTGAGCCCTTGTCAGGCTCCATGCTCAGCTGCGAGTCTGCTTGAGAGTCTCTCCCTCTGCCCCTCCCCCCACTTGCTCACACTCTCTCTTTATCTCTCTAAAAAAAAAAAAAAAAAAAAACCTTTAAAAAATATAAAAATAAAAATAAAATAAGTCTTTAAAAAAAAAAAAAAGGAGGGGAATTCTCCGAAACACAGGGAGTATCTTAAAAGGTGCTAGGTAGCCTGAAAGCTAATACATGTCCACCTAACACTTCCTTTGAACTTTGGTAGCACAGTGCCTTCTAATTTTTTAAAATAGGTATTACTTTTGACCTGGTATGAAAATAGGAATTACCTTTGCTTTGATATTTTTAATCTGCCCATAGGGTCCTGAGTCTGTACTCCCTGGAGGCACTTGATACATTAGTGAATAAAAACTCAATTCTCTGTGTGGTGGGATTTTACAGGTGACTTTAACTTTATGCATGTATATTTTTCTAATTTCCTGTAATGAACATTTGGAATAAAAAGAAAGTCTTGAAAATTTGGTAAGTAGCTGGGAGAAAAGCTATGGGTTTGAAGTCCCTTATCCTCAATTCTGAAATCCAAAAGTCTCTGAATATTGAAGATTTTTTTTTTTTTACTTCATTTGGCAGAATTACCTGACCTGAAATGACACGAGGCTATTTAAAGTCTTTATTATCTCACTTAGTGGAATATTCATATGTTTCCTGGCAGAAATATTAATGTACTTGATTATGAGCTGTTGCCCCATCTCACTGGGGATATTATACTGTGTATGTATTGTTACCCTTATAAAATCTAGAAAATTCTGATGTCCAAGAGCTATCAGTCCCCAAGAGTTTGTGTGAATACACATGTATAATATCTAAGTAGAAGTTTGTGGAATGATTTATTAAAAGCTTTTGACAGTGATTACCTCTCAGAGCAGGGATTGGTTGGGGAATCAGTGGGGGATGAATTTATGCTTCCTATTGTTCGGATTTCTAATAATTATTATGATAAAATAATTGCCTTTCTCAATGAAAAAAAAAGTAGAATTGGCTGGAGGTTTTATTTATTTGGGGAAATAGTGGTAATATTAATTTTAAAAGATAGTTTGTCACGCAGGCTGTGCCTTTACGTCTGAGTTCAACACTACCCACTGGTGACAAGGACCAAGAGAAAGTTAGGAACACACCAGGCAACCTACTGCCTTTTGGGAGATGCTTTAGTGGCAGGGAATTTGCATCAGCAAAAAGCACTAATTTCGCTTAGAAAAATAAAATAAAGGCACTCAAAAATGTGATGAGTAAATGAAACTACTGTTATGAGTGATGGGTTTGGCATGTTTTACGAAGTCTGAACGATTACTCATCCACTGTACGTTTGCAGAAGTTCTTTAACAAAAGCCAGATGCATACGTAGTAGCAGGGGTTAGTAGGTGGATGAGAGGATTAAACCCAGCGAGTTTTTGGAGCACTGGTTTGTAGCTGTTTTTGGCTTGTCAACAGGCTCCTTTTCTGAGTCAGCCTATAGGATGGCTTCCCAGGGTAAGTCTGATTTTGCTTTTCTGGGTTTAAAATATAAGTGGTGAAGGAGGTCTGACGAGTTGCCTTTTTTTTTTGCACTGGATTCTGTAAATCAACAGAGCCTGTATTTCTTCTGCGAGAAAGACATTTATCCTATTCCAGCATATTCTAGTGTTCCTGCTGCTGATTTTTATAGCTTTGCCTAACCTCCCCCTAAGTTTGAAAGTGGAATGCCCAAGTGCTGAAAGAATTTGCAAAGGGAATTGCAAAGGTCATATATGTAAGTTCTGCGGCTGGCGGCTGGCTTGAGGAGAGCAATGTGATTGAGCCGGAGCCCTTTGTGACCCTTTCTCCTAAAGAGGATGTTTCCAATAAATTAGTGTAGCACATTTTATGTGCTTGTTTATGACCTTAAAAATGGTTTAGCTATTGCTGAGTGGCCATTACTGATGCTTTATGACATGTTATAATGGTTTCAACCTGCACTTTTTTTTGGATTAAAACAATGTCATGCATCAGTTGATGCATGATGAAGTTCATTTTTTTTTTTTTTTCCCTCTTAAAGGGACTGGGGGGAACATTCAACATTAGAATAAGTCCCTGGATTCTAACCCCAGAGAATGTTGGTTCTCGAGGTCAGAATAAGTGAGGATTCGCCAAGCTCTTACAAATGAGCTTTGTAGTAATTGCTGTTGAAATTATAAAAACAGTGCTTTTCCCACTGGATGTTAAATGCCCCTTTTCATTAGCTATAGTATGGGGAGCAAAAGCATGTGATTTTTTTTTTTTTTTAAATGTTTAACCATAGCTACTTTTAAAAGGCAGTTTTCATTTTGTGGCTGCTTTTTTCCTTCCGGTGCCTAGCCCAGTCGAGGACTTTATCTTCTTGTATCTTTTTAGGACACTCTGATGAATAATAGGGGTCTGACTAGCTCTCTAAACGGAAGAGCATGCAGAGGAGCCTGGGCTGGAGGGTGTGGAATAGCCCAGTTGCATCCTCGGCCAGCCAGGGGTCAGAGGTACTGCCCTTCTCCCCATCGCCTTCAGCTTTCAGGCTGCCGGAGGTCACTGTGATGTGAGGGCTGGGGCATGTCGGTGGTGGCCGATAGCTTTTCTGAGTGGCAGTGACATCTCTGCGGGCTCAGAAGGGCCTTTGCCTCAAGATTTCTGTTCATTAATGTTCAGTACTCACGAAAGAGAAAATGGACTTTGCTCTAAATGTAGTCCTACCTCAGCAAAGACTGATACATAAAAATGAGTATATCAATTGATTTTTTTAAAAAAAGGAAAACACTCACATTGGGAGACTGTAAAATAGACTTTAAAAATTAAAGCACCCATGTCCTTAGTGCTGTATGTGTCACCTAGAAATATCTATAGCCCGCAGAGTCTGAAGACCTCTGCTAAGGGCTCCATGAAGTTGGAGGAGGTTAATGGGGCTCATCTCTCCAGACCATCAGTAGTTCTTGAATATTTGGAGAAGGGGAGCAAAAGTTGCAGTAATCCAACTGGGGTGTTATTTAGGAATTTTTTTCCTGCTGGTAAAAGCAAGAATATATCATGGAATAGAATGTGAGATAAAGTCTGAGGCTGCAAAGAGACATCTCCTGTATTGATGGTGAATTCAGATCCTACTCCTAGGCCTTGCTTTCAGTCCTCCGGGCAAGGGTATGTCTCCTGTGCTGTGAGGGGTGCTTTGGTGGAAAAGTTACAGGGTTCACTTTCATCCCTTCCCAAACACAGCCTTCTCAGGAATATATAAAACAAGGTGAATCGTTGTGAGGTTTGAGAAAAGTTACAGCCCAGGGTGAGCTGGAACACTTCATCCATCATGTCACACACACAGGGAGGAATCGGGACTGAAGGCTTAACTACCTCCCCCCAAAATTGTTATAATAATAAGACAGTTGTCTTTTTCATTTCACGAGTAAAATGTGGTGGAGATTGGCACCTGAAGATGTAACCTTGTGACTTTTTCCAATGTTCCCTCCTATACCTGGATTGCAACTTGAACAGTGACTTAGCCAAGCACCCCTCCCCCCGCATTTTAAGTGAAGAGTGAAATCATTTATCGATGATTTCCAAGAAAATTATTGTGTGTGTTAGGGATTATCTAGCCTCTTTTGATTTTGTCTTATTAGCCTCATTTCTTGGTGTTTATGAGCATTTCATCACAGGGCAAGAGGGGATGAAATCCCAAACAGCTTTTTACTCCTAGTTGCTTGTTGCTAGTTAGGGAATTTAGCTTAAACAGATACAATGGCAAACATATTTCACATTTTGTAGGGGAGAAAATTCAAGAATATATATATTTGAGCCTGATCTTTGATTGATATATACATACATACATATACATATGCATGTATATATACATCTGTATCTGTCTGTATCTTGCACTTATATATCTGTATCTTCCATGTAATACATGCATATATTTATATGTATCTGAATCTTCCATGTAAAAAATATATATATATAGCACAGTCTTTGATACATACACATATATACATGTGTGTGTGTATCCATATCTTACACATAATTTACTAAACTCTTAAATCTGTATTCATGAAAAAATCAAATCTTAAAATAATTCTGCTGGAAAAAATAAAGAGGGAAAATTAGTAGGCAGTCTTCATGAGACTTTAATGTGTGTATTTACTACTTAGAAATATTCAAATGCAGCTTTGTTTTGTGTAGGTAATTTTGGTGGTACAGTATTCAAAAAGGTGACAGAGAAAAGGGCAGAATACAATTCTTGAAGCTATAATTTGCAGGAAACTAATAATACAAGTCCATTTTCTTTTCTAAATGTGCTATTTATATAATTTATATTTTTAACAAATCTTAGAACTCAAATGAAAGTAGTGATTAATCTTAAGGGCAAGAAATGTAACTGTGCCAAATTTGGAAAGTTAAAGAAATTCTTTTGGTTATTTTTTTTTTTTAATTTTTTTAAAATTTTTTTATTAAATTTTTTTTTAAAGATTTTATTTATTTATTTGAGAGAGAGAGAATGAGAGAGAGAGAACACATGAGAGGGGATAGGGTCAGAGGACGAAGCAGACTCCCTGCCGAGCAGGGAGCCCGATGAGGGACTCGATCCAGGGACTCCAGGATCATGACCTGAGCCGAAGGCAGACGCTTAACCGACTGAGCCACCCAGGCGCCCCGAAATTCTTTTGGTTATTAAGCACAGTCTGTTGAGTATTCTAATTTGTGTGTCACAGAGCATAGTGCTAAGCAGATAGTGTGTGCTCATTTAATGTTAAGTGATTGACTCAGTTTGGCAACGCTTTTTTTTCACCTAGAAAAATAAGCATATTTGATTTAGAAGTGGCAAGTCAATTTTTAAGCCAAATTAAGATAAATAGGTCAGATGAAGTAGCACACATAGTAGGAATGGTAGTAGTACATATATAAAGAAAAAAGACTGCAAAGAAAAACATCAAAATGTTTGCATTTTAAGATGGTGAATGATTTTAATTTTTATGCATTTTTTGGTTTTCTTTTAATTTTCCAAAGTGAGCAAGTACATTCTTTGGAACATAGTACTTTCATGACACATATGAGGCTTCACATAATTATTTGTTGAATGCCAGGTTAATTAATTGATCATAAAAAGGATACACATAAAATATGATGTAAATGGTGTCCCCTGGAGTTCAGAGCATGTTAGCTTTGAGTAGAACTTACATTCTAGGAAAAGTCCTTTTTTTTCAAATATTTTCTGTAGAGTCTAGGATGGTTGTTTCTGCTGTAACACAACATACGCATTTCTAAAAAATCACCAGGCTCAGCAAAATCATGGAGTCTATAGGAAAAAGAGGGCTAGGGGTATCACACTCACAAACTTTGTCAGTGACATAATAAAAGAAGAAAAGATAGGAACCTAATAAAAACAGTAGACAGTTGTACATTTGTTAAATGGTTAAATAAATAAATAAATAAAAATATATATATATATAAATACAGCAATAAACTTGGTAGTTTGCCTTGAAAAGACCTGGTGTTTGCTTGTGGAAGTGGGTGTGAGAAGGATTGCAGCTTGTACATTACAGAGAAGAGGTGGAAGGAAGCTTATCTGAAATCAATGGAAAATTGTGCCTCTAGAAGTGGATGGGTGTGGTGCATCATGTGCATGGTAAACTATGGTAGCTGGTAGGTGTTCGAAGTGTGTGGATGTGTGTATTCCTACATGGCTTGATTCAGCTGGGTGCATTTTTTGTGTTCACCTAGTGTTTCTTGCAAACAAAACAATGCACAGCAAACCAAAATTCATTTGAGTTATGGGCAAATTGTTCTCTAATGTAACAGTCGCAACTGAACAAATTTGCCTTTTAGAAAGAAGCATTCTAGCAGAACTGAATGTACCTGAGAGAGATGAAATAAAGCTGCACTAGTTCTAGGTACGTCAGGGGCCTCGGTTGGAATCCAGCCTCTCTATCCACACCACCCCAGGGATTCCGTGGAGCATCGCTGTATGGCATAGAACTTGATTGTCCTTTTGTTCGTGACCTGGGACAGCTATAGAACAATGCTCTTTTTGTGGAGACATTTGGTCCTATGTGTGTATCCTTCCTTGGCCAGTGACTGGAGGTGTGCCAGCTTCTGCAGCATTCACAAAGTTCAGTCCCACTGACAGATGGACTGTCCATTAAAGTGAATTGCCTTGAACCCAATGGCCCCATAGAATACCTCACTTTGGGTCCTAGTCAGGGAATCTAACCTTGAACATGGTATTACTCAATACTTACCAAATGCTGCTGTGAAAAAAAATATTTATGGGGGTTACAGTTTGAAGGATAGAGGTTTCATCCCTTTCTTTGGATACTCTAAAACACTGAGGGAAGAAGAGAATGCCGTTTGAAAAATTGTTTTCCAAGGTGGTTTTTGCTTTGATTTGTGAAATAACAGTAAAGAAAGGTGTGAGAATTTTACATTTGTCAAAAAGGGTAATTGGTTAAAAATTAAGGGAAATCTGTAAAATCTATACTTGAAATAAATGAGACCAGCAGAAATCTCTATCCCTGAGAATTTGCCACCTGTCCACCCTGGCAGTTAGTTCTACTAAATTATACTTAGTATTATGCCCTTAGCTTCTGTTGAAGGTCGTTATAAGATAGAGGCCCATAAATCTTGATTGTATGGGGTGCTTATCTTGTGGATGTTGCAGTGTCCTCTTTAGACTCTTGGGAGAAGTGTCTCTCTGGTTTTGATACCACAAATGACTGTACTTCTTTGCAGCTTTGGGTTAGTTTATGGGTATAGTTAGTCATGTAACTGATCATGTCTTCTTCCTCTTTATGGTCAGAGGCATGTTTTCTTTAGCTCACACATATTTTTTTTAGCCAAAAGAAAAGCTAGTTTGCCAACATTGGAAAATGGGAAGATTTCACACAAGTATGTTTGAATTTCCAGCATCTATTGAAAAATCAGATCTGGTTAACACTGGGCTCACATGTCTCCATGGAAACCTTGGGAGCTAGTAATATAATGCCATTTTCTTTTCTTTTTTTTTTTTTTAAGGTTTTATTTATTTATCTGAGAGAGAGAATGGGAGACAGAGAGCACGAGAGGGGAAGGGTCAGTGGGAGAAGCAGACTCCCCGCCGAGCAGGGAGCCCGATGCGGGACTCGATCCCGGGACTCCAGGATCATGACCTGAGCCGAAGGCAGCCGCTCAACCAACTGAGCCACCCAGGTGCCCCTGCCATTTTCCTTAAAATAAAACAGGCACTCTTCAGTTTGTTTTATTGTTTTACTCTAACTGCTTGGCCCCTGTAGACATTAGACTCTCTGTCCCCAGCTTAGAAAGTGATTTGTGACCCACCTCTGGCAAACATGCCGACTCTTACTTGCATTTTATTTACTAATCTTATTAAATTCATTATATTTTTCTCTTGAATTATCCTTCCTTCATCTTATTTCCTTCGTCCACATGCATTAATTGTCTGTTGTTGTTTCGTCTTCGTGCTGTGTGCTTTTACATAAGCGGCTCTAAGTCCTTTTGGGAAGAAACAGATAAAAAAAATAATCGGAAGAGAGAAAAGCCACTCCTATTTTTAGCTTTTTGTCTGACAGGAGTTTAAAATGATTTAAGTTCTTTCTCTGACTTATTTCAGTGCCTACCTGATTCTAGTACCCTTCAAAGCTCTGTAACTATTTGGTGTTTGTAATTCTTCAGAGAGACTCTGAGAAACATCATTTTGTACCAAAGACTGGTTGCCTTTCCATGGTCTTGCATGAAGAACTGAGAAGCTAAATATGTGAGAATAGTTGTTCATTCAGTTCTAAGTGGGAGGAGGATTAGGACACCACGAACCTGCTGGGTGGTTCCTGGCCAACTGCAAAGATCACGAGGAGGCATCATTCCGTGTCCTACACGTGGTGCTGCTGTAGCTCCTGGGGAGGTGGCCGGAGTAGACAGCAGGTGCCACTGGTCTGAATCTTGCTGTTAGGTGTTAGGCTGGCCCAAGCAGTGTTGAACACAACTCTAAAGTGATGTGGAAATGTTCATTTTCACATACGATTCATGATTTCCATATTCCTTTGAGAAATCTGAAGACCCAATAGGAATGAGCCAGCATTCGCCCTTGGATGGGTTTGTGTCTTGTTCACCACGTCGTCCCACCTCTGTTGCTCCATGACACGAAGGCGGAACGCCATCACCCTGAATCTCTGACTCTCCATCTGGAATCCGTGGCTATTTAATCCCGTGTTGAGGCACTATCCCAACTCATTTTGCTGCTTAAGTATGTCTCATATTCAGGCATATTTTCTACCTGCCATAGTCACATGCCACGTGCTTCACAACCATCAGCTGTTTTCATAACACTCACATTTCATGAGTTGGATTCTTACTGCCCCTCTCCCCCTCAGTCTCAGGGTTGTGAGCTTCCTCAGCAGGAGTATCATAAAGAGAGAGATGGAGATAAAAGGAACACTGGGCTCATTCTTACGACAATATTTATGGAGCGCTGACTCTGTGCCAGGTGCTGTTCCTGTGCTACGAATAGAGCAGTACATAAAACAGGCAAAAATACGTGCCCAACTGGACTTTACTTTCTGGTAAGCCGTGGTAAGTGCTGTGAAGAAGAATAAAGTTGGGAGGGGTCCCTATTTAATTTGAGCCTGATAGCTTGGACCTCGCCTCTGAGGTTCCTTCTGAGTCGAGAGGTGAATTAACTAAATGACAAAGGAACCATGCAGCTGTCTGGGCAAGAGCATTGTGGGCTGTGGGGACAGTAGCAAGAGCAGAATCCTGGAGAAGGGAACATGCTTGGATTTGGCATTAGATGTGGCTTTTATTTCAGTGCTGGGTCTCCTAATGGTAGGAATTAGGGTCAGTTGCTTTTGCCCTCTGGACCCCATCTGTGAACTCGTCTCTACAACGCTAGGATTCTATACTAGAGAAAGACCATGACTTTCTCTCCAGTCTCTACCCAAGGTCACATCTGGTCTTTGGCTCTTGGTAAATGTATGTCCAATTAACACATGGACACACAAATGGCTTTAAAAGCATATAAAGCATTTCCAAAGCAGGGTCTTAGCTAAGTATATATCACAGTCCCATACATTAATGACATGACCAGCTGGGAAGCATGTGTACTAGGAATTTTTCTTTAATGGCGAGTCACTATTCTCTATGCTTAGCAAGGCACATCTACAGAGCTCAATTGGGGACTATTAGGACCCAGGAAAGAGACCTGGGATTCTTTGAAGGTTTCCTCTTAAAGGCATAAGCCTAATCAATAGGGGGCCAGTTCCCCAAATTCAACTAAATATTATGCCCCCCTGCCCAATGCACTGGGAGGTAGGCAGACGGCAGGGACTATGTCTTTGTTGTTGGATCTGGTGTTCATGCTATCTCCCAACTTCTAGCATAGTACCTCTGGGTTCATAGTAGGAGCTTAATAAATAGCTGTTAGAGTGAATAAAATCAAAGCCAGCATATATTTTCCAACTCTTATAAGCCCTGTGGGAGTCACACTGTAAAGATATTGTACCTTCTACTTCCTTCCGAAGAAAGATACACTGGAGCTAGAGAAGATCAAAAAGACTACAATGGACAATGGTGTCAAGTGCTAATGTCCTACTTGCTTTAACTCGGTTTAGTTGCTAAGCCCAGTTACAGATGGGGGAATGGAGCCTTAGAGCGGTGAAGTGGCCAAGCCTGGTAGTTTGAGTCCAGGGGTTGTGTCCCTAACCCCCCAGAGTGTGCTGCTTACAGGAGAGTATAACTAGCAACGGTAGCAATAGAAACATGAAGAGAATGCACTGAGGCATTGGTAACTGATGGTGCTCTCTGTGATAGAAGTTTCTTTCACGTCTGACAGGTTTTGGATGGAGAGAAAGGTCTCCAACACTCACACTTCTCTCATTTTCTTGTGTATGCTTCAAAGAATGCTTTGGTTCAGTTTCTTGAGAATTTATCAGATTTTCTGAAAGCCATTTGGGAACCCCTTCCTTGTAACATGAATCTTCTTTCGGTGCTGGTGAGACCTGGGTATTTTCCGTCAGAATCGCATTCCACTGGCTTCGCAGCCTATAAGCTCTTCCTGCCACGTTCGGTTTAATGATGTGCTAGAAATACTATCTTCTCATCGGCCTCGATTCGTCGCTTTCTGTCCCCACTTTGTGAACACATTCTTCTGCTTGCTGTGGGACAATTGGGTTTTCTACTGCTTATTTCTGTTTTTGAGGGAATGAACTCATGTACTACTGTGCTTTTGCAGGAGAACAAATTTAAAGCTGAAAGGAAGCTTGGTGAATTTGTAACGGTCTGTTGGGTTCAGGAAGGATCGTTGGAATCCCTACATTTTCCTTTGACTTGTGTGTTTTAAAGTGAGAGAACATTCTGACTTTTGTGGATGGTGTCAGCCTAGACAGCTGAGAGAGAAGCAGATATCCTGGCCAGCTTTCTGGGGGAAGATGGGAATGGTTGTGTTTCTCATGACTTCATTTTTCCAGTGCTGACTATATGGCAGTATCCCTATGGCAAATATTGGCTGGCCATGGAACATTTTTAAGAGCAAGGGTTTCATGAATGTTCTGTCTATTGCCATGGCTGAGGAATCACAACAAAATAGTCTCCACATTTCCTCGAGCATTCATGGGTGGGTTCCAGTATATTACTTTTATGTTAGCTCCTAGACCACATGACGAATTTAAAATAAAATATTACTGAACACATGGTGACTAAGAACTGAGTAGAATATTTGTACCATTTTCTTCTTTTTGCATAGTAATACCATACCAGGAATAGTGACAAAGACGAACTGGGTGCAGAAGGGCTTTGCAAGAATGTATGCTCTCAGACTCTTGTTATGGACACAACAATAATGACAACAGCATGTAACATCTCTTTAGCTGTTGATAATGACCTCTATTCTCACTGAAGAGCAGACAGTGATGATGTGACAAATATAAAACAAGCCCACCATAGATATTCCAACAGTCATCATAATTTCTGTTTTTTTAACCCTCTTTAATATGCCTCTCATGTCTTGATGTGATCAATAAGAGTAAGAAATCAGGTGTGAGTTTACAAGGAGAGTGTTTCAAGAGGTGGCTTTTGGCACTGGGAGTTTTTGGGGGCAGAGATCCTTCTGCAGCACCTCCTGTGTCTAAGAATGTAGCAGCTTGACCCAAACACATATGAAAGAGTTCAGCTCCACTGCTGTTATGGAGCAGTTCCTTCCGCGGGGCCGAGTTAGCATCAGGCCGTGGTGATGACGAGCTTGGTAGTAATAGCCACCGCCATGTATTGAATGCTCGCACCATTGCAGGTCTTGTGCCAAGTGCCTGTCATGCTTTTTTCCATGGGTTATCTCACAACAGCCTGAGATATTGGGGCTCTCCTTATCCCCATTTTACAGAAAAGGAAACTGAAGCTCAGAGGGGGTCATAATACTTTTCCCCTGGGTGCACAGCTAGTGAGACAGGAATGACCTTGGATTTGAACCCAGTTATTTCTGACCCCAGTTTTTTCTGACCTCAGAGCCTGGGCTCACAGCTTATTCTCACCACATTGTTTCTAGAAAGAGGAAGTTTGCCTGGATTGTTTCAGTGTCCTGCTACTTATTTCCCTGTTTTCCTCCTCTTTCGTCTTTACATCTTTTCCCTGGTACCAGGCTTTCTGAAGTAAGGACCTCTCCATAGAAGCCCCCCTCCTTCCCTCCCACCTTCCTTCCCTTGTCTGTTAAATTCCTCTCGGTCTTCAGGACTCCAGTGCCCTGGCTTTCTCCTTCGAGCTCACACAACACTTTGCTTCTATCTTAACCAAACCCCTTTGCGGCTAATAGTCAGCTATTTAAGTAGTCCAGGGATTCCTAGGCTGTGGCTCAAGAATTTGGTTGAGTTTTGTGTATCTGCCTGTGTGAATTTTTTCTGGAGAGCCTGCTGTTTTCATGTGAGTCTCAGGAAAGGAGTTGACCAAAAAGGTTAAGATATTACTGTTTATAGGATTCTCCACCCTCCCCCAAGTAATGAACACCTGGAGGGGAGAAGCATATCTTATTCATATTTATTTCCTTGGATGGATATAATAATAGATGTTTTGAGTTTGTGAATAAATGAATGTATTTACTGGTCAGGCCATGGGGTGATAGAGCCTCTGGGTTCAGAACATGCGATCAGATTCAGACTGTCGTGAATGAAATTCCTTCTCTGCAAACCCTTCAGCAAGTGCTAAAATCTCTCAGGGCGTCATTCTCCTCATTGGTAAAAGGGATATCCTAATAGTATTTAAGTTAGAGGGGTTTTATTGAGGATTAAAACAAGGTACTGCATGGAAATGCTTAGTACAAGAGTACATAGCATACTTTCCATACTTAGCTGCTGTTGTTACTTAAGAGTATTGGAAAAGGGCTGAAGGACGAGGTTCTCATGATTCTTCTAGTGACTATCATGGAGGTACTAGAAAAAGAGTTATCATGCCACTCTCGAGTTTTAAAAGCTTAAAACCAAGATGCTTCCTCTGGCCACGGTGGCAGGTGCAGCTCAAATGCCTCCCAGAAATGTTGTTCTTGGACACACCCTTTCCCCATGGCCTCAACCTTGGCTGTGCAGTGGCTTAGGCTCCACAGACGGAGACCCCTCAAAATGCCAGCTAATGGAAATTTTGTGATGTAGCCACGCTGCCCCCAAGGATTTGGACATATGCTTTTTGTGTTTAAATCAACAGAAAAAAGTGCAATTGTAGCCACCCTTCTGCATAATCGTTGAAGTAGGCCTTGTGCTCACAGGTTTTTGGAGCTCATGAGTGCCAAGCCTGTCACTTGCTGTCCCCTCTGTGCATTGCAAGAGAGTCCAGTAAGTCAGATGAAAGACAGAAGCCAGCAGGGCATTCTCACTTATTTACATAGCACTGATGAATAGCTGTACACAGACCAAGACATACACATTATTTCTAATAGTACGGCCGTAGGGTCACATTGGCAAGAAGCTGCCCTTAAAAAGTGCTTTAGTTGGTTACTTACAAACTCTGGCCCCATTAATGTGCTCTAAATATAGAAAAGATAGCTCAAAATCTCTTTACAGAAGATAATTGTGAGCTGGATGCATTGACATAAGGGAAAATACTGTCGACTCCTACTTTTCCCAGTCATTTTTTAAAAAAGTATATACTATTTCTTTTTATCACTGGTAACTGTATGACCTTGAGTGAGTTGCTTCCAAGTATCTACTAAAAATAAAATCTTTAAAGTGGATCGCAGCTTTCTTTACAATCACCAAAAACTGGACACAGCCCAAATGTCCTTTCGCTGGCAGAAGGATTACAAGCCATGGTTCTTCCATACAATGGAATACTAAGTGGCAATGAACAGGAAGGAGCTGCAAAAATGTGAAAGCTCTCAAAAGTACTTGCCTAAGGGAAAGGAACTAGACTCAAAAGCCAGGCATTTGATCCCATTTGTATGACATTCTGGATAGGACAAAATTGTGGGAACAGAATTAGGTGCTTTCTGGCAGTTGGGGGGTGGGTGATATTTTGACTTCAGAGGGGCAGCTCAGGGGAGTGTTTTGAGGTGATAGAACTGTTCTGTATCTTGATTGTAGTGGTGGTTATAGTAATCTGTATATTTCAGAACTTGCAGAACTGTACACCAAAAAGATGAATTTTCATGTATAAAAATACAAATAAAACAATTTTAAAAAGGGAATGCCACGTTTACCCAACACTCGGAAGTGTGGACTTGCTTTGAAAGGGGTAATGTATGTCACTTGAATCCCATAAATATTATTGGTGAGCTACTATAATGCAGTATTTTATGGGAAATCATAAAGGGAATACTTGTCTAGTGGTGTAACAATTGGACTTTGATAAACATACGTAAAAAACTATAAGATAACTTCAGGGTTGTAATTATCTTATAGGAATTTAGGTAGAGGAGGAAGATACATCTAATTGAGATCATGGATGATTATTTTTAAAAAAAGTGAAGGAGGTTTGTTAAGGAATAATCTTGAAAAATGGGTAGAGTTTTAAAATGTTTTTCGATAAACTTTTAATTGAAGTATAACATTTCTACAGAAAAGTGTACAAGTCTTTTTTTATTTTATTTTTTTTTATTCTTATGTTAATCCCCATACATTACATCATTAGTTTTAGAGAAGTGTACAAGTCTTATGTGTATTGCCTGATCAGTTTCCACCAAGTAGTCAGTACCCAGTCTATGAGCCCATTACTAGCGCTCTTGTACCTTCTGGTAGGCAGCCTTTCCCCAAAACATAACCACTATCCTGACTTCTAATACCATTGATTAATAATGTCTATGTGTCATTTAACTCTATACAAACGGAACCATACACTATGTACTCTCATGTCTGTATTCTTTTGCTCAACACGTATGTGAGATTCATCTCTGTTGTCGTCTGTGGCAATAGTTCATTCCCATGGAATATTCCCTTATAAAAACACATCACTATCTCTTCTGTTGATGGGCATTTGATTTGCCTACAATTTTGCATTATTATGAGTAGTGCTGCCATGCACATTATTGCTATATGGTTTTGGTGAACACACATATCCATTTCTGTTTGGTATGTACCCAAAGGTGGAATTATTAGGTTATAAGGTATGCATATGTTCACTTGTCTTTTTACAATTTTTGAGTATATTTGACACACAATATTATGTTAGTTTCAGGTGTATGACATAGCGATCCAGCTTCTCTATACATTTTGCCACGCTTGCCACAAGTGTAGCTACCATCTATCATCATACAATGCTATCACAGTATCAGTGACTCTATTCCCTCTGCTGTGCCTTTTATTCCTGTGACTTATTCATAACTGGAATCCTGTATCTCCCCCTCCCCTTCACTCATTTGCTTACTCTCCCCACCCCTATCCTCTCTGGAAACCATCAGTTCAATGTATTTATATTTTTGATTCTGCTTTTTGTTTATTCATTTGTTTTTTTAGATTCCACATATGAGTGAAATATGTTACTTGTTTTTCTCAGTTGACTTTCTTTTTGTAGGAATTTTATTTATTTATTTGATAGAGATAGAGAGTAAGAGAGCGCGCACAAGCAGGGGGAGCAGCAGAGGGAGAGGGAGAAGCAGACTCCCCGCCGAGCAGGGAGCCCCATGTGCGACTTGATCCCAGGACCCCAAGCCAAAGGCGGATACTTAACCGACTGAGCCACCCAGGCGCCCCTTAGTTGACTTACTTCACTTAGCACAGTCCCCTCTAGGTCCATCCATGTTGTTGCAAATGGTATGATCTCATCCATTTCTTATGGCTGAGTAATATTCTGTTGTGTATCTGTGTATGTATGAATGTGTGTGTGTACACCATTTCTTCTTTATTCATTTATTGGACATTTAGGCTGCTTCCATATCTTGGCTATTGTAAATAATGCTGCAATAAACATAGGGGTGCATATAAAAAATTTCTAAAGTCTTTTTTCCAATTTATACCCTCAGCAACAATGTCTGAATGTTCCACTTGCTCCATTCCTCGCCAACGTTTGGTAATGCATCTCTGTTTCATTTTATTGAAGAATGTACATGACTTGTCATAGAAAGGGATAATTATGGGTACACGAAGGGTACTCTAGGCAAGAGGAACAACCCAAGCAAGAGTATGTAGCTAGGATTAGGGAATGAATATGTTGGTTATAGTGCTTGGAATACTTAGAGTAGTTGAGACTAGAAAGGTAAGTGGGCCTTGATTGCCAGTCTCAATAAGAAACTTGAAATTCATATATTCTGTGTTGATGACACATTAATTTTATTAAAATATGAAAACAGCAAGCCATGCTTTAGGAAGCGTTATCTAGTAGTTAGTGTAGGATATATTGAGGGCAGTAGAGAGAACAGGTTAGCAGTCTAGGCCAGAGCTGAATCATGGCAGAATAACCTGGAGGGCAGAGGAGATGCAATTTGGTGGTTGACGGGAAAGATGTGATAAGTAACTGGACAGTGGAGGGTTAAGGGGACAAAGAGTAAAACATACCTCTGATCTGGTGGTATGTTAGCCAGTTATGTCAAAGTTCACTGTTATCCTTAATGAGTGACCTATACTTGCTGTCTCTCTGTCTTCCCTTCCCTTACACTTCATCCTTTGTAATGTTTTTTTAGGTTGTTAAATACGTCTAAAACCTGTTGTTTTAGTAAAGAACAATAAAATGAATAAACATGTCCCCACTGTATCTACAGACACAGAACATTCTAGAAGTCTCATCTTTGATCATATCCTTCTCTTTACCCCCCACCAATCTAACTGCCACCCTGAATTTTAGGTTAGTCACTCTCTTGCTTTTCATGATAGTTTTACTGTCTTTTATCTGATATTTAGCAACATCTCTGACTTCTGCTTACTCGATGCCAGTAGCACCTGCCTCTCCATTTGTAACAGCTAAAGGTGTCTCCAGATATTGTCAAGTGTTCCCTGGGGACAAAATCACCCCCAGTTGAGAACCACTGCTCTGAAGTGTTAGGATTCAGTGAAAAGGATTGAGTTTCCATGACTGACAGGAGAGAACCATTGTATAACCTTCCTTCCTTCCCTGCTGCCCCACACCAGCCCCAGGTTGGTGGCTGTGGACAGTGGTACATTCTTGTCTTTTGGTAGTGGACCTTTCCTGGTCCTGGAGATGGGCCTTTTCCTCTTACCAAGTGCTGGTGACTATTTTCTAAATTCCCATGGACCATGAGTCTACTTTCTATCTACCTGCATCTCTCTTTGCCCTAATCCCTCCTATCCTCAAGGTAGTTTTTATGGGCCTGATGAGAGAACCATGCTTATTGCATTTATGAATTGCTTCCATTTCTCCCCAAGCAAACAAAAAAGCATGTAATTTTGGAGATTGTCATTAAAAAAAAAACATATTAAGTACATGTTAATAAATCAAAGTTAAAAGTGCCAATAAACCATAAGATGCACATATTTTAAACACACATTTTATAGCATTATTGATAGTTTGATATTGATTTGGGCTTAGGAGTTATGGAAAATATGCACATTGGTAGAAATGATGGGACCTTTGATTTTTAAAATTAAAATCTGAGAAATTTAAATTAAAATATATTTTGGTGTACACAGCTCTCCCATAACTTTGTGCATGGATTTTTTTCAAGTGGAACACAAACCTGTCTGTGAATCCCAAAGCATTATAAAGTTGGCTCCACCTAGTGTGTGAAAGTATTATACAGCTAGGGGGGAAAATGTGTACTGAAAATCTCTTGGTACTTCATTATGAAATTAGAAAAAAAAAAAACTAACTAGAAGTGGACTACAAGCTATATTTGTGCCCTAGGAGGTAACACAGGCAGAAATGACCTTCACAGCGAGAGAGGAGAGTCGTTATATATTGAAACATCAACGTCAAGCATGCCTGACATTTTGTTCTAACAGCCTTGCCTATTTTTTTTTTTCCCCTCCTGGATGGAGGTATTGTTTACAGGCACTGTCAACAAACATGGTGTGTCACTTCCATTGTGATATTCTCAGTCCTACTTGGCCAGATCCCCACTCTTCCGGTATGGAATCATATCAAGAGTCATGCTCATTTTCCACAGTTAGGTGAGCGATTAGGGCTAGGCCCACTTACTATGCTTTCAGAACCCTAAGTGATTTTCTTTATCACACTGAAATTCTTTATAGCTGTGAGCTTCTCATTGCAATAGAGTAGGCCCCTATTTCTAGGTTGTGTTTAATCTTGTTTCCTCGGAAGGATTCTGGCACATTCTTCATTTCTTTCAATCAGCATTTCCCAAATTTCAGCCATTCGCATGCTAACTTTATGACTTTTGCCCCCACTTACTCTGTGGGGACTTTAAAAATTAAGAATGTATTTTAAAGAAATGATATAATGAAAATTAAAGTGGAAGTATATGTAAAATAAATACAATGAAGTAAACTGTTAGATTCTTCAAGGTGTATTGTCTGGATGTGCCTGAGCCTGAGGAAGGAGCTTTTTTGGTTACAAAGGGCAAGTGTTGAGAGATTGAAGACATATTTTAGCATCAAACAGAGACTTTTCCTGGGATGAAAGAAATTTGAAAGGACTTTTCTCACTGTGTAATTCCATGGTTATTTATTGTGGAGTCTGTGCGTCTGGATTTGAGATCATCTTGTGTCCCACACCGGCAGACTGCTCAAGATTTACCATCTTTGCCAAAGGAACTTCATCATTTCCCTCATTTCTAAAAGGCCTTATTTCCCCTAAAAAGCCTTTTTGAATAATTCTTTTCTGAGTACTTCCTTACTTCTTCTTCCATTAACAAGTATAAATTGCTGATATCTCGCATTTTCTCATTCTCTTTTCCAACTAGATTAAGTTACTTGAGGACAAAAATTGTGTGTTTATGTTTCCTTCTCATGAATGCCATTAATTTAATTCATGCTTGGCATAAATATGCAGGGAAGCATGCTTCATCCCCCCGCCTTTTTTTTAAAGGTAAATCATGGTCAGAAGTGGTCAGAAAAAGCACCATGGTCAATTAATTAATCACTTAGCCCATTGACAAATAGTTATTGGGCGCCTTCTCTGGTTCTGGAATGGTACCTGGTTCAAGAATGAGGAGGTAAACTAAATAGACATGGTTTATGCCTTCATGGAATTCAGAATCTGGTGTAGGGTGTGGGGCATAGACAACTAAAGAGGTGACTGTAGTGCACAGTTCTAATTATAGAATTAGTTTGCTTCTGTGATTGTTGGGTGGCTCACGTAAACTTGGAGCAGAGGAGCATAAAAAAAAGGCATGTGGGCTCTGGAATTTCAGACCCCAGATCTACTGCTTATTAACATCTTGACTTTGGGCAAGCTACTCACCTCACTCAGTGTCCCTCAGTGTCTTTATTTAAGTTAAAAAAGATTAGATAAACATAAGGTGTGATATGCAAATATAAGGTACAGTTATCATTGTGACAATAAGATGAATTCTGTCTTCTTTCCAACCCCCAACTTTTTAAAAATATGGTAGAGAGAGACATGATGTCATTTTCCCCAAATATTCAAATTTCCTGCCTGCCACACTTGTAAATGAAAATACATTGATCTTTGATCCAGTACTAGAAAGCAAACATCCTTGTTAATGGGAGTATCATTGTGGATAGTGCTTAAAGACTGCAAAGCCACATAATTTTCAAATTGTCTGTTTAAATTAATAAGTGATTTGAGCATTCAGAGGTACTCCAAAACATTTCTGTCTTTAGGCTCTAAGGTCCCTGGTAGCACTGATTTATGTCAAATATATCAAACAGTGCCTGGGACATAGTAGGTGCTCAAAAAATATTTGTTGAATTTTTAACAGAGTCAAGTTCCTGGACCTCCCATCGATCCAAAAGTCAAAGGCACAGGCAAGGCTTTGGTGGGGCCACAGCTCAAGTGCAAGGGAAGCACAGCACCAGCAAGAATGGTCAGGGTGGCCTCCCAGAACAGAGGGGAGGCCCTGCTTATACAGAGAAAGTTCCCTTTCTGGTAGGTTCCCACCTGGGTCTTGTCCACTATGCTAGTGAGGTAAAGGCATTAAAAAAAAAAAAGTGCCTCCTCCTGATTGGTTGGAATTGTCCCGTCCTGATTGGTCGGTATTGGCAGGTAACTCAGGCAGCTCACTGTTGCTTTTTGGAGCTGGGGTCCTCAGTGTTGTCTGTCTCGTGTATGGGGCCGCATCCTTGGCCGCATCCAGGTTCCACTTGGTAAGAGAAGTAGTTTCACGGGGACAGCCCACAGAAGGTATCCCAGGTGCATAATGTTTTTCACTTGGGGCTTGTTCCCATGGTCCCTAACTGTTAGAAGGAATGAGTTTTAATGAGAATATTTTGAGTTTTCCTTTTTTTTTTTTTCCCATGATTTCGTCCACATCTCTTAAAAATGAACCAATGTTATTTGATATTAGAAGCTAGATAATCCTGAATAGGAATGCTTATTATTCTCTGCATCTGCTTTGCCATCCTTGCCAGTAATACCTGGCAGGTAATTAATACTTAGTAAATGTTAAAATTAGGTAGCTCTGTTGGCACTATTTCTTTTTTTAAGGACACATGACTTAATTATTTTAAAGCAAATATTTAATTTTTTCCTTTTTGTTAGTTTATAGCAGTATTACTTGAAATTACACAGGCCATTAATTTAAAATATTGGTTATCTTAGCATTTTACTATCCACATAAATATACACTTTGATTATAGGAAAGACTCCCTAGGGTGTAAATTAGGTATAGAATGCTAATATGTATTGAGTTTATTATGGTTGATTGGATTTAATCAACAGACAGGAAGGATTTATGTGCAAATATTATTTTTCTCATTTTAAATCCTGTTTGCTCAGCATAACCAAAACAGGATGTCATTAGTATAAGAGTCAGTACTGAGATGCTTTAGAAGTTTAGGAAATTTGACTAGTAAAACAAATTTAACATAAGGTGATCTATTGAACACAAAGAAGTTCTATTTGTTATAATTTTGCTTATTTAAATATATGATTTCCTGCTTGAATTCTGGGTATATTTATATAGTAAAAATACAAGTTAAAAACATAATTGGCATACTGAATCAGAGCAGAGGGTTCCTTGTGCTAAAATTTTTGCCTATAGCTAAGACAACCATTGAAAAGGCAGTAAGTTGGGGCGCCTGGGTGGCTCAGTCGTTAAGCGTCTGCCTTCGGCTCGGGTCATGATCCCAGGGTCCTGGGATCGAGCCCCGCATCGGGCTCCCTGCTCCGCGGGAGGCCTGCTTCTCCCTCTCCCACTCCCCCGGCTTGTGTTCCTGCTCTCGCTATTTGTCTGTCAAATAAATAAATAAAATCTTTAAAAAAAAAAAAAAAAAAAAAAGAAAAGGCAGTAAGTTGTCCACTATCAAAAGTTACAGATTATCAACATCTTAGTTTTGGTTATTCATTATGAATATATTATTCACAGTTAAAAATATTTAGAATCTGTATAACCTCTTCAAATATCAATTTTCAAAAGCATCTTCACTGTTGCCTCTAAATAATAACTTTTATTTGCCATAACTTGAAGTTTTTTGAGGCTCTAAAGGCTGACTTCTCATTCCCTACAGTATTCTGAAATCGAATCCCTGTTCCTTGCAGAATTTTGGTTGAGTGTGATTGTTTTCAGGCACTGTGCTATTTCTCATACCTTACCTCATTTCATCATCACATTAATCTATCAAACAGGTAATATTCATGCCCCCATTTTACAGATGCAGATTTTGAGACTCAGAAATTAAATGACTTGCCCTAGGGAAAACTATGAGATCAACACAGTGTGTGTGTGTGTGTGTGTCTGTGTTTGTGTCTGTGTGTGTGTCTGTGTGTGTGTGTCTGTGTTGTCTACATTGCACCACCACACTGTGTTGTCTCCGATTGAAAAATGTTCTGTTTGTATCCGTAGGAGAGACATAGCAACTATTCATTCATTTATAAAAGAGTGACCTCTCAGAGTTTTGCCACCCACAGATAGAAACCATTTTTCTGGGTCCTTACTACATCTTGTACAAACTGGAGTTTCCATACTTCACTCTGTTGACTTCCATACCACCTTCCACCATAGCATGATTGTCCACAAGAAGCAGTCTGTCTCTACCTTCAGCTCAGTTATTGGAATACGAGTATTACATTTACATGAATAGATTAGAAAGTTTAGCTGACAAAATATCCATCCCTTTCTTCTTATCTTTGTCCCCCTTTTCAGCTTCTCTGTGGACCATAAAGGATTTAGGTGGTTCTTTGAGTTGTTGATGCCCAGGTACCTCTTTCAGAGAGGAAACCTTGGGAAGGATGGATTCACCTTCCTTAGCATCTCAGGTGGTCTGTGGAGGCCATTTCTAATAGCTGAATATTATGTTACTTTAAAATATTTTAATATCTTGACTCTTGCTTTGAAGAAGAAAGAAGCTAAAGTCTTAGATGATGAAGACAGTGGTACACGGTCCTGTTTCAGTCATCAGCACCCTTAAGAGGATGGCAAAGACATCCTGTGTGCTTATTTGCTCTTCATTCTTTAATCACTTAAAAAAAAGTGACTACAAAAAAGAGAAGGCCACATTTTTCTTTTTAAACGAGTTAGGAGTTAACCACTAAAGTGAGAGAAAAACACCATGATTTTAAACTCCTGAAGTGGAAGATTTTATTTATCGTGAAGTCACATTGTAAGTAAATTTGGACCCCCACAATGGCAACAGCCTTATCTTCTCTTGTTTATTTACCTAGATAGGGGAAAGTAAATTGCAGTTTATTAAGTTCTTCATTTGAAGAAATGCCAATCAAAGTGGCATAATCTCATCAGTGTTTGCCTCCCCAGCTTTGTGTTGTCTCACGAACTTGGCCCGTCTTATAGACTGTGGTCTGCTTATTGCAAAATACCCCAGATAACAAAGAAACAGCCTCTATATCTCCTTTAATTCAGGAACAAGTATTTCTTTTGAAGTGAACCCTAATATAGATAATATCAGAAAGCTCAAGATAGGGAATTAATCTGTTGTATTGATTATTGTATTAAATGAAAGGCCAAACCATTATTTCATGGATTTCTCCCTTCATTAATTGCTTAAAAATTGATTCCAGGCAACATTTGAGATGCCTCTTTGTCTATTATATTTTTATTCTCAGGACAGATTTTTCTAAACAGTCTTAAAAAGCATTAATTTTTCTCTTTGGATGTTTGCGTAAGCATCTTAACCGTTCTTCAACAATGTCAGAGTGAGCCTAAATCAAGTTTACCTGGGGTCATCTTGGTCTCATCTGCTTTTCCTTTTCAACGTGAAAAGGCTTCTTTGTGTGCCAGGTACAATGAGCAGTCTTTCAGAAGATGCTGTACCATCATTTTTACAGGGAGATCTGTTCTTGGTAGTAGAAGAAAATAGAAACAGGATGATAAGAGATAATTGTGATTGAATGGTACTGAACAGGTATTTCTGCAGATAGGTAGTCATCAAAAATGGCCTTCAGTCAGGCTGTGAGGGTTTCAGATGAGAACTGCTGGACCACTTTCTTGTAACTTTGTATCCCAGTACTTACTCATGAAGATCA
Organism: Neomonachus schauinslandi; assembly: GCF_002201575.2. Taxonomy (NCBI): domain Eukaryota; kingdom Metazoa; phylum Chordata; class Mammalia; order Carnivora; family Phocidae; genus Neomonachus; species Neomonachus schauinslandi. The sequence goes on along the minus strand of NC_058403.1, from coordinate 178,029,865 downwards.
GTTGGGTTCAGCAACTAAAAGCTTCCAGAGTATGTAATTATGCTTCCCATTGATGCCTGTTGACTCTTCCTTCGTAATTAATTAAATGCTGTCAGATTGTACTTTGGAGGGCATTTCTTACTGATCTTTTTTTCATTTTGTCACTCATCTGTCCATCCTCCCTCCCTCCCTCCCTCCCTCCCTTCCTTCTTGCCAGCCAGCCAGCCAGCCAGCCAGCCAGCCATCCAGCAGATATTTATCGAGCATTTACTATATGCCAGGCACTGAGAATAAAATAAATACAAAGGACCCTGCCTTCATCAAGGACGAAAGACAAATAAAATGATTGTAAGTTGGATTAAATGCTGTGAAAGAAAGAAGCAAACTTTTGCTTTGCTTGGAGAGCGAACCACCAGAAGTGAGTGTTTTGCTTTAGGTAGGGAGGGCAGGGAAGATCTCTCTGAGGGAAAAATGTCAACCCTGTAAGGCCCTGCTCTGAAAGATGAGGAGCAGCCAGCCATGGGAGAGTAACTTGGAGGAGGGAGAGGGGGCCCCTGACGATGTCTTCTCCACCCAGTCTTAGGATATAGGCATGTATATAGGAGTTTGGCTTTCTTTGGTGTGGGCCCCTGAAAAGCAGAGCCCCTTGCTTCTTCACTTTGGTCTGGCACACAAGGCCGAGAAGGCACCTCTCACGTGCTGGGCCAGTCAGTCAGTGTTTGTGTTGCAGGGCCTCTCAGTGCATCTGACTTTTCCCAGGATGGAGCATAATGGTATGTGGGGAGAAGAGGGGGTGTGTTTGTTACTCTTGAGAGTATTTCTTGAGTTTCATAGTCACGTTCATGGTATTCTTTAATTACCTCATAAGAAGGCTTTCACTGAACATTCAAAGCATATCCATAGTAATTCCAAGTGGATGCTTTAAAGGATTAAAATCTACAAGTAGAGACTTCTTTATTCAACAAATAAAGAGCACTTGTCTTCTGGAGTATTTTCCTGCCTCTTTTAGATGATTTACATAGAATATATTATATTTAATTGTATATATTATAATACATTATATATTAGGGGTTCCTAGACCTGACTTCACATTAGACTTTTATGAGAATCTTTTAAAAAACACAGAATTCCAAACTATACTCCTGGAGAGTCTCATTCAGTCATTTGTTTGGGGCATGATCCTTGACATTAAATGTTCCTGAGTTGACTCTAAGGGAGTAGGGTGGGGAGAAGAGTCCCCAGGTGCTTCTGATAGGAGGACAGGCTTGGGAACTGTTGGCTGGGATCATAATGAAACATTTAAAGAGTGGTTAGATGCTTCCTAAATTGGCTGTGGGAGGTAGTTCATGCGTCAGTATAGTGCTGGGCACATCATAAGCCCTCAGCTATGAACTGTCACTAGGCCAGTGAGCTGTGCAAGTTGACTGGAAAGAGCAATGACTATCAAAAGAAAAGATAGAAGAGAATGGTGCACTTTGGGGGGCAATAAAACATTTGATATCCAAATAAAACGAGAAATCTGTGGTAATGGTTCTACTTTTCTTCAGCCGAGTTTTGGCCAGGATAACAAGTAAAACCTCTTATCTCTTCTCTCACCCATTCAACATAGTGATTGAATTTTTCCTTCCAAAAGATTCCAAGGCCCAAATTTAGTATCCAGAGAAAAAGTTGGCTGTCACTTGGATTTGGGGCAAGCAGTAGTAATTAAGATTTGAAATGCATTAGAATACAGGTAATATTTTTAGTCCGCATTCGGTGTTTTATCTTTAAGTATTATTTTTCCTTTTCCTCTACTTGCATTTGAAAGTTCTTATTTAAATTTAGGATATATATACACACACACATAAACATATATATATATGTATATATATATATATATACATATGTGTATGCACTTAGGATACTCATGTGGATAATACAGATGTGTACGAGAGAGTTACTTTCATGTTATAGATTAATTCATTTTAAAAATATTTGTTGAACATCATCTACCGACAGTTTATTCCACTAGGTTCTAGGAACACAGTGGTGAAACAAGCAGACATGGTTCCTACTGCTCCGAGACACTGGTTGAATAATTGGGTCGCTGCTTGAGGACTGGTATTTTATTTTATTTTTAAATTTTTAGTTGAAGTATAGTTGACATACAATATTATATTAGTTTCAGATGTACAGCATAGTGAATTGACAAATACACATTACAGAGTGCTCACCATGATAAGTCTAGTTACTATCTGTCACTGTACGAAGTTATTACAGTATTATCAACTATATTCCCCATGCTGCACTTTCTGTACCCATGCCTTATTTATTTTATAACTGGAAGTTTAATACCCTTCATCTATTTTGTCTATCCTCCCACCCCCCCCGGCAATCACCAGTTTGTTTCCTTGTATTTATGAGTCTGTTTCTTTGTGTTTGTTTGTTCGCTTGTTTTTTAGATCCCACATATAAGTGAAATTATATGGTATTTGTCTTTCTCTTGCCTTATTTCACTATACCCTCTAGGTCCATCCATATTGTCACAAATAGCAAGATTTCATTATTTTTGATGGCTGAGTAAATATTCCATTGTGTGTGTGTGTGTGTGTGTGTGTGTGTGTGTGTATCTCACATCTTTAGCCATTTATCTTTCACTGGACACTTAGGGTTTCATATTTTACCTATCATAAGTAATGGTGCAGTAAACATAGGGATACATGTATCTTCTTGAATTAGTGTTTTTGTTTTCTTCAGGTAGATACCCAGAAGTGGAATTACTGGATCATATGGTTGTTCTGTTTTTAAGTTTTTGAGGAACCTCTGTACTGTTTTCCATAGTGGCTGCACTGATTTATATTCCGACCAACGGTGCATGAGGGTTCCTTTTTTCCCCCCACATTCTTGCCAGTACTTGTCATTTCTTGTCTTTTTGATGCTAGCCATTCCAACAGGTGAAGGTGATATTTCACTGTGGTTTTGATTTGCATTTTCCTGATGATGAATGATGTTGAGCATCTTTTCATGTGTCTGTTGGCCACTTGGATGTCTTCTTTGGAAAAATGTTTATTTGGGTCCTCTGCCCATTTTTTAATCAGATTTTTATTTATTTTTGGTGTTGAGCAGACCAGTATTTGAGTTTAGGGGAATGTATGTAATGTTTCATGAGTTTTGTAGATGGTGGCATATATGCACATTTCAGTCAAGCTTTACTCCATTGGCTGGTGGGTATTTGATTGCTGTGGCAAAGAAGATTTTCCAAGAACACTGGTCTAATATAGATCTTTCTAAAGTATCATGAATAGTTGAACACATGCCCCTTAAAAGCAATTTTATTTAAACACTTATGTAAACAGTCAATGGACAGCCTTCTTAGGGTGGTGGATTATCTGGGAGGAAAGGTCAGGCGATGTCATTGGCTGAACATGCCAGGGGAGCATTTGGCACCACTTTGTGTCCCTGCTGGAATGGCTGGAATTGATACCATTGGTTTCATGGTCAACACTTGAGAGCCCATGGAGGGTACAGATTTTCCCTGTGTGTAAGCACGTAATAAATCAGGGTTTCAGTTCTAAAACTTACCCGGTACCTTGTAACTTAATGCAATTTCAAATAGTGCCCAAAGTGAGACAGAGTCCAGTTCAGTCTTTTAAGAGATAATCCCTTAAAGGTCCTGATATGGTAATTTCTTATGGTCATTCCTCCTTTACTTTCTCTATTTTTTTTTTCCCACTCTGTCCTATTTCCCTTGGTTCTCTAGATCAGTCAGTGTGAATCAAGGATAACAGCCCTAACCACAGTCATAACCATAAGAGCTGTTTTTTAATTGAGAGCTTACTCTATGCCAGAGACTATGCCAAACACATCACTATATTGTCTCCTTCAGTTCTAACGGTAACATATGGGATAGGCACTTATCATTTCCCTTTCAGGTGAAGAATCTGGGGCACAGAAAGTTTGGTAAATTTGCACAAGGTCACAGAATTAGTAAGTGGTGGAATTTCAGCCTGGATAAGTTGACACCAGAACCTGTGTTCTTTATTTTTATGCCATTTTGTGACAGAGACAGGAGAAGAGAGGTTGGGTAGGTTAGTAAAGGGAATAGTGTAGCATCTTAGTCATGTCTTTACTCCCCTACCCAGAACAATACCTGGTGTGTAGGAAGTGCTCAGTAACTCTAGTTAATGTATACAATTATTGCATTAGGGACCTGTATTCCCTACGCTACCCCTAGTCTTTCTATTTATTGGTCTTTAGTTTTGCCAGTACTCTGTTCACTTCTCTGCACTTCTCTTCACCCTTTGTATCGTCAGTGCTCCCCACCCTCCATGAACTGTCATTACCTCCTACCAGGACCATTGCAGTAGCCAATCTTAGCCCTCCTTTATCTGAGTCTCAAAATAGCAGCTAGGGGGAACTTCCTAAAAATTCAAATCTGAGCCCTTTGTTCTCCTGCATATACAGCCTGTCAATGGTTTCCTGCTCACCTTAAATCAAAATCACCTCTTTCTTCCTGGCTTACCACATACTGTGTGGTCTGGCGCTGGTCACTGCTTTGGTCTCATGGACACCACCTTTTTCCCTCCTTCTCCGTCCTCCAGCCATTCTTCTAATTCCCACCTCAGGATTCTTGCATGTATATATTGTTACCACTGCTCAGAAGACTGTTCTTCCATGTTCTCCTTCCCCCCAACTGGTGACCCTGCTCAGACCTCAGTGCAGAGGTCCCTGCCTGAGAGAAATCTTTTCTGACCCTTACATTCTAAGCCTTTCTAGCTCCCCGTAGCAGTTATTACTTGTATCATTATCTGTTTGTGTGATTATTTAATATGTGTGTCCCGCTAGTCCGTAAACTCCAAGAGTTTACCAATGCCTGGGACATAGTAGGTGTCCCATAAATATTTATTAAACAAAAGAATGAATGAATGAATGAACACATGAACAAAGACTAAAAAGACTAAATAGTTTGCCTGAGGCTCCTGGCTAGAGATTTCCTATTATTAAAGGGAAGTTGAGACAAAGATAATTTCATTACATTATGGAATTCGAGTTTGAGTACGGCTTGTCGAGACTGCATTATTTTCCAATCATTTACTTTGGAGATAAACTCTTAGGCACAGAGAAGTGAAGTCAGTTGTCCCGGGCACACAGCTAGCCCATGTCACATGTCTTTGTTCTGACCTTTGAATGATGTGTAAAGAGAAACATACATATTTTCATAGCTCTACAGGACATCTTTGGCGTGCTGAGTCTGTAGGAGCTCCATCAATATTTGATAATATTGATGTTGTCATGTTGGAATTTTAAAGTGTTGTTGGAGAACATGTGTTGTTATTTTTTTTCTTCTTGTACACCAGTGTGTCCAGAATTAATTGGGTGACAGTCTAAGAATACACAGATATGCGGCCTAAAGATGTGTACATCCCAAAAGATGGTGCCCACAGTTAGAAGCAGCTTGCATTTGGCTCCCAGCAGGAGGGGGCAGGGACAGCCCTCAGATTCTTGGGGTCCAAGAGTGAGGAATGCTCTCTGGCTCTCTAGCCTGCCAGCAGGAGAGCATGTCCAATTATCAGCTGCAGTTCTAAAAATGTCTGAGATCGCCCAAACTGAGAAGGGACACAAAAGCAATCCCACAGCCCTCCTAGATTCTGGGACTGTATTAAATGTTAAAAATTCACCGGGATGTGAAATTACCTCCCTTTCAAGTTCTCTACCAAGGCACAGCCGCTGCAAGCCTCCACCAGTATCTGTGCTGGGGAAGGCTAAGTGAGCATCCCGAGGTGCTCGCCTGGCTGCGGGGGCAAATTGCAGGCCCGCCTGGGTCCCTGCCTCACCCCCTGTGCAGGGTGAGGCAGCAGTTTTGTCCTGCAGGTACAGTAGGTACTGGATTAAACAGGTCTGCTGTTGCAGACAGACACCAGGCACCGTTCTAGCACGAGCTGTGTTTGGATTGGAGTTTCCAGGGCCTTATCAGGAGCCACCCCTAGTGACACAGCCAGTGCCAGAACTAACTTTGACTTTCACTCTTCGCCAAGGGCTTGCAGAACACCTTAAAGGAAAAAAGATGGAGACGCTTAGAGTTCAGATGTTCATGCCTTGCTCCTTTGAAAGCCTATATCTGTAAGTGAAGTTTTATTCTGGAAATAATCCCGGGACCTCTTAACAGGAGCGATTTTTTTTTTTTTTTTTTTTTTAAAGGGGGAGGATAGAGAACGGGAAGGTTTTATTGGGAGTTAAAAATACTGGAACTGTTACTTTGTGACTGTGGCTTTAATCAGCTTCAGCTGTAGCCTCTAGTATGTGGCTATGACAAGGATAACAACTAATTTGTTGGGGGTAATCGAAATGCTGGCCCATTAGCTTTGTCTTCTTGTTTAAAATTGAATGTCGGTCTTAAATTAATAATGCCAAAAAAGTGACCGCTTGAAAAATCTGAGAACAGAGCTTGATTTATGATTATGGGGTAGATTGCAGCTCAGCTTCGTCATGAGTAAAAAAGGATTTTCTTCAGGAAAACGAGTGTGCTTAGCAGTAACATTTGTCAAAATTGTCCTATTGCAAACACTTTGGATTTTTTGCTCTCTCTCTCTTTTTTACCTGACTGTGGAATAGTAGCAGTTGCATTTATAAATATCTCGTTTGCATTTCTGTATATTGATTTTTTTTTCTCTTTGAGAGGAAAACAAAACATCCAAATATCAGAATCATCTGCCTGGCATATCAATGTAGAACAAGTCTGAGATGGGCAGTTTCAAAGAAATACTAAAAAAGAGAAAGACTAAGTAGATGATAGCACGCACCCTGCCCCCCCCCCCCCCTAACATTTACTTTCAGTGTTAGGTGATAAGATTTGGAAACAATACTAAAAGCTATGTCCCTCAGTTGAATACGCATTCAAGCAAATCAGCTTATGCAAAAGCCACTTCTGGAGCTTAATAATTATTTACTGAACGTTCCTGGGTCATGAGAGAGGTTCTGATTAAGTCAGAAAAGCATTATGTTCAGCAGCTTGTGAAGGTGTGTTTAAAGACGGCAAGAATAATGGAAAAATACTAAATGTAGCAGAACTATTTTTAGAATTTGATTCTTAAAAAATAAATTTCCACAAATTGAAGTGCGGTTGAAGTTCATAATGTTCAGTAGGTACATCTTTAGAAGTTCTCAGAGTAACTTTTAAAATGATTTCTAATTTCTTGTGCTATTTTGGCAGTATTTCGTTTTCATTCTATAGGTCATTAAAACAGTTTAATTACTTACCTCTCTGAAATGATAGAGCTTTTTATGAACACAGTTTATGTATTTTAATTATGTATTCAAAATGTCATTATCCTAGAAACGTTATAAATTTCTGCTTTGCAAATCAGATAATAGTTAAGGAGATGATGGCTGCTCTGTGTGATTCACACCCAAGAATGTACTGTGCAACTTACTAATTTTTTAAATATTAATTTTATGCAAATTAGTGGATGGCATGAGTGGATAAAACATGCCACTCTGATGCAGCCTAAGGACAGTAATGATATCACCCTTGAATTTACACTGGAGTTAATTCTTAATTTGAACTACTTTTGCTTAATTGATTTTGAATTTCTTTTTCTGGTTAAAGAAAATAGTCACCATAGGAGCATGCTTCCCTTCTGAACTCTCAGAAGGAAATTCTTAGCACACATCTTTGATAAAACTGTTCACTGAGCTGTTGCCTGTTAAATTCTTTGTGCCTGTTCTTTTAGGGAGGGTGCACACTGTGAATTAATTGTTTCTTTTGTATTTTCCTCTAGGAAAGCAGAGGAACACCATAGCAGAAGGCAACATTCTAAGAGTTTTGGCTTCCTAGAAAATAACTTGTCAGTTTTCACTAGTTTTGAGATATTAAGACGATGCTCAGAGGATACCAAATCAAGAATTAAAACATAGTGTAGTTATATAACTTCTCCTTATTGTTCATGGTGTGCCGGCCACCATTCTAAGTGTCTTACCTGTACAAACACACTGAATTCCCATACTTGCTCTATGACAAAGGCGCTTTTTTCTACTTGCATTTTGCAGATGAGAAAATTGAGGTTTGGGCCGGTGAAGAATCCTGCCATGTTGCATAACTGAGAAATGATAGAGCTGGGTTTTCGACCTTAGGTATTCTGGCTCCAGAGCTTATGCTCGTCTCTGTTATTATGCTCTGTGGATTTTCATTAAGATACTGAATGATTTGATGTTTCTTCCTCCGCCTTTTTATTGAGTGGGCTTCTCCAATGCACACATTTCTGAATTACTCCATCGGTTACTCATTTGAGCTTTTGGGGGCCGCAGTTACTCCAGTGCCACAGTATTTGTCTATCAAATATAGTTCCTATATCTAGTTCACTATTGATTATAATTATAAGGCAATTATTTGGGGCAAAAGATCTACTAAATATATACATTGATTATAAAATCCATTCTGAATTGAGAAATCTTAAAATGTAGAGGGAAAGTTTGTCTTAGAATTAAGGAAATATAGTAGGTCTCTAGAGCCCAGAGCTCTTTGGAAAAATGTATTCTCTGTCACTGGATGATTCAAGCAAATGGTTTGATGAAAGATCTTCCAACATAAGATTCTAATATCTGATTTTAATAGAGGTGGGATATTTGTTAGGATAGAGACACCAAATTTATTCATTGAACAGGTATTTATTTGAGCCTACGAGGTGCCAAGTAGTCCTCTGGGTGCTGGGGAATCTATATGTGAATAAAACATAAAAAAATCCTGTCCTCATGGAGACCAGATCATGAAGGACTATGCACATTTCAGCTCCATTCTTAAGTCTGGGCCTCATCCTTACAGTCCAGAGTGGCTGCTGGACCTCCAGCCATTACAGCCAAAGTCCAGGAGATATGATGGCAGAACTTAGACATGAAGCTAACCTAGCTCCTGGAAATCTGGGAAATGTTGTGAGTAGCAGTGTACCAGCTAAAATGAGGAGAAAATAGGAAAATGAGTATTGGATTGTTTGAGTTGTAGATTTTAGACCGAAATTTTATTTTTTTCAGAATGACTGATATTTTCTAAAATGTCACAAAAATCAACTGTTGTATCCCAGGGCACATCAAACTGGTTTAATAAAAAATGGAGATTGACTGGTCTTTGCAAATCAGTATCCAATGTTCAAGGTTTTCAGGGCTTCAAGGATCATTTGATTCAGATGCTCAATGTCATCCACATGCTGGCTCCTTCTTGTTCTCCATCCTCTGTTTCTTCTTTCAGTTTCCATTACTGTTTCACCTAGTTTGGCTTTCTTTTCAGTTGGCCCAGGAAATTCCAGACTTACATTCCACCATCTTTCCAAATCTTTGCATAAGGAGAGTTCTTTTACCCCAGTAGTTGGAGTCAAAGGCATAGGGCTGCCTCTTACTGGACCATCTTGGGGCACAAGCCCATTCGGTGGATATGCTGATTGGCTAATCCTGGGTTGTGTTTCTATGTCTGGAGTTAGTAGCACATCATAACCTCATGCACTGAAAGTGAGGAGCCTGGTCCTTCATGGTGAAATCGGGGTACTTTACCAAAGAAGTGGGGCAGGATACTAGGCTGCTCCAGAGGCCATCATTTCACACAGTTTTGCAACCTTTGCATCTCGGTAGCTATGTACTAGACATGCATCAAGAGAGTCTTCATTTTGAAACATTGTAGGTATAGTATCATGTCATGCCATATAAATTATTTGCGCCTTATAGGGGATGAGTTTTTCAGAGCTTTTTAAAACATGGCAGCTAGGTGTGAATGGGATTCCATAGTTGGACAGAGTAAGCAAGAATTCTAGAGTGTGGTCTAGTGGAAGGAAGCTTGAGATGAAAGACAGAAAGCTCAAGTGTGGGGCCACCTTAACTTTATCGCCTTTATAACTTTTTGATGGCCTGGCTCTCAGAGGCAATTTCCTGAAGGGAATTGAGTGTTAAGATTATGCCAGCCCATAGTGGCATCTGTGGAAAATGGAGAACATTTGTGGTCATAAAATGAGGAAATGGCATTCTCGTATCATTCGACTTCATCTTTCATTAAGAGTTGACATTCTCCCTAGTTAGAGTGTATAGAAGTGAGAAACTCTGGGAGTGGGGAAAATAACCAACTTAAAAAAAATCTCATGATGAAAATTGCCTGAAAGAACATTGGTCATATATTACAGAGGCCTCTTGAACATTTTTGATCATCTTCCTAGTTAAATTTTTTCAAGCAAACTCTCTCCACATATTTTTATTTTATTTGTAAATTATAAACATGTTTGTAATGTTTATATGTTATACACATTATTTTATATTACATTATAATTACATTACATAATATAACATGTACAAAAATAGAAAATAAAAATGATGGATAAAATATATATAAAGAAATGTTCTAATCTTTTCTTCCTGAGCCCCAGAAAATTATTTTTTGAACCCTCCTTTGAAGAATATTGATATACTGGGAGTCTTATTAGGGTTCTCTTTAATTTTGATCTAATCAATTACTGAGATTATTCTTATTGATACCTGTTGGAGGTCCAGCTTCAAGAATATTAATCCTGAATAGATGCAGAGTCTCCAGTTTTTACCAATGAATTAGGGTTTAGGTGTTGAAAAGTAAAGATTTCAGATTTTAACATATGTGATTAGTGGTGATTCTTTTAGAATGTTTTCCTCCTTTCGTACAATGGAAGGTACAGAGCTTCAAAGCACAGGAGTGCTGTCCACATAGGACACCATGATCTCCCTCACATCTAGCAGAACCTGGCTTTTGGGAAGCATCCAAATATTTGGTGAAGGAAAGGAGAGGAGAAAGACAAGCTGTACTTTGCAGTCCTTTTTATTTTCTCTGTGCCAGAAATCTGTAGTATGTATTGTCTGAGCTGGTAATGTTATCAGAAAAATTTTGGCAGGTTTTCGTTTGTTTTTTTTTTTTTCTTGACCAGTAAAACCCAGAGTTGGTGATGACAGAAGTCCAGAAGATCTCAGTTTTTGAAGCCGAACTATGAAATCTGGTACTCTGACACGTACATGAGTGACCACCCCCTTAGGCATTTTAAAGTACAAGTAACAATATCTTTTCTTACTGGCGCTTGGTTCTACCATACATGGTAAAAAGGTCATCCTTATGTTTATAGAGTGATTACTTGAGAAGGAATGGGAAGGTTAAGATAATGGAAAGGCTGGTCATTCTGAAGTATTGAATACCCAGACTGTCATTTAAAAAGATAAATCCATTGACCAACTCTTACTTCAGTGATTTGTGCACTTGGAAGCACTCATAGATTCTTAAGAATTTCTTTTTGCTGACAGAACAAACTAATTTGGGGGCAGTTTCTATAAATCCAGCCTTTTGGTTCCTTTTTCTTAGGATAACATACTTGTTTTGTAACCATAAAGATCCATTGGCACTTTCTGGACAGATGTTTTTATTTGTTTGGTTTTATAGCCCATTTGGCAGGAGTGAGTAGTCCCCATTTCATTCCATTCCACATGTTGAAATCAGAGTAATAAAGACTTCAGAGCTCTTGGCAGGCTTGCTGGAGGTGGGGAATGGAATGAATTTCCTCAGATGTGGAAGAAAGTGTTCTCACCTAAGAATCAGAGATGTGAGTTCCAGTCCCTACTAAACTCCTTAGGTATTTCACTATTAGTTTCTGAACATGGTCAGGCATAAGAATCAGCTGCACAATTTTTGTAGACATATTGATTCCTGAACCTCACCTTACCTGAAATCTGAATTTCCAGGGATGGAGACTGGAACAGGGTTCTCAGCTAATTTTGTGGCAGCCACTCTTGCATTTGGAAACTTCTGTGCCTTAACCTATCTATGACCTGGCTTTCTCACCTGTATGCCTTCCTGTGTCTCCACTGTGTATTTGAACCTCAGCCATCATGCTTTCCTGGACATAATTACATTATACTCCAGTGCAGGCAAATGCTAGGCTTTGAGCTTTATCAACTTAATGATTATAATGAAGATTAATTTTCCCTGGAGAAAAAAATGCTAGGGTTTTTACTTTATAACTCATGAGACAATTGCAGGATAAATAATCTCCCTCCACCCCTGCAAAACTGTGTCCTGTTCTCTGAATTAAATAGGGATTCCCTATCTTAAGAGATAAATCTGCTGTCATCCAAACTTGCATACGGGCTTATACAAAACTGCTTCTTTGCATCAAAAAAGAAGTAGCAGGTTCATGGTTTACTATTTCTTCTACTATTAATTTTAAACTCTGCTCCAGTTTACTGGACTGTGTTCCAGTCGTGCTAATTTTGTTTACATCTATCATAGATTTTAATCCTCATCACCATGTTGACAGGCAGATGTATTAAACAGTCTTTATAAATAAGGAAAACTGAAGCTCAAAGGCATTGACTGACTTGGCCACAGTCACAGGTTAGTAAGTGGCAGGGCTGGACTCTGCCTGAGGAACTGAAGAGAGGAAACACAGGAAAGTGTGTCATCTCCTTCAGCCTAGAGACTACATTTCAACTGACATCCGGTTTCCTACCTTGGATGACCATGATATGGAGACCAAACCGAACCATAAGGTCTACTAAAGGGATTATTGGCATCACTGGCAAGGATGAAGGTATCTTGGCTGGGCCAATGTCATTTGGATTTCATGGAATATCTGATATATTTAAGAGGTTAATGAAAGCAACGGAATTGACTGTTTAAATATAGGAATATATGAGATATTTTGGAGCACATGTCCACATACCTGCACCATCCCAGAGAAGGGGGAGGCTTTGAAGGTTAAAATACAAATTCAGCCATGGAGGTGGGAACTCAGGTCCCATGGGTGGCTGCCTGGTGTCCATCTAACAGTTGCTGTGTTGGGGACTTTAATGTCGGTAATATTAGCGCAGTCACAGCCGTGCATTAGGGAGGTGGGGTTTGGAGAGGATCAGAGAGGTTGAATGGCTCATTAAAGATCAGGCTGCTCAGCAGTGACTGAGCTAGAACTTGTGTCCGGTTGATGGCCTTCTTCCTTGAATCCCATTGAGAAATTGGCAGCTCTCGGCGAAGTTGTGTATCAGGTTTCCGTGCTCCAGGGAATTGGTAGTAACAGCGTTTGCCTTTCCTTCACTTGGCTTTGAGAGGGTGATTTCTTACAGTGAGAGAGACACCTTCCCTTGTGGATCTATTTAAGAGTCAGATAATCTGGATAACTGACTTAATTTTAGGGCATCTCAGAAAAATGTCTGTGACCATGACTTTAAACTGTGTGAGATTAGAAACCAGGTATCCCGAGCACCTGGCACAGAGAGAACACTCACTGAGTAGTTGTTGAATAAATGACCTTTACATAATCTGATTAAAAGGAATCAGACTCACAGAATTAGGATTACCTAATGCAGATTGCGCTCCATGGGCCCCGGATGAGCTTGGTTAGCTTTTAAAATTAAATTCATCTGGACGACTATCCTTGCTTATCTTTAATGACGAAAGCATCAGGTCCTCATTTTACACATAAGCTTTTGTAGCCACACGTAATGTTCTCACATAAACCACAACTTTCAGTTTAAAACCTGATGCTCCTTTGTCCTGCTCACACTTTGAAGGGTAGATATCTTAATTTTTGTCTATAATTGCAGATTCAATTATTTCTAAGAGATAGGGGTCTTTAAAAACTGTCAAGTAAAGCTGAGGATCTGGGAGTCGTCTTTAACAATGTAGAGAGACCCTGCAGGGAGTGTGTGCAAAGTGACTGCAGTCTTCCTTTTGCATTTTTTTTTTGGAAGATTTATTAAAATAATTTCAATTAGCCGAGCTCTGCTACATTTCTTTATTGGAGTTTCAATTTATTTATAGGGGCATACTGTATAAATATGCATATTTTTTTCTGATAGGCTATCTCAGCAAATGCTTTAAATGATATCATTGTGAACTTAAAGTCTGAAGCCTTAGTGTGGTTGATAACTGGTAATTTTAATTTAAGATGTCTCAAGAATGCTTTACTGTTAATTGAAAGGATTTTTTCCCCCAGTATCACAGCCAGTGGCTTGTCTTGAGCAGCTAATTAGTGCGATTATTCCACAGCTGCATTTGCTGCAGCACAAAGGTTTGCTCCTGTTTTTATCAAAAGGATCAGTCTCTCTGGGAATGTTTTAACCTGACAGGCTTTGAATAGTAAGACCCATTATTTATTTATTTATTTTTTAAGAGCTGCTCCCCCCCCCCCCGCTTCCTTTCTTCGTTCAAGAAGCTACATTTGAGCTTTGAACACACACTCAAAAGTGGGAAAATACATTTGCTTTTTATGTTCTTCTAAGTAAAGCCTTACCTGGTGAATAGATTATTTTGAGTAACGTCTTGGTGTTCTTACCATGTGGATGAGTGCATGATATTAAAATAAGAAGCAGGGTATTCACATTGTTCAGTCTGTGTGTGTCTGTAGGAAACTGTAAAGGACAGAGGGTTTAAGTCTTCTGGAATGCTGAAGTTGTCCATGAGAACCAAGGCACTGGATACTCTCAGCACTTTCCCTTCCTACGGTCAAAATACAGTCTGTGATGGACCCGCTCTCTTTTTCTCCAGGCAAAGGGTGACTTTGATTACCAAGTCATTCCTTCATGTTTGTAAATTAGTTCATGTTCTTAAATTAGAGACATATATTCTGCCATTGAAAAAAAATATTTTGACTTTATTATAATTTAGGGGGAAAAACTAAAAAAAATAAAGAAATTAACCTCTAATTCCACTCTACATCTGACAGCTAAGATCACCTTGATACAGTCCCTACTAGGCATGTGTATTTGTGTACATACATACACACACCTTACTTATTTTAAATTAAAACATAAATACACTTTTGATTGCTACTTTTTATTTTATTCTTATTATACACTTTTCTCACTTTGTAGTTGTGCAGTTTTTTTAAAAAGTAGTATGTTGTCAAATTCATGTATTACAACTTACTTTTTTAAAACCAATTTTATGCTTAAATCTTTTAAATGGCTTTGTTTTTTCCCCAGTTTTATTGAGGCACAATTGACAAAAGTTTTATGTATTTAAGGTGTATAACGTGATGATTTGATATATGTATACATTGTGAAGTGATTACAGTCAAACTAATTAACGCGTCCATCATGTAGTTGCTATTTCTTTTCTGTTTCTTTCTTTCTCTTTTTTTTTTGCTATGAGAACACTTAAGATCTACTCTTGCAGCAAATTTCAAGTGTACAATAAGTTTTATTACTGTAGTCGCCATGATGAACATTGGATCCCTAGAACCTGATCTCATAAACTAAAAGCTTGTGCCTTTTGACCAGTATCTCCCCTAATAATTTATGTAGTCATTCTCATATTAGGGAGGAAATTTAGGTGGTTCAGAATATTTTGCAATTTGTAAATAGCTTTGCAGTATCAGGTTTTCCACATTTCTGAGTTATGTTTTTAGGAAAACTGTCCATCGATGAAATTTCTGAGTCAGATTGTCTGAACAGTATTACAGCTTTTTGATAATGTTGTTTTTCTTGTGCTTTTTGTAATATGTAACTGTGCCAGCAATGGTTCAGACTAGCATTATCAGGACACTTGTTCTGGTAGCGAACATTTTTTTTTTTTAATTAGGTCATACCTCGAACACTTTTTTTTTTTTGCAGCTGGCGTTTCTAAGTTTATTATATTGTGTAGATTCAATTCCAACCATAAATATATTTCTTCAGCACTTTGAATGGCTGCATAGTATTGCATTGTATGATCCTATCATAATTCCCTGAATTGATTTCCTGTGGTGAGTACTAAGTTAACTGCTGGTGTAATTTTTATCATGTAGTTTTCTGGAACCATGTGAGGGACACAAACATCTCCTCATCTGTTAACATGTTTTGTTACCTGCAGAGTTTGAAGGTTCCTGTCTTTAAGGAGTTCATAAGGATGGCCAATGGCTTAAAGGCTTTTTTTTTTTTAAGATTTTATTTATTTATTTGAGAGAGAGAATGAGATAGAGCGAGCATGAGAGGGGGGAGGGTCAGAGGGAGAAGCAGACCCCCCGCCGAGCAGGGAGCCTGATGCGGGACTCGATCCCGGGACTCCAGGATCATGACCTGAGCCGAAGGCAGTCACTTAACCAACTGAGCCACCCAGGCGCCCTGGCTTAAAGGCTTTATTTTGTCTTTCGTTGGAAGGTAAAGACAGTACTGGGGTTTATACTCAAGGAAGGAAGCTAAAGCTTCATATATTTCCCTTGATGAGTGACTTCCTTGAGAGTGAACATTTTCTCAAATGTTACTGCTTTTCTGTTTCCAGGTACTAAAAGGTTTTGCACTGTTTGCTCTAAACAGACTTTTTTTTTTTAAGAAAACCGTATTGCTGGAAATAACGAAAAATTCTAGCTAATAATAATAGCAACAACAAACCTTTATTGAGGTAGTACTACATGACTCATTGTACTAGGCAATTTATGTGCATTATTTTATATAATCCTCACAAAATCCCGAAGAGGTAGGGCCACAAAATATAAGGAATGTAACAGAAGTTTTTAAACCCCCTCTCCTTGATAAATGAGTAAATGTGGAAAAAACTATTATTATCCCTCTTTCCCGGATAAGGTAACTAAGGCAGAGGGAGGCTGAATAACTTGTTGGTGCTGTAGAGCTGGCAAAATAAGCAGTCGCAATCCATATTTAGGAAAATTAGGAAGTCTTTTCGTCCTAACTTAGGACTAGTGTTTAAGCTTTTTCTGTAATTTTGGATAGAGCGAGCACCAAAACCATTAGAAGTAGGCCGCATGGGGATCTCGCAGACATGTGTAGGAGAGAGCTTGCCAAGATGAATCAGGAGAAAAGACCATACAAAGAAAACCAGAAGGAGAATTGCGTTGTCAAACCAGCTCGTCCTCTGCCCCCTTCCCGAAGCCTGAAGTTGAGCCCGGTGTTAACATTCTGGTCCAAATGCTTCTTTCATTAATGGTTTTTACTTCCCATATCCTCGCAGAATCTCCCCATGACAAAGTTCACCTTTTCTTTAAATTATTCCGTGTTAGTAAACATCTTAGACATCTTCAAGGAATTTAGATAACATGTAGGAGTAGTTATTTGGTTAGATTCAGTTATGAAAAAGCAAATCAAGCAATTTATTTTTAAATGTGGAAATCTGGGTGCCATTAAGACGCACTGCTTCTTGGCACTTCATATGGCGGCGCTATATTTGGTGGTGATGAGTAGTATGTGGTATAAAATGTTAAAAAAAAAAAAATTAAGCCACATGATAAAAATGCCTAGATGCAATCAAGCTGACTTATTTTAATTCAACTCCTAATGACTTAAATCCTGTCACCTCTTGATTTTCAATTACGTGGAGTACCATTCTGCGACTTGATTATAGTCACACAGGCTCATTTCATAGTTGGGTGCAATTTAGGATACCCCCCAAAATGCAGACGAGAGGTCTCATTAGGAAACTAAATGTTGTGCCTTTTTTTTTTTTTTTTTTTTTGGTTTTCCCACAGCAGTTCCGAGGAGCATCCTGGGGCCTCCAAGCCTCCGATAAGCTCCTCCGGTATGACATCACGCATCTTGCTACGCCAGCAACTCATGCGTGAGCAAATGCAGGAGCAGGAGCGAAGGGAGCAGCAACAGAAGCTGCAGGCCGCCCAGTTCATGCAGCAGAGAGTGCCTGTGAGTCCGACCCCAGCCATAAACGTCAGCGTGCCCACCACCCTTCCCTCTGCCACCCAGGTGCCGATGGAAGTCCTTAAGGTATGTGTCGCTCTTGTTGGTGGGGCCAAGCCCTCTTCCAGACCAACATTTTCCATTTCCTAGGTGTTTTATTTATCTCGATGTGTTTTTGGTTAGATTAACCCGTCTGAATCCTATTTGTCTTGTCGGTGCCAACTCTACTGATGCTACATGGCTTTGCATGTTCAAAGAAGGGCGCAAAGTAATGGAGTAGTAGCCCTCACTAAATGGGGGAAGAGTGTTGATGTTCCACGAGAAATAGCAGGTAGGAATAGGCGTCTGGTGTGATGATATCTTTCCATATTTTCCCTTTGGGAAAGTTTCAAAATGTGCAAGTTACCTGAAATGAATCTCTTCTAATAACTTAATGTATTTTTTCCCCCCACCTCCAAATGTTCCATGGTGATCCTTTTAATTTTCTTCTTTATTTAGTAAGCAATCTTGGCTCTAGGATCTGACCATTTTAGAAAGTCCCTTCTGGGATAAAACTATAGGAGAGCTTTCTTCACTTTAATAACCAAAATGCATCATCCTTTAACTGAAGTGGTCTGTTCGGGGGCTCTTTGATTTCTTGCTAGAGTAGAAACTGCAGGAGCTTGTTAGCATCATTCTATCATGGACATATAGCTTCCTAATTACTGGGGAAAACTGTAACAAGTCTAAGAATAGAATTCCATCTCACACGTGTGTCCTCCACATCACATTGGACATACTCCTTGTTTAAAGATAAACATTCCAACTCTTCAATATGACTGAGGCAAGGAAAGCTAAAAGGGCAAGTAAGGGAACTTCCTTGCTTAAAAGAACCTTTTTTTAACCCATTCACCTAATTGATTCATTTGAAAGAGTCCCAAGTGTTAGTGTTCATTAAACAATGTGAACTTTACACACTGGTGATTCATTGTTGGTCTTTGCATTCATTCGTGTGCTCAGATAAAAACATCTCCCACTATTTAAAGTTTACAATTAAAGTAAATAGAGGGATGATGTGTTCTAACTGGAAGCAATATATGATTCTTACCAGGAAGTGGGAAAGATTCTTGAAAAACAAATTTAAAGTCAGTTGTTTTTTATTTGCATAGACTCTTTTAAGATGTAGTGATGAAATGAGGAAGCTCTTTCATGAAAAAACAAGCAGAAATTTGGTGAGGGCAAAAAAGATCCAAACAGTTTAGCATGTAATATTACTCTGATGTGATTGAAGTTCTAGATATTGCCACAATTAGTGGATATTTTTTTCCCCTCCCCTCCGCCCCCATAAAGGCAAGTTTTCTTTTGGGAATAGATTATACATTAAATCTTTCCATTCTGCTTGGGTGAAAATTGACAAAAACCAAGTTTTTTGGTGTTCACAGGAATCACAGTTGTTTCGTCTATGCCTTTTAAAGTTAGATGAATTTAAAGTTATATGAATTAAATTATAATAAAATGTGGAGAAATATGTCTGTTTTATTCACCATAATAGTCTACTTTTTAAATCTGAAGGATACATTGTAGAAGAGATGACATGGATTTGTGCTAGTAGTGATTTGTGTCCAATTCAAAGGTAATGTTTCATATTGTATTAAAGTATATTAATTGCAATCAGTATTTCCGTAAAGGCAATTACATGTGATGGTGTGGAAATCACCCGTATGCAAATGCGTTGAAATACCATTTCTGTATCATCTTAAAATGGATATCATTCCTAAATGTTTTTATTACTTAAAAAAATGTTATTTTGAAAATGCTTAGAATGAAAACCTGTACTATGTGGTTTGAATAATACACCCATTTTTCCTTATATGTTGCTGTGTCCTGGTAACAGTGGCTGGAGCTATAACCTTCAATTTAGGTATCACAGAAAAATGTCCCAAGTTAAAGCACAAATAAATTATTAGAAATAGAAGTCCCAGTCTAACTAAAAATGAGCAATTGGTAAATCTGTATTTCAAGCTGAATATAGTTTATTTAACTTGCGCATTTTTATACTTCAGTATATAAAGTAGTGAAGTATGCCATATAAAAAAAAAAGTATAGTTTGCATAGGAATGCGGACGGGTTTGATAGCTGTTTAGACAAATTGTAGTGCCCTTTGATAAAAGACCAAATAAAAATATGTAATTTCCTATAAAATGACATTCTAAGTAATTCAAATAATATTTTGGGGGAGAGTAGTATGTAAGGGATGGCTCCAGATACTTAAGGATTTGGTACTTAAAAATAGTTTACATATTTTCAAACTTTTATATATGAAAATAGTATTATGAAAGACTTACTATAGAAAGGTAAGTGAGAGAAATGTCTTTTTTTTTCTTTTCCCTTTTATGGTTTTTAAATCATAAGCGTAATTTTGTAAAGTTAAATCGTAGTTAAAGTTAATAGTAAAAACAGTTAATTTGCTCAATCTTGGACCGTTTTTTTATGAATATACATTTTCAAGGAATGAGTAATAGCAAGTATAGTAATTAAGTGCATTATGATAGATTATGTTGAACATATTTTTTCAGAGTGTAGCCTCAGTAAATTCTTCATTTAATTTTTGAAGATTTAAATTGCTAAAACAGAACATACCTGCTTCTCAGTGGAGGTCGATGTGTACAGTCAGATGTGGTAGCAAGTGCTAGAGAGTCCTGGTTAAATCTCCCCATCTCCTACTGGTTTTCGAGAACTTGATGGAAGATCACATACGCAAACTCATTACCAACATTTTACTATCAGTGGGTTGAATAATTTTTGAAAAGCTAACTTCATGTTTTCAGGTTAATTCCTTTTTTTGGCAGAGTTAGGCTTTAAAAAAAAAGAGCTTTATAAAGCATGTTTAAAAATTGTTGACAGTTTCCTGTAAACTTAGGTCCAGTCTTTGGAATTCAGATTAGAGGTTGGAAATTCGCATTACTACTTATTCCTCACGTTTTCACCGTTTAGTCTGTAAATTCACGAAGCTTTGTAGGATTAGCTTCTTGTTTCTGTATTTCTTTAATTACCTTGTGGTTTTATTCTTATTATTGACTTTCATGGTGGCTAATATGGACTGATTAGTCTTACTGCTGTATATTTAAGTATTAGATATATCGTCTGGATTTCTTAAGAACAAGCCGACTCAACTGGGTATTATAATTTAAGGATGCTTCTTTATCATAAATTAACCAACACTTAGCGTACATAATGCATTATTCGTCGTAGTGAACACACCTTGTATTTCAAATTATGAACTAACAAAAAAGCCATTAAGAACCATTAATGGAAGCAGTTTCTTCCATAGGTGGGTTTTGTTGACATGGGAGTCATGCACACCTTAGCTTTGCAGTTTGATCTAGCTTCTTTCAAACAAAAGCAGAGGAACCAGGGGTAGACCCTGCAGACACAGGTCAGGTCTCATAGTTAAGGAAGCATCACAGAACCATGCTCTGTGTTACCATCTGCACGCTCACCAGGCTTGTGTTCTCACTGTCTCATCTGTAACGCTGGCTGATTGGAGGAGCAGCTGGTTGCTCTGATCTTGGACTGGCAAGTTCATCAGAATTTCTCCCTTCGTTCCCTCCCACAACAAGGGCTCTGACAGCTCATAACTTGAAGACATTTGTTTATAGTTTGAAGACATTTCTCTGTTCAGAGTTTTGTATGGAATTGCCAAGGTTTTCCCTTCCCTCCTCCATCCCCTTCTTTTCTTCACCTTGGAATTTAAAAATGTAAAGGCACGTTGTTCTCTCTGGACTGGATGGTACATTGGAATTTTCTGTTGTGCTTTGGGAGAAAGGTTATATGAATGTGAAAGGAAAAAAAAGGTATTTTTGTAACTTTAGGATATTTTAAGTAGTTTGCAAGACTATATTTTTTTCCCCTTTTTTTAATCTCAGATAATCCAAGAAGTTGGGCAGATTGCTGCAAAATTTGAAACGGTGCTTGGTGTTCCATGAAATGTACAAACACTTTGCCAGGGCCCGCTGCATTGTAAACTGAATTTACTTTGGCATTTATTTGGTTGTGTAATAATGTGGCATCCCGTTTAGATACTCTGGTGAGCCAGGATGGAAGTCCTGCTTCCTTGTCACCTTGTTCTACACCCAATATTCCATGAGATTTCACTAGTCAGGGAAAGGTGCATGACTGATTTGCTGGCCTTTTGTCCATAACTTATGAAGAAGACCTGATGTAGAATTTTTAAGGTGTTGCTTCTCCTTGAGTTAATACAGAAACACGAAAAAGGGTGTGTGGAGTTCCTGTGGGTTGGTGGGTTACAGATTAGTGAAAGGGACTATTTCCATACTCCACTATGCATTTAGATTTTGTTCCTGATTTATCTAGCTGGGAATACAGACCCTTATTAGCGTCATGGTGGCCACAGAAATCAGGAACAGGTGCAGCATGCCTCAGATAGGCTCCCATTGTTCCTCTTAGTTAGGGAATCTGCTGCTATAGGTGCTGTCCCCAAAAGAAAGGACATCCAAGAATTCTTCTAATACCATAGTCTGTAGGCCACCACATATTTATTCTTGTTCATCTGTGGTCCATCATATATTTTTGTGACTAGATGGTGTGACATACACATTCTGTTAGCCTTGATTTCAGAACTATTTATAAACTTTGGGGTCCTTTCATTTTTGGATCAAACTCAGTGTCGCAAAGGCCACATCCTTCTTCGGGGGTCAGATTCCAGGTTCAAACAACTTCTCATCCTCCCAGAGACCTCATTTCCCTATAGGGTCTTTGAGTCTTCTGGTTGTATCATTTTGATGTGTTCATTGTGACACATAAGGTAATTTTCTTTCTCTTCAAAGCTCATTTTTATTGATTTTTAAAAATTGTAGACCATGTTTGTTAACATGGAACCAATTTTAACAGTGAGAAAGAAAAATCCCAACTGGAAACTCTCCCACCTTCCCTCCCTTTCACCTCTTCCCTCCCTCCAGCTCCTTGGAAGGAGCTGCTCTTAGCAGTTTAGGGTACAGCCTCCCTGACCTCTGCTGTTTTCCCATCCCACAATTGCCTTTTGTGGGAGCAAGGTCTGAAGAAATGTATTAGGCAGTTTTGATCAGTAGACATAAACCCTGCCTTTCTCTTTGTTCACATTTACAAACAGAAGAAAAGAAACAGTGTTTCTTCTGGATTCTCTCTACTTTGAGACTCTTGCTTCAAACTGTTCTTCCCGAAGCGGAGCGGGAACTTCTTACTCTGTGTTTGAAAAGCAGTTAGATCATTCCGGGGACACAAGTGTGTGCCAGCTTCCATGAACACTGACTGACAGACTGTTTGCCTCCCTTGCTGCTTTACAAACCCCTGCGGGTAAGGATTTAGTCATCTCAGGGCTGGCACAGGAAACTGCTCCATTAACTTGTCTTCAACTGGTAAAATCAAACTTAACACAGGCTAAGTAGTGTAAGAATATCTGTAAATGCACATTGATTAACTTTAGATATTGTTATCTGTAGTGCTTTCAGTGACTAGTAACTAGTAATGAAATGCTGGCTGAAGAGAGTCATCTCTGCTTAGATTATTAGGCCTGGTCCACTTAAATGGGCGGGGCCATGGTTAGAGCAACTATCTAAACAAAATATTTAGTCTTGACACAGCTACGTGTATGAATTAATTCCACTTTTCTGAAGACATTGAAACATCAGCTCTAATCACCTACTCACTTGGTAATATTAGCACAAAATGTACGTAATTTCTCTTCCTGTGACCACAGGGCCATTTTTATGTGGTCTAGGAGTACAACAGAATCTGGGTGATTTGATTTCCTTAGGTTGTGGGTAGGCCAGCTGCAATCAGTGGACACCTGGACCATGCAGGTTTGGGGAGGGACACTTTGTCTTTAGGCACAAGGATCATTATCATCTTGTCACTGAGCTACTTTGCAACCACCAAAGTCTTCTTGGGGGTTTATGTGAGCGGGTGCCTGCTCAGCTCCTTCTCTTTCTGCTATTAAAAGAAGCCACGCTAATAGGTATGTCTCTTTTCATTGACACCGTTCTCATTCAGTACCAGTGGAGATTAGGGTAGCATCTTACAGAGAATATTAAGGTCTGGGGCCTAGGAGTAAGGACTGAAAATTGAAGTGGGCTTTTTTAATTTGACTCTGAATGGTCATTTCCTTTTTAATGTGATGGGATCTGTAAAGCATGCATCCTCACTCAACAAGGGTGATACTGCCCCTCCGGGGGCAGAGATTGGTCCTTGGAGGGCAAAAAGTCATAGATATTACAGTGGTTTGGGCCTCTAAAGGGCCGTCGTATATAAAGTTTAGGTGCCTGTTAAAATTTCATGGGTGTGGGATTGAGGAGAGGCAATTTGGGGGAAAAATGTCTAAAAAGGCTCCTTAAGTGGGGGTGATGATGAAAAAAAGCTTGAGGAGCATTCCCGTAGAGTGTTTAGCACTTTCCTCAATTCCTCTCTTTGTTTAGAGAACACTTACCAAGGCTCTCATCGATGGGACTCCTACATTCCAGCCAGTCTGTGTCTCCCTAGGAGAACTGTTAGAATATCAGTCATGGTTGGTATGTCCAGCTCCAGGCAGTTAGTATTAGCATCCCCATGTCACAGATGTGGGAACTAAGGCAAAGGGTAAGCAGCTCATCCAAAGCTAGAGAAGCAGGTGGGAACAGTCAGGATTTGCACCCACTCAGTTAAGACTCTGTGGCTCAGATTGCTTAACCATTGGTGGTAGTACCTCTCTTAGAGTAAATGGCCTGAGAAACTTGAGGAGGGAGAAGGAGTTGTGTTACTCTCTCAAGTGACATGGTAGCCTAGGGCCTGCAGCAAATGTTTATTACACAGCTTCAGGCCACAGCTTAAAATTTTAATAAGAATTACTGGTGTAGAGGTGCCTAGCCAGTAGAGTGTCAGTAGAGCATGCGACTCTTGATCTCAGGTTCGTGAGTTGGAGCCTCACGTTGGCGGTGGAGTTTACTTAAAAAAATTAAATAAGTAGAAATAAATAAGTAAATAAAAAAGAATTACTAGTATATATGTGGTACTGCCTCAAACAACTTGGAGGAGGAAAGACAGTGACTATACAGACATTGATTATTGGCTGTATTGGGTAGTAGGCCAAATACTTCATATTCTTTATCTGGATTTATTCCTCTAGCAACCCTATGGGCTAGATAGGATAAGCCCCATCTTCCAGATGAGGAAACTGAGGCACAGACAGATTTGTCACTGTTGACACACAGTTAGGCTCCACAGCCTACCCTGTCTACTTATAACTGCATCCCCCGCTGCCTCTGTGTTTTCTACAGAGCTCAAGGACATACAAGGACATACTCTAAACATTTCTAAAGAATCACCAGTAACAGAGTATGTTAGAGCAAAGTGGGAGGTCGGAGAGAAACTTTAGAGGAGTTTTATAGGTTTAATGGAAGGATACATGATCTGAAGAACTTAGAATTATTAAGGGGCCATCTATATTGACTCATAGTCAATATAGTCTGAGTCTCCTGATGAAAGATCTGGATGTGTTCGTATTGTATAAAAGGACTGCCTGGCCACAGTGACCACAATGGTAATTTATGGTTTAGTTATAGTATCATTATGGAACAAAAAAGCACTACAGTGAAAGTTTCTGTGACAACATCCAAAAATCGTAACTCAGGATCACTTATGTTCTAAAGATCCTCTTGGCTCAGGCTATCCCAATTCATATCCTTTATTAAGCTATGTGTATTTTATTTTTTTATTTTTTATTTTTTTTAAAGATTTTATTTATTTATTCATGAGAGACAGAGAGAGAGAGAGAGAGACAGAGGCAGAGGGAGAAGCAGGCTCCCCGCGGAGCAGGGAGCCCGATGCGGGACTCGATCCAGGGACTCCAGGATCATGACCTGAGCCGAAGGCAGTCGCTTAACCAACTGAGCCACCCAGGCGCCCCAAGCTATGTGTATTTTAATAATGCATTTGTTTTGCAGCAAATTGCTTTTGAAATACTGATTTTGATAGACTCACACACGTCTTTTAATAGGAATTTTCTCCTGCAATTATGGTTGCATTTATAGTTTTCCTTACCCTGCCCTCCTGCAGTATTAAAGCTTTTGCTATATTTTAGCACTTAAAACTGGAGCTTCAATTATGATTGTTTTTCTCTTTGCTTTCAAGCAAATTTTAAGTGAATAATGTCAATCTTATATCACTATATGGAAAGGCACAAGTCTTCTTCATGAATGTTACCTACTTATTCCCGGCAATGAGAGGAAGGGCTTAGATTTGAAAGACCACCTTCTGTAAATATGACCTTGAACAACAGAGATTGTGGACATGTGTAAGCACAATCTAATTTTACCATTGCCCTACTAAAATAAGTGGGTGGGATCTGTGTTTAAAAATATGTAAATCAGCACAGTGGCTTTGTGCAAGGCTATAGATGCAATCAGGGCTAGAATATTAGCTCTTGTCCTGAATATGTCTCTTTTTATTGACTTCTTTGAGTGTCATTTTGAACTTTAAGGAAAATGTAGTTCCTGGCTTTCAGACATTGTTTATGAAGTTGGATGTTTTTGCATATTAATTTATAACTTTGCACAAATGAGATGAATCAAAATTGGAGCATTTATAAAGCAGATGAAGTAGGAGACTGCTTGAGAGTGGTCTGAGAAAAAGAATTGTTTTAACCATTCTTTTAAAAACTAATGTTTTAGTAAAGGGTCTAGATGAATCTGTACCAAACTGTTTGTACCAGTTACCTCTGGAGTGTGTTTTAGGATTGGAGGTGGTGGCGGTCAAAGGCTTTATTTTATTTTTTTATTAGGAGAGTGTGTGCATACATTCTTAATGTAATTAAAGTGAGTGTCTCCAGTACATTTTATTTAGGAGCCTTGACAAAGTTCTCTTCGCTCACAACTTTCTGAGCAGTACAGTTCATCTGTCAGGTGAGTTGACTAGACTTCCACACATCATGTAACTCTCACGGCCTTTCCTGCAGGAAAGATTGCAAGGTGTACAGGTCCTGAAAATTAAAAATGAAGAGAAGGATTTGAATCACCAGATTGTGAATAATTTTCAAAAGTAGTTAAGAGGCCCAACATGAAAAGCGAAATTCAGATTTCTGCTACCTTACCACCAGGCATAGCTTTGTCGTAATCTCCCCTGTTGGCCCTGAGTTTTGTATAATTAAAATTTAGGAGCTAGAAATTTTGTTGAGACTTAATTAGAAGCGACAAACCAGAGACATTCCTGCTGGTTAGGAAGGGCTTAAGAAATTCTTATTGGCTAAATTACAAATATGTAACATTTTTTCTGAGCACTGCATGGTAGTTCAGACTGCCTAAAGGTGACAAGATTAGCTCTGTTTTTCTAGTGAAGTAGTAAAAATTAGATTAATAAGTACCAGGCAAAGAACCTTTTCTTTTTTTCGAAAGAAATCTTACCTTGAGTACTTCTGGCTGTGGAGATCGGTGCCTTAATTAGCCACATGTTCTTTTTACCTCCTGGGAAATAAGTATGGGATAAAATTGGGGATCAAGATGTAGACGCACATTGACTTAGCACACGCCGCTAAGTAATTCATCAAGGAATGTTGGTAATTAGTCCTGCCTCTTTCAACTCTTGGCTTATTTCATAAAACCAGTTGATTTAAAATAATGCCTGCTGATTTATTACCAACACGTTTCAAGCCTGAGACTTGGCTCTTAAACAAAAGCGATATTGTGCAGTGATGGAAATGTGCTCTCTTGTTTTTGTGTTTTTACAAATTCTGAAGGGCCATTTATAGGCCCCTGCTAACTTTGTTGTGTTTGCTTTTACCCCATTCAGCATTTTACTGGGTTTTCTTTTGTCTCTTGGTGAAGAGAATGGGGGAGCAAATTAGAAAAAAAAAATTCCAGGCTCTTGGAGGTTTTGGATGTGAGGTGCTTGTCAAAGTGTATTGGCTCAGTGTGGTTTGATGGAATTTAATTGGAATCCCTCGTCTGGTAAGACAGGCTGTAGTAATGGTCTTTGCTCCTCCTGCATCGTTAAGTGTTTGGTGATATTTATGACAGGCAGCTTAATCTGAAAAGATTGAATTTATGAGAAGTACAGAACCTTGTGACTTCAGCCTTGTAATCTTGGTATCCATACAATGTAGTAAATTATTATTTGGATGCTAAATTTCCATTCGTGCCAACTGGTGTGCTTCTTCATGCTTTGGGAGGCAATCATAATCAGCTTCCCTGATTGAAAACCTAGGACTAGCTTGGCTCCCATACTTAACTGGGTGACTGAGCAAGTTTACCATTCTCTCTAGGCCTCAGTGTCCTCATCTGTGAAATGGAGGTCGGAATACTTGCTCTGTAGAAGTTTTTGTGAGAATTAAACGTGATCGTACACCTAAATCAATGCTGCCCAGTAGACACAGAATGTGAGCCACATACGGTAATTTAAGTTTCCTAGTGGTCACATTAAAAGCAGTGAAAAGAAACAGAGAAAAGCAATTTAATAGTACATTTTATTTTACCCAGTATATCCCAAGTATTATCATTTCAAGTTATCATTAATATAAAAATTATTAACAAGATCTTTTCATTCTTTTTATTTTTCATAATAAGTCTTCATACTAGGCTTTTCATACCAAGTCTTCAAAATCGAGTGTGTATTTTCCGTCTGTAAGTACATCTCAGTCCGATGCTAAACTTTCATCGGAATTGCTCCATCTGTGTTTAGCTTTTCTGAGATTTACAGTTGAAAAAGTAGATGCCTATACCCAAGTTGTCTCAAACATATGTGAAAGATTCCTAATAACTAAATTGAGTATACATCTTTAAATTTGGATTTGAATGAAATAAAAGTAAAAAATTCATTTTCTGAGTCACACTGGCCACATTTGCAGCACTATCAATAGCCACACGTGGCCTGCAACTTCTGTGTTAGCACAGACCCAAAGCTTTTAACACAGTGCCAGGTGGATGGAAAGTGCTCAGTAAATGATCCTGCTTTATTTTTGTTGATAATGAATGGTATAATAATTTCTAGTTACTAATTACCTAAATACAGTAATTAATATCATCTCCATGTTGACATCTTTTTTTTTTTAATCAAGATTTTATTTATTCATTTGACAGAGAGGGAGACAGCGAGAGAGGGAACACAAGCAAGGGGTGTGGGAGAGGGAGAAGCAGGCTTCCCGCTGAACAGGGAGCCCGACGCAGGGCTCGATCCCAGGACCCTGGGATCATGACCTGAGCCGAAGGCAGACGCTCAGCGACTGAGCCACCCAGGCGCCCCTGTTGACATCTTTCTGTGCCTCCATGACAGCTGCCCAATACAATTGGTTCCCTGCGGCCTCCCTCCCCACCAAAGAGAACCTAAAAAATTTAATCATTATTTTCCTTCTCACAACCCTTTGGAGCCCAGGTTAGCTAACATACCTCATGTATGGTTGATATTTTCTGTCAAAAATAGCCTCTCACCTGAGAGTACAGTGAAGAGTCACCCTTGGTGATGTGGCATTTGGACCTGTCTCTGCCAACAGCCTTTCATTCAGGCCTGAGCGCGGTAACAGCTCTTGACTTGTTAGTCACACGTCTTATTCATGCTCTCAACCCGATTTCTTTTCAAACCTCTGCATGTCACACTTACCTAGCGCCTGTCTAGCGTGTTCAAGATGTCTCAGACCCTGGGAATATGTAGGCATTTTAACATTGATAAAAGGTTCTTGATGCAGAAAAAGACATTGAAGGAAAAGGAGATTGGTTAATCCTAGGATTGACTAATGTACTATACATTCATTATAGCTAAATTAACGTGTACGTTATTGAAAACTAGTATTTCTGGTGGGGTTTTATATATGATTTTTGTCCATACTCATGTTGCTAAGGCAACTTCTTCTCCGTTAACTTACAGCATATTTTTAGGCATTTTCAGCACAGCTAATAATTCAACAAAACCATTTTTCTTCCTTTTCTTATTCACTGGGCACCCAAGTTTTCTGTTTTGATACCAGTTTTGACCATTTATTAAACCAGAAATAATACACCTAAAATGATAATTTAAATTTTATTAGATACCTTGTTACTCCTAATGCAAACAATGAGTTGATTATACTGGAATTAAACTGTTTTGGAGAGATTAATTTGTTCTTTATATAATACTAAAAGCCTACAAAGTAGCATTCTTGTTCAATTACAACAAGCAAGAAAGTCAAGAGAGCAAAAATATTAACTATGCTGTGACTTCCAGAAAGAAAAATCATTGTGTTGTTCGATTTTATGATTGCCTTAGCTTGGAGTTATGTATTTTCTCAATGTTTATTCCTTATTTTATTATCATCTTGATGTAAGTTAATAAACATATAGGCCATTATAAAGTTGATTTCAATTTTCCTAATAGCTTTCCAGGTTTATATTAAAATCATGCACCTCAAGAATTTTTCAACTCATTAATTGGCATCATCTTGATAGAATTCATAATTTAGTGTTAAGAGTATGGGTCATTGTGTCCATTTTTATGGACACTTAAGACCACCGATATCTCATAGACAGAAGGGAAAGCCATAACATTCTGGAAGGACATTTAATCTTGATGTAAAATTTTATTCAGTTTGACGTGAAGCTAATGTGCGTAGAACTTAACCCTACATGGTGTTTCTGTAACTCAGTGGCTTTCAAAGTGTGGCTGGGGGGCCTGTAGCCCCTGCAATGTCTGGGATCTCTTTAGAAACAAATTCCTTGAGTCCATTCCAGACCTGTTGAACCAGAAGCTCTGAGGGTGGGGCCATTAATCTCTGTTTTAGCCAGCCCTCTGGAAAATTCTAATGCGTGCTCATGTTTGAAAATCACTGCTGTAGAAGTCTGGAAGTTTATTTGTAAGAAACGTAAGGAGAATTGGGAAATACTAGTACAAATAAAGTCAACCAAGTTTCTTTCCTGTAGGGCTTCTTAGATCTATGGTAAATATGTAAAGAGTTGTGGCAAATTTCCAACAGTGCTACAATAGGTAGGCACTTATTTGAGAAGAGAGGGAGGAGAATGACAAGCAAAGTAGACATTGCTTTCAGGTAAAATTGGTAAGTAGAAGTTGCAAAATGGGGACACCTGGGTGGCTCAGTAGGTTAAGCATCCGACTCTTGACTTCGGCTGAGGTCATGATCTCAGGGTCCTGAGATTGAGCCCTGTGTCGGGCTCTGCGCTGGGTGTGGAGCCTGCTTAAGATCCTCTTTCTCCCTCTCCCCCCCACCCCTTGCTCATGCATGGGTGTGCTCTCCCTCTCTCTCTCTAAAAAGAGAGAGAAGTTGCAAAATCTCCAGTGGCCCTTTGGAGTCTTCTGTATGTAGGGTACATCCCATTATATGCATGTACTTGTACAAAGTTGATAATAATAGATTAATCCTGTAAAATCCTGCGGAGACGAGAAATAAGCAATTCTGCAATTACACAGTAGTTCCTACTTTAAGCTACAGAAACCATTGTGCCTTTGGAGGAGCTCTGAGGGGTCAGCAAATCCATTGGCCACAGATATTTATCAACTAAATTTATACCTCACTTGCATATATACCATACATCGCTCCTTCAAGTAAATGTTGACACTGCTGTGATGAACAAAGTGCAAATTGATACAAGAACCATGGATTTCATTTTCTTCCCTTACTTCTATAAATTTTCTTAACAAAAATTAAAAGCACAATTCCTAATCAAATGGGGCCTTAAGGTATTTGACATTTAAGAAAGGTTAAGAGCTACTTTTTAAGAAACTTTAACTATCAACTGTTACTTAAATTCTGCTTTTGGAAACTACATTCCTTTTGTCAAATTAGATTTAGTTAAGTGGTAACACAAAATGGCCTTTCAGAGTCCAAGGGACTCTAACATCTATAATTTCACAAGCAGAAGGCCCTTGATGTGTCAGTCTGTGACATCAAAGGTCTTTACTGACGTGACCATAGTCTTGGCTTTGCCTTTTACACTGAAGCATTGACATCAACAGAAAGTGTTTTTCTTTCTTTTTTCTTTTCCAGTATTAGTTTTCTGCCTGAAGGCAGTATATCCAGTGCATGTGGCCAACTTGCCCCCTGGTTGGAATAAAACAAAGGTTCATTTTTGGAAGCTTCACAGGAAAGCTTCACAGGAAAATCCAACTCGTTCTGATGCTGGAGTCCTTCACTAGTACAACCAGAGTGTGGACCTAAGTCCAGCCTTCAAAGAAGCCTGGCTCACATAGGAGCCATCAAGTGCACTTTGCTTCCACCAGAAGATAAAGATTATGGTCTTATCTTCCTTCCTACTAAGAGGAGGAAATCAGAAATAACCCTAAGATGCCCCTGGCAAATTTCTGCATCGAAATTTTGCTTTTCTGGTAGAGTTACCATTTTTCAATTAAAAATTCAAAGAACTCTTGCCCAAAGGTGTTTGATTATGTGCTGTGCCTGTTCTCACATTGAAAGGGCATGGGATCAGGAGTTAGAGTGGCACTCTCCAGATCCTTTCTGAACCATAGTTCCCTTGTTTGTATGACAAGGATAATAGAAGTCTCTCGTTCATAGGGTTACTGTGAGAAGCCAGTGACACGATGCTTGCAAAGCACTTAGCTCTGTACATGGCACAGTACTTATTAATGCTGATCACTGTTGTCACCATTTCAACCAGGGACACACACCACGTCCACAGTGACTCAGCCGCATAATGGGTGCTTGAGAAATGATTAAAAGGTTAATACTTTGGCAAAAGGCAAGGAAAATTGATTCTACATACGATCTGGAATTAATTTCTTCAATGGTCTATGGGATGTATAAAGATTCTTTTAACTGGTAACTATTCAATTACATTTCAGCAGCAAGGAATTTTTATTCTTAAAAATCATCTGGTGATGCAGGTTCCCTTCACAGTGACTTTTTCTTGGAGGGGAAAGATCGTGGGATGCTTGGCACAGTTTTTAACTGTCCCCCCAAATTACTTTATACCCATTACTTAAAATTCTTAGAAATCATTTCGGTGATTGACAGTAAAGACTAAATCTTTGCTTATAGAAAATTCTGGGGAAACTGGTATAAATTGGGGCTAAATTTTAAAAAAATTTAGTAGGTGTCAGGCTATCAAAATGCCCCCTGATTCTGAGATTAAACTTTGACTTACAAACTGAGAAGTCAGCAATTTTGGTTCTGGAACTCTGGTTAAATATAAGTGACCATACGTGATTTTATGAACTGTTCGCTTTTGAAGGCATTACTATTTCTAGGTAAGTAGAGGTTCCGAATACATTTAATCACAGCATCTCATCCATGAGCTCCAGTGCCTGCTTTATAGAACTGGTCAGCTGATAGAAACCAGTATCTGAGTTCAGAAAATTGTTATCGATAATCAAATGGCACAATTATTTTTTCTGGTATCCAGGTATTTTGACTAACATGCCCTGGGGTTACCTGACTTCTTCCTTACATGATATATCCTTTTTTTTCTTGTCTAAGATCCTGCTGTCCCAACCCCATCTCTTGTAATTTATATAAAATTTTAGTCTTGCCTTTTTATTTTTTTGCCTTTTAGAAATATGTGTCACCTTGAGTGTTCGGTACTCAACACTAGCTTACTCACTGACCTTTATTTTTTGCTATTAAACCATTTATCTTATTTCCATGATATGTATTATCTTGAGATAAGACCAAAGGCCATTGTGTTCAATGGATCTTACAGTATTTGCTACTTTACAGTCAAAACTACAGCCCTGAAATCAAACATCGACCTGTAGTATGACCTTGGGGAAGTTGCCTTCCTGGGCCTCAGTCTCCCTATCTAACTAGCTGGTCTCAGACTTGCCTCCTAACACTGGCATTCAATGAATTGTCTCTTCTTTTTCCTTGAGAAGGGCCCACCTACACATCACTGGAATTTAATTCGTGGTGATATGAAGAGGACAAAGGACTTTGAAAGCCCTTGAAAGAAACATTAGGTTTGTTTTCAGCATGATATACACAGAACAGTTACCATGACAAAGACCTCAGTGTATATAAAGCTTACACTTCCACTGTAGTTAAAGTGACCAGTTTCTCCTTGAGGGTGGCAAAAGGTGAGTTGGAAAACCTCTTGTATTATTATTTAAGATGTTCTATTACCTATATGTGCTTTACTTCCTATAATAGTAACAGTATCATTACTGACTATCACTTACCATGTCTTTGAGATGTTCCTGAGGCCTTCTGAGACTGAGCACAGGTCTGATAGGACTGGACGATGAGAATGAACCCAGAGCTGCCACGAGTTTATTTGTGCAAACTGCTTAAAATCCATCTTAAATATTTAATTCTCAGGATTACTGAATCTCTAACATGAAAACTCATTTCTGACATAATTTTTAAAAATATTTAATTTAATTTATTTATTTGACAGAGAGAGAGAGAGAGAAGGATAGCGAGAGAGAGCACAAGCAGGGGAAACGGGAGAGAGAGAAGCAGGCTCCCCACCGAGCAGGGAGCCGGATGTGGGACTTGATCCCAGGACCTGGGATCATGACCTGAGCCAAAGGTGGATGCTTAACCAACTGAGCGACCCAGACACCCCTCTGACATAATTCGCAGTCACAGAATGTTCGTTAGCTTTTATTTTCTTCCCTTTACTAAGCAGAAAATGAGTGGAGGCTGAGGATGTTTGTTTATGATTGATTATTGAAGGTGAGGACAGGAGTGTATGATTCACTTCTATAGATTTATTAATTTTACTTTATATATTAATACTGATTTGAACTCTCTTGAGAGAGAGAGAGTAAGATAGTGTGTGTATTTTCAAGTTTTCTCTCAAAGGCTTTCCTTTTCAGTGATATTGCCATTCCTCCTTCCCTCTCTCCTTCCTTAAATGCACAAATCTGGAATTATGCAGCTTGTCTTTGAATCCTAGCTCTGTCATTAGTAATCTTGGTCAGGTGATCTAATCTCTAGTCTAACCTTAGTTTCCTTATCTGTAAAATGGGTGCAGTATCAGTACACCACCCGCCCCCCTCCCATCCTGTTGCAGTATGTTTCTTTAGCGTGAGTACCTCCAGTGTTAATATTGGTAAATGAAGAAGTTGTGCTGGTGTAACATGCAACTCCTTTTGAATTCATTCTCCATAGCATGTAAATGCTGGAAGCAATCAAGGGCAGGCTTTATCATATTTAGAGAGAAAGCCTTAGTCATAGATGAAGACTTTAAAATAGGCAGAATGTCTACAAGGTTTAGGCAATCCAGGCTGTTAGAGCTGCTTGACTTTTCCACCACGCTCCACTCTCTGGAGAAGATGAGTGTGCAGAGTTAGCAGCTGCTAAGATATTTCCCTTTACAGTGATGTAGTCACTCACAAAAAAGGCCATATCCAGGATCAGGTTGTAATTTTTAAAGAAATGATCTCCATAAGAAGCACTTACCCTCCATACTCTACCTTTTGAGGGGAGGAAGCAGGGTTTAAAACTGTCTGTGAAGCTGGCCACGAATGCCAGTAGAAATTTAACCAGCTCGTGTTGAATTAGGGTTTACTGATTGTTGTTATTCGTGCTCTGGTTACAAAGGTCCAGAAGTTTGGAGAGGTCTGGCCCGAACCTCTTTTCCTATATGCCATCTTGTTTATAGTGTGTAATTTTGCAAAATGTGACATTTTTCAGGACTGTATAGATGGAGTTAGAGCAGAAACACCTGAACCACCTCCAGAGTTTTGATCATTTAATGAATTAATGTATGTAAAGTACATAGCACAGCTCCTGAGGTGGTTGCCTTTTAGTGGAAGCCTGAAGGACAAGTAGGAAGGAACTCAATAAATATTAGCCAGTACAAGGAAAGCCTTCTAACGTTGAACCCTTTACTTTCCTAATTCTGGGAAGGCAGTCGGTCTGCCTGGTGGCAAAGCATGGTGAGCCCACAGAGGGACTGCGGTTCCGCCCCAGAAGGTGAGGCAGTTAATGTTGAGTGGAACTGTGAAGAACAAGGAGGGCCACGCCAGAAGTTCTAGGATCAGGGAGCATGGCATGAGGAGAGGAACGAGTCAACAATACCTACTCTGGACCTTGGTGTGAAGCAGTGAAATGCAAGATAGTAGATGGAGCCGACAGTGTGTTGGGAGGTGAAGCTGGACAGGTGAGCAGGGGCCAAGTCATGAAGGGCCTGTATGAGACCCTGCCGAGCTTAGATCTGATGGTGTGGATGTTGGGTGGCCACTGATGGTATGTATTTGTATTTGTTTCTGTGGGTTTGTTCATTTATTTTCATTTCAGAGAAAAAGGGATGTTCAGATAGATGCCTCTGGGGGCTGGTGGAGGTGGGGGGTTCCATTTTAGAGGAACATCATGGGAGGTGGGAGGCTATCGAAATAATGTGGGGAATAAATTATGAAAGCATTGACTCCAGAAGTCTTAGAAGACATAAGTAGAAAGCAGTGGTTAAAAAACAAACAAACAAAAAAACCCTTAAGGCGTGAAATGAACCGAACCTTGTTAGATAGAAAGGAGAAGGAAGGTAGCATAATACTGTACATATTTGACATAGAGGAGAACAGAACATAGTAGAGATGAAGACATGGGTCTGTACCAGGGCTTGGCAAACAATATCCACAAGCCGTTTTCTGCCTTCTGCCTATTTCTGTAAAGTTTTATTAGAATACAGCCATGCTCATTCATTTTTGTATGGTCTCTGGCTGCTTTCACATTATAGTAGAGAGGTGAGTAGTGCAACAGACTCATGGCCCACATGGCCCACAAAGCTGAAAATAATTACTTTCTGGATCTTTATAGAAAAAAAGTTTGTTGACCTCTGGTCTGTGGACATAGGCTTCCAGTCTTTGAGAATTGGGATCACATCTTGTTTGTTCACCTCTGATCATGAGCATTTTACACTGTGTCCAATATATAGTAAGGCTTCATAAATAAACTCTTAACTGGATTAATGAATAATGAATGTGAATGATTGAATGAATGAGCAAAGTAGCAGAGTTAAATCTACCTATTTACGGCCTGTGCTTTTATATTTATTCTGTTCTAATTCTTATAAAGCTATCGAGCAAGAGTTAATATATAAAATGAGTATTTATTGAGTGACACCAACATATAGGGCATTGTTCTCAGTTTGAGGATTTTTGTGTGCCCTCATGATGCTCACTGCTAATAGAAGAGACAAATGTTCATCACATAATCACAGAAATGGATACATAGTTGCAGTGTTGATGGGTAGCAGAAAAGAGAGGGGTACAGTGCTAGGGGAGCTAGAGGTGGAAGATTCAGTATAAAATGTCAGGGAGGACTTTCCTAGTTACACCTGACCTGCAGTCTGAAGAGTGAGTAGACTTTAATTTGGCATAGGGATGTGGGAAGAGTATTTCAAGCAGATCCATGTGCAAAGGCCCTGTGGCAGGTCAGAGCAGGCAAAAAACAAAGAGAAAGCTGGCCATGCTGGGGGTGAGACTGGAGAAATGGGCAGGGCTCTTGTGATCAGGATCAGGAATCCTTCTGCTTCTTGAGCCGAGTCTGAACTTGAGCTACGAGTTTGAGACTCAGTAAGTACTTTAATCCAGAGAGTATGGGTTTACCAGAGAGAGTGTTGTGAGAGAAGATATGGGTCTTGGGAAGAACTCTGGAACACACCAAAAGAGGGAAGGACTGAGTATGGAGAAATGGAGAGATACAAAAACTAGGAACAAAACCTGGAGAATCTGCATGGCAGAGAAGTTCTGAGGTGAAAGAACAGCTCGTCAATCGTAGATAAGGCGTATATGTCCAAGAAATTAAGGATTGAAAAGTGTGCATTGGATTATTCCACTGGGAGATCGCCGTGACCTTTGAAAGAGTAGATTTTTGGTAGTGAAGGGGTAGGGTGGAGCTGTCAATTTGTTGAATGAATGAGCAGAGAGGAAACAAAAACAAATATATATTCATTCACTTATTCAGCAAATAGGTACTGAGCATCTATGGATTAGGGATCCAGTGTTGAGCAAAACCAGACAGGGCCTTTGTTCTGGGGCTTACTGTTAAGGGGGGTGTGTGTGGAGAGGGATGGACACTTAATCAAATAATCTTCCCAGTATAGGGGCACCTGGGTGGCTCAGTCGTTAAGTGTCTGCCTTCGGCTCAGGTCATGATCCCAAGGTCCTGGGATCGAGCCCCACATCGGGCTCCCTGCTCGGCCGGAAGCCTGCTTCTCCCTCTCCCACTCCCCCTGCTTGTGTTCCCTCTCTCGCTGTGTCTCTCTCTGTCAAATAAATAAATAAAATCTTAAAAAAAATTAAAAATAAAAAAAAACCCATCTTCCCAGTACCACCCAAAAAAGTGAATCAAGGTAAGTGCTATGAAGGAAAGAAAAAGGGTTCTGTGAGAATATGAAGCAAAGGAAAAGGGAGTCGTTTGGGCAGGGACGAATCCTCCGAGTGGTCCTGGAGCTGAAGGAAGCAGAGGTGTTAGCTCTGAAGTCTGTAGTGACAGAACATTTCAGAGAGCAGAGAAGAAACTTGTGGCCAGGCCCTTGCTGCCAGAGGGCTTGGCAGCTCCAGGAAGCAAGAAGAAGTGAAGTCAAGGTCGTTGTGTGCCGAGAGCAAGGGCGAGAATGGTATAGTACGAGGCTCAAAGGTGGGCAAAGGCCAGAACATCCAGGGCTTTGTAGACCATCTTAAGGATTCTGGTCCCAAGAGCAATGGGAAACCATGGGAAGGGAGTGGCCAGGCTAACCAGACTTAACCAGACTTAAATTTTAGGAAGTATAGCTTACTGTTTGTAGAGAGAATGTGAAGCTGTTACACCCTTCTGAACCAATGTGAGCAGACAATCCTGAGAAGGATTCCCATCTCAGGGGAAAGTCGTTCCATTGTCTGAAAGTGGGTCCTCTGAGGCTGCTCAGGGAAACACTAGTTCATATCCACCCTTTGCCTGCACTGCAAACAGCATGGAAATTTCTCCTAAAATCACTTGGAGAAATACTCCTGAGGAGAATAATATCCATGTTGACTCTATACACTGTTTTATCAGGAGATCAGAATTTCTGGATCAACCAATTTTAGGCAAAAGGACAAAAGTGCAGATGACTTCTAAACGGAATGATTTTGAGGGTCACTGGCTTTGGGCTTGAGTTACCACTGGTGGGTTTCTGTCTGGGGACATGACTGCAAAGCAGAGAAGGGTTTCCAGAGACCTCTCTCTTAAAAAGGCATTTATACCCCTCCCTACTTCTGCATTCCTGTTCTTTGGTGAGTCAAGAAAGCTGCAAAGAGTAACTCACTTACATGGTGTCCACCAAGAAATCTTTTTATGTTAAGAGAACATGATCATCACTGGCCTGGATGAGGAGTGAGAAATGATACTGTTGGGGGGCTTCCTCTGCCAAACTTCTGATCACAGTGGGTGGGTGGGTGGGTGGCCTTTTCTCTGCTCCCAGTCAAGGCTCACCTCAAGCAGCCCTGTTGTAGATGGTTTATTTTTGCATCATTGATAATCTTTCTCCACGGGATTAAAAAATTGTGATACCTCCCTGTCTTGTTTGTGCCTATGTTCTCCTGTTTCTAAACCCTTTCTCCCTCTTTTTCCAGCAGTGTCTTCTTAATTAGTTTTGCAAAAAAATGCGTGGTACAATTACCTGAATTTCTTCTCATCCTTCCTGGCACCGGTTAACCAAAAACCTCCCACATCTTTGTTCTTTATGCTCATCCTGATTGACTCAGGAGGTGACACTGGCTGACGTTTGGCAAGCCAGTGACCTTCTTTTCGAGCTGAAGTTGACAAAAGCTGATAAAAGAGGGGGCAAGGGTAGATAGAAGCCCGCAGCCAGCCCTTTCTTTAGTAAAGAGGAAGCAGCTTAGGAGAATATATTAAAAGGAAATTGTGTTTTGAATATTTGACTAGATCATTTGTTCAAGGACAAAAGTAACATAATTAAGGCAAACAAAGGATGCGGGGGAGTGCTCACTAAGGGCAAATGCAATCGATGGATAAAGTAAAAAATGACTGTCTAATGTCTATTTTAGAGATAATAAAAGTGAAAGTACTGAATTTGTTATCTATTAAAATGAGAAGAATTTGCTTGGAAAAGTAAGACTTACAGAGGAAAAGTGGGCTTAAAGTATGGTAAACACCAGGAGCCCCTGGCCCCTTTTAAAGTCTCCCCAGAAAAGTTGTTTCAATTAAAAAGAAAAAAAAAAATCTTGTAAGGATAGAATGAGATATGTGTGAAGTACATTCAGCTCTTTGGATAAAAGTTGCTACAGTGTAACTTTTATTTATCTATCTATGACTTGGGTTTGGGTTGTAATATCAAGCAGCATACTCCCAGACAAGCTAGATAAAAGGAATTGCTTGTTAATTAAATTAGCAGTCGTATGAACTGATGTGATGTTTAACAATTTGATATATGTTAAGTTTAAGTCTTTGCCTCTGTGTTTAAATTAGTAGTAGTATGCTTCATTTAGAGCCTATTTTTCTTTTTTTTTTTTTTTAAAGATTTTATTTATTTTTCGAGAGAAAGACACAGCGAGAGAGGGAACACAAACAGGAGGAGTGGGAGAGGGAGAAGCAGGCTTCCCGCCGAGCATGGAGCCCAATGTGGGGCTCGATCCCAGCACCCTGGGATCATGACCTGAGCCGAAGGCAGACGCTCAACGACTGAGCCACCCAGGCGCCCCGAGCCTATTTTTCTAAATAGGAATAGTGTATTATTAATAACGCAAGTATTGTGGCTCTTTTTGTAATTGTTTTTTTGTAGTAACAGTTTTTGCCATTGCCGTTTTGCCAGGGTTTAGATAAATTTTATGGGTCTGAGCACAGTCTTTTCAACTTAGAAACCCAAGTTTTGGGCCATTGTGCCACTGGTTACTCTTCTGTTCATCCTCCATCCCTCTCCCACCCACCGTGGTTCATATTTCTTTAAGATGATCTCTGTCAGAGTCTGCTCAGAATGAATAGTGTGCGAGCCCATGGAGATTAGTGGTTGTTTAACTGTTTTCCCTGCCGTGGCCCATGGTCATTTAGAGACAAGACAACTGGTTCTATCCTGTGAATAGCTCCATCCTTCCACATAGATTGCAACCAGATGAGGAAACTAATTAATAGCATAGTAAATTCTAAATCCAGGCCTTTAACATGTCGCCATCTATCTGGCAGAACTCTGAGCCTCCAACATGTGCTGTATGCTGAGTGTGGCTTCCCATCCCTGTGTCATTAATTGTGCACGTGGTATAGGCAGTTAA
This sequence comes from Neomonachus schauinslandi, assembly GCF_002201575.2. Lineage (NCBI taxonomy): Eukaryota > Metazoa > Chordata > Mammalia > Carnivora > Phocidae > Neomonachus > Neomonachus schauinslandi. Next base: position 177,989,176 of record NC_058403.1, on the reverse strand, counting down.
CTGACCCATTTATCCCAGAATGTGTCAGCCTTGCAGGCACACACTGGGAGCTGTCCATTTCATGACCATATGGGGACAGTGGGGGCTGAGGGGACCCTGGCCCAGTCTGGCAAGATGGGAACAAATGGTGGTAGTTGCGTTTGCCTTGCATTGGAAATTGAGATGTGGCCTCGCGAGAGGGGGACGTTCCTTCTAGAGTCCCTCATGTTTGGTGAGAATAAAGATCAGTGGAATTGAGACCTTTTACATTGGAGTCATAAGATCTACTACAAAGAAATACATTCATGTTGTGCGGTTGTTACTTTCTTTAGTTTTTTCTTTTGCTTCTCCAGTGATGGATCACTGTGCTTCATCTTTTTTTCCACTTACATAAATTCATAACTATTCTATACTTAATAGGTTTATACTTGAAGCTTGGTTTTAACTTCATGATAACATGGATCTTGTGTACTTAGCTTATTGCTGGGGCCTCACCACCTAGAGAGTACTGAGACATACTACAGGCTCAGTAAGTGTTTACGGAGTTGAATTCCAGTTGAATTCATGGCTCGCTTTTCATCCCTTGATTTTTCTGTTTGAGTGACCTAGCTGTCCAGTGGGCTTGTATGGATGATTTATGTTTTCCTCCAAATGCAAAGTTAAACAGATATCTCATAGGTTATTCTGGTATAAAATAGACCCCTTTGAAAACCAGCCTGAGGCCTTTTTTTTTTTTCTTTTAAATATATGACGCTAGTTTGATCTTCTGACAAAAATACTACTTATAGTTGCTGTGCAGTCTTTAGTTATACTCATAACCTCTGGAACCCTGAGATGGTAACACATTCAATTCTTTGTCTTTAGAGATCTTGCTTTCTGACTTGGTTATTATTGGCAGTCCATGATATTTAATTGGAATTGCCTCTGGATAGAACATTTTAATATATACTTTTTTTAAAAAGAAGATGAAAAACCAACAAAAAATCCAAGTGAGTTTGTTTTTGAGTTTTAATAGAAGTTACTTTGTTTTGGTTTTGTTTTACAAAAATATAGAATAGTGAAAATAATGCAGTAATGGTTTTTTTTTTCTAACATGTTTCATCATTTCCCATTTTGTTTGTGGAGTTGATAAGCTACGGTCTCTGAGTCTTCAAAGAGTTTAGGAATTAGATTGCTCTTTTAAGTTGACCACATTTTATGGGTCTTAGTTTCAATTATTATGAAACCGTAGAGATGAAGATTCAATGTGTATCATAAAAACAGTTCTTTTCCCTAGGATGTGGGTCTAGTGTGTGGTTGAGGACAGTGATTTCCAAATTACCAAATCATTGGGATACCCTGGAGAGCTCTTAAAAATAAAGATAGCTGGGCCCAGACCTAGGATGTGGAAGTACTCTTTCAATCTTTATTTAAAAAAAAAAAAAAATCTCCCTAGTGGTTTCTGATGATAAGTAAAGTCTGATTTAGAACACTGGATCAATGAGTTCAAGGTCATCGGCATGATTTGTCTGTTGGCCTATTGATTGTGCTCTGTTCTGTGACCTGAGACCTGCTTCTGACCCTGACCAACTCTTGGGTGATGGGGTGACTGGGGTCATCTTCTCTAAAGGCAGCTCATTTTGTTAACTGTGCCAAGCAGCAGCCTTATCACTGGGGACTTCTTTCTTATTTTTTTTTTTTAATCAGTGGTCAGCAGAGGGGTGTTGTTGAGTTGCCACTAATTGAGATTCAGCAGTCCTTTCCAGTATCCACTGAAGCTGGAATTCAGAAACTCAACTCCCTTCTAGAAGTCATAGCTTTCAACTCTGCCTTCGTGTGCGATATGTTTTGGGAGTGTCTGGTCAAGAGGTGCTAGAATCGGATCACCTGGGTTCTAATTTTGCCTCTCCTATATACATACTAGGGGTGTGATCTGGCTGCAAATTATTTAACCTCTGAGAGCCTCTATTTTTCCTTTGGCAAAAAGGCAATAATAATCATCATGGTGTTGTAATACAATACATTGTAATAACAATGATTGTAAGGTTGTTGTGGATAATGATGTAAGGTTGTTGGAAATACAAAATAATGCCTCTGTGTGTAAAAATGTAAGTGTTCAGTAATAGTTAATGGCTGGTATTATAACCGTATTACTACAAATTTTGAATTAAAACGAGACAACTTGTCATCATTGGTTTAAAGCAGTGTCACCCATAATTGTTTATTAATTACTGTCTCCTTTCATCCTCTCTGGAATTTTTATTCATTTCACAAATACTAATTTAGTATTGACTATGTGCCAAGCAGAGTACTAGACACTGGGGATATGGTGGTGAACAAAAGAGACAAAACATAAATGATAGCTTAGAAAACTTACCTACTTTTTGACATTTGGGGTTGTTTTCAGTTTTGGAATATTATAAATAAAGGTATTCTAAACATTTGTGTATAGCTCCCTGTATGATTGGATTCTTTCTTTTCTCTTGGGTCAATACTGGGGAGTAGACCAGCTGAACCATATAGTAGGCATATATTTCACTTTTTAAGAAGCTGCCTACCTTTTTCCAGAGTGGTTGTAAACACTTTATATTCTTACCAGCAGTGTATGAGAGCTCCATTTCCTTAAATCCTCTTCAACACTTGATATGGTCAGTCTTTTTAATTATCTGAGAGGTGTGTGTACTGATAGGTGTATAATACTATCTCCTTATAGTTTTTATTCACATCTCCTCTGTGACTGATGATGTAGAGCATCTTCTCATGTGTCTGTTTGCTATCTATATATCTTCTTTTGGTGAACTGTTAGTGCAAATCATTTGCTCATTCTCTTATTTAGGTTCTTTGTTTTATTGTATTTTGAGAGTTCTTTATTTGTTCTAGATCAAGACATCCTATATCAGTTGTCTGCTTTGCATGTATTTTCTCCCAGTTTCTAGTTTATCTTTTCATTCTTAATAGTGTCTATTGAAAAAAAATAGTGTCTGTTGAAGAACAAGAGTTTTTAATTTGACAAAGTCCAATTTATCAATCCATTCCTTTATTAATTATGCTTTTGGTGTCATATCTAAGAACTCTCTGCCTAACCTAAGATCATAGAGATTTTATTCTATGTTTTCTTCTAGAAGTTTTACAGTTTTAAGTGTTACGATTCATTTTTGAGTTAGTCTGCATGTATGTTGTAAGACAATAAATATTTTTTTTTACATATGTCCAATTGTTTCAACATTTGTTGAAAAGACTTTTCTCTATGGCATTGTCTGTACTTTTTTCAAAAAATCAGTTGATCATAAATGTGTAGGTCTATTTCCTTACTTTGTTCTTTTCTACTGATCTGCCTTGCACTGATACAGACTATCTTATAGTAAGACTTGAAGTCAGGTAGTGTCTGCACTTCAATTTGTTCTTCTGTTGTTACTTTTCCAGTGTAATTTAATGGTTAATAGTCATGTGCATGATGTCAGCCTTTAGAGAAGTAAAACTGAAACTTTGCTTTATCACTCTGGTTAATAAATGCCATGATTTGACATTCTACTAGGTGTCTTTCTCTTAAGATAATTTATTTTTTATTATTCTGAGACATTTCAGAATTTTCCCAAATAGCTGAAGAATGAGTTAAACAAGTCCATTTGTTTAATCTTTAATTTTCTCTAAGCCTTATTTTACAAAGCCTTTAACCATATAGTTACTTAACATTTAAGAAGTGACTTCAGAGAGCTTGTCACAAGACTGATCAAACTCTGGTAAATTCTGAAGTGGATTGCAGAATCCCACCAGGAGGGCTGTGGTTGCGTTTTTGTTTGCTTGTTTTATAAGATGCCCAAGTGGAGAGAGCCTAGAATTAAGACTGGCAACCTATGGACTGTTGGGTGTGATTTATAATAGGAGCTGTCAACACACTCCCTTTTCTACTTCTTTGACCACATGTACACAATGAAAGAAGCAGCTTTATTGATTGGCTACTTAATATATGCCAGTCACTGTGCTAAGTACTTCATACAAACTGTTATACTTGATACTTCGGTTGTCACTATGAGGTAGGTGCTATCAATGCTTGTTTGGCTTGGAGAGAGGTTAAGAAATGTGCCAGAGGCCACACAATTAGAAGTGATGGATCCTGTATTTGATCCTTTCCTTGCTTCCCCAAATACTCTTTGTTCCTAACCACTGTGCTGTAATACCCTTTGCACTGAAAGAATGAAAGGGATTCAAAACTTGAAATACAACTTAAATAGGCCATTGATCTCTGGAATTCTTACTTTCTATGTCCAAAATGTTCTCTTTTGAACCACTGAGTGAAAAAGTCTCATGGTACTTAGAGATGGGGCCCTGTGGGTCAAATGCTTGAATAAATAAATGGATCATTTATTTATTGAGTAATTCAACACAAATCTGAGTATCTATATACCAGGCACATATAGGTACTGAGTGTACAGCAGCAAAACAAACAGATAAACAGACACAAAGGTCGTTCTTCGATGAAGGTTATATTCTGTTGGGGAGGAACACATGATGGACAACTTTGAGATAATACAAACAGCTTAGTCTATGAGCTGGGTGTAGTATCCTCCTCTGATCCCCGGCTAATGGCCTATACAGCGACAAAACTTAAGGTTGAAATTACCTTTGATTTCAGACAGGAGACCCAGCGTGTCTGTCCCTGGCAGTTTTGAGTGCTCTCTTTAGTTTAGTAGACCATCTGCTTTACTTTAGCTTAGATCACTGGCTGTACTTCCTAGTATTGAGTTTTCCCCAAGACCACTCATCTCTCCATGTGCCTTTTAAATGTCTGAGAGCAAACTTCCCCGAACAGAGTAATTGTTCTTGAGAATAAATAGTGTCTGTATGAACACCAGAGAAAACATGTCTGCTGGACTCAAAGAGAATTTCTCAAAGTTGACTCAGGAGAAGCTTAAAAACAAATATTAAAAACAACTTTTAGAAGGAAGAAGGAAATGATCTGTGTATCATTTTAGCGGTTTTATTTCAAAAGTGAGGAAAATAACCCAAAATATCCAGGTCTTTTTTTCTTTTAATACTCTTTTGCAGATGGTCTTGCTGCATTTGTCCCACCCTTTTGCCTTTTGGTATTGCTGTAGCATCCAGGAGGGATACATGAGATGGAAAGATAATGGAGAAATGTTCAAAGCAGTTGGTTAGGCCACCCACTTAACTCTGGGGGTATGACTCAACTTTGTAGCATATTAAACAGCAGGAAAACATTTTAGAGGGAGCCTTGCTCTCCTTGGGCATAGTTCTGTCTTCTCCTTGTCTCCAGTGCAGTTGAATGGTGAAGAATGGTTTCCATTTCTCTGCTTTGCCTGATGGAATTTTAAAAACAAAACAAAATAAAACTCTTTTACGTCCTATATCACTCCTTTATTTGGCATGAGTTTCCAGATTGACTCATATTTCCCTTTTTTACTCCCTTCCCATTAAAAAAAAAATTACTGGGTGGTACGATTTTTTAAAAATTTGACAATGAAAAAAATAGTTGCTCTTTAACAAGCATAACAAATCATTATTCTTAAAAAGTTTATAGTAAAATAATGATGTTAAATATTATCAAAATAAAATAATACTATGACTTTTTGTTTGCCCCATTATTATCTGTATATTTGTGGTTTGTTTACTTCACTGCAATTCAATTTCTTACGAAGATGTGGGGAAATGGGCACTCATACACTGCCAGTAATAATGTAAATTGGTATTTTTGTGGTGAAAATTTGGCAAAATGCATCAAAAGCTTCAGTGTTACGTTATTCTTTTATCTGGTAATTCCACATAGAGTTTATTTTTCTCTTTTGGAGAAAAGAATAAGGAACAATCTGAGAGTATTTATTTGTACTTGAGCAAACACAATTTCTGAAGATTGTATCAGAGTTGGTTCTTTTGTAGTGTCAATTCTGCTTTTAACTTGAGATTATTTATGTTATAAAATATGTTTAAAGTGAAATAAGTCCCTAGAAAATATGTCTTTGATGCTTATTTTTATAGGATATGGTGATTTCCTTTACCAGTTGCTAAATTGTGTGTGTGGTTTTTTAAAGATTTTTATTTATTTATTTGAGAGAGAGAGAGAGAGAATGAGAGAGCATGAGGGGGAGAGGGTCAGAGGGAGAAGCAGACTCTCCGCTGAGCAGGGAGCCCGATGCGGGGCTCCATCCCAGGACCCCGGGATCATGACCTGAGCCGAAGGCAGACGCTTAACTGACTGCGCCACCTAGGCGCCCCGCTAAATTGTGTTTTTAGCTACACTTTTAGGAGATGGTATTATAAAATTTGGGACATTGATGCTATGATGGTGTGAAAGGCAAATTGAGTTGCCACAGAGGTTAGGTTGTATAAGGTTTTAATCTTCTGTATTAAGTTTGAATATCATTCTAAGCGATTGTGTTTAAATAGTGAATCTTTTGTATACAGAAATTCTCATTTTAAAAAAAAAGCTGATGGGACACCTGGGTGGCGCAGTTGGCTAAGCGTCCCAACTCTTGGCTTCAGCTCAGGTCGTGATCTCAAGGTGGTGAGATCAAGTGCTGGATCGGGCTCTATGGTCAGTGCTCAGTGAGGAGTTGACTTGAGATTCTCTCTGCCCCTTCCCCTGCTTGTGTTCTCCCTCTCTCTCTCTCAAGTAAATAAATAAATGAAATCTTTTTTAAAAAGCTATTTTCCAATGTTAAGAAGCCAGATTTTATAGATTGATACCTTTATTATAATATTTATGAATTAGTTCCCTAATAAGATTATGAAAAATATTTTTTTTTTGGAAATAATTTAAAAACAGTGTATGCTTTCTTTGTTGTTTTTTTTTTTTTTTAACTCTTTAAATTTTACTTTGGAAGCTTGATGAAAGCACAGTTCAAACAGGAAAATTAACAATGGAAGATCTCTTCCTAAGGGCTTTTTATTCCTGATCCTTTTCTCAAGGAAGGTAGATGTAGTTAAATAGAAACACAAAGTTAAAAGACAAGCAATAAATCTGAAAACAATGTTGATAACATAAATAATAGGCATAGGATTAGTACCTAGTATATATAAAGAACTCCTGAAAATCAGTGAGAAAAGCGTTGGGTAGAAGAATATACATAGACAATTCACAAAAGCTCAACATGATTCATAATCTGAGATCTGCAATTTAAGGCAATAACCAGACACTATTTCACATACAATCAGGTTGACAAAAATTAGAAAGCCTGATAATAAAAAGTTTGGACAGAATGGAGAAATCATAGCCCTCATATGTTGCTAGCAGAGGCACAGATTGTACAAATACCCTGGGAAAAAATTGGCAACATTTAATGAAGTTTTTAATACATGGAACCCACTCTGTAGCAATTCCTCTAAAGGAGACATGCACAGGGATGCTTACTGAGTATTTTTTATGATTGTAAAAAATGGCAATTAACCTAAATGTCTATCAGTAAGGGAATGGATTACACAGAACATTATTAAGTGGAGAAAACAAATGAATTAGGTGTGTATATATCATCATGGATAGATCTCAGAAATGTAATACTTAAGTGATAAAAACAAATTGGTTCAGTCATACATATGGTCAACACTTATGTATTTTTTAAAGAAGCTCACATAAAATAACATATTTTATAGGTGCTATGTTATAAATGCATAAAGATATAGACAGAATGGATACACAACAAATTCTGGGTAATAGTTGCATCTGGGGAGAGAGAGACGGGAATGGGACTTACTGTTATTTCTAATATTTAATCCAAAGCAAACAAACCAATATTTTAATTTTTTTTCTTTCCGGGGGCAGGAAGATTGCTATTATATCATTCTGCACAAATTTAAAAAATAAAAAAAAATTGTAACTATGTGGGGGGATGGATGTTACCTAGACTTATTGTGATCATTTCACAATATATACATTTATTGAATCATGGTATACACCTGAAACTAATATTATTTGTCAATTATATCTCAATAAAAACATAAAAAATAATTTAAATTCTTTAAATTTTTAAACACCTTTTAAGGAGAAAAAAAATGCATTGAGGCTCATCTCAACCAAAGAGACCACTAAAGTATTTATCACAGAAACTTGTCATACTATCTTTGCTTGGCTAGCTCCCTTGAGTGCTGTTTTTAATTGTCTTCTTTTTTATATTTTCTCTCATACTGTAATTATCTTTGGGGCAGGAGCTTTCCCTGTGATTTCTTTGAAGTCAAACTTCATACATTTTCCTAAGGAAAAACGTGACACTCCTTTTTTAAGCTGCTCACAAAAATTGTTAGAAAGCTTTTCAAGCCTTTTGGAGTCAGTGTTGGGGAAGGAGTGGGTAACTGGGCACTGGGATCCTCTGTTAGGAATATAAGTGGAATAGCCTTATAGTGGGGAATTTGGACAGCATCTATTAAAATGTAAAACAGGCATTCTCTTTGTCCAACTGCCCTCTACCTTAAAGACAAAAGCTCATATAATGGTGTAAAATATTCATGAGGGCAATGATATACACATCTGCATTACTTACTTTTTTTCTTTTCTACATTGCTTGTAATAGTGAAAATTGGGAACCGCCTTAATGTCCTTAAATCTAGAAATCTAGAATGGAACACTAGGTGGCTGCTTTAAAAGAGAGGGGACAGATCAATGTGTGTTGACATGGAAAGTTGTCTATATTATGTTATTGTTTTAAAAAAGCAAACTGCAGGGGCACCTGGGTGGCTCAGTCGTTAAGCGTCTGCCTTCCGCTCAGGTCATGATCCCAGGGTCCTGGATCGAGCCCCGCATGGGGCTCCCTGCTCCGCGGGAAGCCTGCTTCTCCCTCTCCCACTCCCTCTGCTTGTGTTCCCTCTCTCGCTGTCTCTCTCTGTCAAATAAATAAATAAAATCTTTAAAAAAAAAAAAAAAGCAAACTGCAGGAACCTATGCATCACCCAACCAGGTGTTTGTTTTAAATGCATATATCGTATATATGTAATTACATTTTTATGTAATTCTGTTTGAATTAGCCTAGAAATATAGAAAATGCATGTAGACTCTAAAATTGATTACTTTCAGAGAGTAGAAATAAAAGAGAAGAAGGAGGCGGGACAGGCTTTTGTTCTAGATTTATATTTGTCTTTATTGTTTTAAGATTTTTTTACTGAGCCTATTTTATCAGTGTTTAATTAACAACCTAGCAGTATTGCTAATGTTTGGATGACATTTCTATCTAAATATGTGAAGGAAGCATGTCATGAGTTGCATGTCATGTTGTAGGCCATTATTTTTCTTTAGGAGATGAATTCTTCCTTGAGAGCTCTCATTTGCCCTGCATTTGTAGTGTAAGGTTTTTCTACGGTTCCAAAGAAAAAGCTGAGGTAATGGAGCAGTGACAATAGTGCATAGCTGAGTTTGCATGAAGGTGACTCAGATTTCAGCCCTTGAGATACTTGATCTTCGTGCGCAGTGATGGACTGCATCTCGTTTATGATGATACAGTCAATTCTTTTTAGGTGTAAATAATAGCACAGTTCATTGGACAGGAGGGTAGAGCCGGGCAGTTCCACGGGTGTCATCAGCATGTAAACTAAGCCATTGATTTTATATCGTTCTAACAAACGTGTTAATAGCATGATAAAACGAAGGCCCTTGAATTGTTTTGGTGGTGGTGCCTATTCAGCCTTTCCATATTCAGGACGATATAAAGCTGTAACTGGCTTTCATGAATGCCGTATAGGTTTGATACTGCGCTTTTTATTAACTGTGACACTGTGGGTTATGGCACTTTAAATGAGAAAGGGAATTCTTTCTCTTTTTGAAATGTGAATTAATAAAATGCGTATTCTTGGGAGAAGCTGTTTTCATGGCCTTCTTCATTTGTTTCTGTTGTGGTTATCCTCCCATCCTGCCCCTTTATTGGACAGACAGACAGTCACACCCACAACGCATCAATACTTGCTCTTGGAATTGAACAATTTTGCTTTTAAAGGACAGTGTTGATTTTAGAAGAGGACATTTAGATTGGGCCATGCAGTGAACACTCCCTAGTAGATGAACTTGACACTCCCATCATGTGTTCCGTGTCTGTCTTTGGGCATATTGTTACTTGCTCGAAGGGATGCTTTGTCCGCTTGTGAGGAGGCAGTAGGGATACCTGCCCCACGGGAACATCGAGCCATTGTTATCATTGTTCAGGGTCGGATGAATAAGTTGTGAAAAAGGGTGATTGCTAGGGGCTGGTTGCTCTGCACAGGGATGGGTTGTAATAGTTGGCTGGTTGTTGAGGAGACTGGGAAGAGGAACCCGGAGCTTGACTTCTTCTGGGGGACTTAACCTTCCAAGATAATGAGCAAATTCAGGAGAGTTCACATCAACTCACTACCTTCTGTGAGTAATGTATTAAGTGTAGGAGGAGATCTAAATCCTAGTTGAGTAGGTTCTAAGGTAGGTGTGCTTCTTCATGTAACAAACAACTCTTATGTCCTGTGTGTCACTGTACAATAATACATAGATACAAGCATGGATATTAAACATAATCAGTCACCCTTTGCTCCAGTGTTATTCAGAGATACTACCTGCTTTCACATATTAACATTTAATTGTAACATATAACCCAGAGAGAAATGTTAACAGCTAATTTCATTTGCTTCCAACGGGAAGAAATCTAAGAGAACCCATTCATTTGCAGTTTTCCCATATTGTTAGGATTCTTTTCTAAACTAGAGTTTGTATTCCTTTAAGCACAAATAGTCATAATCAGACATAATAAAAATGAATCATGCCATACAGTTCTTGTTTGGGTAAAAAGTTCCTACTACATAAAGATTAATGAATACTAATTCCTCCTTATATCTGTGTAAATATATTTGTACATACAGACGCATGTGTTCATATATATTTAAATATGTAGTATTTTATAATAAATACGTATTTATAACACTGATAATATGTATCTATAAAAGTAATCAAATCTTAGCCCTGTGTCAGAGGTTTTAATAGCTAGCAGTAGTAAGCAACTCTGGTTAATTTTAAAAGAAAAGAAATTTATAGAAAGGATATTGGGATACCTGCAGAAGTAGGTAGGAGAACCAGGCTTGGAGCTGTATGGCCTGGAGCAGAACCTCAAACGGTACCACAGAACTCGTCTAGAGAACTACCACTGGAGCCTGCTCCATCACTCCTGTTGCAGGAGGAACTGAGTCTTCTTGCGACACAACCATCCACGGTTGTACCTGCTACTTCTCTCTAGTGCCCCAGTCCAGTGCGGGCACATTTGATTGGTGAATCCTAAGTCACGTGTTCACTTCGAGCTGCAAAGAAGGCCAGAAAAGAAATACCTACATTTTCCCACTTTCTTCAGTGAGAAGCAGGCTCTGCAGACAAAAAAAAAGAAAAAAGAAAAGAAAAGAAAATTGGCAAATTGTTATTATAATGGTCATACGGCAAACTTTGGAAAGTAGAAAAGGTGAAAATGTCATCATATTCTGTTCTGATACAAAGCTCTTTTAAAGTGCAATTTTCTTGAAACTAATATAACATTGTATGTTAACTAACTAGAATTAAATAAAAACTTAAAATAATAAATAGAAGCAAAAAAAATACAATTATCTTAATCTTTTCTAACCTTCCAGTTTATTTTTACACCAGAGTAATCATAGCTTTTTTAATTTTATAGCTTTTAAAATTTATCTTGTGTTTTATTTTCAATATCATGTTTTTATATTGCATATAAATGTATTTACATTGTATATTCTCCATATGTATCATTGTTAATTACATAATAATTCAGATGAATGTTCTTACTTTGCCATTTCTTCTAATGTTGGAGGTTGCTGATACATTTTTATTATTATGAAAAATGATGGTGAAGATGTTCCTATCTAAAGCTCTGGCATCTGGATGTTGTATCTTATTATCTGTCCATTCTCTAATAAGAAAAATCAATCTATTTAATTTATACCTTTCTGTAATTGATTTAAATGTAGACATATTTCTGACTCCTTTTGATGTGAAATTTTATAGGTTTACAACTGAGTGAGTTAAAATGGAGGCTGTTTGAACTATTAAAGCATTTTATTTAAGTTTATTTTTTTTTTTAGTAATCTCTACACCCAACATGGGGCTCGAGCTCACGACCATGAGATCAAGAGTCGAATGCTCTTCTGACTGAGCCAGCCAGGCATAGGCAAGCTATGTTCGTTAGTCAAACATGTACTAAATAGCACTGCTTTTAAAATTGATATTAGGAATATAAATACATGACCTAATAATAAATACCCTGTATCTAGATGAGGTAGTTTGATGTGCATGATAATAAGCTTATGCCTACCTTGTGACTATCAACACTTGCCTCAATATTTTTTGAAAGTAAAACATGTCATTTTCATCAGGATTACATTTATTAGAATAATACTCTCTTTACTTTGTGGATGTTCTGAATCAATTACAGTATTTACAAGTGGATTCTTTTAGAATTAAATGGTATTATCATAGAATGATACTGTAGTTTATTAGCCAACCTCTTTGGTAAATCTGTCAGTCTACCATTTTGAATCTTTAGAAGACTTGCTCTCTCCTGTGAATTTCTCTTATCACCACTTGTTCATTTGAGATGTGTTTATTACATGTCTCATGTGTACCAGACACTGTGCTAAGTACTAGAGTACAAGAACAAGAAGGAAGTCTGTTCTCTGTCAAGGGGCTTCCATCAAGGAGGTGGTTTTATAATACGAAAATGTATGTGTGGATGCTTTCGAGAAACCTCAGTGGATTGTTTCTGGGAATAATGACCAAAAGAATCTCATTTGTGCATATTTAAGTTATTGGCATTTAGATTAGGGTACATAGTTTGAGAACTCAGGTCTGGAAAATGCTTAGGTATTATTCACCATTCTTGCCTTTGAAATATGGGGATATTTGACTTGATACAGTTTCTGTCTTTTTTTTTTTTTTTTTTGCCATCATTAGCCCTTGAGCCCAATATAAGTTGTAATACTGTCTTGGGTGAGGGTGGTTGCACTTATGGCACGATGTAGAAAAGACAGTGTAGCAAAAGTGGAAGGGTTGGGGGGAAAGCACAGGATTTTTCAGCAGTAAATCTCTCCTTACAGCACACTCCTTGTATTCCTCACACTGATGACTCCATTTCTACTTCCTTGATACCTACCAAAGGGCTAATTATAGCCCCAAGTATTCTCTAGGATGGGGACCCTACAACATGTAGTTAAAGAGTCAGGAGTAGTAAAATGTAATTTAAATTAATAATCCAAATCTGAACTCTACTTTCAGAGATCGAATTGAGTGTAATTGTACATAATCTTGGTGGGTGGGTTAGCGAGTGTGTTTTCTGTTTTAGAGATATGTATAAATCCCCCTTTAGGAAAGATGGAGGAAAGAAGGATGGAACCTTGCTCATTTTGAACATGATAAGTTTTGCTCTAGTCCTGCTAACATTGCCTGGTGACCACATTACAATTCTACTTTGACCTATAGAAAGATAAAGACCATCATGCTCTCAGTATGGGATTATTTGTGATATATTTTTTCTTTTCCTTTGCTCATCTTTATTCTTTAAATTATCTTCAACTACATATGGTTACATTTTTAATAAGAAAAGTCATAAAACTTTTGTTTTGTCCCTAGGCTTGAAGATGATAATAGTTCAATAAAATTTCCTCGGTGAATTTTCTCCAATGCACTCCTTTTTGTGGTAAAATTTTTGTGGTCTTAAAATAAGCATATTTGCCATATTACTTTTAGCAGGATACTGATCACTCCTGAGAAGTGACGCCATAATGTACTCTGAATATCTCACTTGGTTTTGGAGCCCAACAAACTAAGGTTTAGATATCTCACTATATGAGAGCAAGTAGGTAAGATAGGACTGGTTATTTAACCTCTCTGCTCTTGTTTCCCTCATCTATAAGACCAGACAAGCAAGAGCACTTACCTCTCATGGGTGCATCAAATAAGGTTAATGTATTTAAAGGCCTGTATTATGCCTGACATAGAAGAGATGCTCAGCAGAAGTTAATTTTCTTCCCTAATTATTTTTCCCTGAACAGAGAGGGTGAACATTGTATTATAACTCATTCTCACACCCTCCAACGACCATGTTGAATATGGAAAATGATATGGCTTATTGTTAAGTAAACAATCATGCTCTATCTAAAGGAAAACAAGCCAAAATCATTATATTATCTGGCCTTTTATTATATGCTTTTCCTTAATCATTTCTATTACTTGAAGAAAGCACTCTCTTGCACACACATGCTATTTTATATTAAAGGTGTAACTGCATCACTCCATATTTTAAGGTCAACAGAAGAGAAGGGAATGCTCATGTTTGGTCACCACAAATGCATTTCCTAGAGTGCTAATTAGATAAAACACATAATACAAAGAAGCTTCAGTTTGGCAGTTGAAACCTCTTGTCATTTTGCTAGAAGATAGAGTCCATTTAAAGTCATTTGGGTGTCATGATTTGAGACAGAAACTTTGTGGGAAGGATATTGTTTAATTTTAACACTATTTCTACAAATTTAGGGAGTTTTTTGTTTTTCCTTTCTGAGCATTTTGTAGATTTTTTTTTTTAAATGTAGATGATGGGGAGGCAGATAGCAAAATAAAGCTAGATCTAGAATCTTTAAGACCATAAAGAATTTGCCATTGAAGTCATCAGGATTAAATTATTTTATGTAAACACACAAGGCCACATTTGTGTGTGTGTGTGTGTGTGTCTAAGAACTGTTTATACTTTTTTCCCTTTTTTATAACTGTTATGGAAATTTCTGATATATATGAAAGTGGGAAGAATTGCCCAGTGTGACTCTTTGACGCTTTCTCTCCCATCTTTAACAGTTATCAGCATTGCTACACTTCCTTTTGTACTTTTAAAAGAAATTATAAAATAAAGTCTGTGTGTCACATGCAAAATGATAAATTAATGACTTTTGAAAGTTCTTAAAATATAGTGAAAAAAGGGGTACATAATGGAATATTATGCAGCCACGAAAAAGGATGAATCTTGTCATTTGCGACAACACAGATGGACCTAGAAGATGTTATGCCAAGTGAAATAAGTCAGAGAGAGAAAGACAAACGTTATATGATTTCACTCATGTGTAGACTCTAAAAAACAAAACAGATGGATAAACAAAAAGAAACAGATCTATGAGTAGAGAACTAACTGATGGTTGCCAGAGGGGAGGGGGTGGAGGAATGAGCAAAATGGATAAAAGAGACTGGGAGATACAGGCTTCAAGTAATGGAATGAATAAGTCACGGGAATAAAAGGCTCAACATAGGGAATATAGGCAATGATATTGTCATAGCTCCGTATGGTTATGGATGATAGCTACACTTGGGGTGAGTGTAGCATAACCTGTAGACTTGTCCAGTCACTATGTTGTACACCTGCAACTAATGTAACGTTGTGTGTTAACTATACTCAGATAAAAATATTAAAAAAAAAAAACCCACCCCCTCCCCAAAAACTAGGAAAAAAAGAAAAAGATAATTCCTCCTTTAAGCTGTAGAAAATGAATAGGTAAGGAACTGTGGTTGTTTTGCTGTTGACAGTTTGGGATGGGAAGGAGGACTTATGTGAAGCCCTGTAAAATTAAGCACTAGCGAATGGCTTTGTTTGCAAGTACTGGCATGTTCCTTTACTCAGTATTTTATCGGACAGAGGGGACTTGTGAGTGGTACTCCGTGATATCAACAGTGCACTCAGTTCATGTTCAGAAACCTCAAAGCAGGTTCCCAGTGGGCTTTTAAATAATTGGAATCGTCCACGTTCTTTCTGCGTAGCTTTAGGCCCAGTTTATTATTGTGTTGAATTGATGGTTTTCTGTTTTTCAGTGTTAACTTTTCCTTCCCACATTACTATGTAGTTGATTTGAAGGTTTTTTTTTTAAGATTTCATTTATTTATGTAAGAGTGAGAGAGAGCACAAGCTAGGGGAAGGCAAGAGGGGGAGGGAGAAGCAGGTTCCCTGCTGAGCAGGGAGCCTGACTCGGGACTCGATCCCAGGACCCTGAGATCAAGACCTGAGCCGAAGGCAGACGCTAAACTGACTGAGCCACCCAGGGGCCCAATATGAAGGGTTTTGAATTAAGCTATTTACTGTGATGACATTTCCTCCTCCTTACAATTAGCTAAAAAGTTGTCCTTTGCATGTCAAGACGGGATGTGAAGTGACTCTTGCCTAATTGCAGAGCTCAGATACCAGGAGGAAGCACATCGTGGTTCATGGGGTATCTATGCCCTTGCTGTGCCTTGACTGGTTTCATTGCTGTCTCCTGAAACTACGCCTGAGAGGGTTTGTGCCGGCAAGTGACACCACATCTCCTAGTTGTGGGTTCTCACCTGTCGATGTTGGAGCCAGGTAACTCTCTCCCATGAGGAGCAGTGCTGTGTACCGTACCATGTGCAGCACCATCCCCACTCTCTACCCACTGGGTGTCCACAGCCACTCCCCCGGCCCCGGTACCCCAGCTGTGACAACCAGAAAATGTTCCTCACAGGGCAAAACCACCCATGGTTGAGAGCCACTGTTTTAAAGGGTAGGGGCACCTTAAGTATAAATTTGTGTGTGGGTGTCCCTTTCCTCCCACCCGCACCCCAACCCTACATCTGTAAGCTCCTTGAGGACAGGAATGCGGGATTTTCTTTCATATTGAGGGCTTTCTTTCCGTCTACTGCATGTAATAGATAGACTTCTGGGGACTGATTAAACCATCGCTTTTTGTTGTTTTTATCCAAACTGTATAGTGCAGTGGGTCTTTTTTACAAAAGGGTGATCTGCACATTTCTCTTCTTCCCTATTTTGATAACGGTTTATAATTAGGTATATGGCAACTGGCATTTCTATAATACAGTGGCCCATTTTCTTTCTCATAAAAGAATTACTATATCATACAATAGTTTAATCTTTCCTTTAAAAACCTCATGATACTTAGATGCTTTTGGTTAACAAAATTCCTATTGAGTCTGGAAGATTCTGTTTGCCTGCCGGCCCCCCCAACACTCCCCCCCACAAAAAAAAGAAAAAGAAAGAAAAAGCATCAACTCTTAAATTACTCAGAGTCCTGAGGCAGTTTTCCCGTAACAAATGTTCTCTTTAACTTTCTCTGTTGTAAAGTCCGGTCTTCTTTGACCCGCTGTTGGCCTGAGTGCCTGCATCTGTTCACTTAGGAACTGAGTAGAGCTTTGGTTTAAACGCCTTCTGTCCACCCAGGTGAAGATGGAATATTATAACAAAAGCGTGAAAGCAAGTACACAAAAGAAGTAGTTATTACAGAGGCTGTCTGTACAGTATCAAAACCAGAAATATTATGTTGAAATATGAATTCTATAGATAACTCATAACCTGGCAGTGTTTAGTCTAGTGGCTAGGAAAAAGCCTCAGTTTTCTCTTCCCTAAAATGGGAATGGCAGCTCCTACCTACATCATAGGGTTGGAGTGAAGATGAAATGAGCGCATCCATTGAAAACTTCTAGAAAAAAATCCCTGTGCATAGTAAGTGCTAATCATTACTTCAGTGTCACTTTTTAATTCTTTATCCTCATTGTGAGGAGTCCCAGTATAGTCCCATTTTCTTATACCTTTTAAAATTCTCACCTTTCTTTCCCAAAGGAGTATTTTGTCCTTTTCGTCTTCACTCCCTTTATTCATTGTTTTTGTCACACACAAAAATCCAAACAGGACTATCCCATTTTTTGGCTTTATAATAAGTGTGCCCCACTTGTATAAATTTATATATATATATATATATGGCAGATTTAAAACCCCTCTTAGAATTTGCTTTGTAGAGTACGATGAATCATTTTTTTGCAAATGTTTTTTAATGAATAAAAACAACTCCTTCTAAATATCTCTATAAACTTTAGCTTCAGTTGCTTGTGTTTTTTATCTGACATAAATACAGATCATTGGGCATTTTGTTTGAAAGAGGTAGTCCTGATTTTGATCTGAAAAGGTCGGTATGAATTCAGTTCTGTACCCTGTGCACAAATAAATGTTTTATTTGTGGCTAAAATACACATTCCTGCTTTGATCAGTGAGAACACTCCATGGACAGATCCGAATTAGTTTGTAAACAAGATGTTTCTCTGAGAGTTGCTCAGGCTGACACCACCACAGAGGAATGGCATGGACCATACTGAATCCACGATCAATTCACAGAACATAAAATCAGCTCTTTGAGAAGAAAGTTTGGGCATAAGGCCAGAAGAGCAAGCAAAAAAAAGCAGGCATTTATCCTTATGATACGTTGATGGATTAACCAAGTGCTTGCTTAGTAAATATGTTACCATAAGACTTGCCTTTTTATAGGAAAAGAAGATAAAAGATGAGTCCACATGAAAATACCTAATTCATAAATATGTATGCTGTGCGTGAATGTGTGTAGGTTGTTTCAAACTCATATAAAAACAGAGAGAATAATGTAATGGACCCCTCACATCCTCATCCCCCAGCTTCAACAATGACAACTCAGGGCTCATCTGGTTTCATGTACATACCTCCCTCTCCCTTGTAAATCCTAGACAGAATTTCATCTTCACCTATTTCTTTTGTTAGACATCTTCCTAGGAAAAATGCACCTCAGAAGTTTGCATGCAATTTTCAAGAGTTTCCAGGTTCCCTGAAGCCCAGTTTAAGAACCAGTGACTGAGCTAGCCGATTTGGAAAGTAGAAGAGAGAAATAATTTCACAAAAGCCTTCCATAAGATACTCTAGCCAGCAAGTGTCCCATGCACTAAGATTGTTGCTTATCCACTTTTGCCCTTAGTGTCCATCTGTGATATTTGAGTCAGCTAAAGAGAAGGACATAAAAGCCTGCCTGGAAGAGGCTGAACATGGCCCCCACTCCCCTCTGCCCTCTCCACTCCTTCAAGGTGGCTTTACCTTTTTTTTTCTTGAGATGGATGAGCTAAATGACCTAACACCAGTCTACCTGAATGGGAAAGCAAAAAATCCAGGGCTAACAATAATAGAGAACAGTATTAACTTATTGAGCATTTATTTCATGCTAAGCAGTTCTCATGCATTTTGTCACATACACTAATCAAGCTCAGCAACTACCAGATAGGTATCCGTGATCCCATTTTTGCAGATAGAAAACTGAGATTCAAAGCATTTAAGCAACTTGACTAGGATTTGAACTCAGGTCTATCTGAAATTCCAGCCAGATACTAACAATAGTAGATCGGTTCTCTCCACTGCACTCTGACAGCTGGCCATACACTTAGCTTGTGGGCTGCAAACAGGTCTATAGGGGATATTTTATAACTATATGCATCATTTATACTAACTTCTTTTTGGTGGTGTGAGATATTTCAGAGCATTGTGTAAGGTCTTCTTTGTTGTTGTTAGTTCTTCGTATGTGCTTTTCTTAAATTTGTTGCAAGCCAGGCACAAGACCCTGTAACCTATACTTCATACCCAATGGCATCTTAATATTTGAGTCCAAGGCATTATCCTTTCTCATATATGGGGCTGCAGGAGCCTCCGAGTTGTTCCTCCTATGTCCGTTCTTCCCTCCTATCTATGTCAGCCCCAGAGTGATGTGTTACACATGTTCATCTGATCATGTCACTTCTCTGCTTAAAACCTTCCAAAGAAAGAAAGGTTTCTTTGAAGTAGCAGAGAAGAAAAATCAGATTCCTCACAAAGCCTACAAAACCCCATACCAGGGGGCCCCGATTGGCTGTCTCAGTTCACACGCCGACCTGGTCACCGCTCCATCACCGCTGGACTCTTATTGCCGACATCCCTGTTTCTCCCGTCCGCCAGGCTGCTTCTCACCCAGGATTTCAGCTCTTCGGCTTCTCCACATACCTGGCTTCTTCCCATCATTCAGGCTTCAGGCTGGAATGTCATCACCACCGAGCAGCCTTTTCTCCTAATAACTTTGTTTTATTGTCTGCAATATACTGAGTCACTGTACGAAATTCTTTCTTTGTCGATTTGTTTCCATCCCATTTGTCTCTGCTTCCCCAACTTAAAGAGGTTTGTTGTGGGGCCAGGAGCCCAGCTGTAGTTGCTGTTCTCCATACGCTCAATCAGTGCCTGTGTACATGCTGGTTGCCTGACCGCCTGAGTAGGTAAAGGGGGGTAGAGTCCGCGTGCCTGCCTGTGAGGGGCTCAGCGCAGCACGCTCCGAAAGTGCTCCTGTGGGGTGGTTAGTTCCAAACTGGGTTTTCCTTGTCCCATAATCTGGGCAACAAGTCTTAGGAATTTAATGTAGTTCCTCAAAAACCAGTAGACCCCCCCCCAGTCTCGTGATACGGACCCTGAAGTCTGTGTTATTAAGAGGCGGCTGCTTTTTGCCAGTTTGCAGCCCGTGTGGACTTGACCTTCAAATCGTCAGCCTTCAGGTCTCATTTCTCACTGACCTTTTGCTTAAGCCCAGGGCAATGTTTTCATCTCTGACAAACTTGACCACTGCCAGTTTCTTAAGAGTGCCGGTCCTTATGAAAAGGAGTTTTGCTGCCTGTGCCATAATGATCTCTAATACCCGATAAACTGCAAACAATGGGGTCATTTTGGGGGGGGAAATACTAAGACAAAAAGGCGTCTGCAGTTCTGAGGGAGTGCTAAACTGGGGCAGATGGAAAAGTTATAGCACGTGGAGTGCTGCGCTCACAGCTCCCATTAGGAGGGGGAGAAGTGGCCGGCCCTTACAATGGGTTATTATTAGGGTATCACTGGACCACGTAATCACAGCCCTTTACAAAACCATAAAAATGTGTCAAATATTATACAAACTCGAACTGTCAGGGCTTGAATGTTGGACTAAAAATTTCGTGAATAACAGGGTCCTCTTAATCTGATCAAGTATTTAAAGGGAAAACTGAAATGAGACAGATTTCATCATTATATAACAACTTCATGGGTTTATGTATTGTTTGCAAAATTTTCAGTAGAGAAATTCTGCCTGAATATATTTTTATTCGTCCAGATCCACAGAATTTAGTTTTTATGGAATTTGTAGATTTTTTAAAATTACAAAATTAGTGCCACGTAGATTATAGAGAATATGGGGGGAACCCCAATAAAGTAATAGCCCTCTATAATTTCATCATCCCAGAATAGTCATGGTTAAGATCACTGAATGATTGGTAATTGGTCTTTTTTTGTCTATGCTGATGTATAAATAACATTTTTAAGCCAGTTTAGGATCACAGTGTATGTAGTGTTTCTAAGTTGCTTTGAGTTCCTCTGTACGTTCTGAAAGTTCCCCCTGATTAAATCGTTTTGTAAAATATGGATTTTAATGACTGCATTGTATCCGTCTACATGCAGTAGTTCCCGACTGGGGGCAGTTTTACTCCCCGCCCCGAGGGTGTTTGGAATGTCTGGAGGCATTTTGGGTTGTCACAATGGGTGTTGCAGGGAAGGTGCTACTGGCATCTTATTGGGTAGAGGCCAAGGATGCTGCTGACGATCCTACGGTGCGCAGGACAGCCCCATAACAGAGAAGTATCTGGCCCTAGGCCAAGGTCGGGGGAACCCTGAACTTAATGTGGCCATCTTGTAATTAATTTAACCCATTGCCCGCTGTTAGATTTTTGTCCCATTTTGTTGTTGTTGCTGTTACAGATTTAAGGTTGGCAAACTTTCTGTAGAGGGCCACAGAGTAAGTATTTTAGGCTTTGGGGGACATGAGGTCTATTGCTCAACTCTGCTCTAGTACTGTCTAGCTTGAAAGCAGTCACAGACTATATGCAAACAAATGGACATGGCCATATCCCCATAAACTAC
This sequence comes from Neomonachus schauinslandi, assembly GCF_002201575.2. NCBI lineage: Eukaryota > Metazoa > Chordata > Mammalia > Carnivora > Phocidae > Neomonachus > Neomonachus schauinslandi. Next base: position 177,967,505 of record NC_058403.1, on the reverse strand, counting down.
TTATGAAACCAGACCGTAGGCTTTAGGGTAGTAATTTGACCATTCCTGTTAGGGTTAATGCTCTGATGGACATCCTTGTACTTAAACCTTTTCCCGTATCTTTTGATTTCCTTAGAAAAGTGCTTGACTGTTTAATTACTCTATGGGTGTGCATGTACCTTTAAAAAGTTTACATCGTTTATTTTATGTATTAAGGTTCTACCAATTTATTTTATATTCTCTTCCCCGTCACATAAGACTGTTCCTTTAATGTGGCTTTGGAAGCATATATATGCTACCCGTTCTATCAGATTTGGAACTACCCTGGGAATGGGGAGTGTTTAAAGGATAAGCAGAGTTTGCAGCTCACATGCCTTCAGGAGTCAGGGAGATGAATGAGTGAATGAATGGAGTAACTGTGGCTGAAGGGCTGAAGGCCACTGTCATTGTGGCTACAAGGAACGGTGGAACGCTGACAAAATGAGCAAGTGGCCCATCCAAAGAGGGAAGCTGCCATTCCACTCTGTCCATTGCTGGCCCCCTAGAATGTGCTTCAGTGTTGCTACATCTTCTGACTTATCCAGACAAACCAGAATTCCAAAATTTTGTGTGAAAATTTCCCAATTTTTAATTAAATACTGAGTATAATGGTAAGCCACATCTGTGAACTGTGCCCATGGGCCACCTGCTTGGGGACCTCTACCTTAACTGTGACTTATGGTGTGACATGGTTTAGACAGGGAAGCAAATCTCCAGGCTCCTGGCCATGTGTCCTAGACCCTCAGGACCCTAAGCCTTATAGATGAGAGCTCTAAGAATTGACAGTCTTTGGGAAGACCCTAAGGAGAAAAGGAAGCTTCATCTCTCAGAGTAGGGAGGCAGGCTATGAATCACTACCTAGCCTGGATACTTAGCTCCTCCAGAGTTTCCTGAATTAGTCAGGAAGAGAGCACACTTGTCACTTCTCCATTTCCTTAGAACATTTCTAGAGGCTCTCAGAATCCTAGCCTTCAACCCCTACAGTGCCCTCCACAGTCTGACTCCGTGTCCTTAGCTTCTCTTCTCCCCCACATTCATGCCCTTCAGCCACAGTTACTCCATTCATTCACTGATTGACCACATTCTTGCTGAGTGCCCACTATGTGCCAGGCCATGTTCTGTACAAAGGGGATCAGGAGCACTAGCAGGTCATGGGTTGGGATTTTGAATAAGCTCTTAGGATGGTTGTGGTAGATAAGATCAGACAGGTCATGATCCCAGGGTGGAGTGGGAAGTAGGCAAAGAGGGCAGGGGTCTTCAGACTTTGATGTGCTTAAGAATCTACCCGGTTAGCTTGGTAAAACATGGATTTCTGGTCCCAACCCAAAGAGTCTCATTCATTAGGTCTGGGGTGGGGCCCGAGACTGAGGGGTGGCACTGATTTAGGGACTTATAGGCCATTGTAAGTACTTCCCCCCCCCCCCTCAGGGATCAATAGGGAACCATTGCAGAGGGTTGTTTTTTGTTTTTTGTTTTCCCAGAGTAGTGACATGATCTGACACATTTTATAAGGATCACTCTATTGGTGTGTTGAAAATAGACTGTAAGAGGGCACAGACAAAAGCCAGTAGAAGAGTCCAGAGACTTTCAGTAATCCACGCGAGAAATGATGATGGCATGGATCAGATGGTAACAGTAGAGGTGGTGAAAATCAGTTAAATTCTGGATATATTCTGGAGAGGGGGCCAGTACTTCTTGATGGATTAGATAGAGGGTGTGAAGAAAAAGAAAAGGAGCCAAAGATGACCAGTTTTTGAATGTGCAGCTAGGTTGAACCATTGAGGACCGCTTTTTTGCCCTACAAGAAAAACAAAAGGTAATTTCCTATACAGATGGAGAAGATGGTGGAGGAGCTGGTTTGGAGGGGGTGATGACCACGTGAAATTTGGGATGTCTGCAGTGCTCCAAATGTGCTATGGAATAGACAGGTGGAGGTGAATCTGGAGTTCAGAGACACCTGAACTGAGTGTTGAAATCCCTGAGATTGGGTTAGCGCTCTGGGGCTGTGCAAGTCCAAAGAGAAAATCAAGCTCCGAACCTTGGGACACTCTGACGTTTAAGAGCAGAAGAGAGAACTAGCCAAGGAGACTGAGAAGAAATGATGAAAGAGGTAAGAGGAGAACGAGGTGCATGTGCTAAATTGGAAGCCAGGTGAGGAATGTGTAGTAAGAGCCTTCTTGCTGTTCCTGGAGCAGGCGAGGCTTGTTCATACCTGAGGACTTTTGCACTTTGCTGGGATGCTCCTCCCACCAATCTGCCTGGCTCATCTCCTCCCCACTTTCAGGCCTGTGCTTAACTGTCACCTTCTCTGTAGGACCTTCCCTGATAACAGCCTATATAAGATGAGGGCAGTTGTCTGGCATCCGGTTGGCACTTAAGCAATATTTATTGAATGAATCATGAACATACCACTTTTTGGGGAGAAGTCCAGGTGAGGACCTATTACAGCCCTGCACTGAAGGTGTAGTGTGGTCCATGGACCAGTAAGGTGGACATCCCCTGGGAGCTTATTATAAATGCAGGATCTTTCGTCCCACCCCAGACCTACAGAATCACACTGCATTTAACAAGATCCCAGATGATTTATATACACATTAGGGTTTGCACTCAAACCTATATTTAGTTCTTGATGTATATGGCATGGAGGCAACTGGGTATAGTCTCAGCAGCGACTCAAAATAAGAGGTTAAAACTATCAAGATCAGATTTCTTCTGTAGTTCCTTCTGGATTCAATCAATTATCATCATATGATTTTTTTTTTTTTAAACTGCATGAAGAGGCTTTCAAGAAAATTTTATGTGGCTATCCAAGTGATTTCTTAGTTTTGTTTTTAAATGACCTAAGCTTGGAGTGAATATAAAATGCAGTGTCTGGTATAGGGTAGAGAATTTTGAGTGAGTGAATGCTAATTCTTTTTAATATATGTTTTAAAATTTTCCTGTTTAATATGACATACCCATGCATAATGACTGATACAATCTTCAGAGTACGGGACCTGTGAATGCATAGTTTTCTATTAAAGTGAGTAATGCATTACATTTATTGGGTTTTGCTGCTTCTCTCATAGGAGTTTGATTCTGAAAGTGGCGTTTTTATTCTGGGATTATAAATACTCTGCAGGCAGACAGCTACCACTCTTAAATCTCATATTTCTATTTGGATGTGATAAAAACTTGATGTTCTTTTTATACTCAGGCCTTTGGCTTATTTTAGCCTGAGAGAGAAAAGATAATGTATATAGTAGGAATTTACTTACAATAATATTCTTTTTTTCCTGAGGCTACTAAATATTGTTAGTCATAAACCCAAAGCATGCCCACCTTGTGGTTTATATTTATAATAAGCACACTGTTTTATAGGTCATCAGCTAAGGATTAAAGACCTGTTAGGAATTTTTGGTAAAGCTCGTCTGGTGTGTTCTCTTAACACATCAAAATTTTAGAAAAATGGATTTACCACCCTTTCCTTTTGTACACACTTATAACTTCTGTCTCTGAATTCAGAAGCCTGACGATCCTACAAAGTGATGTGATAGGAAGTAGTGTGAAAGGATACAGACCAAAGAAATGAGATATAAATTTATATATATTTGTGTGTGCACACATAGAGTATGTGAGTACACCTCTGGATTTATCTAGTTTTATCTCCCCCCCCACTCCCTTAACTAAGTTAAAGCCCTAGATCAAAATCCGTCAGCAGCGAGGTGTGACTCTGTAGTCGCCACTGGGGACAGAATGATGAAGACTTTGGTTTGATTTTCAACCCCAGCACATCTTCGAGCTTTCTTTTCAGAGTTTCTGTTTATCTTTAAAATGGGGATAATTAAGCATACCCTGTGTTCCTACATGGCTGCTTGTCCGGTTTAGACAGCGTTTGGTGGAACAACTACAAAATTATATCTACATATATACTGTTTCTCTTTAGAAAAGTCACCTCATCCTTTCCTTCTTAAAACTTCTTTTAATAAGAAAGTTGAACCCCAGTTAGGTAAGACTTTCTTACAGAGCAGAGGTTCTCATTTTCTGTAAATATCCAGATAGGACGTACTTGAGGCTCCGGAGGCCAGGCAGGCTCTACCCATCTCTCTCCGCCCTGCATGGAGAAAGCAGCCCCGGGCAATATGTAAATGAATGGGCATGGCTGTGTGCCAAGAAAACTTTATGTATGGACACTGAAATTTGGATTTCCCGTAATTTTCATGTATCATGAAATTTTCTCCTCCTGATTCTTTTCCAACCATTAAAAAAAAGTAAAATGTATCCTCAGTTTACGGGCCATATGGAAATAAAGAGCAGGCCCACTTGGGCTGGTGGACAGACCCCCATGCTAGGGAAAGGGGCCTGGGCTCATCAGCCTTAATCCCCCGTACCTCTCCTTTATGTGAGTCTTCTTTAGTTTTGCTTTTCGTTTGCATCCGATTTTGATTCTTCTCTCTTAGGTCAGGATTCATATCCTCATCCTTATTTTCTATTAAGGATACCTTTGTACAGTCTGTACAGAACATATGACTAAGTGTCTCAAAACGTGTGTTTGGGCTTGAGGTTTCTTTAGTGGTAACATTACAGTTGTGGGACTAAAAAGATCCCTGCAACTGTCAAATGTAACTCTGGACAAGACTTGGCCCAAGTTATTTAAGAAAGCTAGCTTTATCGTCTCCCTAAACATAAAATGAGAAATCTGCACTTTCCTTTGACGTGTTAAAAAAAAAATAAATTTGTGAGCTAAAAGGATTATGGGAATCTTCCCTCAGTTTTATTTACATTCTGGTTTGCAAATAGTAGAGGCAATAGAAGAACCGTGGACCTTAGATGGGAATTTTTTTTTCCCCCTCCAGTGAATTCTTCTGTCACTCAAGATGGTAATATCTCTAGGCACCATCTCACACTGATGTGCTCCAGGATCTCTTTCGAATGAAACTGATGGAAAATAACCTGTCAATGTCACCCAGCAAGTAGCACAGCTAGTGTGACAGAAGGTGATCCATTCCACTTCTCTGGGTATAGTCCAGGATCTGAATGAAGAAAGGAAAAGGCACAAAAAGATAGTAGCAGTAACAAGGATGAAGGGTTTCACAGCCTTTGGAGTTTTGCACTTTAACAAGATAGCTAACATACTTTATTTATATGAAATATCCATTATATCAACAAAATAGTATCTTTTGATGGAGTCTGAAGTACTCTAGCTTTATCTGGTGGTCTGTGCTTCAAGTACTCAGCAATACCTAACTTTGCTCTCTGAATTCATTAACTCGGGTAGTTCGTTTGAAAGTCAACCCTGTTCCAAAATTCTCAGGAAATCATACAGATGTTTAATGTTACATATATGTTTTCCTTTGTATGCTCACTTGATTGGCTATTTAGAAACTAACACAAAGGAAGTCACTAACAAGCTATGGTTTAAGATGGTTGAAGACAGAAAATCTTATTTATATGGCTTTTAAAATTGTCATAGGACTTCAGAGCCTCATAATAGTCCTATGAGGAAGTTAGAGGGTTTAGTGTCTTCTTCCAGCATCTTCTGGCTGAGGGAGGCAAGACATACAGGTTGTGTCACACACCACAGCCCCACAGTGGTGAATAGCATGGCTAGGGTGGGGAGGTGATAATGCTCGAGCACCCCCTGTGTTCTAGATCCACAGTCCTCAAAGTCACAGAGCCCGGAGGGTCTCCAAGACCTTTGCAGGGCTTCTTTCAGGTCAAAACTGTCTTCTTAATAATACTGAGAGGTTCTTTTCCTTTTTTTTATGCTCGTTTTGTGACTTCACAGAAGCGTTTTATGAAGGCTTCATCAGCATTAAAATGTCATTCTTCTGGGGGCGCCTGGGTGGCTCAGTCGTTAAGTGTCTGCCTTCGGCTCAGGTCATGATCCCAGGGTCCTGGGATCGAGCCCCGCATCGGGCTCCCTGCTCGGCGGGAAGCCTGCTTCTCCCTCTCCCACTCCTCCTGCTTGTGTTCCCACTCTCGCTGTGTCTCTCTCTGTCAAATAAATAAAATCTTAAAAAAAAAAAAGTCATTCTTCCGACGGCCAATGGAATGTATGCTCATGTATAATCTTGGGTTTTAAAAATTGCTGATGTGCTAAACACTGATGGATATAACTCACAAAGACACTCTAAACTTGAAGGGTTTAAAACGGTTTTAAGACCAAAAAAAAGTTTGAGAACTGCTGTTTTTCATATACATTGCTAAGCCTGTCAGAAGTGTGATTTCATTTAATGCTGCAATACCTCCACGATGCAGGCCCGGTTACCATTCCTCTTGAGCACGGGAGGAGATAAAAGCCTGGAAGAGTTAATGACTTGCAAAGGGTCACATAAACAGTGGAGTTGCAAAGTCACAATTCGAACACAGGTTTTGAATCCTTAACTCTTTTGCTGACTGTGCTGTCAGGCATGCTGTCCAGTAGGCCAGGAAATGCCTGGATGTTGACAGTAACTTGCCCTCAGAACCTGCTCCCCCCCACCCCCCAGGGAATGTAGATAGGGAGATTATCCACAGGATGGTGTGAAGCAGAGACCACATTCTACTGGCTTATGGACTGAGTCCAGCACACAGGTGTCCCATGCAGGGTGAAAAGTCGAACAGTTGGGTGTCAGTTTTTTTCATCTGGGAGACTTAATTTTATCTCAAAATTGGAAGATCTAGACTGGGTTGGTATACCTATATGGCCACAGTCGGCTGCAGCTTATGTCAGGTCTTTGAGATGAGACATGTGTTCTAGTTTGCCACAGACCTCACCACCCCTATTACCTAGAGCTCACGTGCCTCCTTTCTGTTACCTGTTTTCAGTCTTTGGATTGGAAACAGCTGGAGACGTTCTGCCTCCTGCATAGTGTCTATAGCCAATCTGTACTCAACTTATTTGAAAACTAAAAAGACACTGGCAGTAAAGGGACAAAATACATTCCACTCTGATTACCACCACCTGGATATAGTAAATAGCCCACTGGCAATGCCGAATAGAGAACAGGTTGCTTCCTTCCTTACTAAAGCATCAAATTCTAATCCATTAAAGAATAAGGATCTGCCAGTGAATTAACATTTATTTTTAAGTGTGTAGCCCTTTCTTTTTTTAGTGTTAATAGTGAAATAAGCACATTACACCTATTGCCCTCATTTTATGTTTATTTTAGTAATGTCTGTTGTCCACATCATTATCGTGTCTGGACCCTTTCATAAACTTAAAATGTCTCTGTGAACCTTTGTGTGCATGTTAGATCAGTCATTTGAAACAATTTTGAGATTGCCAACCTAAAGGACTTCATTTCTCCTGGGCATTTGGACTGAATTACTGAATTTCAAATTTTTATGCATAAGCTATCTCCCCATTTCAGTAGTGAATATTGACCATTTATACTAATTTTTAGATATATATTTGTTTGCCTTTTTCTTCTTTTGTCTCACCCCAGACTATAAGTTTCGTAAAGCTGGCAGTCAGGTCTCTTTGTTCACAATGTCTATTGTGACGGTGTTCAGCACATAATAACCGTAAATAATGGAATAAATAAATGACTAAGATAAAGTATATCAGTCGTGCATATAACCTTTATTCTTCTCTATCCCTAAGAATTATAATAAAAGATTTTTGGTAAAAATTTTCATGTTTCCCAACTTGGTTAAATTGGGGAGACATTTTTTTCTTATTCTCCATGTAAATATACATCCGGTCCTGTGTGTGTATGTGTGTGTGTGTCTGTGTGTGTTTCTTGTTCTGTTTAGGATAGTTTCCCTTCTTCCTGATGCAAGGTCAGTAGGAAAGTTACATATCCATGCAGCTAAGAAAAGATGCTCACTGAGACCAAGATACAGGGTGAGGCCATTGAACTTGAAAGTGCAGCACAGAGACCCCTCCATAGACGCTCTTCCTGCAGTTGGCAGTTACAGAGTTATGTGGCCATTAGAAAAGTCTTAAGTGTCATAGTAGCTTTTAGGCGCTGTCTTCTCCAAAGGGGGCATCTAGCTCTTAACCTATTGCTGAAAGAGAAATACCATTGTCTATTAATACTACTGGAACTAAAGATGAATAGTGAATTGGCCTTGATCTGACAGTTGAGTTTGACTTTGATAGCTCATCACTTAAAAAGGTTCTTTTATATTTATGAAAAAAAGCATGACGTCAAGTCGTGGGGGCGGAATTGATAGTAATATTGAAGACCAAACTCGTAGGGCTTCCAAAAAAAAAAAAAAAAAAAAAGCCCCTTGTGCGAATGGTGTTTTTTTTTTTTTTTACATGCATATCTAATTAGCTTAGGTTATTATAAGCTGGGCCGCTGTGATAAAGTTTCCGGTGGTGTCTCGGGATACCTTGTTCATAGTGCCTTCTCTGTGCCAGTCAGCCTTCGAGTCAGAATTACAGAAAGGAGAGGGAGTGAATAGTCTACCGTTTCTCGTTGGATTGGGGCCACCTAAAACGTTGTTATGCTGGAAATGCTAGAATATAATCACTATCAGGTGAGCTTTATTCTTATTCATATTTAGTGTCTGAAATGTAATGCAATAAATTGAGTAATGCACCTTTTCATGTTATTGTACTCTTTCCAGTAAGTGCAGGTCTACTAGTTTAATGCTGTTTACTGTTTGATAAACTCAATATGGTTTTGAACAAAGTAAATATTAGTAGGGTATTTTTTTTTTCCCCTAGTGCCTGGCTGTGCTGTCTCCATCAGCTCCTGTTCAGAGCTCATAAGATTAAATTGTGTTTATCAAGGAAAAAAGTAAATTGAGTGTCATTGATTTAAAAAAAAAAAAGCATTTTTAATTCTGTATTAGTGTTTATAAGAAAGGAGGAAAAAGATCCTGGTGGCTTCGTAGTCATGCCTTGAAAAACACATACATGCAAGTGTGAGGCGTTTTGAAAGAAACTGCTTCCTGTAAATAGCTTTTTATGTTGAGTTCAAGATCTTAATTAAAATGTTGAATAATCATGTCCAAATGAAAGTGGGAGGAATTAATCTACAACTAGTTGATTTAATCATCAGAATGTTTCTGTTTATTTTCTACAACCATTTTACACCTGGCTCTTAAGGACGTTTATTGTTGTTTTTAAACAGAAAGCTATTCTGTTTGCCAAGGAAAGTAAAATAAATTGTTATGCTCCTTTTTCTAGATTGTCCTCTGATCTCAGTAAACCCTTACAGTTGTGTTGGGGAAAGTTTTGCCCTCCAGATGGTTGCAAATTTTAAATTATTGGACATGAGCAAAAAGGGCACAAGGTTTCAAAGAGATGTGCAGCTAATTAGCGGGGAAATAAAACAGGGCAAAGTATTACCCCAAATCCTGAGCGTTAGACTTTAAACTTCAGTAATATCAAAATCCATTAGCACAGTGCCTGGTACATAACAGGGGCTTAATAATTTATTCTGTTGGTGCACTGGCCAGTCTCATGTTTGTGCGTGAGAAAAGAGCCGAGTGAAACTCACGAATAACGGCGCTGTCTTCTCTTCCCTCCGTGGCTATGTTCAGGTGCAGACCCACCTCGAAAACCCCACCAAGTACCACATACAGCAAGCCCAAAGGCAGCAGGTAAAGCAGTACCTTTCTACCACTTTAGCAAATAAACATGCCAACCAAGTCCTGAGCTTGCCATGTCCAAACCAGCCTGGCGATCATGTCATGCCACCAGTGCCGGGGAGCAGCGCACCCAACAGCCCCATGGCTATGCTCACACTTAACTCCAACTGTGAAAAAGAGGTAATTCATGTCTCCTCCCCTCTCCTGTCTTCTTACACTAAATGAATGTCTGTTGGATATTATTCCCACACTTGACTGTGGACTCTAGTCTGTCTGCGGGGCCCCACGCGCCGCCAGCCTTGGTCCCAGATTCTGCGGTGTGGCCGCCGCGCTCCGGCCTCCTCACGCCGTCACCGGGGTCTGTCGGGTCATGGCTCAGGACGGGACACCTGGCCGCTCCAGAGTGGGACGGGGAGGTGAGGACACTTCCTCTCCCACCCTGTTTCCGCTCTGTTAGCCGGGTGCTCTCTTCTCTTCAGTGCCTTTCCATTTACAAAGCAGTAAAAATGCAGAGAGAGGAGAAGGCAAAGGTGGAGAAGGAAAAAAGCAAAAATAGAAAAGGTGTGGGACAGGCGGTTTAGAAGTTCCGCTTGTTGTGAATGTCTGGAATATTATTTTTATTTCTCCCTGAGTTGAAGAAAAAAAAAAAAAGCACAGAATGTGCGTGGATGGATTTGAATAATGTAGAGCTTGAGAATTTAACAGAAAAGCAAAGGTTTTAATTGCTAGATAAATTCCGTTTCGTAATAAGATTGCTGCTGCCGTGAAATCTGCTTTTGTAAAGGCTGGATTGGAGACGAGATTCAAACACACCTCAAACTAATTGTTGCATCAAAATTTGAAGCATAAAAATACCTGAGGGGAGGGTTGTGATTTAATGCCTGTTATTTCCAAATTATGAGATAATAAGCCTCATTTTAATGGAGTTTTTACTGTACTCTGAAATGTTCATGTGATTTCAGAGGTGACTCTTCTGAAGTTGCTGAATTTTAATTTCTAGAGGGACTAAGTCTTTTCCCCTGTGCCCAAACCAACTGTCTTATTTTTCTCTGTCCGTATTTGTCATCTATCAAGCTGATTTGATGGAAGTTCTTTCTGCACTATTTTATTTCTTGGTCAGATTCCACTTTGTCTGAAAGCTTATTAGTCCATCTTGTTGCTGCACCATCAGCCTCGTGTGAACATGTCATTGAAAAGTCATTTGCAAATCCAAGTCATGGGCTGATTTTGCTTGTGTTTTTGCAGGGATTTTATAAGTTTGAAGAGCAAAACAGGGCGGAAAGCGAATGCCCAACTATGAACACGCATTCACGAGCATCGTGCATGCAGGTACTGAATGACTCGGCAGCCCAAGGATGTAACACTTTGTAATGAGAATCTATATTTGTGGCTCATCACACCTTCCTGATAACTTAAGGGTTTTTTTCCCCTCATTGGTTTTTTTTTTTTTTTTAAATAGAGAAAGCTATGAACAGGGCCATTTTCTTCATAGTGTCTCATGATTAAATAACTCAGGGAAATTAAACTTAAAATGCACTTTCCCTAAGTTGCTTCAAGTCATTAAAAAGTGCTTGAAATACATAAATTTTGATACATAAAACATAATATGCTGTACTTCATTTAGATACCATCATCAGTGTGTTACACAAATTTGTAGGGTAGCAACTTCAGTAGACTATTAGTAAAACCACAATATGCATGTGATTGTGTGTGTGTGAGAGAGAGAGAGAGAGAAAGAGAGAGATCTGTATATTTTATAAAATGGACTCATGAAACACGCATTTGAAACTTTATTAATTTAATAATACTTCACGGATTTTTCCCAACTGATTAGAGATTCTTCTATGACATCCTATTTAATATATAAATAATGCTACATTTATCAACATATTTACATATTTTAAAGTGTGTGTATAGATATATAAGAGAAAGAAAAATAAGCATTGAAAAATTCTTTTTTTTTTTTTTTTGCTTTTTTATTTTTCCCCTTTTTAACTTGCATTAGTGGTTCTTTTTTATAAGAAAAAGAAATTATTTTAAAAAACTATCACACCAAGCTCACTAATTTTATTTCCCTAAAAAAATTTACAATGAAAGGTTGATCCTAAGTTCTCTGGCCCATTTGCCTGTTCAACTCAATCAGAAAATCATCTCTTGAAAGCAAACAAACAAAACTGGTGTATCTAGAAATGAAACTTAATAAACTACTGGCAGTTATTCAAAACTGACCTGCAATTATTCTTATTAGGGGGTCACTTAATAACCCTCATTTTTGGGGGATGTTTACTATAGCCATGACGCTATGAGCACTTTATATGGTTTATCCTGAAATCTCACAAGAATCCAATAAGGCAATGAGTATTATTAACCCCATTTTCCAGATTGGCCTATTGAGGCTCTTAAAGATGGAAGGCTTTGCCCCTAATACAGAACGTGTGAGAATGAGGATTCCAGGCCCTGTGGCACTGGATCCTGTCCCCTTTAATTGGAAATGATAAAAAGACGTAAAGGAGCATTCCTCTGAGCTTTGAGATTTCATTGTGTACTTGTGAAGCACTATTTAGATCCAAGCATGGATGCGTGCGCGCACGCGCACACACACACACACACACACACACATACCAACCAGCTCAGATACATCAGGTGTTTACAAAGAAATGTTTTCACAACCTTGTCTTTGCAACTGCTGCAATGCACATGTAATCACTGTTGTTTATTATCATAACTGATGTTTTGGTACTTCAGGAATAAAATTGATCTAGTGGGAATGTCAGCTCCATGACTGTAATGATAACTTCGTCCTGGTGTAGTCCTCCGGGAGTACCGAGCACACTGGCAGCTGTACAAGGAGAAACTTATTTTACAAGTCACTGCAGGATCAGTGCAGGGTTAGCCGGCCACCTGAGAGCCACAGTGCCCCCTACATCCCTAGGAGAGCAAAGGTCTGAACTACCATCTGGGTTGTCCTACTGTAAGGAAGGTCTACGAAGGCTGTGGGGTATAGTCTTGAGAAGGAAAAAAAAAAAAAGAAATGGCAGCCATCATTTCAAGATGAGGTTTTCTGGTTCGTCTTTCCTGTTTGGGAGAGGCAGTTGAGCATAGCACTTGAGAGCATGGGTTCAAGTTGTGGCTCTAACCCTCTTCCGTGTATGACTCTGGGCAAGTTGCTTCTCATTTACCTCACCTGGCAGATTGATATACTAATAGTCCCTACACTGATAGAGTTATTCTGAGGGGGGAAATAATTTAACCCATCAAAAGCCCTGAACCTGGTACCTGGCACCTACTAATCCCTCACTAAGTGCTGGTTGCAAATGTCATCCTTATCACCTGTTAGTGTCGGTGACCTTCAGTAATGTTCCTGTTTGGGAGGAAGAGGGCAGTAATTTCTTAGCATCTAACTGAAGAGCTTTAGTGCTTAGGGTCAGAAAAGACCACGGATCTCTCTTTGGGTGGTTTTACACAGTTTTTGCTTATGTTTGTCTCTCTTACATTGCCCTTTTTCCTACAGATGGATGATGTGATCGATGACATCATTAGCCTAGAATCAAGTTATAATGAAGAAATCCTGGGATTGATGGATCCTGCTTTGCAAATGGCAAATACGGTATTCATGACTTTCTTTTTTTAAAGAAAATCTTGAGATATTTCCAGCGTTCTCTCCCTTTCCCTGAACTTTTAGTTTATTTCTGCAAGTGATTGATTGAGAAATTTATTAATAATAAAACAGAGAATTATCTCAGGATCACAAATAAGTGACTTTGACATCAGAAATTAAGAATTTCTCATGAGTTTATTGGTAACCCCATGATAAAGCTCTACATTCCCTGGAGTCCAAGTCCACTTTCAGTAGGACGTTAGGCCTTCCAATTCCCCCTGACATCTAATGCGCAACTTAGTACACTGCCGCCAAGGGGAATACTATAGATTGTACTATTTACAGTAGCATTCTAGTTGGCTTGAAAAACGAATGCAGTTTTTAAAGGCAGTACCTTACTATTAATAGGTAATAGAGTGACTGACATTCAATTTGCCTTTCTTCAATAGCAAAATTTATTCTGATTTTGGTTAATAAATCAGTGGTTTATTAAACTTATTTCTCTCTATAATTTGGAGCCTTTCCCCTACTGGTTTTTTTTTTTTTTTTTTCACTCCTTACAATGGTGTCTTACGTTTCCATTTTACCAAAGTCTTATTATAGATCTTATTTAGTCCTTGTAATAATTCTCTGAATCTAGAGATTCTGCAATAATTCTTGCAATAATTCTTTGAGTCAAGTTGGGGTGGTATCATTGCCCTCATTTTTTAGGATTAAGAAAGGTTAGCTGGTCTTACACAGGATTACATAGCTTTGATGTGTCAGAGTCAGGACTTCTCGGTAGGCTTTGAATACCTTGTCCAATCTTTTTTTTTGTTTTCTGTGAGAGCAATGCCATGAGGGTGTCATATTCTTTAATAACCTGTATTTAAAAGACTAACTCCCACAGGGGAGCAGGGGTGAAGGGGAGTTGTTCTTTCATGGGTATAGAGTTTGATATTTGCAAGATGAAAAAATTCTGGAGATTTGTTTCACAACAGTGTGCATAAACTTAACACTACTGAACTGTACACTTCAAAATGATTAAGATGCTAAATTTTATGTCCTATGTATTTTTACCACAATAGAAAATTGTTTTAAAGAATAAATTCATATAATAAATTCCCTCGACCAGGGAATATGATAGCCCTTACTTATTTACACCAAAATTCTTAGTGAACTAAAGTTTTATAGGTAGCATTTTCTTTTTTCCATCTTGGTCCAGTTCTTTCAGTTCATTAACCTGAAGTCCTGAGGGGTGAGGATTCCCCTAACAGCCCCAAAGTCTTTTCTGGGCTCTTTAGTTTCTGTCAACTCCCTACCCATTTAAACTCACTCCCTGATTTTGAAAGAACTCGATGTTCCGCCATCTTGACAGATGTCTCCATGTCAGACTCTCCCCACCCTCTTTGAGCCCTTGGTTGGCTTTTGTAGAACCCTTCTGCTTCCAAATTTGTGCCTCCTGTGAGTCGGGCTACACTTGTCAGTGGTCAGAATCCTAGGACCAGTGTGAGCAAGACACTTGGGAGAGCTTGCACTGTGAAATTTATAAATATACCCCAAAACATGGGTATATTTACTATGTTTTCAATGCCCAACAGCAATTATTAGCAATGGCCCAGTCATCCCAAAGGAACTTTGCTTGATGAGGGTGGTCATTTTGCCAGTGGTTAATATGATTTTTTACAAATAATTTAAAAAATTTTCTCCAATGGTGAGGACTTTGGAGGTCATCTGAGCCAATCAAGTACTCAGTGCATTAGTCTCCTCTTGCATATCTTCTGTATTCCTACCCCCCATCCCATACACAGAAAAACTAGACATCCATCTTCTGGAAAGCCTCCAATGAAGGATATGCACTAACTCACAAGACAGGCTGGAAAGCACAGAGGTTAGGAGTTGGAGATGTGTGATCATATCTAGGTTCATATCCAAAGTCTGCCATTTTCCATGTGACCCTGCATGATACTTAGCTTCTTGAAGTCTTACATTTCTCCATCTCTAAAATTAGACTGATAATTGTACCTACTTCCCATGGTCATCTCATGAAATATGTATAGCATTTAGCATTGGAAACATAAGCTGTACTCAACAATATCTAAATTAAGTATAATTTCTTTTAACAGCAAATAAGTTTGATAGTATTTCATTCAGGTGATATTCCTTGAGCATCTGTAATGTGTCCAACTCTACTTCAAAATAACATGACACTTAATAATCCAGATATTATTCACAGTGTGTCTCTCTGTGAATTCCAGACATGGGTCTAGTTTGCCATCATGGAGAACTTGTCCTCATGACTACCCTTCTGAAGACAGTTCTCAAGACCCCCAATTGCTTCTCTCCTTTAGATTGAACACCCATGTCTCCTCCTCAGTCATTCTACATTAGAATGGAAATCTTATTCCTTCATTATCTGATTGCTTCCAAGCTAACTTTAAGATTGAATTAGTGTTTATTAAATACCTAATATGTCACCAGCCCTGGGTGAGGTGCTGTGGATGAAGATGAGTGGGGTATGCTTCCTGTTCTCATGGGGCTTACCAGTCTGGGAAGGGGAGACCCTGTCAGACCTTGAATGGAGGAGGATAATTCCGGGGCAGAGGGGCCATCTTAGGGGAGTTCCTGGATAGGAAAGATCCCCTGGGCAGAGTTGAATTAATTGCCAGCCGGGGAGGAGTAACCCGTAGCCACTCTCAGATGTCACTGACTGTCCAGGCATTCATTACTTTTCTATATTTCTACCCTGAAAAAATCTAAGTGTAGCCCCATCAGAACCAGCCCATGACAAAACTGTTTCACCATTTTGCTATTAGAGGAGACACAGTATAAAATAAAAGTTAGGATCACAGACTGTAAGCCAGATAGCTGAATTCAGTGCCTACCCTTGAGTGAGCTATTTGACCTCTCTGCCTCACTTTCTTTGTCTGGTAAATGGGGATAAAAATAGCATCTAAAACAATAGAATCCATATGAAAATTATAAGAGTTATTCTCCAAAAAGCACTTAGAAGAATCTTGGTTCTGATATGCTCTTACTAGATGTTAGTTACTAGTTCTTATTCTTGGTAAATTTGGGTTTGGATTGTCAAAATAAATAAGAAAGCTACCAACAACTTACTAACATTTTAATTTTTCCCCCCTCAATAGAGTTTAAACTTAATGTTCTTCATGTTAGGCATTTTTCCCTTTTATTTGATTCTTTGATATGCTTTATTTCAAGTTAACTTCTTAAAAAAAAAATGAAGTGGAGGGAGCACTTAGAGAGGAAACTATCCTAAGGGAATTGGAGTCTAGAAATAACTATTCTGAGAGCACAAGGGCCCTCTTGTACCATTACAAACAAAGAATAAAAGTCCCAATTTACTTGTGCTAACAGTGCTCAATTGATATTCAGAGAAGGGGAACATCCAGAAAGAAAAAAATAATAACATTTTACAATGATCATTTACTTGGAAAAATATTCATTTTGGTGGAGGAGAACATTGAAGAACTCAATTCAGACCAAGTTTGGGGCACAGACCCACATGTGTCTACTTTCTCTTTCTTTGTCCCTGTTAGACTGTGGCTTCCATCCATTGTACAGCTTGTATGCTGGAAGTGAAATCTTGTCCATCAGGTTTATGCTGCATAAAAACCCAGCAAAGATACAACATAGCCATGATAGCAGAAGATGCCTCTTCCTCTTCCTTAGCTCCAAAGATATTATTTTGACCCATATAATGTTTATGGGGCAGTTTTTCTAACCCAGAAGGGGAACCACAAAATCCTTTCTTAAATATACATGGCTGATTTTTCATTAGAAAGCCATGTTTCATCAACCTTCCTTTTAGTAGCTTCAGCAAATGACAGCCATTAATACAAAAAACATAAGGCACCATTTCAGGGCAGTCTCTCACCTTCAGCATGATTAATATTTGAGGTGGCTTAATTCTTTTTTTTTTTTTAAGATTTTATTTATTTTTCTTTCTTTTTTTTTTTTTTTTAGATTTTATTTATTTTTCAACACAGAGAGCGAGAGAGGGAACAGAAGCAGGGGGAGTGGGAGAGGGGGAAGCAGGTTTCCCGCCAAGGAGGGAGCCCGATGCGGGACTCGATCCCAGGACCCTGGGATCATGACCTGAGCTGAAGGCAGATGCTTAATGACTGAGCCACCCAGGCACCCGAGGTGGATAATTCTTTGTTGTGATGCTGTCCTGCCCATTGTAAGATGTTTAGCCGCAACCCTTGCCTCTACCCACTAGATGTCAGTGGGTAGTTACTAGTTAGTTACTAGTAGTGTTACACTACTAGTTGTGACACCCCAAAATGGCTCTAGACATTGACAAATGCCCTCCACTGACAATGGAGAAGCCCTGATTTGAACACTGAGCAGTTACTCCAGTCCTGTAGTTCCCTGATCCCTGTGTTGGGATTTGCTTTGCAACCTGGTAAAATTGGTGCAATGGTTGACAGGATACTTAGTAATTAACAGGGCACATGGTGTAGTCCATCAAAGTGGAAATTAGCTTGACTGTTGAAAACAGACTAGGAATACCGTACTTTGTAGAAAATTATATTACTGAACATGGCAGTAGTGATCACTTAAATACAGTGTTTCACCCAGTCGACCTCTGATTCGTACAGAACCCTGCGAGAGGGGTGATGGGATTGCCACTTTTCAAAGGGGGCATCCTGCCTCAGAGAGGTTAGTATCACACAGCAGGTGTTAACCCAGTTCTCTGCCTCCTAAGCCAGCCTGCACTATTGATTTGTAAAGTTGAGTATCCATACTTGGCTCGTGAGCAGCTAGGTTTTTATTTGCTTAGAATCAGTTGGAGATTAGTTGAAAATTGCAGTTTCGAATTGGTTTATCAGCAGTTGACACTGCCGCCCACATACTGCTATTAACATAGTTCATGAACCTCTTACCACAAAGCTCTATTCAGGCATAGCTAGATCTTTCGTAAAATCAATTAAGACAACATATACCAAGTGCCTTTCTAATTCTGTGCCTGGCCCAGAGTAGGAGCCCACAGAAAAATGTTCCCCAGCAAAATATTCTGGCAGGTTGTATGCTGCCAACTCCTCATCAGCAAGTATTGGAAAAGCAGCCGAAGCGGGAAATCTTTTAGAGAAGTCGGGGGAGGGCTATAAGCCACTTTTTGGACTGGAAGTAATGATGTCTGACCTCACTGGAGTGTCTGATAAGGCATCTTGTTATAGAGATTTTAATTCATCTCCCTTCTTGGCAGGCACGGCTGTCAATCCATGCCAGTCACAGCAATCTTGTCTGCCCAGCCAGTTCGTGTCTGGGTGTCCCCAGTCTTGTGCTCTTCCTCCCTACCCCTATCCTGAATGTCTCTCCATCCGTCTTTCCACCTCTCTCCCCTTCTGTGTACATGTGTCTCTCTCTTTTGTTTCTGCCCCTCCCCTTGTGTCTTTGTCACTCTGTCTCATTCCCAATTTTTGTTTCTTTTGCCTCTGTCTCTCTCCCTCCCTCCCTCTGTATGATTCTGCATTTATTAAGTATATGTGCACGTAGTTTCCTTTAGAATGTGTTTAGAAAACATGGTCTTGTCCCAGAGAAGCTTATAATTAGAAACCTATCCGTTCAATGTAAATCCATTGAGGACTTAGAGGGTTTTTTTTTTTTTTTAAAGCTTACTGTATGTATCTCTTGCCTATTAGATTTTCCCTAACAAATCATCATAATAACACAATTGCATTGTTTTGCTTACAGTTTGCATTTGAAAGATGATAGATATGATTCGTATTTCTAGAGGTATGGAAATATTTTTTTAGCTTGTTGCATTGAATTTTGAAGCCACATTCTTGGTTTATTAATATTCAGTAGTTCCTCCAAAATCTGAAATTCCAGAAAGATAGGAGGATAAATCTTTGGAATCCAGAGGGGTTACGAGATGTTCTAGCAGCTTTCTGAGTTTTGATGCTCTGACTCTTTACAGTGCTGTATTGAGACATTTGCACACCTTTCACTTTGCTGCCTTAAGTTGTACAAGAGTGGAACTGAGCGCTCACAGAGCAAGATTGACTCCAGGAAGGTGACCTACTTCAAATAAAACCACTTCTTAGCAAAATGACAGCTAAGAATCAAAGTCACTGGTTATCAGGTTTTTAGCTAGAGGGGCTTGAATTGTGCTTCAAGGGCATTTTAAATGATCACAGTGCATTGTTTATATGCATCTGTGAGGTGGGATAGGTGTATTACATTTTATATACATAATATAAATCCTGCCTTCAAAAGGAAGCAAAGGACGGAGTGGACAAGAGAGAGACCTATTCTGCTGATCTGTCTGTCCTCCCTGCTCTCAGCCCCAGTCATATTAGAGCAAGTGTCCTGTTTACCTGTCAGAAAGTATAGGCCTCTCCCACCTCTTTAGCTTGGGGTTTGGTTCATAGACTACTTCTCTAGAAGCCACAATGGGAAGAGATGGTCGAAGGCCACCAGTGAAGAGAAACACATTTGTATCTTTATTTTGTGGGATATTTTTATCTGTGTGTTAGTGGCCATTGGAGAAAATGAAAGGTGAGATGTGCAATGTAATCTCTCCTCGATACTTCTTGGTCACTAAACAGCTTGAATGCCGTCCCAAGTTACTTTTCTCAGATGTAGAGTAAAACTTAGAGTGTATGATCAAGGATGGGGTGGGCTAAATGCTCTAAGTCTTCCTTGGCAATAATAGTTACAGGTATTGTTTGAATTAAGCTGGAAGAGGGAGCTTCTGCACTGACAGTAGTGAGGTCCCGTAACTGCGCCCCCGTAGTTAATATTCAGAACTTTATTTCAGAGGGTTGGAAGAAGAAATGTCTGGGACCTCTGATGTCCACAAACATGGGTGCATCAAACTCCTTCAGTGAATGAGGTGCGGGGAAATGTGTATACGACAAAAGGAAATCGGCACCGGGGGCAGAAAGAAGTTCACTACTTCAAAATATTCAGTGCAGAACTGGAGAAAAAACACTCTTAAGCTAGCTCGAGAGGGCTAAATATTTCTTTCTTTCTTTCTTTCTTTTTTTTTTTGAGTGTAAATTTTTGTTCTTTTCTTAAAGTCAGTGGGCTCCCCCTTGTGGCTCCATGAAAGATTTCAGTTTCAAGGAAAAGAGCTTTTCTTTAGCAATAAGGAAACCATTTCTTTTCCAGTAGAAAACACTTTTAATTGCTTTTCCTTATCAAATAAAGAGAGAAGAAAAGGGAGAGGGAAAGAGAGGGAAGGAAAAAAGGACTTTGATGGAAAACCTGATTTGGTGAAAAAGTCAGGCCACATAGAACCCCATTTTACAGTAAAAGCCAGCATTTCCTAAACATCTATGTGCTACTGGATGTGCTAGACAATGAGTTTGCCACCTTGGCCACTGTCTGCATGCTCAAAATATAACTATAAGCTGGTCGTAGAACCATCTTATGGGGGTGAGATAATGTTCTTCTTTCAAAGGAACGAGCTAACGTCACCATTTAAGTGAGTGGAAAGGTAAACGTGTCATGCCTTCCTGTTTTCAAAAAAATGATTTTTTTTTTACATCAAACCATTTCTTTTAAGTAAAGTCTGGAATAGATCTGGGTTCTAGCTGAATAACCTAGGAATTGTTTAGCAGTTCATTTCTGTTACTGTTTCTCTCTCTAGTTACCTGTCTCTGGAAATCTGATTGACCTTTATGGCAACCAAGGCCTGCCGCCCCCAGGCCTCACCATCAGCAACTCCTGTCCGGCCAACCTTCCCAACATAAAAAGGGAGCTCACAGGTAAATTACTGGCAAGTGTGCCTCTTCCTGGGGATTTTCTGTTAATTTTCTGGCAAGCAAAGTTATCAAAATTGTGACCTCTGGACTCTTCCGTTTGTATACGTAATTTTTTTAGGTCTGTGCAGAGGTGAAACCATTGAGGAATATTTTAGGATGAGGATTTATACTTGGAAATCCTGGTTTCCAATATTTCTTGAGGTCCTGGGAGGGAGGCTGCTGTCTCCCCAAGGTCCCATCATTATGCCATGCACCCATCGCTGGGTCTTTGGCTGCTGTACCCTTTGGGGTGGGCGCAGCGGGCAACACTTTAAAAATAAAATGTCTCCACCCAGTCTGGTGTTTGTGTTACTTGCCAAGCCCCTCGGGGCATTCCACTTTGAGAACCCTGGTCTGAATTTCTCTTTGACACACGTTCAAGCCTGCATTTGTCAGGAGAGGGTAAGAATGAATTTCTTACATCTTTAGATGCCTCCTCTTATTTTTGCTACATCATGTGCAAAAGATTTATTATACAGAGTAAAAAAATAGATTATAAAATGGAGCAATGGGTATTATTTGTTCCTGAGGCAAGTGTGAAATTATCTATTTTGCCATTTTGTTTGAGGCTTTAGGGAAGGCATTTGGCCATTAAAACATAACGAAACTACATTGAAACTGGCATTCTACCATGCTGAGTTTTATGGCCCTCACCTCATCCCCCTTTTTAATGTCTGGTCCTTGCATCTTGCAGGATTAGGTGAACGGTCTGAGAATATGAACTATATATTTGGTGCAAAAAATTCCTGTTTGTTCAAGGGTGTCTTTTTAAAAAAATACTTCAGAAGATTGTGGCAGGAGAAAAGCAGTTAAAAAAAAAATTGGGGTTAAAAGGTAATAAATTAATTACTATGTAAAACCCATTGAAAGTCAACAAAAAAGTAGGTATGCTCCCAGGAAGGAAAAGTCTCATGAAGTCTTAGAAAATAATGCTATAGGAGATCTATACTAAAAATGATAAAATATGGTTAGCGTGGCATGAACAGAATTCTTACAAATTAGATGCAAAGTAGACTTTTTTTTTAGATTTAAAAAATAATTTATTTATTTTAGAGAGAGGGAGCATGAGTGGAGACAGGGGCAGGGGTGAAGGGAAGAGGGAAAGGGAGAGAATCTCAAGCAGAGTCCGAGCTGAGCAAGGAGCCTGACACAGGGCTCAATCTCACAACCCTGAGATCATGACCTGAGTTGGAACCAAGAGTCAGAGTCGGAAGCTTAACTGACTGAGCCCCCCCAGTGCCCCCAAAATAGACTTTTGAATTATGTGTGGGATTGTTTCTTCAAAAACAAAACAACAGAGGCGGGGGGGGGAATGAGAGGAATGGGTAAGAGGGTATAAATTTATTTTTTAAAAAAAGAAGCTGATATAATGAACTATACATTTCTAAAATCACTTTGTATCTTAGAAAATGACCAATCCAGATAGGAAAAGGGTAAAATGCCAGGGAAAGGAGAAGGTGGACAGGAATTGTGATTCTGAACACTGCTAGCTTGAGAGGCAGCATGATGTAGCCAAAAGAGAATAGACTTAGGAGTCAGATCTGACCTAAGGGGAAAAAAAATTATCTTTCCCAGCTGTGTTAGGATCTAGTCAGGAAGCAGAGACTGCAAGGTGATTTGAACAGGGTAGGTTTAAGATAAAGAACTGTTAACCATGTATAGGCACTTATCTACTAAGAGAGGATGAATACAATAGAATACCCTAAGGCTGTGGAGGGGGTGGCTATCTAAGCTTGGGAAAGAACTGCCCCCCTGCCCAAGGCCAAGAGTCTACGCCCCTGGGGAGATTGTAGGTGAAGCTACAAAATGGCAGAGAAGTTCACAGGATTGCCTTTATCAAAGCTGGTCCACAGTTGGTGGGTTGAGGTTGATAGGCAGAAAACCATGGTTGTGGGGCTGGCAAACTGAAAAACGAAATAACTAACTAACTAAATAAATAAGAGAAAACAAAACAAAAAAAAGATACTGTAGGGGAGGGTGTATAAGTAAGACATGCCTATAATGCTCGTGTGAGAAAAAAATAGAAAATGATTGGGATTGATCTTCCCAATTGAAAAAGTTCAGCTTCTGAATTATTTATATGTATATATGTATATCTAAGACATATAATAAATATATATACATATATAAGCTTCAGTGGCTATGAGTTATGCTTAAAAGAGTTCTAATTTTGGGTAAAATTCTGAATGATGGTAGTGTAATGTTGCAGATATCACTTGTGACAAGAAAGTAACAGAGGCCCCAGAATGGCAGGATTAATCAAACAACTGTCTTTTTCTTGTTTTGTTTTGCCTTCTGTAAGGTGCAAAGTCATCCCCCCACAGAGATCCCACAAGAGTTGCAATGCAAATAGATCTTTTCAAATGGAGTTGCCACCAAACACCTCTGTACCCTATTCCTATTTTTGTTTTTATGAACTCAGACTAGTAGGGTCTGAGTTTCTCAGGGTCATCATTTCGTTCTAGCAAGTTCTGTTGGAACCTGGCTCCAAGTTCCCAAAAAAAAAAAAAAGAATCCATTTCCACCAGAGATCTGACGTGATAGCTTCTCTCCCCAGTTTTCATGTTAGCATGTTACAAAGGCATCAAAGAAATAAAGAAAAGTTCTGTTGCATGAAAAGAAAATTTGACTCCCGGGGTGTCTGGGTGGCTCAGTCGGTTAAGCGTCCAACTCCTGGTTTCTGCTCAGGTCACGATCTCAGGGTCGTGGCATGAAGCCCCGCATCAGGCTGTGCAATCAGCGTGGAGCCTGCTTGAGATTCTCTCTCCCTCTGCCTCTCCTGCTTATGCTCTCTCTTTCTCTCTCTCTGAAATAAATAAATAAATCTTAAAAAAAAAAAAGAAAATTCAACTCCTGATAATAGAATATCAACAACAAATTTCTAGTTTTCTAGTTATTTTTCTTCTTGTGTGTTTGTAGTGTGTCAGACAACTTTGTTACTGGTCTTTTACCATTTTGTAGAAGCCAAGTCTTTGCATTTATTTGATATATATTGCTTTTGAAAAAATACAAGCTTTTGAAAAATCATGATTTTAAAAACCCTATTTTTTTTTTTTATTGTGACAGTCTGGTCAGATAAGTTTCCATATATATCTAGAGAATGAGATGTTTTGTAGTTTACGTCATTGTGTGCCTTAAACAGTTCCCGTTTCTAATTACTTCATTCACGTGCACAGCGTGTATTTTTCCCACAGAATCTGAAGCGAGAGCATTGGCTAAAGAGAGGCAAAAAAAGGACAATCACAACTTGAGTAAGTTGGTTTCATGTTCATGATGTTTGATATTGGAGTGGATGTTCCCCCTTATATCCAAATTGTTTGAAATCTTGTGGGAGGAAATTGATATGCATAGCTGTTAAAAGTACATTTATGGAAGAAAAAATGTTTTTCAGAGAAACTAAGGTTTTTCCCATATTTTGTCTCTGATCAAATTGAAATTTTTTCCAGTATTCTGAAGAGTACTTATTTATAGTAATAGTTCTGGGTGTGTGTGTGTGTGTGTGTGTGTGTGTGTTTGGTGAGAGGGAGACTTGATCCCCAACTACCCAATTATAAGTGTTGCTCACACTGGAACTTATTAACAAAAGGGGATTATGGAATCATCTTCTCCGGTGAGATTTGAAAGGAAAAAAAAAAAAAGAAACAGTTGGAGGGGAGTCTGTGGGTGAGGTAGCCTCCAAAATTTCTGACTTAAACTGTGACTTAAAAAAATATCTTCCAACATTTAAAATTATTTTTTATGTCTTTAATTTACTTTTAACCAAGTCTTTAAGCTTTTTCCTATGAGAACTAAAGATTTTGTTTCATAAACAAAAGTAAAAGAGACTGCACAGTTCAAAAAAAAAAAAAAGATGAGGTTTGGTGGTAGGAAGTCATTGGCATGTGTGTGAATTTTTCATCTCACGGTCCCCTGTCCTCTTCTTCCTAAATTGAGTTTTAAGAATGTAGGTTACATATAAATACTTTGTCCTCATAAAAATGGTAAAATGAGACCAGAATTTAAAATGATAGAATAAAGCTAGAGTTCTCCTCTGATCCCTGAGAGTCATCATCATTGTAGTTGATGTTGTTGTTTTCAGTTTGCCGTTGGTCTTCCCAGCCTCTGCCCAGGTATTAACATACACATGCACACAGAGAATAAACAGTGGTTTTTGTGTGTGTCTGTTGTAACACAAGTATCATGTTATCCATGTTTGTTGCTGTTTATTTTCTTACTCAGCAGTCCATCCCGAAGAACTTTTGCTGTTATTAGTGTAGATCTGTCTCCTTTTTAACGACTGTTGCATACTATTCCATAGTGTTGCGTGACTGTGTGAAATTCAGTAATCCTCCTACTACTAAGTGTTGATATTGCTTCTAGTTCTTCCCAGTTACAAACAATGCCATAGTGAACATTTGCGCACACGCCTCTTTGTGTACAGGGAAGTTTGTTTCTCCAGGTTAGGTACTGAGAAATGGAACTGCTAGGCCCCAGAGAGGGGGTGAGTGCTTTCTTTTAATAGATTCTGCCCTTCCCAGTTCCTGTTTCAGGTCTGAGAAGCTTTGCTCCTTTGTACCAAAAGATTTGCACTAATATTTCTAAGGTCTCCTCCAGCTTCCAAGTAATTGTACTTGAAGATATTTCTTCTTTTCAAAGAACTTAGAATTAAGATAATTAAGCATTATCCAAAACTTCACCTAACTGAAATGTGGAAAACTAAGCTGGATCTTGTCAAAAACAATGCCTTTACTTAGGCACCCGAACTCTCAAGTTTAGGGTTGTCAGTAAAGTATAAACATGATCAGGTCACACTCTGAGAGCTATAAAAACATATTAAAATCTCATCTAACCATTAGAAATGAACACTCAAGGTTGGATTGTCCATTGGCATAGCTTTTCCTCTCCTAGAAGCTTACCTTGTAAAAGTAGTTGCCAAAATGTGCACAATCATATATTCATTTATTTACTCATAACTATTTATTGAGCCCCCATTTTGTACGAGGCATTTTTCTACAGAAGTGAATCAGACAGAGAGGCTTCCCACTCTTATGAGCTTCCATTTGAGTCAAGGGCAGACAGAATAGATGAGCAAAAAAATACAGTAAGGTGTTGTTTTTAGTATAGAGCAAGAATTACGACAGAAATAAAATGTACCTGTGAGCATTGGCCAAAACATTTGTTATACCGTTGACAGTGATGGAGAAATTGGAAATAGTCTAAATATTCATCAGTAGAGTATTTGTTTTTTTTTTTTTTAAAGATTTTATTTATTTATTTGACAGAGTGAGACACAGCGAGAGAGGGAACACAAGCAGGGGGAGGGGGAGAGGGAGAAGCAGGCTTCCCGCAGAGCAGGGAGCCCGATGCGGGGCTCGATCCCAGGACCCCGGGATCATGACCTGAGCCGAAGGCAGACGCTTAACGACTGAGCCACCCAGGCGCCCCATCAGTAGAGTATTTGTAAATAAATTATGGGATATCCATATACGGGATACTCAGTGGCTCAAGAAAAATGGAGTTGGTCTGTTTCACCTGATTTACCTGGGTGTCCACAATATATTACTGAGTGAAAAGAGCAAGTGGCAGAATAATATGTATAGTATCTCATTATGTAAAAAGATCACAGTGGTTAGAGATGTGCATGTGTGTGTGGGGTGGGGGATGTGTGTGTGCTGGGAGATTTAGGAGTTTACCTTTATCATTGACAATTTCTTCAGGCAAATAGGTGTTGTATGGTGTAAAGAGTTGGCTTTTACTTTTTCCTTTATGCACTTTTGTATGTTTTGCAATATTTTGCAAGTTATAATAAAAAATAACTGGGGAGGGAAGGTACTGCATTAAATTACTGAGGGCCTACTGGGTGCCAGATTCATACGGGTACTTGGAATGCATCAATGAATAAATATACATATACATATATACATATACATACATATATATATATTCAAATAAATGAACTATGCAGATGGTAGAAGGTTCTGTGAGAAGACAAAGTGCAGGCAATGGGATAGAGCGTCAGGATAAGCATGGGAGGAGGTGGTGGTTCATTTTTAAGTAGGGTGGTCAGGGAAGGCTCATAGGTAAATTTGAGTCACTACCTGAGGGAGGAGAGGGCAGAGCCATTCAGATATCTGGGGGAAGAGTGTTCCAGGCAGGGTGAAGAGCAGTATGAAGTCCTAAAGTTGGGGAGTCCTAAAGTGGTTGAGGAATTGCAAGCAGCCCATGGGGCTGAAGGGAGGTGGGACACAGGTGAGTCATGACAGAAGATGTGGTCAGAGAGGGAGAGGAGAACATGATGTCAGAGGGATGGGAGCCCACCAGATCCTTGTAGGACTTGGCCTTTGTCTAGGTGAGGTGGGAAATGATTGGCAGGTTTTCAGCAAGGGGTTGGATGCTCTGACTTATGTTTTGACAGGATCCCTCTGGCCATTGTGGTCTAAATAGACCAAAGTGGGTAGGAAGCAGTGAGCATGGGTGACACAGAGATAGCAGTTAGGAGCATTGCAGTCATCCAGGCGAGAGAGGATGGTGGCTTCTCTCAGGTAGCAGTGGAGGTTAGAAGTGCACAGATTCTAGAAATATTTTGAAGGTAGAACCAACAGACTTTGATGATGGATCAGATGTGGGATATGAGAGGAAGAGAGGTGCAGAATTGATTCTAAGGTTCTGGCTTAAGTAACTGGAAGGATGGAGTTACATTAAATGAGGTGGAAAAGTCTGTGGGTAGAGTTATTTGAGCATGGAAAACCAGGAGCTTGTGTGTGGAGTATTAGGGCTGTTCATTAGACCTCCCTGTGGAAACATCTAGTAGTCAGACATATGAGTCTGGGGTTCCAGAGACATGTCTGAGCTGGAAATACAACTAGGGAGGTCATCAGTGTGTATGTGGTGTTAAAAACCATGAGACTAAATGAGGTCACCACTAAGTGAATGGAGATCAAGAAGAGTCCCAAGAACAGTGCCCTGGGTACACAGCATGTTTGGAGAATGAAAAATCATCCCAAAGGATGTATAAGAAACTTAACAGTGGTCGTATTTGGATCATAGGGGACTTTTACTTCACCTTTTGTATTTCAGTGCTGTTTGAATCTTTATGATTATTATATGCTTGGAAAAGTAAGAAAACATGTCATGCTTCAGAGTTTTAGAGGAGCTTAGCTAGAAGATCAGGGGTCCAAAAATTCCTTCTTTAGACCCATTGAGTATCACTATTTCTATTTTATAAAAGCTTAATGATAAGGGAGTATTTTATGTAACTGACTGAATCATAGAAGTGATCGCCCAGCTAAGAAAAAAAAAAAAAAAAAAACGTGTTGGGAAAGTAGCACATAATATTATTTACCTAAGTGTATGGAGTATTAGTAGGTTAAATATAAATATGTATCAGGACATAATATGTTTAAAGTGAAATATTAACATCTTCAATCCAATTTATTAGACCTTAAGTTATTTGGAATTTATTTGCCAGAGTAGGTAAATTAGAAACATTTATTAACTCATATGCTTTACTGTTTCATCCTCCCCTAAGAAGATGGTAATTTAGCTAACCATGCAACTAGATTGATAAAATAGGGATGCCATTAGGATGCATGGTGTAGTTAAACAAGCTGGACTTGACTCCTGGACTTGTGTTACTCTGTTCTCTAGCCACTCAACGGAGCTGCTTGCTGAGCACTTGAAATGTGGCTAGTTCAAATTGTGATGTGCTTGTAAGAATAAAAAAGACGCTGGATTAAAAAATTGAGTACCAAGAAAGAATGTTCAACATTTAATTTATTAATACTTACATAGATTACAGTGAAGTGATGATATTTGGGGTATATTGGGTTTACAAAAATACTCTAATTTTACCTCTTTCTTTTTACTTTTTCAATGCGGCTACTAGAAAATTTAAAATTACAGAAATTACTTGCATTGCATTTCTGTTGGGCAAGACAGAGCTTAGAGCAGGGAGTTTTGTATGGCCTCTAGGCTAAGAAGGTTTTTTACCTTTTTTTTTTAAATTTTATTATGTTAGTCACCATACATTACATCATCATTACATACAATCATGTTCCATGATTCATTGTTTGCGTATAACACCCAGTGCTCCATGCAGAACGTGCCCTCTTTAATACCCATCACCAGGCTAACCCATCCTCCCACCCCCCTCCCCTCTAGAACCCTCAGTTTGTTTCTCAGAGTCCATAGTCTCTCATGGTTCGTCTCCCCCTCCAATTTTGCCCCCTGGGTTTTTTACATTTTTAAATGGTTTAAAAAAAAAAAAAAACCATAAGAAGAATATTCTGGCACCCAGTGCTTCTTGTTAGTAGACTTGCACTGCAAAAAAATTGTATCCAGTTAATATTACCACATTTTGAATTTTGTCAGTAAAGAAAAAAAAAATCTATGGAAATCTATTTTCTCTTTCGTTATTTAGGTACCTACATAATATCCTCAGTTTTGCCATTTGGCCCTCAAAGCCAAAAGTAACTCATTATGTAGCCCTGTAAAAGTTCGCTGCCCCCTAATCTGAATACTCAGGGTTGAGTTCTGGCTGTTCCCACTTATTGCTGGGTGTCCTTGTCAAGTCTCTAATATCCCCCAAGTAGTTTTGACATTTATAATTGAGGATACTCACTCCAATTTCAGTGGTGTTACGGGATCAAATGAGAAATTACAGCCTCGGGACTTTGTAAATGATAAAGTTCTGTACAAAGGTAGCCCATTTTTTGGAAGTGCTTTAACCTCAGTACCAAAAACATGATAACGATGGGGAAATACAGATTCGGGTTATATGGCCTTGGGCCAGCAAAGTTAATGCACACATGGCTTTAACAAGGTATACTAAATAGTATGTGGTGGCTGTTACTAATTGTCCCTTCTTGTGCTCTTTTCTTGAAGTTGAACGAAGAAGACGATTTAACATAAATGACCGCATTAAGGAACTAGGTACTTTGATTCCCAAGTCAAATGATCCGTGAGTACAATTCCATGTTAATCTGCATCATATATTTTTTGGTACCTTAATGTTTATTCATATGTTGCAAAAAGTGCACAGGTACAGAAACTAGAGTCAAGAAGTACCCCCTCTCTTTTTGGTTCCATTTCTGGTATGCTTCTTATTCCTTTCTTTTGGTTTGTCTCATCAAACTAAAATTTTGAGAGAAATCAACCAAATTGTATTTAAGGGTTACTGGACATCAGCTGTTAGCTTTGGATATGAGGAGGTGGCTTTCTGAAATCTGAGACTCCTTGGCAAGTGATCACCAAGCTGCTAGAAAAATTCTCTTAACGATTCACGCAGGGCAGAGATTTCAATAGCTGTTTAGACTAGATTTGTTGACTATTTGCTGTACTCATACAGTATCTATGGGTCCTGAGAGCTGGTTTTAGAGACTTCGAGTTTAACAATATTCAACCGACAAAAGGTCACAAATTTTTTTTGAAAACTTGCATGCCCTCGGTATGTTACCAATCTGTAGAAAAGTAATTTTTAATCTTCTTTTTAAGTACACGTCAGCTGATTTGGGTTTCAGTTTCCAGTCTCTGCTTACCTCCCACCCCCTTTCAGACGGAGATAACAGTTGTAAAGATAATTTTCCTACCAACAACGTCAGCAAGTAGGACAACAAATACACAATTTTTATCCATTAGAAAGTGGCCCATTTGAAGTAAGGGGCTAGAGGATGTATACATTTTAATGGCTCCCACAGGCATCCAATGAAATTAGCCTTTGAATATGACCTTTTAGCTACCTAATAAAATGTAAAGATGAAATCAAGCATTATTCATGCAAGGCTTATTAAATTTGCTATTCACATTATTGTCAGGGAATTTGTGACAAAATAAAATAAAATCATTGCCCATTGTAAGGTGGTTTTGATGGATGTTCAAGCACAATTTCCATCATCAACATTTTGCTTTCCCACGTTTCAAGGAAAGCCATTTTGAAACTCAAAACATTGAAATTCTCAGTTCTGCAGCACAAATTTATCCTACTAAGGGGCTGTGACCTTCATTTCCTATAGTCAGTCTTGCATGATAGTTGAAATTGAATTCCCATTTTCCTGTTCTTTATCAGCTTTCACTTTTTAGCATATTCTTTTAAACTGTAGCATATGAATCTCTTCAGCAACGTATTATGAAATTATGGGGCTGCAGTGAAAGCCTCTATTTGCATATCTTCTTTCTCTATTGTATTAGAATACTTATGTGTTTATAATCTGAACTGATAATGATCTTTAATTGTAGGCATTGTTTTAAGATAAATGGACTATATCTCTAATGGGAGTTTTTTCATACCAGTTTCTGGAACAGGCTCTGGGGCTGCTATAGGGACACAGTCCAGCTGACCAGGGTCTTAGCCCCATACGCTCTCCTCCCCTACAGCAGATCTGCTTTTGTTAATTTATATATTGGGGATCTTTTTATACTTCTGTGTGGAAAAAGGGTTGCTCTCTAATTATAAGGGGAAAAAAAAGTTTGAATACCCTTCCTTCAAGCCTAAAGGCATAATTGATTCATTGGGTCTCACAAGGAAGCAAAACCTAATAAGATAATTGGTTGGAATAGTCACTTCTTAAAAACTGAGTAGCTACTTACATGTGTCAGTATGGGTTTTTCAACTTCCTGGCCTCAATAAAGCATCTTTCATTATAGTTACATTTCTCTCTGACTGCCAAAGGGTCTGTTACTTTGATCTCAGCCCCGAACCTTAAACAAGTTAGCTCGGTGCTCCCTCTATCTCAGGACACCTCCCTGGGTAGCCCTCTTCAGTGCTCAGACCCCAGGGATCAACCCTCCCCCGCCAGGGAATTCTCTGGGGTCTGTAAGTCTGCCTCTCGTGAGAGAACTGTTTTGTTTTCATCTAATCCATAGGAGGATCAATTACTTGGTGAGTTGTTTTAATGACCCTCCATTCATATATCCCGGCTGATACTTCCCATCTGCCTCGAGCAGCTGTAGGTTGTGGGGTAGAAGAGTTTTCATACATGAAGTTGTTTTTGAATTTTTTTCATTGTCCTTGTCATTGTCATCATGAGCACTGTCTATGAAAGAGCTCAGATTAATTTAAGGTGCCCCAGAAATACTACTTATGTAATTATAATTTCATTCTTAATTATTTTTCTGGAGTGCTCTAAATTTTTCAGCTCACTTTTACCTACATTTTTTTTTTAAAGATTTTTTTTATTTATTTATTTGAGAGAGAGAGTGAGAGAGAGAAAGAGCACAAGAGGGGGGAGCGGGAGAGGGAGAAGCAGACTCCCTGCTGAGCAGGGAGCCTGATGCGGGACTCGATCCTGGGACTCCAGGATCATGACCTGAGCCGAAGGCAGTCGCTTAACCAACTGAGCCACCCAGGCGCCCTCACTTTTACTTACATTTTAATGGTGTTCTTAATTTCCTCATATACATGAGGACATTACAGCTACAGTGATTTAAAAACTCAAAGGCACCAAGCTCAGGCTGCCTGGGTTCGAATTCCAAAACAGTCCCTTACTAGATGTGTGATCTTGGGAAAGACACTTGATTTTCCTCATCTGTTAAAAAAGGCAGGGGTGTTCAGAATATTCCTTCCTAGTCTGGTTGTTTTGAGGACTCTGTCACATGAGAAGAATGATATAATGATTCAGTGCATGGAGTCTGGAGCCATATCCTCTAGGCTTCCTGCCTCTGCCAGTTCCTAGCTGTGTGACCTTGGGCAAATTACTTCACCTCTCTGTGCCTTTGTTTCCCACTCTACAAAATGGGGACAATATTAGTGCCTAGCCACTGAGGTTGTTGTGATTAAATGATCTGTACTTAAAACATACCTAGCACATAGTAAATGCTATTTAAAGATAACCATTATAATTATTCTGTTGAGCCTTTAACACAGTGCCTGCTCTGTTACTTGAATTGCATTCTAGACTTTTCCTAGCACATTCCTCTAAGAGGCCTCCTTAGAGTTCAGTAACGTACCTGCGAGGGTGTTCATACATGTGTAGTATCACCATTTTATAGATGAAGAAACAGGGACACAGAGAGAGGTTAGAGAACTTGGCCAGGAATATTCATGAGAAAATCCAAGGATACCACTTTTATGCTTCACATGGTCAAGTAGTAGGATCTCATGGAATTTTTTTTTAACTGTAGCTTATTCTGCCTGTCTGAATGAGTTAACTTTGATAGTCCTAGAAACCTATAGCTCTTTAATATAGTTTTTAAGAATATTGATTTTTGTAATCAACAGAACTAAATTTAAGTCCTGACTCCACCTTAGAGTAGCTCTGTAACCAAGGGCATATTGAATAGTATCTGTTTCAGCATGTGCACCACACCCCTCCTTTCCAAGGTGCTTGTCTGGGACAGGTAGGATAAGGTCTAAGAAGGGGGTGGATAGCGTCCGGCACATGGAAGCACTCAGTGAATGGTAGCTGTCATCAACGTGTCATTGATTACGGTATCTTTAGAAATCATTGCATTATTATTGCATTATTCATGCCCTGAATAATGAATTTTCATTGTGCCTCAAATCCCGAAAAAGGTTGTTTTCTTCCTCTTCGCTACAGAGACATGCGCTGGAACAAGGGAACCATCTTAAAAGCATCTGTGGACTATATCCGAAAGTTGCAACGAGAACAGCAACGTGCAAAAGAACTTGAAAACCGACAGAAGAAACTGGAGCACGCCAACCGGCATTTGCTGCTCAGAATACAGGTACGGGGCATGTGTTGTGAGCGGTTTGCAGTATGTCCCTGACTTGGAGGTGGAAGGAAAAGGGGATATAATGAGCCATGGGGGACTTGATTTTTACACCATCCTAAAACAGTAGCTACTCGTTATTTATGGATTCCCTGTTTGTGAATTTGCTACTCATAAAAATTCACCGTAACCCCAAGATCAACATTCTGGGCACTCTCGTGGTCCTTCGTGGACATGTGCAGAGTGGCTAATCTGAGTTAAGATCGAACAAGGCAATGACCTGTTGTCTTATTTCAGCTCACGCTATAAATAAGCATCCTTTTCATGGTCCTTAGTCCCAGGCTTTTCACATTTCTCTGGGTTATATGGGTGAATTTTGCTGTTTAAAATGGCCCCTAAGAGTATTACTGAAGTTGTCTGGTGTTCCTAAGCATGAAAGGCTGTGAGGTGTCTTACGGAGATAAGTTTCCTTCGTAGGTGAGTTGCAGTGCTGTTGGCTGTGAGTTCAACATTAATGAATCAACGTTATGTATTAAGGTGCCTTTGAACATAAAACAAGGTTATATGTCAATCGGTTAATGAAAATGTGACTAAGACACTCATAGAAACCTAACTCTGTATTTCCTCTAGAAGCAATCGTTTGGTATTTACTAATTCGGAGTTCAGAGCAACTTTATAGAACATAACTGTCTTAGTGCATTTGGACGGCTGTAACGAAATACCACAGACTGGGTGGCTTACACAACAAACATTATTTCTCAGAGCTCTGGAGACTAGGAAGTCCAAGATCAAGGTGCAGGTAGATTCAGTGTCTGGTAAGAGTCTGCTTCCTGTTTCATAGACAGGGGTAGTGTCTCTGGGTCTTCACCATGGCAGTAGGGGAGGGGGGTTTGTGGTGTTTCTTTTATAAGGGCATGAATCCCATTCATGAGGACTCCACCCTCATGACCTCATCACCATCCAAAGCCCTACCTCCAAATACATCATACTGGTGATTAGATTTCAACATATGAATTTTGGCAGGGGTGGGATGGGGACGCAAGCATTCAATCAGTAGCAATAATTACCTCCAATAGTGAGAATTGATTGAAGTTGTTAAATACCAAGATGCCTTAGTATTTGGTGGGGGCATGTAGCCCATGGTCAAAGCCCATGTTTATAGGGAACTTGGAGACGTCCAGACGATCTTATCCTCAAGATAAAAATTGTAGAAATAGTTACAGATAGTGAAATTATACCGTATGTATGTATCTTTAACTCACACTATTTATTCTTAGAGGGAGAAATACTAACTCTGATATGTGGAATTCATCTGTTGTTCTATGTATCGAGTATACATACCAGTGTGAAGTGTGAGATGGGGCAGTCCTTCTGTACTATCAGCTCCTGGTGCTCCTCGTAGGTGCTCAGGCTCTCCGGCTGAGAGTAAACACATAACTTCCTCTGAAACTGTCTTGA
Organism: Neomonachus schauinslandi; assembly: GCF_002201575.2. NCBI lineage: Eukaryota > Metazoa > Chordata > Mammalia > Carnivora > Phocidae > Neomonachus > Neomonachus schauinslandi. The sequence goes on along the minus strand of NC_058403.1, from coordinate 177,932,519 downwards.
AGAAGACAAAGAAAAATGGACCCTCTGCTGCTGACCAAAGGAATTGGCAAGAGTAATTTTCATTTACTTGCTGACCTTGAACACAGTCCACCAGTAAGAGCCAACAGAGTACCTTCTTCTTGAGTAGATGGACCCCCCTTTTACCATTTTTTCAGGTTTCCAGTGCAACTCTGGTGGCAAGCAAAGCCTGACCCTTCAGACAGCAGTGTGTTTGATCTGGTGGTGTGTGTCCCGGACACCGAACCTCTTTAACAGAGTCATTCATTTACAATAATGATCTCCGATCTTTTGAGCGCCCCAGAACACTGTGGACATCTCTCAGTATCACTTCTCCCATTGCAGGCAATGATCTTCAGCAGGGTGTCAGATGACGATTCTCCCCTAGGGGGTGCATTTTCGAATGTCCATAGTGAAGCAGAGGTTGCATGTCATTTGGAAATCCCTTTTTTTTTTAATCTTTTTTTGTTTTTTGTTGTTTGTTTTATGTTCATATGATCTCTTCAGTAAGTAGCCATAGGTCCTTTTCTCTTGAACGTGACATACCCATTTATAAAAGCAGCTTATACTAATATGTTATTTCCTTATACAAATGTTAAAACATAGGAACTCTTTTGAAAGAGAAGCTAAGTTTTGTTTTCAGCATCCAAACACGTCTCTTCGTGTGGAATATGAGTATTGTGAAAAACGTGGATTAGAAGTGCCACGGTGAGGATGTCGTGGGTTTCTTCCAGTGACAGTGGGGGGCAGCCCGTAGAACTTTTGCATATCACAGAACACATTGGTAATTAGGGAGGCTCTGCCATACGGTGAGCCTGAGTTCTCCAGATGAGACTTAGCACATTGTTTAGAAATCTAAGTAATGCTTTAATCAGCTGATAAACATTTTTAATTAAACAACAGGAGATCAGAGTAAAATGTTTGCCTCTTTTTATCCAACTTTCTTTTTAAGACAAACTACATGTATGGAGGAGCTGTTCTTATTAGCATGTTGGTGTAGATTTACAATAGTGCATGTTTTAAGCTTGGGCCTAAGGGCTTCCTTTCATTTTCGCTCCAAGTGATGCATGCAGAAATTTTCACAGAAGAAAGAGCATGAAGCCTTAATATCATTGGAACCATAATTTTATTAAACAGCCCAAGGCTTTAAAACAATGCCTGAAGAGACTTGTGTTTCTGGAGATCGAGCAAAGGAACATGTACATACTTGTGTGACATCTCAGGCTCCCGTCTCTGACGTGTCATGCGTCCAGAGAACAATCTCTACTGCACACTGAACATGACTTTTCAGGAACATTCATTTCTAGGCTTGTGGGCAAAGGTTGAGTGGCTGGATCACGTGGGAGGCTACTTTTCCCTCCTTCGTGAGGCACCGTGACTTGCTTCAAATTTATATTCTGTCCTTACTATATTAGTGTATGACAAGCATAGAAAGGATCGTCTTGGCACATAGAAGCAGAATGCTCATCGAGAGTCATTTGGGTTCAATTTAGGAGGGATCCAGGGATACTCAGGGAGAGTGGAAAGAGCACACTTGGATGGCATTTTGAAACGAGGAACCCAGGGAGGCTGTGACACTTGGGAAGTGATTTAGTCTTCTCAGGCCGCTCCAATAAATACCACTGGTCTGGAGGCTGAAACACCAGAGCGGCCTCTTCTCGCAGTTCTGAAGGCTGGAAATCCAAGGTCAGGGTGTGGGCAGGATTGGTTTTTCTTTACTTCCCTCGAAGGCTGCCTCTTCTTTGTGTTTTCCCGTGGTCTTCCCTAGGTGTGTCCCTGTGTCCTAATCTCTTCTTTTTTTTTTAATTTAAATTCAATTAATTAACATGATGTACTGTTTGTTTCAGGGGTACAGGTCAGTGATTCAGCAGTCTTATATAATACTCAGCGCTCATTACATCATGTGCCCTCCCCAATGTCCATCACCCAGTTACCCCATCCCGGCACCCCCACTCCCCTCTAGCAACCCTCAGTTTGTCTCCTGAGATTAAGAGTCTCTTATGGTTTGTCTCCCTCTCTGGTTTCATCTTGTTTCTTTTTTTCCTCTCGTCCCCTATGATCCTCTGCCTTGTTTCTTAAAGTCCGCATATCAGTGGGATCATATGCTAATCTCCTCTTCTTCTAAGGACATCTATCCTATTGGAGGTTGGATTTGGGCCCACCCAAATGACCTCATTGAACTTAATTACTTCTTTAAAAAACAGCATCTCTAAACAGAGTCACATTCTGAGGTGCTGGGAGTTACGACTTGAACATACGATTTTTTTTTTTTTTTTAAGATTTACTTTATTTATTTGAGAAAGAAGAGAGGGGGAGAGAGAGAGAGTGAGCACAAGTGGGGAGAGGGGCAGAGAGAGGCTCTCAAGCAGGGCACTGAGCGGGGAGCCTGATGTGGGGCTTGATCTCATGACCCTGGAACATAATAAATTTTTCAATTCAGCCCATCATATAAGGGATGTGAAGAAGCATAGAAAGGAATTATTCATCCTCCCTATAAGAACTTTCTTTTGGAAATAAAAAAAAAACAGAAACCAACCAAACGCCATACTTCCCTTGGCCCTGGTAAGATGAGTTAAGTGACACTTCTCAAACTTAAGTTCCTTATGTACAACTTCTACAAGTTTCGCCATTCCCACCCAGACTTTATTAGGTCATGATACCCTTCGTATCTTAGTAACTGTTTCATTCTGCCCCCGGCCAAAGCAATACCTACCATTTCTTTGTTAGGTCCAAGCAACTTACTGAATATTTAGGTCCTAACAACTTAGTCGCCACTTGAAAATACAAAACATATAAGCCGAAAGAAAAAAAGCATTTTTATTTTATTTTTTAATAACTGCATTACCTACTAATGGGATGTGTGTGTCTGTTGCACATTGCACAGCTTCTGCAGCCACGGAATCTGGTTGGACAGTGCCACCCTCATTTCTCATCCCGTGTTGGTTTTCATGGAATTCTTACATTTTATCACAGCAACACCAAAGACCTGCCTTCGCAATGATACATGATGGAGAAGCATGTCGCACAGTTTAATGCTGAGACTGTGGACCATCTTGAATTTGGTAGTTCTCAGAGTAGTGTGCTGTTTCCCCAGATATCTGAAAATGTCACAGTACCTTGAGAGTTCCCTGCAGCACACCCCTGGATATGTGCACACAGTTTAGGGACCCCAGAACTGCATTATTTACTGAACATTTTCCTTTAATCAGCTCACATTTTGAAATTTTATATTCATATTTGTCTTTATTTTTGTGTTTTTAAAATTTATCTTCAGAAATATGAACATCTGGGAGAGACTGTCTCTGTATTTAATACCTAATGAAATCCGTGTAGCACCTAAAACTCACATCATATACTACTGGTGGTTCCTATACTCTATTTTAAGAAATAGCATTTATTAATTGAAAAGAGCAAAAAAAAGATTATTTTCATAATTTATTATTTTTTCCTCCAAGTGTCTGATTTTTAATACTTTACTTTTTTAAAAAAGATTTTATTTCTTTATTTGAGAGAGAGAGTGAGCACAGAGGGAGAGGGAGAAACAGACACCCCCCTGAGCAGAGAGCCCCACATGGGGCTGGATCCCAGGACGCTGAGATCATGACCTGAGCCGAAGGCAGATGCTTAACTGGCTGAGCCACGCAGGCGCCCCTAATACTTTACTTTTTAGAGAAATTCTAGGTTCACAGCAAAATTGAGAAGAAGGTATAGAGGGACTCCCCATATGCTCCTGGCTCTCGCACAGGTCCACTGCCAGCCACATCCCCCACCACAGTGGTACATTTGCTACAGCTGATGTACCTACACCGTACAACATCGTCACCCAAAGTCCCTACTTGACCTTAGAGTTCACTGTTGGTGTTGTACATCCGATGAGTTTGAACAAATACATAATGACACGTATGCCCCATTATAGTATCACATACAGTACTTGGACTGCCCTAAAGTCCTCTGTACTCCGCCTCTTGAAACATCTGATTTTTTTTTACTTTCATTTTAGGAACTTGAAATGCAGGCTCGAGCTCACGGACTTTCACTCATTCCATCCACGGGCCTCTGCTCCCCCGATTTGGTGAATCGGATCATCAAGCAAGAACCCACTCTCGAGAACTGCAACCAAGACCTCCTTCAGCATCATGCAGACCTACCTTGTACAACGACACTCGACCTCACAGACGGCACCATCACCTTCAACAACAACCTTGGAGCCGGGACCGAGAGTAACCAAGCCTACGGCGTCCCCACGAAAATGGGATCCAAACTGGAAGACATCCTGATGGATGACACGCTTTCTCCCGTGGGCGTAACTGACCCACTGCTTTCGTCAGTGTCCCCCGGAGCTTCCAAAACGAGCAGCCGAAGGAGCAGCATGAGCATGGAAGAAGCCGAGCACGCTTGTTAGCGGGCCCTCCCTGCCCTGCGCTTTCAGAAACTGCTTTCTTTCTTGATTCGTAGGTTTCATAATTTACCCAAAGGGGGTTTCTTGATAATTTTCCTTTAATATGGAAGTTTTTTTCATGCTTTATCAATAGCCCAGGATATATTTTATTTTTAGAATTTTGTGAAACAGACTTGTATATTCTATTTTACAACTACAGATGCCTCCGAAGTATTGTACAATGAGTGTACAGTATCTGCGAACTGAATTCACCCTGGACTTCAGCTTTCTGAGCAAGAGGATTCTGCATCAGAGAAATTTCTGTCCATTTTTATTCAGGGGAAACTTGGTTTGAGATTTTAATGCCTGTGACATCTTTGGAAATTAAATGTAAAGTTTAATCGAAAGAATGTAGAGCAACCAAAAATTTAAAAAAAAAAAAAAAGGCAGAGAGAAAGAGATTGAGGAAAGAAAGGAAGAAATCCACACTAACCTTTTTTCATTTTGTAAATGTATTGATTCATTGGTACTGCATTAAAGATCCAGTACTGTTCTAACAGCATTTAGTTTTTCTACTGCAAACTATTTAAGGCAATACACTATTCTGTAAAAGAAAAAAAAAGTACACCCAATTTCATGAGGATTGTCTGGTTAGAAAATGTAACTGATCCCTTACTTAGGTGCAAGTGAAATTGAAAGGTTAGAGACCTAGGCTCTGAAACATGGGCTCTAATCTTGCTGTCCTTCACTCTTTGCTCTGTTACAGTTTTCCTCATCAATGAGTGTGATTCAATTTTCCATAAGATACATTTTATTTTGAAAAGGAAATGAGTGTCCTCTCAAAGTAAAATATTGAGGAGCACTGCAAGTTGTCCTTTTTTTTTCTTTTTTCTCTCTTCAATTTCACTTTTGATAAAGAAAACCAAACTGGGCACATTTCTAATTGGCTTTCCTATTTTTATTTTTAAATTATGTTTTACTGTTCATTTGATTTGTACAGTTTCTTTATTATCATCGTTCTTTTCAGTATGTTTGTATTAATTTGTAAGAATATGCATCTTAAAATGGCAAGTTTTCAATATTTTTACAACTCACTGGTGGTTTTCCGCATTCTTTGTACACACGTGAAAGAACACTTTTATGCAAGGTCTTGTGTTTAAAGAGAGCTTTGCGAATATTTTGTATATTACAGTCTCACTCGGAACTGTTTTTTCCACACATTTAAGGTGTAGTATTAATAGGTTAAAACGGGCTTTCTAGAGAAAATAAACTTACATATTTATTTTTAGTGATATAAAAGTAGCAATATTCTTGGAGACTGATAACCATAGCGTTAATACGCCCATTATGGTCATTTAAATTGGGGTTTATTTCAGCAAACTTGCTGAATTTTTGGAAGGAGAGAAATACTGTATTGGCAAATTACTGTTACTTGATAACAGTGTTTTAACAAGCAGCAAAGTTGTAAGTTAGTTTCAGTGCATTATCTACTTGTGTAGTCCCTTGCAACAACAGTAGTGTTACATGTAATCTATCTGGCCTGCGTGTTTTATACAGCTGACATATGGTGTTAAGAGCCAGGCTGTTGAATGGAATTTCTCAGTAGCAGCCTACAATTGAATAGCAAGTGGCATAAAGCATATCCATTCAGAATGAAGTGCCTTAAATATAGCAGTAGTCTTTTTTGGACTAGCACTGACTGAACCGTAATATAGGAGACAGTTTCAAGATGGTATCTATAGTCAAGAGGAACATGGAGCATGGTGCCTATGTAGACAATATAAGAGCTTCCAATTTTCCTTCAGATATTTTTCATATTAAATATATTTTAGTGACAGAGTGCCAACTTCTTTCATCAGGAAACCTTATTCAGGAGGGGTTTTTTAAAAAAAAAGAAAATGAGTTTAAATGTCAAATACGAATTGGTGGATGGATATTGGAGGGTTCAAAGAGAAGGTGTGATTGTCAGATGTATGAATGGATAGCTTCCGTGAAAATAATCAACTGCATAGTTCCCATGCACGTTGGGCAATGAGAATCCTTGGAAACATTGATGATGCTATCAGTTTTATAGCTTTATTACCGAAGGGGGTAGGGAAAATTAATTCCCATTCTTTCAATCCCCTTAATTGTATAGCTCTTTTCCTAGAATAGTGATGCAAATCTGCATGAACAGCTAACTGTACCATAGTGTTCATTGATACAATCATAGCATTGTCTATTTTTCTCTTCATATTTATATGGGGGGAGGGGAGCTGGGTGCAGAAGTCAAAGATCTCGACGGTATGATGCTTGTTTTCTTTAGCTGATGGTGAGGGTTCTTAAAAATGGAGCAAGGTTGACTAGCTCCTGGCCCAGGGAATATGGCCAGGGCTAAGTGACCTTATAGAAAGCTCTGTTGAGAGGAAGCATGGCATCTCGTACCACTGTCCTGACTTTCGCAACTCCTGAGCTCACGGTCGCCTGCTTCCGCATCCCCTTCTTCTTAAGAGACAATTTCTGGGAGTGACGGGTGAGGAAGCCCAGGAGAATGCTGCAGCCTCGGGGGTGGTTCTTTTTCTTTCTTTTTTGCCAAATCGAGTGTGGATTTGTTTTAGGGACTAGTTAAGCCAAGAAGCGGTGGTTTGGGGTCATCATTTATGACAACGAGAGAATGATCCACACCACTCCCCCCATCCCTGAGAACAGACTTGTGACTTGGGGTTGGGCCTCCATATGGAGTGACCAAAATGCCAAACTTGTCCACCTGCCTCCGGGTAAGGCAATGGAAATACCAAACCTTTTGACTTTGCCAAAAATCCTACAACCAACCTGGTCATACATAGGATGACAAAGTTCTTTCTGGTTGTTTTTAAATAATAAAGCAATAAGAACAAATAAAATACATAGGAAGTTAAGAGATATAAAATAAAGCACAAAGGAATGCACTTATTAATATTTTTTAAAAATGCACTGGGGAAAAGTTGGTGTTGATAACAGTATATTAAAAAAACCCTATTTCTTGAAAAAAAAAATGACAAATGACTGTCTCTTGCGGACGCTTGGTACTGTAATGTTAATAATATAGTCACCTGCTGTTGGATGCAGCAATAATTTCTGTATGGTCCATAGCACTGTATATTATGGATCGATATTAATGTATCCAATGAAATAATTGAACTGTTGTTCTTGATAGCCTCATTAAAGCGTTTGGTTTTCCACATAGTGGTGGCCAGTTGTTTTTAGTTAATGACAATTTTGAATATTGTTTGCCTTATCCAGAATGGTAGCACACCTTTTCTTCTGATTTAACAAATAACAGATTGCAGGAAAAATTTTTAAATGCCAGTAAGTACATTTTTTTTGTTTTAAATGCCATTCTAAGATATTACTTTTTGGTTTTCAACATTTTTGATTATGACTTGCACTCAGATGAACTATAATTATACAGCTTTTTAACCCCCTTCTGAATTTGGGGGAGATTTTAAACTCCCAGATGCCAAGAATTCATTTTAGATATAGGAGTTTTATTTAACATGTTTTAGTGAGAGGTGGCTTTACAAGAAGAGAAATTGTCAGGGAAGCCCTTGCATATTTACGAAAAAGACATTGGGTTTTTAAAATACAAATTTACAATAATGAAAGCTTAATATACCCAGGTTGCCAGCTCCTGGCTGTATTTTTTTTAAATACAGCACTTAAGAATCATTTGATAAATGTTGGATTTGACTTGGGAAGTGTCAGACAAAACATGTCTTTATTCCCTAGCTAGACCTTAAACTTCTGCCCTCTTTAAAAAATATTCTGGTTTAACCTCTGGAGAAAATGAGCAAGAAACTTCCTGTAATGCTTCAGATCTGATTGTCAGCTTTTTGTTAAATTTGATTTTTTTTTCTTAAATTGTAATATACAATAATCAAGCCCTTTCTTTTTCAGAGTTATTTGAATTATTTATACTTCCCATAGAAATGTGATTATGTGATGCCTTAAAGACGTGTGAAAGTAGGAAGATTTCCTATCTCAACAAGAAGTTTTCTGGGCAACCTTGAAAGCAGGTAAGCTGAAGGTTGGAGTTCTTCATCTCAGGAGGTCTGCAGCTGAACCGTAACCCTGACCTGGCATTTGCTTCTTCACATTCACCTCACAATCCTTCCCTCCCTCCCTTTTTTCCTTCCTTCCTTCCTTCCTTCCTTCCTTCCTTCCTTCCTTCCTTCCTTCCTTCCTTCTTTCCCTCCTTCCTCCCTCCCTCCTTTCTTCCTTCCTTTCTTTTTTTTTTAAGCGATCTTCACACCCAACGTAAGGCTTGAACTTACAACCTGGAGATCAAGAGTTGCAAGCTGTACTGACAGAGCCAGCCAGGCGCCCCTCTAAATATCCTTAATCTCTAGCTTCCCCCTGCCAAAAGAAAACAAAAACAAACAAAAAAACACATCCTATGTGTTAGAGCACTGTTACGTGAACATCACACATTTGCCTACAGCTCGTGTGATCTTATTTCATATTCACAGACTTAGATTTATTAAGTTTTGTATTAAGTGAACTCACTTAACAGATAAATCTATCCACGAAGTGGCAAAACCTGGACTGGCAGCTAGATCTCCTGAATTTCAATCTTGTCTCTGCCCATTTCCAGCTATGTGATTTTGAGCAAGTTACTTAGCCTCTCAGTGCCTCATTTTCCTTTCTGTTCTTTGGTGATCGTAACAGCGGCTACCACGTGGTGGTCTTGTGAAGTCCGTTCAAGTGAACAGACTAGAATTTTTGCTTGGCAGCACATAGTAAATGCTCAGTAAATGGTAGCTGTGATTTTATGATCATAATCCCCTCCATTAATAAAATGGAGCCCACCCCCTGGACTACCTGAAATCATTGTGTGTATCAAACGTGGCATGCACTGTTTGAGAACTGCTGCATTTTTGCACAGAGCTAATATTCGTGTGAACTGGCAAGGTGACAGAAGCCACAGGGTACTTTCGAGAAGAGGACCGCCCTGTATCTAGGACCCAGGGTTAGAATATTTTAGAGAATAATAAACCCAATTTATCACCTTTTAAAAACATCATCAGCACAAATGACCTAAGATTTAAATTGTATTAAATGTGTATAATCTGCATGGGTGCCTCTGCCATGAGAATAATTATGCTATATTATTCCCAGGAAATGTGCTTTACTGAAGTTGAAATCTCCATTATATTCCCTAGAGAATTAAACTTTTTGATCCTTTATGGTATACACTGATGTTACATATCTCAAGAGTGATGTCTTGACTATATCCTGTCTGTTCACTTTCCTATCAATATTTAAATGGTTTTCAGGTTTTTATTTTCAATTATACTTACATTTGATGACTTCCTTGGAACACCATCTGAGGAGTTAATCTTCATAATCCAGCCAACATAAATGAACCTTTAGAACTACCCTGTTTTTATTTTTTGTGTATGCCAAGATTTAATGCATAGCCAAGTAGCATGAGGCAAGCTCATTTAAGAGGAGTGTTGTAAAGTTAGATTTTCATTATATTTAGTGAAAGATGGTGATGATCTCTTAATTCTTCGCTGCCACATCTGAGGCTCAATAGCTTCATGTCCTCACTCATACTAACATAAATCCATAATATACATCTTGTGCGGAATGTAAATGAAAAAGCTTCCATTCCATTCCCAGTTTTCCCAAGAGGCATGTACCAAAAAAAAAAAAGAAAGAAAGAAAGAAAGAAAAAAAAGCAGAGCACATTTGCCATATTAAAATTGTCAAGCCCTTGTTTATAGATAAAATTTAGACATGGCTAATCTTATTTGTGTTCAATATTTATAGGTCTTTGGAGCCTATTACTTATACCAGATATACTGGAAAGTAATATAACTGTACGCAAATCCAAGTAAGTCTCAGCAACATTTCTAAATGGTAAAGGCAGTTTGCTTTTGAAAAATTTGCATTTTAAATTTCTAATTATGGAGTCAGTTGAAGTTAAATCCAAATGGGTGCAATTGTCACTCAAAATGTCTTCCATATTATTCAGACAGCAAAATCTGTGTAGATAGAAACCACTCAACTAGTGTTTCCCAAACTTTGCTTTATGGAACTAATTCCACAAGCTGTTCCAAAAGTTGCTTTGGGGAATTGGGGTTTGGAGGTTGGGTTAGGAAGCAAAACACCGTATTTCATTTTGAGGAACTTAAACATATTTGAACAGGTATCTGTACTGTGAGACTTCTCACATTCTCAAATATGCCAGTATGCACTGAGAGTCTTCAGGATTGAGAAATGTATTTAATGTTTCACAATCTTATTTGACCACAGGGTTTTGTGTGTATGTGTGTGTGTAAAATACTTGTTCATGGTTCCAAAGAACATAGTTTGGGAAATTCCAGAGATTTTACAGAAATTATATAGAGCTGATAAAATAATTTCTTTCATTCTTAAGGTAAGTATGCTTACATTTATTTATTATTCAATGGGTAGAAACCATTGTCACTAAAGAATTCTTCCTGAATAAGCAGATTTGCTTAGGTTTGGATTCTGCAAATATAAAATTCTGGTTAAGGAAACTATTGCTATTTAAATAATATTATTCCTGAATTTAAAAAGTAATTTATGTTATTTTTAATGGAAATAGAAATACTCTTAGGCTCACGTTCAATGTGCCTTTTCTATGACTGGTAAAAAGTAGTCCTTTATATTTCATGTCTCCCACCCCTTGAAATACAAATACCCAATATGTGGGAAGAATGGCGGAGATCTCACCTGCTGTACAAGGGGTTTATCACTTTGGGTCCTGCTCAATGATTTTTGGTGGAAGGGAGTTAGGAAGAATTGTATGGTATTCAGAATTTACATAGTCTTCTCAGTGATTTCTTTGTTTTTAAGATTTTATTTTTTTAAAAGATTTTATTTATTTATTTGACACAGAGCACAAGTAGGCAGAGCGGCAGGCAGAGGGAGAGAGAGAAGCAGACTCCCTGCTGAGCAGGGAGCCCGATGAGGAACTCGATCCCAGGACCCTGGGATCATGACCCAAGCTGAAGGCAGATGCCCAACCGACTGAGCCACCCAGGCACCCCTAAGATTTTATTTTTAAGTAATCTCCACACCCAACGTGGGGCTCGAACTCACAACCCTAAGATCAAGAGCCACAGGCTCCACTGACTGAGCCAGCCAGGTGCCCCTCAATGATTTCTTTTTTTTAATGCAGGCAAATCCTAACAGGTTATATCTCAAAAGTTCAGTTAATTGGTTGTAGGCCAACCCACAAAAGCCACGTTAATTGTCACGGATCTGGTATATTATAGTATTAAGATTGTTTGGGAATTGAAATAGCCGTATTACAAAGTCTGAGGGAAAACACATTAGCACATCTTTCTATTCCTTACAAATGAGATCAGAGATTTCTTTCATTCGACACCTTTTTTACAATGTTTTTTTCAGCCCCCACAGTTTGTCTGGAAATAAATGGTGACCAGAGGACCTTGGCTCCGGTGGGACGGAGGAATGCGTTGGTTTATATGACCACAAAGTTGAAATGGTAAATGTAACTTCACGTGCGTCTGAATTGTTAAGGGCGCAAAGGCATTCAGTCTACCTGTCTCTCATTTTCTTGATTCTGTGCTCCTCTTTGCAGGTGAGTCTTCTCCATGTGGACCCCACAGTCCAGCTGAAAGCCGACGCTTCCTTCCCAGTGTCTATGGTCAAGTCCCTGTATCCGTTCTGGTCAGGCCCCCTGAGTAAGAGCACCATGGCAGGAAGATGGAACACGCCAATTGGCCAGGTCTGGGTCACATGGTCCACTCCACTAGGTTCCCTCAGCCACACCGAAACTGTGTGGACCAAGGGAAAGGAAGGTGGGGTTAATTCACCCAGACTGCAAGGAGTGATGCTGAGCCTAAAATGGGGAGGAGATTCTGGGCAGACAAAACCCCAAGTACTCATTCCTGTAGATCTCAAGAGGTTTGGGCAAGCTCTCCCTTTGCCAGTCTCTTGCTCCTCCCACATGTATCAATTTGGGATTTTTCTTTCCTCTACCTTAATGGCAGGATGGTGGGAAGGGAGGGAAAGAAGGTATTCAGTGCCTAGAATTGTATCTCCCTCCTCATCATTTGTGGCTAGTTTTCCACAATTCTCCAGCTCTCACCCCCGCCCCCACATGGAGATCCTAAGACCCGAGTTCTTCAATAAGATGTCGAGAGGACTCCGGAAGCACAAGTTCCTCTCAGTACACAAGAACTCTTACTTCCATCATTTCCAAAGCCCCCTGGGCTGTCAGGGTGTGTTCACTTGCTCATGACAGAAACCAAACTCCCATCTGGCTCAAACTGGAAAGGGAGATTTGCTGGTCACATAAAAAAACTCCATGGATGAAACTCGGTGTGGTGACCTCCGATCCTCAAATGACAAGGTCATGAATGGTTTGTTGTCTCCTACTCACCTCGGGTCTCCTCTCTGTTGGCCTCATTCTCATGCAGGCTGTCCTGGAGAGGCGGCAGAATGACTGATGGCCCCAAACACACCCCTGCAGTTTATCAGCCAGCCTGGAAGAGGTGTTTCTCTCCTCCCAGAGTCTCCTTGGCCCAGATTGGCCAGTGTGCTTATTCCAGGACCCATACCTGTTGCCAGGGGCATGGAACAGACTGATAGGTCGTGCCTCATCATGTTTCCACCCATTGAGCCAGGTGGCCTCTGTCCGTCTGGAGGGGAAAGGGACAGCCCTGAAAGCTGGGAAGGTGGTCCTCCTATGGCCCTTGTTCACTTGTCCTTTCCGTCTGTGGGTGCCTACCTCTTGCTCTTCCACCACTGGACTCTTTATCATTTAGGGCTCAGGTTAAATTTTACCTCTTCAGAGAAGAGGGCACTGACCACCTTTCATACAATAGAACATTTGTATTTTTTAATACGCCATCTTGTTTATTTCCTTCAGAGCCTGTTTGTTCTGCTTCTCTTCCTCCCCCTCCTGGTCTATCTTTCCCCACCTTCTCCTCCACCTCCTCCTCCTTTCTTTAAACCAATGAGCTGGTTTCCTGTCACTTGTATATAAAATAATCATATTTGCGATCGGTGGAAAAGTACTGGCAATTTATTATCAATAAGTATGCAGTCTTTTTTTTTTTTAAATAACATGAAACATAAATAAGATTGGAAAAAAGTACTAGGTTGAAAGAATGTGTTTGCTAAGACTAGAAATATGTTTACAAGGACATCATCACATCCTATTCCCATGAGTTCTTGGGAGAGTACAAGTTCCATATGAATTAAATAATGTAACTTGTATCTTTAAATGGTCCAAATTTGGGGCGCCTGGGTGGCTCAGTTGGTTAAGCGACTGCCTTCGGCTCAGGTCATGATCCTGGAGTCCCGGGATCGAGTCCCGCATCGGGCTCCCTGCTCGGCAGGGAGTCTGCTTCTCCCTCTGACCCTCCCCCCTCTCATGTGCTCTCTCTCTCAAATAAATGGATGAAATCTTTAAAAATAAATAAATAAATAAATGGTCCAAATTTTCTCTTCTCTATTTTGATGATAGACTTTCTCAAGTGTATTATTCCCTGCCTTTTGAGACAGAATATCACCAAGATAATTTTACCTGAGCTTGATGGCACAGGGTCATCTGTAAGGTCCTTATTTCACTGAGCTGTAAGACGGCAGTGTCCTTGGGGGCTTCAGAGCTAGAATGGGGGTTGTGGTCCCCATATTAAGGGCCCTAGAGACAGTGCTCTTACCCTGTCCTCTTTCCTCCCCAACCCCTTCCAGTGTGTTGCTGCAGCCCTACCGTGGGTTTGGGAGAACTGCTAACCCAGTCAAATCATTGACAGTTAACAGAATTGTGTCTTGTATGGGGGAGATGCGCCACGGATGAAGATCAGGGCATTCTTACGTGCAGTGCATCATCTTTCTGGCTTTCACTGTGGCTGTGCAGACTGTTTTCTCATACTTTCCTATTTCCCACCGGTCTTTAGCTAACAGAAGTTGCCAATTTGTGACTTGGTTAAAGACATTTTACTGTGATTAGAAACCCAGGCCAGACTGGGATCACGGGCTTCTGGGTTCCTACACCTCTCACAGGCTGTTCTTCTCTCCACACTTTGCAAGAGTTTCACTAAATTAGTTCAGCTCAGATGATGACAGTGGTCAGCGAATTCTTCCCTAAGAACCAGGTAGTGAATCCCACAGGCTTTGTGGGCCAACAGGAAAAATCAAGGATATGATATTGGTACGTGAATGAGAAGGGAAAAAACAAATTTCCATGGATTTTACATGAATGAGTTTCAAGGTATAAATAATGATAATCAAGTATAATTTTTGCAACACAGTTTTACTCATGGGAAGAATGAAATCCCTTTTTGGGAGGGAGTAACATTTTGCTTAATTGGGATTCAAAGTTAGTGTTCTTTAGCATCAAATTCATTGTAAATAGTCATCTGTAAAAGCCATCTTAGCTTACAGGCTATTTGGGAACAGGTAGTGGGCCAGATTTGGGCCACAGTTTCCCGACCCCTGGACTATGGCATAAACTGATCATTGTCCCTCAATATCTGTTGTCTCTTCTTCCTTTTAGTAATATAATGTTCTGAACTTTAGCTCAGCTCCTAGCCACACTGCTGGCTTCCTTTCTTTCCAGCCTTCCTTGCGACTCAGTGGGACCAGGTCATTCCATTCCGGATAATCAGATGTGAGTAGCCCTCCATTCCTTGGAAGGAGTAGATGCCCTGATGACTATGGCAGAGCTGCTCCACCAGCCTCTGGACTGCTGTGTGGACAAGATAGAAACTTATTTCAAGTCTATATTTTGAGATCGTACAGTTTAGTTATACTCTCAGATACTATATACTGTATGCTCTACAATTCAAAGGAAGACATGTTCTCTCTTTCTCTTCCATGTCCTCCTGTTTTTCCTTCTTCATTCTTTTCTTCAATGACATTACTTCAGGATTTTCACCCTCTCCTCCTGGCCTTCCTACTCAAATCATCTAAATCAATGAGTTTTTTTTCTCTTTTTTTTTTTCCTGCTTAAGCAAAAAACAAATTAAATTCCCCTTTGTAGCTTAGATGAGAATCATTGAATAGAATTTAAAAGCTATGTAAGGATTTTGTGTATTTCCAAGATGAAGCTCATGAGATGGAGTTGCTCTTTTGTAATAGCAAGAAGCAAAACAAACTTGGCAAATGTAATCTTACCTCAGTTAGTGAAACCTGCAGGCAGATTTTATCTGTTTATAGGGATTGTTATAAAAGGCTGGATAACAGCCTTGACTGTTTCTTTGGTTGTCAGCTGAACTTTAATCACATCCAGTTTGAGATGAGGAACTGCTGAGCATAGAGGGTTACACACACACACACACACACGCACGCACACTGCACAAAATTGACAATCATAGAAGAGGTGTTGAAACTCATACAAACACGTTGTCTGTGGGCTGTGATTCACTGCAAGAAAAGAGGGCCAGAAATGCATTATTTCTCATCCTTTTACAAGGCTATGGGGTATGTGATTTGTTCTCGGACAAGTACTTTCAGCTTTCTGAGTCTCAGTTTCCTCGTCTAGATGATGGGGCTAAAAGTGCCCATTGCAGAGGGCTGAGGTGAAGGCTGAGAGAAAATGTAAAATACATGTCTTTCCACACTGGACGGTTGTTGTTATTTTCTCTCCAGTTGTGTTTATACCACACGTTTTCTTTGAAGCCAGAGTTGTCTTTTCTCCATAAAAAAGCAATTCTTATTAGCCAGCATATTCTAGTGGCTGTAAAGCCCAACCTGCTTCTGGTCTCAGTGATTGAAATGGTTTGAGATGTCAAACTTGGATTTTCTTATCTTTTCAATACAGTTTCTTGAGGAAAAAGGACAGTAGTTGTTTTTCTTGTAAATCAAAAGTGCTAATAGAACCTTCTCTGGGTTTGCAGATTTTTGTGCAGGACCCACACAAGTTCCGTCCCATATACCAGGCTCTCTAGCATGGTTAAGATCATGGTTGCTGGAGACAGACTGGTTTGAATACAATGTCCTCCACTTGGAGCCTTGTCACTTGGGGCAAGATACCTAACTTCTGTTTGCCTCTTTTTCCTTGTGTGTAAAATGTCAGTAAATGATATTCCTTACATCACACAGTGTGGGGCTCACTGAGTCAGTACATATCAAAGCATCTATGCCTGCCATGGACTGATATTCAACAAATGTTAGCTTGTACTGTGCCATGGAGGCTGATGTTTTTTTGTTTTTTTGTTTTTTGTTTTTTTCTTGGATGGGCCTTCCATTCTAGCAATGGGCAGTTCCAGCTAGCTCACTACTTTTCTGGTCTTCTTCTTTCTGGTTCCGGACTGTTCCATTTATCTATTGCTGCATTAAACAAAACAAAACAAAACAAACAAACAAAAAAAACAGCCCAAAATTGTGGCGGCAAACAAAAACCATTTTGTTGGGCTGGGCTACAGATTCTGTAGGTCAGGAATCTGGACAGGACGTAGCTGCGATGGCCTATGTTTTCTCTGCTCTGTGATGTCTGGGGTCTCAGCTGGGAAGAGTCCAGGGACCGGTGGTGATTCAATGGCCGAGGGCTAGGATCACTCGGAGTCTACTTTGCTCACAAGTCTGGCGCCTGGGCTGTGTGACTCAAAAAGCTTGGCTCAGCTGGGACCATTAACCAAAGTGCCCACACATGGCCTTTCCACGTGGCTTGGGTTTCTCCCAGCATGGTGGCTCGTTTCTGAGAAGGAGCAACCCCAGAGCAAATGTCCAGGAAAAAAAAAAA
Organism: Neomonachus schauinslandi; assembly: GCF_002201575.2. Classification (NCBI taxonomy): domain Eukaryota; kingdom Metazoa; phylum Chordata; class Mammalia; order Carnivora; family Phocidae; genus Neomonachus; species Neomonachus schauinslandi. The sequence continues at coordinate 177,915,435 of NC_058403.1, read as the reverse complement.
CAAACAAACCCAGACAGAAACAGCATGGCTCTTTGTGACCTGGCCTCAGAAGTCAGAAAGTGTTACTTCTGCTACTCGGCTGATCTAGCAATCCCAGGTTTTCTCTGATTCCAGGGAAGGGGGTGTGGATGCCACTCTGGATGCAGGTGCCAAGGATCTGAGGTCTTGTTTTCTTTTTTAAAACTTTCCTCCTATAAGTTTGGCTCTGTTTGGAACTTGTTACTCAAGTTCTGGTGAGTGGTCCCTAGTCTTCCCTGGTTGCTGTGTCCCCTTGACTAATCCCAACCCGTAGGATTTGGGCTCTAGAACATCCCTCTGGCAACCTTCACTTGGTCCCTCCATAGCTCAGACAGCGTTTCCTGTTCCTGCCCACTACCCAACCCTGCCTCCCTCCTCCTTTCTTTGCTCCAGCTCATCTGCCTACAGAACACTCACTGAGTGGAATAATTTTTTTGTAATGCTAGCCAAACTTTCCCTCAATACTATAACTTCCTCCTTAGTCTACCCACAACTTGCTGAAGCTCAACGGTTCCATGCTTAGGGACTCAGAAAAGGAATGTTTCTTCAGAAAGGGGAGAGCCGAGGAGGCTCTTCATAGGAAAATAGAAAAGAGTATCACTGCATAGGACAAATATTTGGATATAAAGATTCTCCGGTTAGGGGGTCAGAGGGAGAGTAATGAGAGTAGAGGTATGGGTAGTAGCAGTAAGACAGGTCCTGTGCATTGTTACTTTGGTGAAAGGCTATGGAGACGGCAAAAATCACAAGTAGTTTTATGGGATCCAAGAGCAGAGAGGACATGAAAGTCTTCTCAGGTGAGCTCCTGGAGAAGAAGCAGTGTTCTGGAGGAAAACATGATGATTGCAGTATTGAGGTGGGATGGGACCTTAGACAGCATCACCCACTAGAAAGACCTGGAACTGAAGAAGGAAACAACCAATCAGGGAAGGACCTTGCAGAGGAGGATGAGAAAAGACTCATCACTCACCCACATGAGGCCATCGCCAAGGACCAGAGAGAATACCATGGAGGACATGGTGCTTTGCTTCACCCAGAGCCTCTTTTCTATATTCTCAGGAAACTTAGACAAAACCCCATCGGGGGTGCCTGGGTGGCTCAGTTGGTTAAGCGACTGCCTTCGGCTCAGGTCATGATCCTGGAGTCCCGGGATCGAGTCCTGCATCGGGCTCCCTGCTCAGCAGGGAGTCTGCTTCTCCCTCTGACCCTCCTCCCTCTCATGCTCTCTGTCTCTCATTCTCTCTCTCGCAAATAAAATCTTAAAAAAAAAAAAAAAAAACCCATCGGAAAAGGAAGGGAACCCACAAATGACAAAGATTAATCTTCCACCTCCTTAATAGGAAGTGGTAGTTTCAAAGGAGAAATTAAATCTAGTTTTAGAAAAATGAAACAAGTTCCCTTTTTTTGCACACCTAAAGATGTATACCACGATCCATGTTCACTAGATATATTCAGTGTTTCATATTGAGGTTTCTGGGGAGAGGTGGATATATGCAATAAAATTCTATATGACATTTTTTATAATCAATTCTTATTTCTTTTGCAGTTTTATTATATATTGTGTTTCTATCAAATACATTGATAGAGACTTCGCTGTTGAGTAAATGGAAATTGTGAATGAAAGTTACCATTCATTCATTTAAACCTTTCTGAGCAACCACTACATGTCAAACATTGTTTTAAGTGGAGTTAACAGAGGTAAGAAGGCTCACATTGTAACAGCTCTAGAACAGACGTGATTTTTTGGTCTCATAGCTAGGTCTTAGGTTTATAGCTAGACACATATAGATGTGGGGAATCTGATCAGTTAAAAAAATACACACATCCTTAGAGCTTCTTCCTCCGAACGCATAATAAGGATCCCCATAATTCCCCTCTTCTGTGTTTTGGTCAACAGAGTCAAGAGAAAGGCTTGAAACACACATACACACACATGCATCCCCACACACCATCTCTTTATTCAGTACTGGGATGTGTTGTCATTGCATGATATATTTAGACAAAAACCACTTACTTTATAATGATCTTTGTTCACATGAAATCTGCAGAAATAAATAGTATTACTGATTTCTTCTTTTGTTTGATGTCAGTGTGAGATATTTATTAAGAAAATTCGCTGGATGTAATGTCACCTTAATTATAGTATGAGAAGGCTTAATGAAGGCAGATTCCCCTTTATAGCTTTAGGCTTTAATGCCACTAGGCTCTTCTGTTTATTCCAATGAATTACATTCTGGCACCCACGATTTCATGTAACAAATGCATAACTAATGTGACATTCACACAAAACATCACATTAGTTCCATACGATCAGTTCTATTCCAGTGAACACCAAACCAAATCATGTTATTGTAATGTGAGTTGTGATTTAATACCCTAATTTGTAGGTAGTTTTGTCTGAACCTAGCATTATTTACACCACGCATGGTGGTTTCTAAGACATACTAGATGCACACTTTATCTGGCTTGGCTAACTCCCCTCCCCCAAGAGACACACCCCTAAATAATAGATCAAATAGCCTGTTACTAAATGCATTCTCAACTATTTTCCTACCTGGTTCAAAATTACTGGGTGGCAGTAGTTGGCTGTTGCAATAACTCAAAAATTCCTGTAATGTAACATGCTTTGAAATTTGGAGAACTAAGAATTACAGAAGAATAGAGACTATCATTCAGCCCAGGAAAACTTACTAGTTGCATAATATTATTTATAAAACAAGGTCAGGATTACTCTGTGAGCATAAGTCCATCTATTTTGAAATAAGGCATTATTTCTGCCTGGTGTCCTCTCCCTACAGTCATATGGTGAGCACACTTACATCCTTCAGGTTTCAGCTTGTTATCTCCTTTCTAAGAAGGCTTTCGACTACCCTATTTAACACAGCCCCCTCTGTATCGCTGACTGGCTCTCACATCACCCTGCGTGGCAGTATCTGGTACCTGTCTCTCTATCTGCTCTTTTTCCCTGGTAATAAATTAGTGCACAATGTCCAGGCAGGCAGGGGACCACCTAGAATGAAAGCTACATGTTCCAGCTTCTCTTAAAGCCCCAGAATACATCTGGCTATTGGGAGAAACACTGAAACATCTTTAAGGGTTGGGGAGAGAGGTATAGTCCTCTTCTTGCCTTTGTCCTTCATATAGTTACAACGGCTGAAATCCAAGCCACCATCATCCTGGACCATGAAATAGAAGCCATGTGTTTAGAATGGTGAACAACAAATCTATGTCCTTGATGAATTCATGAAGCTGCCTTACCCATTCTCTCTCTCTCTCCCTTTTTTTTTTTTTTTTTTTTAAGATGGGGAGAGAGAGGGGCACCTGGGTGGTTCAGTCATTAAGCGTCTGCCTTCGGCTCGGGTCATGATCCCAGGGTGCTGGGATCGAGCCCCGCATCAGGCTCCTTGCTCAGCGGGAGGCCTGCTTCTCCCTCTCCCACTCCCCCTGCTTGTGTTCTCTCTCTCACTCTCTCTCTCTCTATCAAATAAATAAATAAAATCTTAAAAAAAAAAAAAGATGGGGAGAGAGAGAGATAGATAGGGAGACAGAAGCAGCAGAGGGGTAGGGAAAGAGAGACTCTCAACCGGGCTCCACGCCCAGCGCAGAGCCAGATGCGGAGCTCAATCTCACAACCCCAAGATCATGACCTGAGCCACGATCAAGAGTCTGACGCTTCACTGACTGAGCCACCCAGGCGCCCCAACTGCCTTATCCATTTTGAAGAGACTTCCTTAATGTGAAAGGAGAAATAAACTTTTGAGACCACAATCATTATTCAACACATAGAGCAACGTGTCCAGCATATTAACCTGAACCAACCAAAGAGAAGAGGCACGGATCAGTTGGAATGGATGCCAATGTCAAAAAATTGCTGTGGCTGAATCACAGCCTTGGTCTGAGCAAAATGATTTTGAATCTCCTGTCCCTTGCAGCTAAACCTAATTTGAAGTAATATACTCTACTTCTTTTTAACCCTTGTTTTAGTCTATGATTATCTTTTCATTGTTTTACTGATTGATTATCTTTCCCTCCCCTTAATATCTAATCTCTGTGAGGGCAGAAAATGCCTCTGGGGTTTGCTGCTGGAACACAACTTCGTGGAACGTGGGAAAGAATGAATGAGCTAATTCTTTAATTTTTTTTATTGCGAGATACAATATTTTGGGAATTGCAGATCTGGAGGAGTGAAAAGAATTCTATTTGGAGGACTAGGGTTGGCAGTGCAATTGACAAAAGTTTTTTTTTTCCTTCTGACTTGAAAAAAAAAAACTGATGAAATTAGTGGTAGATAAAAATTCATTTCTCGCTTCTAACAAGGAATCACAAACAATGGAGGACATATAAATAGAGTAGCAGCTTTATTAATAATACTTTCCTACTCCATTCGTGATCTTTTGATGACAACCCTACCGGAGGCACTCTTTATCAGGCACTAAAGCAATTTAGATGCTGTCACATGCCTTTCTTGATATATACGTATTAGACATAAAGCAGTTTTCTGTTCTTTAGCTTATTTTAGTATATAATTAAAACTCTGACTGTCTGCTACTAAGCAACGGAGCATGGCAGAGGTTGATCACATGCTATCACAAAGATAGAAAGAGGAAAAATAATAAAAATAATCATACCCATTCCTGTAATCAGCCTTCAGATCTTAATTATGTTTTAACTCCTTTGTTATGCCAAAGGCACTGCCTATTGGCATTTAAAGGACACTCTCACTTCTCTGCCTAAGTTCAATCTAGTTGTTTCATTTGGATCCTAGTCCATTTATGGAATCCTTCTGGGGGCATTTAAGGTCACAAAGGATGATAGGAAACTGAGATAGGAGTCGGGAGGTTTCGGTTCCATTCAGCCCCCAACCTGGCCAGGTGTGTGCAGGGAAGCAGCCAGATTCTAAACTCCAGGAAAGGGAGGCTGGGGTGGGGGGTGGCGTGCAAGGCTGGAGGCAGGGGGGAGGGAGGCATTGGTAGGCGAGCAAGTGTGTACATACCCAATATAGCCCTCTGCCACCTTTCTGCCTGACTCAGGGGCTGACCTCTGAAGTTTCGATTGTATATTTCACTCTGCTTCCAAAGACGCCTTTTTCTTATACTCTTAACTTTTATGTGAATGGTAATTTCTGTAGAGTTGTGAAGCGCGCCAGTTTTGAAGAATATGTTCAGAGGGAATAGCTCTTGCTCTGTTCTGACCCCCACCTCCCTCAACTCTCCAAAAGACTTCCGAATGCGAACGAATCCTATTCATTCACTCATTCACTCATTCATTCACTAGCGAATCACTTCTGAGCCCCTGTTTCAGGTCAGGCACTATTCTATGCGTTAGGGCTGTAATGGTGGGCAAAACTGACACCTGTCCCCTGGCAGAGCCCCATGCCATAGGAAAGACAGCCAATAAATAAGAGAAGCTTTTTTAAAAGGAATGAGGGCTTACGTTGTATTGAGCTCTCACTATGCCAAACACAGCATAGTCTCATGATGCAGTTTACTCTTCACATTAGCCAACAAGAGCACAGCAGTGGTGCATGGGCATGAGATGCACTGCCTGAGCCTGATTCCCACTGCTGCCACTTCCTAGCTGTGTTATCTTTAGCGAGTTAATTAATCTTTACTTGCCTCAGTTTTCTTATCTGAAAAATGGGGGTTCTATTTTATGGGGCTATTGGGAGAATAATTATTTAATGTATTTTAGAACAGTGTTTGGCTGTTGTACATTGGCCCCGATATCTATTACAGATAGATAGATTGAAGCATAGAGTGATTAAACAACTTTCCCCAGTCTATTCAGATAATAAAAAGTGGGAACCAAAATTCCAACCTATGTCTCTTTGCCTCTATAGTGTGTGCCCATAGCACAGTTCTGCTTGGTTCTTCTGGCTAAATTTCCTCACTTCTTGGAGAATCAGTTTCTGCATCTGCAATCTGAGCATGATAATACCAAACCCCTCCCTTGCGGTGTGTGGTGAGATTCAGCTGTGAGAACGTACTTGAAAGTTCTTTGAAAACTGTAAAGCATCATGGAAAATACAAATTTATTACTATTATTGATTTGTGTTTTTACATTCAACGCTTTAATTTGCCTGTGATGAGTCTCGTTTGTATATTTGTCAGATAAGACTTTCTGAAACTTTTCTGTTTATTTTTTTAAATTTTTGTTTTTATTATGTTATGTTAATCACCATACATTACATCATTAGTTTTTGATGTAGTGTTCCATGATTCATTGTTCCATGCAGAATGTGCCCTCTTTAATACCCATTTTTTTTTAAAGATTTTATTTATTTGAAGTCGGGGGAGAGAGCACAAGCAGGGGGAGGGGGAAAGGGAGGGGAGAGACAAGAGGAAAGGGGGGAGGGACAGAGGGAGAGGGAGACGCAGACTGCCTGCTGAGCAGGGAGCCTGACTTGGGACTTGATCCCAGAACCCTGGGATCATGACCTGAGCCAAAGGCAGACGCTTAACACCAACTGAGCCACCCAGGTGCCCCTTTCCTCTTTATTATATGATCAGCCTGGGAGTCTCCGTGCTGCCTCCTCATGGTCCTTTGTTGGTCAATCCACTTTGTCAAAATGATCCCTTCTGTCAGTTCTCCTCTAGATGGAAGAGGAAAATACAGCAGATAGGAACCTGATGCCATCTAATGTTTTGGACACTTGTTGGATGTTCTGTGAAAATTTTAGTTTGGGTGGTGGGTGAAAACACTCAAACTATTGGCCAAAAGCACAGGAACAGAATCTGACTTAAGTGAGCCTAGCTAAGGGAGGCTTCATTGAAGGGATAGGCAGCAGGGTTGGAAATCTACAATAGCCAGCTTGCCTTCAGGAAATCAAGTTATTCTCCTTGCTAGCAGCGGTGACCTCCTGAGGGTTCTAGATAAAACTGGCCAGTTCTATCATCTAACTTGGGAATGGTTTCATCTGGAGAAGTCCAGTAACTCTGCAGGAGGAAACAATGTGATTTCCGTAACTCAATTCAAGGAATCACCTGTCGAATCAGATTTATGTAAATCTACACAAGTCCTCTCCATGTAAGCAGTAGGAGGGCTATGAAATGTCCCTCTTTTCCAGAGCCACCCATTCTCTGACACTCATACTACCACCCCACCAAAAGATTTCTGACCATGTTAGATGTTCCAGAGCCCAGACCTAATTACTTTCTTTTGCAGGGAGCGTTGGGAGGGATGATGGTTGGTAACTATTAAGGCCATACAAGGACGTAAAGAAGATCTGGCGTTAAGGAGGGCAGGAAGAGCTGTCCTAAAACAATTAGCTACGTTAGGAAAACTGAAAAAGTATATTTATGTGCTGGTGCCTCGGCATTTGAACTTTATAAATTCCTGGTGGGAGGTGAACAAGAGGAAGGAATTCTTGAGGATACCTGGTAGTCTGCTCCATTATTTTGCTTTGGCTTTTATAATCTTCCTACACACTAAGAAACTAAAACTGACATGACCTCTTTTCTTTGTCCTTCTCTCCACACCTGAACTATTCTCCTCACAAGCCGACTGGTGTCTCTTCTTAGTCATCTTAGTCATGCCTCAAGACCCTCCATTGTCTGCCCCAGAAAGAGAGAGCATGAGTAGAAGAGATTGAAAGAGCTCAGTGGAGACAGAGAAACGGTGTAATTGGTCAGTATCAGCCAACGAACCAGGTCCATTGGAGACGGATGTCTATCCTTGCCCCTATCAGCTATCAGGGGGACAGAATCAACTTTTGAGACTTGTTCTTATCGATAAAGAAGTTGCAGATTGGGCAAGATTTCCAAAATCTATTTTTGATCCTCTCTTGTGATGACGTTATTTTCCACACAATGGGTCCAACTCCTATTGTCTCGGCCTTCAGCTGCACATTACAGATACTTAGCATCAGTTATATTGTCAAACCTAATATTTATTAACAACCTTCTTAACTGTAGCAACATACAGATTACTTTTAAAAATAGCCATCAGTCTCTTTGGGAGTGGGGTGGCTCAGAGTCTCATACACCCAAAGTTTCTCTCTTAACTACAGCCTGACATGAGCACTGTCCACCTGACGTTTTGGGAAACAGACTTACACACAGGTCTGTGTTTTATGCTTCTAGTTCATCTATGTGGCCCCACTATACTTTAAGTACTACAGGGAACAACAGAATCTCTACTCTTAAGGAGTCTTAATCCACAGTGGATCATGACATATATAAGATTTTAACATTTCCTCCAAGCCCAGCTGTGCAATGGGTAACTAAATTGGCTCCTTGAGACAAAAAAACTTCCTTCAAGAACAACTTCTGTTACAATTGCTTATAAAAGTTGTAGCTACTCTCTTCCTTGTTCCTTTCCTTTTGGGGTTGTGCCTCGTGGTTGGCTACCACTCAGGAAAGCATTATAATTGTAGGCACTAGCTTAGCCAAAAGGCCATATTTTAGCTTTAGGGTAAACTTGTTAAAATTGGGCCCTCAGCCAGGGTCATCCATCTAAGAACATTGTGAAAGCGTCTTACGGTTGTTCATCCAGCTACGGTCTAATTAATTTTCAAATGGACAAAGTGGCTTCTTGGGCCATGTAACAAGGCATTTTCATTCATTTAAGCGAAGCTGGATTTGGCTCGGAGCAGGGTCACGAGAAATTCTAATGGCTTCTTCTCTTCTTTGTGTGTCCTCAGGAGAGCTTGCGTTGATGTCAACAAAGCAAGATTTGTGCTCCGGGCAATCGGAGTAGAATCAGTTTCCAGAGAGCCAAGTTCTTTGACTTCCCCTAGAAGGAAAGGGTATAGAATTGAGCATATGGGAAGGCTCTCTAAACCCTTTTACATTATTGGATTTAGCTACGCTCACATAATGAAATTGTTGAGATTGTTTAAACCTTCTGCAGGGACTTCTGTTAGCAGAGAAGAAACTTGTACTAAAGCCATAAGAAGATTGTGTTATAGATATAATGGAATCTTTTTTATCTTTTGCCTGGTTTTCTGTGTAGGGCTGACATTTTTTTTTTTTTTTCTGGGCATGAAGCCAAGGGTCTATTTAATTTCTCAAAATTTCCCATGGTCACTAATATTGTCCCCCTGACGGCAGTTTCATAAATTTATAAATAAAGACAGAGCCATCAGAAAGGTTGTGAATCCTTGCAATTAACTTCAAATAACGTGTGGAAGGCTTTTTTTTTTTTTTTTTTTTTACGGTCGTTATTTTGCTCAGTAAACATAGTGACGCATATAGAAAGCATGCTCTTGATTCTTCGGTACATTTTTCACTGATCTTACCTAAATTCCAATAAAATATTGAACTTTATCTTTGCCTTGAAACCACATGTATGATTAAATAAGGCTTGAATATAAAAATGCAAGTTGACTTACATCTGATGAATTCTCATGAACAGTTGAATTTATGTCACTCATCTATTTTTATTGCATTTAGGATTTTGGGGTGATGGTGGCATTTTTTATTTTGAATATAAAATCTTGTTTTATATTTTTACTTTTAGATTTTCTAGGAGGCTTCTTGCCAATTTAGAGACAGAATTTGTTTGGTTTTGTTTGGTTTTTGTGGGGTTTTATGGTTTTTGGTTTTGGGGGGTTTTTTGAAAGAGAGAGGTGGGGGGGTAGGGAGAACACAGGTGGCAGGCAGCTTCCCATTAAGGACCATCATGAGAGTTTGACCATGAAAAATGTGCCTCTTTGAATATCACGATGTTCCGGGAAGTGACTGGCCATAGAAAACCCTCTGCCCCTAGCATTCACTTCAACAATGTCCCCAAATTACTCACTTGCTTTTTTACAGCCAACCAAGGACCACCAAACATACCTGTAGAAAGTCATCCTGGCTTCCAAAAATCCCACCTTCACAGAACCCTTACCAATCAGAGGTTGTCTTAGCCTTCCCTTTTTGACACTCTAAAACTCACTATCCCTTCTAACACCCTTGAATCTCTGCTGAAAGAAAAGTGACAGCCGATGGGTTCTTTTGCGAGTTTATGAATACATAGTGTTTGTTAATTTTGTCTCAGACTTAGGTTTGTCTTTGACAGATGTATCCCCAACTTAGAACAACACCTTGCCCATAGAAGAATCAAATATTTACTCATTCAACAAATACCTGCTGATTACCTACTACATGCCAGAGACTATTCCTAGCACTGAGACAAAAGAGATATAATTTGCCCTCTGTCCAGTATCCTAAATTTCACAAATAATAATTTTAGGATATAATAAACAGTTTCATAAATAAGACCTTATCATTAACAATGATATTGTAAGTGATAACTTAGTATTAACAATGCGTCCTGAGATATAAGCCTGATGTTTTTAGTGTAGAGAGAAACAGTTCCTCCTTTATAAGTGTAAGGGAAAGCAAACTGTCCTACATGACACCATAAACTATCCATGATAGAAAAGCAGCCGTCTCAGCACCTCGCATCTGTGATAAGACAGGCATTGCATTTTCTAAGTTAAGAGACAATTAGTTGACACTTGCACAAAAGAGTTTTCTCTGGCCGGTGATATATAAGGTCTTGTATTTTTTAACTCCTGAAACTATAACAGTAATTGTATAGTGATATATATTGACAATATTCCTCTCTTGCCCACATTGTAGCTCTGTTTTCACGATGAAATGAAAGAGGATATTCTCGAAAAGCTAGCGAAAACAATGGAAAGCAAGACTTTATGCCAAATATAAACATATTTCTGTTTAGCAAATAGCAGGGGCATAGAAAACATTCCCATTTCTCTTCTCACGTAACAGAATGTTCTCTGCTTACTGTATTAGTTAACAAATTCAAGTCTGTTTATTTTGTTTGAAATTCCACTTCATCCATAAATTACAGCGTTACACAATAACACCAGAAGGACAATATCACCATTGTTTGCGTTTACAATCATCTCAGCCCACAAAATTCTGTTCCATTGTCAGTTGCTGTCAGCAAGCCATTGTTGTTTTCCTCTATCCAGGGTCTCCCGACTAATATCATTCAAATTATTTAGACACTCAGCAATGTTTTTGCTATCAGTGCAGACTTCTAAAGAGCTGGAGCCCCAGTGTGATGACCAAATCACCCTTGACTATTTATCTTTCCAAAGGCATCATTTCCCGAGGCTGGAGTAGCTGAGTTGCAGCGTGTGCATCCCGGGGGCGGGGGGGGGGGGGGGAGCTTCCCCTGCTGAAACTGGTTCGTTCCATTGGACAATGAGGCCTTTCTGCTAGACTCTCTCTGGGCACGTACACACTGAGACGGTTCAGGGGAGGGTAGGCAGGTCATTGATAACAACAGTTCCCAGACTTCCTAGAGTAAGGAATTTTCAAACCAAATGTGTATACATTGTTCTATTTACTAATTCTCTGTATGTCCTTTCATAGTTGCAAAAGAACTCCAGGCACTTGACCAAAAAAAAATAATAATAATAATAATAATCTATGAAAAGCAAGTCTCTGTCTCTCCCTGCTCTCCTCCTTAGAATTATATTCTTTTATTCATTCTGCATCTATTTATTCTGAGCCTCCTGTGTGTTAGTCATTGGAAATAGACACAGTCCTTCCCCTCATGGGGGATACAGATGTTAAGTTGTTTCTAGTGTTTTTTTTTCTAAGATAGCTTTTGTGCGAATACATATACATAATATGTATTCTCTCATTTCTAAACACACAAGTAGTGATTTACTATACATACACTTTCATGTTTTGTTTTATTCTGTTAACAGTTTGTGGAGGAAGTTTTTTTATTTTTTCTGTGCAATATTCTTTTTTCCCTTTCAGATAACACCCTGATTTTATTTTGGGAAATCACCTCTTTCTCGCTTTGCATGTTCCTTATGGGAACATAAATTACCTGGTAGCCAAGGGTTGGGTACGAGACCCAGGACCCAGCCTCGCTCTCTCTCTTTTTTTTTTAAGATTTTTATTTATTTGAGAGAGAGAGAGAGCATGAGAGGGGAGAGGGTCAGAGGGAGAAGCAGGCTCCCCGCTGGGCTGGGAGCCCAATGTGGGGCTCAATCCCAGGACTCCAGGATCATGACCTGAGCCAAAGGCAGTCGCTTAACCAACTGAGCCACCCAGGCGCCCTTTGCTCTCTCTTCAGAGCAAATCTCAACCCTCAAATGACTCAGGATTGAGACAACAATATCCAGACAACATGACGGAGTGAAAGCTGATGTTGAATGGTCGGGAGCTACTAATTCGTCATCTTCTCTCCAGCCTTCTGGCCATTCTGTGACTCATGTTGTCCCAATTCATTTCATTTTTGCTCGAGTCCTTCAGAATTGATCTCTGCTGCTTGTTACCCAAGATGTTTAGCCCAAGATATACAGTCTATCAGCATACCTAGACCTATCTCATTCTTTGTTAGTATCTCAAAGGCATCCAGTTCTATCGATGTACAGGTCTCCCCCACTATCTGACAGCAGAGCATCCTTTGAAATATTTTGTAAGCGGGAGTGGCGTAAAGTGAAGAAGCAATTACCATTAATTTATACGGAAAAATCTTGAGCATTCCCAGACCCCGAAAATAACTTCTTAGGCTTTTCTAATACCTTAGGACACATCTTGCTAACAGATGAGCAAAATAAGTGGAGATAAAGCACAGATGCTCGCCAACGCAATTCAAAGCGTTGGCAGCTGGATGCTGAGATGCTGAGTGTGTTTCCCGGGGAAGGAGCTCGGCTGGTGGGGTCTCTCTCCCTGGGCAGGATGTGCTGCCTCTAAGGGCTCCCTGCAAAACAAACAACACGGTTTTCACTTTTCAAGCAAAAGTGAAAATCCTCTTCAGATTTCATTTGATTTGCAAAAACAAGTACTAACGTAGGTCTTCCATGAAAGCAAAGTGACATAAAGCAAACTTTCAGAAAGTGGGAATGCCTGGATCATAGTTTCTTGAGCAGCCACTTATTACTGGACATTTAAGATGTTTCCAGCATTCCGTCAACAGATACTTGAGAATATACACCTACACACACAATATATTCTTGTATATCCATCTTTGGACAGATATATGAATACGTTTTGGGGGATAAACTTCCAGAAGTGAAACTGCTGGGTCAAAGGATATTTTTATATATTTTTAATAACATCAAACATTGTTGAAAGCCTTCACATGAGGATGATTGTGTTATTGTAACTATCGATTGAGAATATAAATAATGAAAAAGTTTTAATGACACTTTATTTGTAACAACTCTTTATGGTCACTAAGTGAAAATGTAAGTCTTGCTGAACTTAGAAAACTGGGAAAATAAATATAAACTTACAAAAAAGCCAACCACCAAATCACTTATGATTCTCTTACCCACAGTGGTAGAATTGTATCCACTCATTGTTATTTTTTTGTCCAGCTTTTGCAAGTGTTTTTAAAAAGGATTATTATCAATAAACAATACCATCATAGCTAGAAGTAGGGGCCATTAAATGTATGTCTTGAATTCTGAATATATGGGATTTTCTAATTATATTTTTGATTTCCAATTTAATTGCTAGTGGTAAGAGAACATACTCTGTATGTTTTCAGTGCTTTCCAGTTTGCTAGGACTTGCTTCATGGACCACTGTATGTTCAGTTGTGGTTGCATTTCTGTTTGTCTTTGAAGGGTATCGTCTCTACTTTTGAGCAGCATTCTTTGTACTTACTTTGAATTGGGTTTGCTAGTTGTGCTATTCAAATATACAACCTTATTGGTTTTATTTATCCGTAACAGAGAAAGGTATGTTAAAATTTCCTACTATGATTTGGATTTGTCTTTTTCTTCTTATAATTCTGTCATTTTTTGCTTCACATTGAGGCTCAGTTGTTAGGTATATATAAATTTAGAATAGTTGTATTTTCATGGTGAGTTACATATTGATGATTAAAATTGTTCCTCCTCAACTCTAGTAGCATTTTTCACTTAAATTTGTTTTTTGTTATTCCACAGCTTCCCTTTTGTTAGTTTATATGGCATAAAATTTTCTTCTCTTTAAAGTATTTTGCTTTTAACCTATCCCTTGTAAACAGCTTGTAGTAGATTTTGTTTTTTAACCTAGTCAAATAGTCTTTGTCATTTAAATACAGCATTTAGTACACTTATAGTTAATGTAATTATTGATATATTACAGAATGTTATTTGTCTAGCCTGTTCTTTTATTTTTTTATAGTATCATTTTGGGTTAAAGAGTTCTTAATCCTCTCATAGTTTTCTCTAGGAGTTTGAAAGTTTTATTGACATTCTTCTGTTATTTGTATGGTTATTACATACATTCTTGACTTACCAAAGTCAACTATTAGTATTTTTAACTTGCTTATGGATAATTTGAGGACTTTAATGCTATTTATCCCCTACAGGTTAATATGACATTGTGCACTTTAATTTTATACATGAGAAAAGCAAACAAAACATTAGAGTAGTTGTTTTGTATATTTAATACCCATTTTGACGTATCCACCTATTTACCATTTTTGCTGCTTTTCAGTCTTTTCTGCATCTCTGTTCTTTCATGTGGAATAATCTTTCTTCTACTTAAAGGACCCTCTTTAATATATTCTTTAGTGAGCATCTGCTGGTGACAAATTCTTTTAGTCTTTTAGAATGAAAATGTCTATTTTGCCTTCATTGGGAATTAATTTTCTTAATTTGCCAGTTTGACAAGTGATAATGGTATCATACTGCTTTAATTTGCATATATTTTATATATTTACTACCTATTCTCTTTCTTCTCCTAGGTATTTAATTTCTTTATAAAGTTAAAAGCAATTTTTTTTTTTTTGCAGGAGACGAGGAGAGGCTAAATTATTCACATAATTGAGGTGAAGGCAGTATGATCTATGTTTTTGGTAACGTATCTGCTCATTTTGCAGGTGTGTCCCTGCACACACAAAGACACAGGGATCTGTCCAAGAGCTGTCTCTAGTTAATAAATTAACTCTTCATATGGACAAGTCCATTATTAATGACATCACGACTTTTAAACCATTCTTGACGGTCACTCTTATTTCACATGGCAAACTCCTGGACCAACTTTTCCACAACTGTGTGACACGTTAGGCATTTCTCTCTCTTCCCCTGCAGTGTTTCAGAAGAGGTACTCTTTCTTCTGAAGTTGTTTTGGAGTGAAGAAATAATCTTAGGTTAATAAAAACTCACTCATTCAACCAGGTATTTGATTTTGAGCACTTACATGAAAAGTTGTGTTCATTCCCTGATCCTTCCTGCCTCCATTTAAGCTATGTATTTTTGAGTAACAGAGCACCCTCAAACTTAGTGACTTGAAACAATTATGACTTATTATCCTTCCCAATATTTGCATCAGGAATTCTGGTAGAGCTCATCTGGGCAGTTCTTCTGTTCCATATGGATGGGCTGGGCTGGGCTGGAATGTACACGAAGATGTTACTGCTTGTCTGGCATTCCAGTTCTGTGCTTTTCCACGTGTCCTTTCTTTCTCCGTGTGTGTCTTCTCATTTACTACTCTGGCCTAAACTTCTTGAGAGCTTGACATCTGGCTTCCTACATTGAAAGCGAGGCTCTTGAAAGGTCTCTTGAAGAACTTGAACAAAGCCAGCAGAGTGTCACTTCCATTTATCACTGGTCGTAGCAGATCACAATACAGGCCCAGATTCAGGGGAAGGGAAACTGAATCTACCTCTTGGTCATTGGAGTGGCATGCATGTATACGGACGGAAGGAATTGATGGAAGCCATCTTTGGATACTATTCACTACGCTCTGTTAGCAAGTATTTCATATTTCTTTTCTGAAGACCAGAACACATTGCTTCTTTCAAACTTGTATTTATTTTAAAGCATAAATTAGAACATGAGTCGCGCATATGCTTACCCACTTGGTCCTTTCCTTATTGACTAAAGATAGAACAGACTTGTTCTAAACAGGCTGCAGTTAATGCAAAGTATGTAGGCCACCCCTATAGAAGCTTGCTTTATAATAAAAAATTCATGTAATGTTTTCGTTTTTCATTTGCTTCAGCCCTCCTGGTATTAGCCAATAAAAGAATTATAGTTTTAATAACTAGTTGATACAGCTGATTTTATCGATTTTAATAAATAATCAAACATGCCTAAAAGCAAAAACATCAAACAAATTATTTAAATCCCTAAAACCTTGCCTGTGCTAATCACGAAACTCAGTTAAATGACTAAGATAAAAACAGATTAGTGTCATTAGGCAAAAAAAGAACACGTACCAATTACAGAATATAAGTCTTATCAGTTTGCTTAATAAAAACCTGAAATGCTAAACGAGCACTGCACTCATACACATTTGTGGAATACTTCAGCCTCTTGGTTTAAATCGTCATCCAAAGGAAACCGATAACCACAGCAAATGGAGGAGCAAGAGAATATCGATTGAGTGCCTGCCCTCTCTTCCTTGTGTCCTTTCTTTTGTTACTCGGATGAGCCCTCTGAAGTTGACAAAGATGGAAACTGAGACCCACAGAGATGAAGCAAGGAGTTCAAGGACCTACAGCTACTGAGAAATGGGAGTGGGATTCAAACCCAGGATTCAGTGCTTCACAAATTCCATATGGTTTCCCACTCCCATGCTGTCTCTCAAAGGAAATAGAGTTGTACCTGGGACATATGACTGGGGTCACTCTGGGGCCAATCTCTTCTAGTGTCTGTTGGTGCTCTCAACAGACAATGGAACAAGGGATGGATGCTACTTACATGGATGTCATTCTCATGTCTTAGGGTTTCTGTTAAACCTCCCCGGCTCCCTTTTAATAACTTATTTATAATTTCATCCTGTATAATCTCTCAGGAATAATTGGTTTCTGAGAAATGTATATAATACACTGGCTTTTACACTTTGTGGTGTTACTCGGGGGTTCTTATCCTTTTTTGGGCTTCAGCTTCTTTGGCAGTGTGGTAAAGTTTCCTCAGATCAGTGCTTCTAAATGCATACAAGAAAATACAAAGGAAGCCCATTTTATTGAGATATGGTTTAATTTAGGACCAGAATTTAAATTAGCTCACGAAAAAGGGAAAAACATGCCATGAGTGAAAATGAGCTTATTGGTGTAAAGAACTAGAAGCATTAGCACACTATGGCCCAGGGACCAAATCTGGCCCATTACCTATTTTTGAGAAGTTTATTGGAACACCTTTACTTTCTTTTTTGTTTGTTTGTTTTTAGTATTATGTCATGTTAATCACCATACATTACATCATTAGTTTTTGATGTAGTGTTCCATGATTCATTGTTTGCGTATAACACCCAGTGCTCCATGCAGAACGTGCCCTCTTTAATACCCATCACCAGGCTAACCCATCCTCCCACCCCCCTCCCCACTAGAACCCTCAGTTTGTTTTTCAGAGTCCATCGTCTCTCATGGTTCTTCTCCCTCTCCGATTTCCCCCCTTCATTCTTCCCCTCCTGCTATCTTCTTCTTCTTCTTTTTTTTTTAACATATAATGTATTATTTGTTCCAGAGGTACAGATCTGTGATTCAACAGTCTTGCACAATTCACAGCGCTCACCATAGCACATACCCTCCCCAATGTCTATCACCCAGGCACCCCATCCCTCCCACTCCCCACCACTCCAGAAACCCTCAGTTTGTTTCCTGAGATTAAGAATTCCTCATATCAGTGAGGTCATATGATACATGTCTTTCTCTGATTGACTTATTTTGCTCAGTGTAATACCCTCCAGTTCCATCCACGTCATTGCAAATGCCAAGATTTCATTCCTTTTGGTGGCTGCATAATATTCCATTGTATATATACACCACATCTTCTTTATCCATTCATTTGTCGATGGACATCTTGGCTCTTTCCACAGTTTGGCTATTGTGGACATTGCTGCTATAAACATCGGGGTGCACGTACCCCTTCGGATCCCTACATTTGTATCTTTGGGGTAAATACCCAGTAGTGCAATTGCTGGATCATATGGTAGCTCTATTTTCAACTTTCTGAGGAACCTCCATACTGTTTTCCAGAGTGACTGCACCAGCTTGCATTCCCACCAACAGTATAGGAGGGTTCCCCTTTCTCCGCATCCCCGCCAACATCTGTCATTTCCCGACTTGTTAATTTTAGCCATTCTGACTGGTGTGAGGTGGTATCTCATGGAGGTTTTGATTTGGATTTCCCTGATGCCGAGCGATATTGAGCACTTTTTCATGTGTCTGTTGGCCATTTGGATGTCTTCTTTGGAAAAATGTCTGTTCATGTCTTCTGCCCATTTCTTGATTGGATCATTTGTTCTTTGGGTGTTGAGTTTAAGAAGTTCTTTATAGATTTTGGATACTAGCCCTTTATCTGATATGTCATTTGCAAATATCTTCTCCCATTCTGTCGGTTGTCTTTTGGTTTTGTTGACTGTTTCTTTTGCTGTGCAAAAGCTTTTTATCTTGATGAAATCCCAATAGTTCATTTTTGCCCTTGCTTCCCTTGCCTTTGGCGATGTTTCTAGGAAGAAGTTGCTGCAGCTGAGGTTGAAGAGGTTGCTGCCTGTAGGAACACCTTTACTTTCAATTATTTATGTATTGTCTATGACTGCTTTCCAAGGAGATAAAAAGGAAAAACAAAGAGTCTCCTATTTTCTTACGCAGAGAAATCCGCTTCTCCCTTGCTCGTCCTCTAAACTCCATTCCAGACCTCCTCTGAATGCCTAAGGGTTTGGCCAAAGCTTTCAAAGTACCTTTAGTTAAGGCCTGGCCAGTGACATTTTTAAATTTAGCCCCAATATGTAGTTGGGGAGTTTGTTTTTTTTCTATTATTCATTCGAAATGTATATAATATGTCTGTAATCTTAACAAAAGTCTACTTTGGCCCATAACTGCTTTCATTTAATCTGAAATTCAAGGGAGTGTAGATATCTCAGAATTGCACGGGAGACTGAAATGAACATAGATTTAATTTTTTTATTTATTATAGAAGGGAAATCCATTGGTTACGAAGTGGCTGAAAAGAAAACTGTGGGTATTTCAGTTCTATTTCTCTAATAGCCAAGAAAACAAAGATTGGGAAAATCTGATAATGCCCATTCAAACATGACCTGGGCAGGAATCCAAGAAAGCTAGCTGTAAAACAAATAAATCACTTGCTATTTTAAAGCATGGAAAGCACAGTGATCTCAGACCTAAACAAGGAAATAATCATTATTCATCTGTGTGTTTTAAAACACAATTATTAAAGAGAGCTCTCTGGAAACTTACTCTGGAAGTAGCAGGTGAAATCAGTTCCACAGGGGCCTGCACCTGACAAACCACAACTGGCTGGCTCTGGGTTAAAAGGCAATGTGACCTTTGGCCCAGAAGAGCTGGGATAATTTTGTGAATTATCTCCACCCCTTTGTTTGAGATCCCTCCCAGACAGCAGGATGGCTGCTGGTTCCACCCCAAGATCCTGAGCTGGAGTAGTCAGTTGCTACTTCTCTGAAAGCATGAAGCTTCTAGAAGCAGTGCCTGTTGGCCTCTGGGGAAGCTGAAACTTCCTTTGCCTACTGTGGTAGCTAAATTAATGTCTCCTTAAAGATGTGCGTGTTCTAATCTTTGGAACCTGGGGTATGTTACTTTACATGGTGAAAGGGACTTTGAAGATGTGATTAAGTTAAGGAACTTAAGATGGTACATTGGATGTCCACGTGGGCCCAGTGTCATCTCAGGTGTCCTTATAAGTGAAGAAGAGAGGCCAGAGAGTCAGAGTCCAGGAGAGATTTGAAGATCTACACTATTGGCTTTGAAGACCGAGGAAGGGGAACATGAGCCAAGGAAGACAACAGCCTATAGCAGGTAGAAAAGGCAAGGAAACAGATTCTCCCCTAGAGCCTCCAGAAGGAACACAGCCCTCCTGACCCATTTTAGATGTGTGACATCCAGGCTATAAGATAATACATTTGTGCCATTTTAAGCCACTGAGTTTGTGGTAATTTGTTAGAGCGATGATAGGAAACTAGTACATTTACTTGCCCCTTTCCTCTCTAACTATGCCTCAGGCAAATCAGAAGACATGCATCAGATTACAGTTTAGAAGGTGCAACTTTGTGTGTGATATAAAGAAAAGCAGGGTTTTGTGTGGCAAATTTTCTGGTTCTTTAGTTTTCAATGAAAAATTAAGATTTATTTGTTTTTTTAAGAAGCTCTGGTTTCTTATGTGGGTGGGATGGCATAAAGGTCCTGGGGCCTATTCTATCTTGGAAGGAAGCACGTTGTTCCTTTCTATCTACCTTAAAAGGCCAAGGAAAGAAGAGAGTAGATTGGCCAAGTTTGCACACTCTGGAGCTAGTCCATCTGGTTGTGAAATATACTAACTGAGATTTTAGGCAAATAAGTTCACTTTGGTCTCTCTGTTTTTGAGTAAAGGGTAATAGTATCCATCTGATGAATTATTTACATAAAAACCTTTGAATGGTGCCTAGAACATGGTACATGTGATGATAAAAATGACGATAATGATTAGCTCTCTAGGTTTTGATTCTGGCTCTCTTATTAGGTTTGTAATCTTGCACAGTGTTTTTTCCCCTGAGCAAATCTCAGTTTGTTTTCATCTATAAAAAGAGAGAATAATAGTAACCACCTGAAATGTTGTTATGAGAACTAAGATCATACATATAAAGCATGTGGCACGTAGTAACCGCTCAGTAAACCTGAGACACATTGTAATCAGTGGGGATCCAAGCAACCTAAGGCAGGAGTCAATGCTTAAGCCTCCCTACGATGTAATTCTTCTTCATCTTCCTTTATTTGGCTTTTCCTTCCCTAACTTTCAGGATAGTAAGATTAAAAGGACTAAGAAAGGCACCATTACATTCTTATTCCACAACCATGCACCTCAAAACTAGGGTCCTCGGCGATGAGTCAGGTGGGTGAGAAGACACTATATAAACATGGCACATCTTCTGGAAAGTCAACTTTACTCAAAGGTAAATAATTTAACATATTTTTCTTTTAAAACAAACATGGATGTATTATGAAGGAGAATGCAAATTTTGCATGAATTTTTAAGAACTGGAGTGGATTATTCAGCCACTTTCTTATTGAAGCTTTAGAAACCCAACTCAAACTAGCTTAAACAGAAAAGACATTCCCGCCACTGTAATTTGAAACTTTGGAGGGCTCCATTTCAGAGGTATGGCTGGGTCCAAGGGCTCTAACATTGTCATCAGGAATCTTTACTTACCCATCTTCCAAGTCTGTTTTTCTCCAGATTTTATCCAGGGGACAGAGGAAATCTAATTGGCTAAAGTAACCTGCTTTCCAATGAGGGTAGAGTACCTGGGCCCTTATCTTGACATTCCCCCAAGATGTGGATATGTCTAAAAAGAAAATAAAACACATTCTGGTAACTGAAGAAGGTGGAAAGAATTGCGAGCACAATCAACCCTCATCTACCATGAGGAGACTTTGGAGAGATTGCTTGCTTCTGAAGACCATGATCCCTAATTCCCCAGGACATAAATGTATTCTGTGCTTAGACATATTTGCCTGATGTCTAGGCAAAAAAACTACCTTTCTCTGGGCCTACACGTTCCAGCCAAATCCAGATGCACTGGTTCTGCTCTGTGGGGTAGAGGTGGGAATGAACACACAGACTCTGACTACCTTCTCCATCGAGCCTGAAAAAGGGGCCACTTATGGAGAGTATGTTCAAAGTATGTTCGATTTCCTCCAAGCCCCAGTGTAACTTCTGGCCTTGATCTTCGAGAGTCTACACTAGAGTTTGAGGAGAAGACTTTTTCATAGAAGTCAAGTGTGTGATTTTGTGTGAGTTGTCCATTTCTCTATATCTCTCAAGGACTTGTGGCTTCAGTTGAAGATCCAGAGCTCTGTGTCCTTAAACATCATACCCACATTACTAAGAATGATCCTCCATTAAGTAGATAATACAGACTTGGGTTTCTGAATCTATGCAAGACAAAGAAGCAAATCAAGATGAAAACCATCTTGGGACTTGCCAGTGCATTTTTCCCAAGTGTTTAGGAGACCACTAAACCCATGAAATGCTCTGTGAAAAAAGTGTTGGATGATGAAGGAAGTGCCTTTCTGGGGAGCTTATATTCCATACTAGCACATTAAAGGCTCTGAGAAGTCTTGAAATAAGGGAGCCTGGTTGGCTTTGTCTGACTAGCCTTTCTCACACTGATTAACACCTTGTATAACAATTATTCAAATTTGGAACACTTGGTGAGAAAATGCTGCCTCAAGTCCAGGAACTGGAGGCTCTGGAAGTTCTCGCTTGGCTCCCCAGTTATAGGCAAGGAATATTCAAAGCCTGGTGCCCCGTGTGCAACAGAGTCACACCAAAGCTGGTGTTTCTACCATGTCAAGGCGCTGAGCTGAGCACCAGTCGTGAGTATGATTATGTGATTAGGCAAATCCCTGGGTGAATCTTGGAGAAATGAACACTGGGCATAATACATTTGGGTCTGATAGAAGTTATCTTTTTAGCCTTTCTTTTAATTCTATGATGTTTATGTTCCTCCCAAATTCATGTTTAAGCCAAACTTTCAAGGTGATGGTATTGCTGAGTGGGGGAGGGGCACTTTGGGAAGCACTTAGGTTTATGAGGGTAGAGCCCTCATTAATGAGCTTAGTACCTTTACAAAAGACCCGCACAGAGCTCCCTTGTCCCTTTTGCAATTTGAAGACACAGCTGGAAGGCAGTGAACCAGGAATTGAGTTCTCAGCAGACACCACATCTTCCAGCACCTTGATCTTGGACTTGCCAGCCTTCAGGACCATGGGAGATCAATTTCTGTTAGAAGCCAGCCTGTCTACAGTGTTTTTTAATTGCAGCCCCAAACCATGGTGTCTGTCGTAGCAGCAAATGAGTCCAGTCAGGCCTGGCCACAGGCAAAGTTGTCAAGGAGTGGTATTTATCTCCCACTTTCCCGGACCCCTGCGGCGTGGGACCCAGCATGTTCTGCTGCTTCCTCTGTGCACTTCTCTCCCTCTCTCCCCACTGGCTAATCGGGAGAGTGATGATAATAACTCATCATCATCATCATCCCCGTAGCAGCTACTGTTGATGGAGCTCCTACAATTCACGAGGCACCATGCAAAGGAAGCTCTCCCCAACTTTAGGAAACGTGTTGTTATAGAAACATACATTGTCACTTACCAGTGAAAGGATTCAGATTCTAAGGTTGAAGCAAGTTTGTGTGTTCCACAGAGTGAGATAATGAGGGAACCAAGTTTTGAAAGAGTTCGTAATAGCCAGCGAAATGTTTTTCCCTCCTAGTTGGAATATTTGCCTGTCAGAATTTGTGTTCTGGAGATTATGATGCCCTCGCTTCGAGGAGGGTGCTAAAAGTGGAAATTTTATGTTTCGTGGGAAATGACCTCAGAGATCTTTCTCTTTTCACCACATTGTCTATTCCTGGAAAAAATTGCCTCTGTGTGTGTAAGGCCAGGAAGGGAAGAGAGGACCTGAGGAGACTTGACGTATATAGGAGGCTACAAAAACACTTTGCCTGCTATTATAATTAGTATAATGAGTTTTCATTTTCAGTTAAAAATGTACATAATTTTTGTATTGGATTTTCTTTTATTTTTGTTCAATATGCTTACTTTTCAAGAGAGAAGCTGGCATCTGGCCTTTCAGTCTTGTTAACCTTTTGCCGTTTTTATAATCATTCACCCCATTTTTACAAATTTTAGTCTATAAAAATGACGAGATTTACCAACTTATAAAATAAAACATCTGGCAAAAATAAAGAAATGGCAAAATGCTAAAAGAGCAGTCAAGAAAAACATAGCTTGTTTAAATGATGCCAAATGGATGTCTACTTTATCTGATTATAATTTTTCCTTTTCAAAAACTCCCTTTGATTTTCTGTAATTAATTGTCATTAAGGATCCAAATCATTTATTAGTGCAACACCTAAAAGGATTTCTCAGATTGTGGTGATATTAACAGGGGAAAAAGTCCGCATTATTATATATTTTATTATTTCGGGACTGTTTTCAAGCCACTGGTGTAATTGGCCTGTAGCCTGTTCCAATTAATAAGGTTTTTAAATGCATTTCTACAAATATGTTTTTTGGAAGCAAAAATCTTGACTTAAAAAACTTGCTCGCAGCGGAGGCTTATTGCTATGCGAGGATAAAGCCTGGGAGCCATTTCTTTTTTAATAATTATTTTCAAAGAAATCTGTGAAATCTTCATCAACACTTTTAAAGAAGTAGTCCCTATCAAGGAGAAGAAAGACTTTGAGATCTAAACCTGTGTTAACCACCCTGGTAGGTGACAGAGTCTCGTGTCGCCTGCTGAGAGGTAATTTTGCGGAAGGCAATGTATTAACAAGAAGGGACTTTTGTTTTTGCCTACCTAAATATTTTCTTTTTCCAGTAATCTCTTGTCCTTGAGTTGAGGCTGGAATATACGGAGATTTTCTACACACTCATTCTCTACGGAGACTCAGAGGATTCAAATGATATTATGGCCCCCATATGTACATTCGATTTCATTAAGGAATAGTGTGGTAGTATGACACCCAGTACAGAAGGGAGACAATGGATTATTTCTAATTGTCCCTCGTGGTGGGTTTCTTTGTTGTTTGCTGTTTGTTATTGTTGTTGTTCTTTTGGTCTTTCAGTTGGGAACATTTATGGGGCTAATTTCATTTCTCATTGCAAAATTTATGTAGTACTCTGGCTTGCATCATAAATTACAAAGGCAATTCTAATGGACCAGATGAGGTCCCTTTGGACTTAAGCATCTCACCACTTCACTTTGTCTTCCCAGGTGGCTTCTCTGGAATATCATTAAAGAATTCAATGATTCTGACTAAATTTGGTGCATGACAAAATGGTAGCTGCCATCGTTTTCAAATGTAAGAGCTTCTGTCATTGTAAATAATTTTTCCTTTTTTTTTATTCTGGGGATGGAGGAGCGATTGCATGGATACATTTCTTGTGAAGAAAAAGCTGAGTGGGGCACCTGGGTGCTCAGTTGGTTAAGTGTCTGAGTCTTGATTTTAGCTCAGGTCAGGACTGATCTCAGTCCTGGGGTGGAGCACTGTGTCGGGCTCCGTGCTCAGTGGGGAGGAGTCTGCTGGACTCTCTCTCTCCTTCTCCCTCCTATACCTCCCCCAATCCGGGCATGTGCACACGTGCATGTGCTCTCTCTCTCTCTAAAATAAATAAATAAATCTTTAAAAAAAAAAAAAAGCTGGGTGGGGTGGCTATCTTCATGTGATTGCCCCAAATTCAGAAAATGGTTAGAGGAAAACAAAACAAAACAAAACAGAGGAATTGAATCCAAACTCCCTCTTAATGTGATGTTGCCCTAGATTCTAAAACATCTTGTTATGACATCAGAATTGCAAAACCTTAACTAATTTCATACTCTCTCTCCTGAAGTTGCCTCCTTAAACATTATTCATTACAGTGGAAACTACCAAAATAATTTCCAGTCTCCAAGGCTAAGAATCTTCCAATAATTTTTCCATCTTTTTCTTTATTCCTCATAGTCATGGCTCTCCTCTTGGGTAGCTGTTATCACAGGCACCATTGACAATTCACATCTGGGAGGCAGTGTTCATAGTACATAAAAATTTGAATCCAACTCTGCTACACCCTCTCCTCGTGCTTCTTCTGAACTCAGTCCTGTCAGTGGCTCGCAGTTGTCCACCGTCACGAACTGAGCTACATCTGCCCTCACTTTCCTCTTCTGCCTGTCTCAACCTAAATTTCCCATCCAACTTTGGTCTATTCCCTTGTTCCAGATCTGCCTCAATCACTAACAGGTCCAGGTTCCATCCTTTGTTCCCACAGCGGTCCATCCCTTGTTCCAGATCTGCCTCAATCACTAACAGGTCCAAATCCCACTCCTCAGTGTCCATCTTGTTTTTTCCCCTAGATTGGCAGCTCTTTGATTCAAAGAACAATGTCCCATATCTCTTCTGTTTTCCTGCAATGCCTGTCACAGGTCTAGACATATAGTAAGTGCTTAATATTAAATGAGTATCTGATCAATGGAACCATGACATGCTTTCCTGGCTGTATTGATATACCATGGTATAAAACAATAGTTTACTATGATTTTTCATGTCCTAGCCTCTTTGTTTTTCAAAGTCACCTCTTCTATCTGCCCTGAATTAAAAATTAGCCATTCTCATTGAATATAGAAGCTAGGAGATATTACACAAGCATCTCAAAAATAATAGTAAAATTAGGTGCTGTTTATCAACAAGTTACCATATGCCATCAGACGAAATGGAAGTTGGAGAAAGTGAGATGCTTGTGCAAATGCACAGAGCTAGAAAGCAGCCAAGCCTCTGATGCCAGAGGACCACTCAAACATCACGCTCTGCTGCCTCCCAGCCGAATTTTGCTTTGTCCTGATTTCTGTCGTTCTCCACAGGTTCTGTTGGGGAAGAGGCAAAGAAAATCATCAGAATGCTCTTTTGTTGGCTGCAACTTTTACTTCAAACCTCAGTGTACAACTCTGCCACTTAGGTTGATCCCAGTAGAAGGCTGTTTTTTTCCCAGCATTGAGAGCCTCCATCTGGCCATCTGTTTCCTCCTATCCCATGCAAATTGGGGGTCTGAACATTGATGGCAAAGAAAGAGAGATACCGAGGAAAAGGAGCGAGAAAAGCAGATAATTTGAGAGCATTTGACTCCTGGGGTCTGTGGAGGAGTTGGTGGGAGGAGGTGAGAGAAGATAACCTGTGTCTGTCGTGGTCATGTGCTTGTCCCATTCCTGGGGAAAGGGGTGAAAGGGCTGAAAGAGGTGGTGAGATTCCCACAGAGACCACCACGGGCTAATCCCCAGTTAGGTGCAGAGGGCATGTTATTTTAAAATGAAATCGGCTAAACTCTGTAACGTTTGAGGATTGCTGGGTGGGGTCATGTTTTGAGGCATGCTTAAGAGTCTGGAGGAAAAGGTATCTTGGAATAAATACAGTGGTTGTATGTTAACACTGGGTGTCCCGTTGCTTTTTTATTTAATTTGCTCACAACTCCTTAAATCAGAAATCCTGTTCTCAGAAAGAACTTGGAAGAGAAAACAGAAAACAGGAAGAACAAGCCAGGATGATGGAAGTGGTGAGCATCGAAGGTTTCATAACTCCTAACAGTGAAAAAGGAGGAAATAATTTTGGAAAATTATTCAATGACACAATGATATGTTCCTTAATTAAATATTTTATTTTGCCAAGGTTCTGTAATTCATGGAAGGAAATAATGTCACTAGAAGATGGTATTCAGCGCTGCTCTGCAGGCGTTGAATATATCTCTCTCAACTTCTGAGGATGAGATTTCTGATTTAAGATAGTTGTTAGCTCATTAAATATAAAACAATTTGAAGCTCAGCAATTTATTTCTTTTATCCATGTCTTTTTCATTCCTTCCTTCTGCTCCTCTCTGTTTGTCAGTCTCTCTGATTTGTCTGCATTTCTTTCCACCTCTATGTTTCTTTTCCACCAAAATCAAGATTTCCTGGTAGTTTAGTAAATCTGTAACAAATAACATGGGGACATGCCCCGGCAAAGACGAAAAGATGATGGAGTGTAGCAGCATCCCTGATCACCACAGACGAGTGGTCTAGACAGTCTAGGGATTTTTTTTTTTCCTCCCTCCACAACATCCTGTGGGAGGAAAGTAGTTGGTGTGTTAAGGTCAGATAATATGATGATCTTATAGCAGCCTGAGAGACCGGAGAGCCCCAAGTCTCTTTTGAGATTCATGATGGTGGGCGTGGAGTTGAAGGAGCTGTGGTGCCTTCTGAGTTCACCACACTCAGATGCCGAGCTGATTGGTGTGTCAACACAGTTATAGGAAATACACTAATTGGACGTAATTGTGAGATGGTGCATGCCTGGCATTTTATCCACTCAATCTTTTCTTCTTCTCTTAGCATGAGGAATGTTGATAAACTCCAGTTAAGGAAACATCATGGGCTGATGGGACAGGGTAGCAAGTTGGACTGTGGCATCCCTTGGCACTCTCTCAGAGGCACAGTGCTGAAAATGGGCAAAGAGGGCCAGTGCTCAAACTGTGCTGGGAAGTTTGTAAAACAGGCCCTCTGTACCCATTTTTTTAAAAGATTTATTTTTTTATTTGAGAGAGAGAGAGGGAGACAGAGACAGAGAGCATGAGCAGGGGGAGGGGCAGAGGGAAAGGGAGAAGCAGACTCCCCGAAGAGCAGGGAGCCTGCCGTGGGGCTCGATCCCAGGACCCTGAGATCATGACCTGAGCCAAAGGCAGCCGCTTAACCGGCTAAGCCACCCAGGCGCCCCCACTCTGTACCCATTTTAAGAAACAATGTCTGTGACCCTGAAGTTTCCTCTAGCATGCATGAATCGGGCCACTGAAGCATTTTCATTTGCCATATCTTCTTGGAGGTTGAATGTTCATAATGATTTATTTCAGTAGTTAGTTAAAATATTTGTGTCCTATTTAGGCAAAGTAATGGAGAGGACAGTATTCTGGACTTTGAAGAATGAAAATGAGGGAATTGAGCTTTGGAAAAAATGTATTATCAGCCATGTAGAAAGCTAGAATTTGGTATAGACTAATTAATTGTGACTCAATTTTGGTTCTAATACCCTTGAAGACACCAGACGTTAATATCTTCTCTCTCCTTTGGAGAATCTAGTGAAAAATTTAAGTGAGTGAGAGGTGGACTAAATTAGAGTTTTCTTGAAAGCCATGATTGAAATTTATCAAGCTCGTGTGAGGTTATCCCTCAATGTACCAACCCACTAATTTTAGAAACCTTCCCTCTTTGTCATGAAAAATCAGTTTAATGTCATGAATAATTGTGTTTTTTTTTAAATCAGGGAAGTTGTAAAGATTGTTATGTGTTCCAGGGTTGGTTGAAAATAGCAAATGCTGGTTTATTTCAGAGTAACACTACCAAGGTGGATCTATACATTTATTCTCTTACACCAGATCTATTCTTAGACCCATTTGTCCCCAGATGTTGCCATCTTTGGAGCCATACATCATCAGAGTGAGGTGTTCTTATAATGTATTGCACTAATACATTGTGCAAAGGACAGCAGTGATGATAAATTTCTTAAATGATGGTGCTGTCTAAGGCTAATGACTCTAAGAGCAAATGCAAGGTAATGCAGTGATTTCTTTTCAGGCCCCAGCAAAGAATACAGAAGACATCTCAAAACCATTTTCACATGGGGGTAATACTGAAATAGACAGTATTTCAATGCCTTTGTAACAGGCACTTAGGCAGTATTAAGGAAAATATAAATGGCCTTGCATTTTTCAGTGAAAACTGATTTAATACTTTCCCTCATGGGAGTTAAGGTGGATTTTGTTTGTTTGTTTTTTGGATTTTCTTTTTGTTTTACCCATCTCTCACCTGGAGTTGTTTCTCTGTGTGGATATCATGCTCCTTATGCTCCCTTGGATAGGCAGAGTTTACTCTGAGCTCTTTACTTTGAGCAAGACTGATGTTCTCATGGTTGCAGTCAGAAGGATGGACTCACTGGCAGAATTTGTGGCTAGAGACTCTAGTTCTGGCAAAAGGTATGTGGGTGGGTGGCCAATTCCTGTATGTGCCACAGAGTTGTGTCACATCCATGCTCAGAAATTGTGTGGTCATTCATTAGTTCTCAAACGCCAAAATCGAGAAATTGAGAAGCAAAATGAAACATTTAACGGAATGTTTTGGTGGAAGTCATTCCTTTGGTAAGTGTGGTGTTTTCTCTCTGTGCTAAAGAAAGCAAAAACTGCGACCGAATCATTTCTTAATACTTGGGGGTGAAGCCTCTCCACATAGCATCATTCCCATTCTTTGGGCATAACCAAATTAAGATGTGTCTAGTGTTTTTCCAGGGAAAGAAATGGTAAGTCCAAATATCCACACAACAGAGCATCTCCCTTGAAATAAGGATAGAAATCATCACTGAAATGTCTGGGGTAAGGTGGGCCACTGCTCTGGGGGCTTCTGTGCTTTGTCCCACTGAATTGGGGCAGGCACAAGTTTTAGGCCCATATTACAGATGAGCAATTTAGGCTTGGAGAAGGTAAGTCACTTGCTCAGGGTCACATAGTAGAACTGGTGTTTGGACCATCTAACTCCTGATGACACGATCTAAACTATTAAGCTATATTGCAGGTTCATGAGTTTTAAAATGAGTCCTATGTCTCCCTCCATATCACAACATGAGAATGTAGGCATCACATAATAGACTGTTTTGAAAATAATAATTTCTTTGCACTATTTACTGACTTTTACCAGATGATAATACATTAATTCACCCATTTTTCCAGCCAAACATATGCACAAGAGGGGTCAACTCTACCCTTTTTAGCTAGGTGTCATATCAAACTTAGAGGGTTTTTTTTTTACATAATTTTTTTTTTAAGATTTTATTTATTTGAGAGAGAAAGTGAGCGAGAGAGAGAGAGAGAGAGAGAAAACAAGCAAGGGGAGTGGCAAAAGGAAGAGGGAGAAGCAGGCTCCCCAATAAGCAGGGAGCCCGACGTAGGGCTCCATCCAAGGACCCTGGGATCACGACCTGAGCTGAAGGCAGACGCTTAACAGACTGAGCCACTCAGGCACCCTATAAACTTAGAGGGTTTTTAAAAATGTCATTATTCTTAGCCTTTAAACAATGGATAAGACCAATGTGAAATCTTTTCTTTGTCTAATATACCTTCAAAATTCTCTCCTCTCAGTTAAGAGCTAGAATAGTGGCTCTAAACTTCCCATTCTTCCAGAAGGCAGCATTATATTTTTACTAATTATACCTTAATTTATTGATGAAAATGGTTATGTATTGAGATAGGTCCTTTGAAGTAGCGATTTTAATTTCTCCTAATAATATTTGGTTGAAATCCTGGCTCTTTACTGTTTTCTTGTGGATTACATTACCAATCATTTTTTTTTTAAATGTGCTGATTACCTGATAGTTTTCACTTCTAGAATTGTTTTCTTGAATTCATATTTATTCCAGCTCACTCAGTTCTGAGGAAAGAATCCAATTGTAATGATCTTTCTGAATGAGCTTAATTTTGGTTCACACTCTATGGAATATTTATCTTGTGTGAGTGCCAATAAGAGGGAAATGGGATGACAATATAGTTTTACTTGATATTTTTGCCAATAAATTTGAACAGATGTGACAAAAATTAATGATACAATAGTTATCACTTGTAAGCGCTTAGTTTTATACACAAAGTCAAGTGTTTTATAAACCTTTTATAAAATTTAACAAATTGTTTATTTATTATCTTAATCAGATTTTCCTTTCTGGAGCTTAAGGGATTGAGAGACTGGAACCAGCCTATAACTTTAGCTTTATTCTTTATCAATTTTCTTTAAGATGGAAAGATACCACAGGCTACCTTCATAGATTATATCAAGCAGCTAGTTCTGATGGGTGATTATCTTGCTTCACTTTCTACAAAGATAACCAGAGAAGATATTAATGTACCTCACCATTTCCCTAAGAAAAGACAATATATTCAGAATAGAACTACGTTTGTTGAGTCCTGACTGTCTGCTACCCATTGTACTAAGTGATTCTACATTATTATCTCATTTGTTTCTTACAGCAATATCTTGAAGTGGTTATTAACAACCTCATTTTACAAATAAGGAAACTAAAGATGAAATATTTTAAGCAGACTCATCAGCTTGTAAATATGTTGTTTGTCTAACACCAAAACCCATGATGATATTGTTTGATATTACCAACTTTTTGGTAATGTTTCAGAAACTTCAGCTAAAGATAATAATGGCACAAACTCTTGTCACTTTTTGCTTTGTTTTGCAATGCACATTATATTTTATTATATATATATTTTATTATACATATTTTTATTTATATATTTTATTGTTTTTTATTATATATTTTATTATATATATATTTTTAAATTTTATTTATTTGAGGAGAGTGAGCACGAGCAGCGGAGAGGGGCAGAGGGAGATGGAACAGAGCAGGGAGCTGGACTTGGGGCTCAATCCCTGGACCCTGAGATCATGACAGGAGCCGAAAGCAGATGCTTAACTCACTGAGTCACCCAGGTACCCCTCATTTATTATATTTTAAATATTTTATTAATAAAAACATTTTAGATGTTTTAACAAAAATGTTCTCAGTCATTAATACATTAAAGTCACAAATTTTAAAATGTTTTGGTGTTTGTCTTAAAAGGGTAATGCAAAGGATTGTATAAAGCAGCGATTAAGTCTTTTTCTTCATGCTTTCTACCCCTACCACCTACACCTGGCCTCCTGGTGTCTCTTCCCCAAGCAAATCACAAAGCATTACTAAGAGCTGCTTTCTTCCCCCACCCCCTCTTTCTCACCTCCCCCCAGCATTATTGAGATAAAATTGACATAGTATCTTCTGTAAGTTTAAGCTGTACAGTATGATGATTTGATGCAGGTATATATTGTAAAATGATTACCACAATGAGGTTAGCTACATCTCCATCACCTGGCATAATTACTATTTTTGTGTGTATGATGAAAACATTTAAATCTACTTTAATAAGAACTTTCAAGTATATAATACAGCATTTTTAGCTATAGTCATCAGGTTGTACATTATCAGATCACCAGAACTTAATCATATTATAACTGGAAGTTTATACCCTTTGACAAACATCTTCCTATTTTCCCCATCCCCCAGACCTTGGCAAACACCATTCTACTCCCTGTTTCTATGACTTCAGCTTTTTCAGATTCATCACATATAAGTGAGATCATATGGTATTTGTCTTTCTCTGTCTGACTTATTTTACTTAGCATAATGCTCTCGAGGTCCATCCATGTTGTTGCAAATGGCAGGATTTCCTTCTTTTTATGGCTGAATAATATTCCATCATTTATATATACATCATGTTTTCTTTATCCACTCATCTGCTAGTGGACACTTCGTTGTTTCCATGACTTGACTATTGTGAATAATGCTGCAATGAACATGGGGGTGCAGATATCTCTGAGACAGTGACTTCACTTCCTTCAGATAGAAACTCAGAAGTGGGATTGCTGTATCATATGGTAGTTCTATATTTAATTTTTGAGGAACCTCTATACTGTTTTCCGGAGTAGCTGTACCAATTTACATGCCCACCAACCATGCACAAGTCTTTTTCTCCACGTCCTTGCCAACATTTGTTATCTCTTGGCTTTTGGATACTAGCCATTCTAACAGGTGGGAGGTGATATCTGATCATGGTTTTGGTTTGCATTTCCCTGATGAAGAGTGATGTGGAGCACTTTTCATGTACCTGTTTGAGCCACAAGCTTCATAATCTCTTCATTTATGGAAGGTCTGACCATGAATTGCCTCAAGTATTTTTTTTTAATTTTTATAACAACTTCTATTTTTATGGTTTTCTGGGGGGTTTTTTGTTCTGTTTTGCCTGGTAAAGTTTTCAAAGGGAAATGCCATGCTCAAGATGAAGTTTGAGGTAGCTTAAATGTTTTCATTACTTTTTCTAAGTCCAGGGAATGTACGCCTTAATCTTAACCTAATTCTGTCTGCAGAATCTCTTAGCTAATAATTGATAATGGATTGAATTCAACTGGGCTGTAGAGTCAGCTAAATGTGGAAGTTGGGACTTATTATTTTGAAAGATACCACCATTTGTAACTTGCAGCCCCAGAATTCTAGAACATGTTTTGTTCATTAGTGAAATTATTCAATATGGTTAAAAGTCACTGCTAATGGAGTCATTCCTAAGCCCTCCTGAGCTTAAGAGCACTACAGTAGGTGGATCCAATGAAACTGACCCTTACCTTGAAGTGACAATGTGAGGCAATACTCTTTCTCTAGCTCACGTGTAGCATGATATGTTTAGATGTGGAGCTAAATAATAATAGGATCTTTAGGAGCGCCTGGGTGGCTCAGTCATTTAAGTGTCCGACTCTTGATTTTGGCTCACGTCATGATCTCAGAGTCATGAGATCAAGCCCTGTGTTGGGCTCTGAGCTGGGCATGGAGCCTGCTTGACATCCTCTCTCTCCCTCTTCCTCTGCCCGCCTCCCCCCGCCCCCACGCATTCTCTCTCAAAAAAGTCGAAGAAATAGTATTTTTAAAATTTGAATTTTTCAAAATCAGGGATCTAAACAACATTGGCAAATACCATGCTAAAAATCCCATGTTTTGTGCCATGTCAAAGATCATTCCTTTTTGTGGAGTGTGTGAGATTTATCAAATTGTTTTCTAGTGCTTAATTTTTACAACTAACCCACTGGGACTAAATTCAGACATGTAAGAGAAACCCTTAAATATATGGCCAGTTGATTTTCTTTTTTTTCTTTTTTTTTTTTTTTAAAGATTTTATTTATTTATTTGAGAGAGAGAGAGAGAGAGAGCACAAGAGGGGGGAGCGGGAGAGGGAGAAGCAGACTCCCTGCTGAGCAGGGAGCCTGATGCGGGACTCGATCCCGGGACTCCAGGATCATGACCTGAGCCAAGGCAGTTGCTTAACCAACTGAGCCACCCAGGCGCCCTGACCAGTTGATTTTCAACAAAGATGCAAGGCTATTCAATGGGAAAAGGACAGTCTTTTCAACATATGGTGCTGGGACAAGGGTATGTACATGCAGAAGAGTGAAGTTGGACTTACTTCAAATCATGTACAAGAATTAGCTCAAAATGGAATTGAAAGCAGGAACTCAGATACCTGCACACCAGTGTTCACAGCAGTCTTTGTCCCCGTAGCCAAAAGGTGGAAGCAACCCATGTCCATTGACAGGTAAACAGATAAACAAAATATAACATTTACCTACAATGGAATATTTTTCAGCCACAAAAGGGAATGAAATTCTGACCATGCTACAACATGGATGAATTTTGAAAACATTATGCTAAGTGAAAGAAGCCAGACACAAAAGGACAAATATTGTATGAGTCCTTATATATATGGTACCTAGAAGAGGCAAATTCATAGAGACAGAAAGTAGACTAGAGGTTACCAGGTGGGGAGGAGAATGGATAGTTGCTTTTTCGTGGGTAGAGAATTTCTGTTTGGGATGATGAGAAAACTCTGCAAGTGGTGGTGATGACTGTCACACATTGTGAATGTACTTAATGTCACTGAATTGTACACTTAAAATTGTTAAAGTTATAAATTTTATAAAATTTTATTTTATGTATATTTTATTTATAGTGTTATATTTATGATTTTGTATATTTTATGCACACATAGATGTATTTGTTATGTGTATATATTTTATATGTGTATTTTATATATGCCATATATCTATATATGCATTTTATATATAATACATGTTTTATATATTTTACATATAACATATATTTTATGCATAATACATATACAGAAGGGAGTAAAATACTGCTGGGCAAAGAAAAGAGTAGGTGACAACTGAAATGTAAATGTAAATATAATGTAAATGTATATGTAAATATAGACATTAGCTATAGCTCTAGTGATGAGCACCTTTAACAAATGGTGAACATCTTTGAAGGGGGAACATTCTTATTTTAGGTGTATGCATAATTAGTGGGATATCATTAGCTTTGCTAAATGGAACCAACTTGACTTTCCACGAGAGTCTGATGATAATATATCTGAGAGTCTGAGATGGCAGAATGGCTCTGTGTGCTTAAGAAGGAATACGTCCCCCAGCACAATGCCAGCACATGCTATGTGCTCAGTGACTACCTGTTGAATGACATGCCTCACTTTACCAAAAGTCAACAGCTACACAATAATTTTGCTCTAACTTTCAAGATTATTTATGAGTTGTGTATTTGCACATTTTTGTGTGCAATGCACATTTTTTTTCCCCCAGCCATATGTTTTATAAAATGGAAAGATAATGCAAACCGGCATACTCAGTCAAAGGCACTGGAAATCTATTTTAAATTTGTAGAAATTTGGGAACATGATTCTTTTAGGGAGGTGCACTGCTCCCTGGGATTAGAATAAGACCATTATTGTGATTAACATTTTCAGGCCGCCCCTCTGAACAACCACCCGTCTTTGTATT
Source organism: Neomonachus schauinslandi (assembly GCF_002201575.2). Lineage (NCBI taxonomy): Eukaryota > Metazoa > Chordata > Mammalia > Carnivora > Phocidae > Neomonachus > Neomonachus schauinslandi. The sequence continues at coordinate 177,879,573 of NC_058403.1, read as the reverse complement.
GAATTTATGTCAGGGGCCATCAAGCAAACAGGAAAAGAAGGGTAGAGAAAAAAAGTCTTCAAATTAATTTGAATAAGGTTGGAATAGAAAAAAAATATATAGTCACTTAAATTATTTTGAAGCTCACTTTTTATTGATTGAGTATACAGTAACAAAATTTTTTAAAAAAATATAATAAAGATGTATTGAATATTGACTTTAACAATACATATGTACACATTTTACATTCTTTCAGCCTGGAGGATTTTGCTCCCTCTGTCTCTGTTACTTATTACTTTTAAAATTACAAAGGACAAGAAGAAAAGAACTTTACTATAGCATTTTGAACTGAGTCTAAAGTATGTGGTTGTACATTTGACAGGGAGGACTGCAGATCTTAAGCTTCATGTTAACGAATTGGTACTTTTATTTTTTTATCTTTATTTTTTATCTTTATTTTTTTATCTGTGTTCAAACTATGTGGAATCAGACATTCAGTAAGATGGAGTGGCTTCAGAAAAACTTTATTGATTGATTCATTTAACAGGCATTTGAGGAATTCAAGTATAGACCAACTGCTCCAACTAGCAGGACATGCCCTCTCAGAGCTCAGGTGTGTGTGTGTGTGTGTGTGTGTGTGTGTGTGTGAGAGAGAGAGAGAGAGAGAGAGAGAGAGAGAGAACAATAAAGGACAATCACAATATACTCTACTAAGTGCTATCAGAAGACTAAGCCCCAGGGAGGGTTTCGGGAAGAACAGTCTTTGGAGGGGTAGGGGAAAGCTTTGCAAAGCACGAGTAGCAGGTGCTTCTGGGGGCCATTCACCACCTCTTCTTTGCCCATCTCTGATTCGGTTGCCAGGAAGGGGCTAGCTCTGACCCACTGATGGTGAGTGGTGCCTCTCAGCCTGACTAAGAGCTTTCTCTGATGCATCGGGACCTGGACCTATAGTGCTGAACTGCCCAGGTAGTTGATGCCCCCAGGGGCCACCTCCCACTGATGGGGGAAATGATCACCCACAGGCAGATTCCCAATCACTCCCCCTTTAAAGGAACACATTCTAAGAAACATTCTGTGTGGTTTTCAGATATCCTGGTGTTGCCTACAGCAACAACCTTGACACTGGAGCTTTTTTCACTGTTCCTTCTCTTTCTCAATCTTCCCACTTTGCCCTCCTGCCTCCTGCCATCACTTCCCAAACAAACCACTGGCACTCAAGCGCTGGCTTCAGGCTCTGCTTTTGGAAGAACCCAAACAAAGACAGAATGTGGCAGTTGAGCTGGGAGATGAATGATGTGGGTAGGAGTTAGCTGGGGTTGTTTGTGGGCCAAGGGGCAAGGTATCTTCCACCTGGATGGAGCAGCTGCTCTCAAGTCACCAAGGACTGGGAGCAGTTCTGGGAGGCCTATAAGATGATAGGATGTGTGGGGAGCAGTGGGGAGGTCAGAATATTCTGGGCTAAGGGATCTGGGAAGGTGGAGAGGCCGTAGAGGTCTGCTGGGATCAATCAAGAAAAGCCTTATTAGCATGAGAAGGATTTGGGACTGTCTCCGTCCATGAGGGCAGGTGACATGCTCAGTGGGGATGCCATGCTCAGAGGTGAGAGACAGGAAGCAGGGAATTAGGAGGACTGTAACAGTCCAGGGGAGCGAGGATGGATGAGGGGGCTTCAGGTGTGAATAGGGAAGAGGTGACAGGACAACATGGAGAAATGTGGAAGCAGCAGACCCTTGGTGATGACATGGAGGGCTGAAGGAGACCAAAGCCGAAGTGGTCATCTGGTGTTTGAGCTTGGCAGGTCAAGTGGATGATGGTGCCTCCATATGTAGAGACCTAGTCCCCAGTGTGACGGTATCAGGAAGTGAGGCCTTTGGGAGGTGATTTGTTCATGAGGGTAGAGCCCTCATGAATGCGGCTAGTGGCCTTACAGAAGAACTCCCAGACAGCTCTCCTGCCCCATTCACCTGTGAGAATGCAGCCAGCAGATGGCCATCGATGACCCAGAAATGGCTTTCACCCAACACTCAGTCTTGCTGGTGCCTTGATCTTGTTCTTCTCCACCTCCCAAACTGTGAGACATCAATGTTGTTCAACCCACACCATCTATGTTATTTTTGTTATAGCAGCCCAAACGGACTAAGATACCTCCCTAATGTGGAGGAATGGGTTGTCAGGTAAATTTAACAAAGTTGTTGAGTTCAGAAGTGTGGAGGGATTTGAATGCCATATTAAGACATTTGGTTATATGAACTTGACGTTCCATGTTGGGGTTCTTAGAGATGAGAAAAAAAGATCAGAGAATAGGACTTAGAAAGTTTAAAACAGGGGCACCTGGGTGGCTCAAATGGTTAAGCATCTGCCTTCGGCTCAGGTCATGATCCCAGGGTCCTGGGATCAAGCCCCACATCGGGCTCCTGGCTCAGCGGGGAGCCTGCTTCTCCCTCTCCCTCTGCCTCTCCCCCTGCTCATGCTGTCTCTCTCTCTCTCTCTCTCTGTATCTCTGTGTCTCAAATGAATAAATAAAATCTTAAAAAAAAAAAAGTTTAAAACACTAATCTATTTGCTATGCAGAGAGAGAGTAAGAGAGAGAGAGAGATGGAAGCTGAATAGGGAAGGAGCAAGGCCAAGCAAGGAGATGATCTCATGTGAAGTCTAGCTTCATTCTGGTCCATAAAGTCATTCAGCCTGAGCCCTTTGAATCCTGTATTAATCAGTCACTGGCCATCTGGATGGGGAGGGCTGGGGGTAACCTTCCATGATGGCTAATTTAGAGAATGTTTTTGAATGGGATTAACATCTGAACCCATGAATTTGAGCAAAGTAGATTAGATTGCTCTTCATAATGTGGGTTGGCCGTGCACAATCAGTTGAAAGACTGAATACAGCAACAACAAAAAATCCAGTCTCCCAAGCAAGAGAGAATTCTTCAGCAGATTGCCTCTAGACTTCATCTGCACCATTGTCTCTCTTGCATCTCTGCCTGCCAGTCTTCAGGCTGAAACTGCACCTTCAATGATCCTGGGCCCACACTGCAGATTTAGTCTTGCTAGCCTCCATAACTGTGTGAGCCAGTTCCTTGTAATAAATTTCTTCTATATACACATTCTATTTGTTCTATTTCCCTGGAGAATGTTGACTAACACACCTCCTGGAGGTCTCTGTCTCAGAGGGTGTGGCTCACATTTGCCAAGGGCAAGGTCTCTGCAAAGGTCACAGGTCTAAGCAGCAGCTGGTGGCTAGATGCATCCGAGGGGCAAGGGGGTCTTGATGGAGCACCAATTTGGACGGCCCTTTTATGGAGTGCTTGGAGAATGATGTGGGAATAGATAGCAAATTAAATTTATTTAGCTGCAAGTTAAGTTTATGGCCCTTCACAAATCCCTCCTCAATACTCTGTGAATTCTTGCAGGGCTCCTTTTAGCGACATTTATTTGTGTGGCAGCACGGTATGGCTGTATCAGCTTTTGGGATTTGAAGTCGAAGAGAGATATATGTTCGAATGCCAACTCTTCGCTTATCTGCTGAGCAATATTCACTCATGTCACTTAATTTCTGGGTTTGGATTCCACATCTATATGACATCTATATGTGTTGTGAAGATTAAAATGAAAGCTGATATCATATGGGAAAAGCCAATAAATGTGACCTGCAAGTACTGAGTTCCTCCGTGCCAGGCAGTAGGTTAAACAACTTAAAAGTATTATCAGTTAGGGGCACCTGGGTGGTTCATTCAGTTAAGCATCCGACTCCTGATTTAGGCTCAGGTTGTGATCTCAGGGTTGTGAGATCAAGCCTGACATTGGGCTCCGCGCTGGGCGTGGAGTCTGCTTAAGAGTCTCTCTCCCCCTCTCCCTCTGCCCCCTCCCTGCTCTCTCTCTCTCAAAAAAAAAAAAAAAAAGTTACCAGTTTATATTCTCACAATCATTCCCTGAAATAGATATTATTCATCTTGTTTCGTTACATGGAAACTGAGTTGTAGAAAAGACACATACCCAAGGTCACTGGGCTAGGAAGCCAAAGGAGCTGACACTGTTCCAAGTGTCTATCAGGAAGTAGAGCCCTGACATGGTGTTTGGCTTCTGACACATAGAATTCTAGCTTTGTGACTTGACTGGCACTCCGGAAGCATGAGATCTTGCTCTAGGGACCTGAAATTACAGGTTCCTGCTGTGGGGCTCGTGGCCCCCGGGAATGTTGCAGCAAGGGAGGGGAGAGGTGGGAATGTCAAGGACTCCGGCCACTGCCATGGCATTTTGAGTCCCATGAGGCCAGCGCGCCTTGTGTATTCCCACTGCCTGCCAATCACCTCAACGTGCACAGTGACTGCAAGGGGCGGGGCAGCGGGTCAATGGAAGTGAGAGCAAAATGACACCTCTAAACCCCAGTTTGGTAGGTCATTTTGTTATGTCTTCATTAGGATGGGAATCCCTGGGTTGAAAAGCTCATAAACGGAAAACCTGCTTCAGCTCTAAGTTTTCACAGATTTCAATGATTTGGTCCAAATCCAGAGTCTCGAGACAATAAAAAGGCTGATGAATGTTAACTGAGAAGAACGGCTGAACTCTCAGCGAGCTACTTTGACGGTACCAGAGGCATTTAATTTTCATGGTCTTGCAGTAAATTTAAAGGCAAATTATAAAAGTGAGGCTCGGTTTTGGTAAGGCTCCAATTTATGTGCTTTGGGCTTCTTCTAACTAGACTGTGGGGCTGCCGGCAAAGAAAGTTTAGATTTAAAGATTTTTGCCAGGGTGTCCTGCGTGAAAATTTCCAGCGTTTTGTCGTATTTCCAAAAGGCGTCTCATTGCATGCTCCTGGGCCTCATATTATTCACAGGTTTGGAAAGTGGGCCGTGGCTTCTGGAAGGTAGTATTTTAATGAGCAAGTGCTAAAGTGAGGGACCAATTCACTTCGTCTAGTGTATTTAGGGAAATCACTTCGGATCTGTTTCGGTGTTAAAATTTACTTCTTGCTGTAGTTTCATGGTTTGACTTTTGAAGGAGAACGAGGCCGGCAAGGGTATGCATACCGATGAAGACCTCCAAGTCTCGGCTTCTTCAGCTGCAGCTTGTGATGTTAGTAACTATCTCAGGGTGCTGTTGGACAGAATCAATTCCGTAATGATTGTGAAGCCTTAATGAAGTTGCTGCCACATGTTAAGTATTCATAGAGTAATCATTAACAGGAAAAATCCCTCTATAACAGGTTGAGCCGAATCGCTTGTAATCCAGGAGACTGAGAACGAGAACCATCTGTGGGTTTCTACCTGGACAGTGGTTGGGCTCAGGTATGGGATTGAATGGCTCTGAATAAGGTGGCCTTTCAAGGAGAGAAAATGGATTTCCTGTCTCCTCTGAGTTTTAGCCAACTCTGAAAAGGTGGAGGAAGAGTTTCATGGTGTATCCTGTTCCGTTTTTACAACTGGTTGCATACATCTCTCATTTGAGGGTTCAAATGGGTAGTTTAGGAGAGAAAATGAAAGTCTATGTTCTTGAAGGCCAATTTGGGAGTGCAAAGCTGGGATTTGGGATCTCATTGGAAAGTGTGCGTTATTGAAATTTCTGAAATGAGCCCTTCTAATATGACCTCAAGCTAATGTGTGGGTGTGTTTGAATAACAGCTTCAAGTAATTTCTTCCAACTGTGCCTCCTAAGCTACCCAAGATAAAAGTATTGTTTTTCCCATGGATGGTGGAATTGTCAGGAAGGTAACAAATTGCCCCAGACTTTTGTTGGTGAAACAGAATTCAAGCTTATTTCAATTGTTTTGGACTTAAAAAAAAAAAAGAAAGAAAGAAACAACAACCCTTCAGAGACAACTGATGTGAAGATACCGTGTGCTTGCCAGGGATTCTATATATGACAACGCGCTGGGCTCCAATCTCAGCCTTATTTTTCTCTTCCCTCTGCCCCCACCCACCTTCTCTCACCAGACAGAATAGGTGAGGAGGTTGAGCTGTAGATTTCATTTCTCCTGTTTTGCTGCTTGTGAAGTCTGCCAACAGAATCCACCTTGACAAAGTCAAGGACTATGCGTTTAATGTTGAACTGAGTGAATAAATTATGCATGAAATTGTGCCGGAGTCTCTAGTGTGCACAATTGCTTCTTTTGATATGAAAGGTTAATTCAGAAAGGAGTCCAAAATAGCTGGAAATTGTGGGGATAAGTGGATAGTATTCACTGTTGTGAGCTCTTATTACTAGAAATTGCATTCCCTCTCTGGCTTCCCCGGAGATTTCGCTTTGCCAGTGAATATAAACTGTACTCAATAGAATAGCATTTAGGAGTAACAAGAGTGTATGTCCACACACAATAAAATATTCTAATGGTGTTTTAAAAAGAAGTTGTACTTTTTCATGTATATCATGCACCCCAAGGAAGAATTTCTATTGCATTTAGGTCAAGAACAAGGCATATCAAACGTAATGAGTTTTGAGCATATATGCATTGCAAGGGGCTGCCTGGGACTCCCATTTCAGAGCCCGGGCTGGTCATGCCACTGATTAGTTATGCAAGCCTGGTTTCCGATAAAGCCCAAAATATCCTTGCTTAAAAGAAGGAACAGCCCCCAATTGTTTTATCACTACATCTTACACATCCAGCTTTAATTTAATCTTTGGTAAATTTATGAAGCTCTTCAACCTGTTTCTCTTAAATGTCCTTTTTACACACATCCTTATATCATTTTTATGTTAGTTCATTATTTCCAGCAGAAAAACGTAGTTGTCTGGAAAGCTAAATTTTACTTAAAATACACATACACATATTTTTGGAGCTTGTTAGAGACTCCTTTTTGTGTTTCCATCACAAGGGAACAGAATTGTGCCACCAGACTGTGGAAGTTGTTTATTTTTGTCCCTCTTATGTACATTTTCAGAAACCATCCCCTTCTTAATCTCCACTGGGGACTGGTAGTTTTTTTTTTTCTCTAATTATAAAGTGATCTCATTTCTGACCTGGGGTAGTTTTTAATTTTAATTCCCGGCTTGTGTTTATAAACTGTTCCACTATATTATCCTGTTGGGAACATGGAGAGAAAGATTTCATTCCTTTGTGTTGGTTTTAACAATTAGGTATTCACTTGGTGTCTTACGATGTATTTTGGGGGAACCAAAGATGCATTTTTTATGTCGATTTTTTACCTTCTGTGTTTCTCTTATCTATATATTTCACATTAGCGATAAAACTTTTACAACCCTGGATGAGTGACAGTGAATAGAGGTAGTATTATTAAAAATCTAACAGAAGTGAACCAAATTGATACGGTTACCTTTTTTTAGGTATTCTTTTTTGTTTCTAATGTTTATGTGAAAAAAGATACAGAAATCTTGGCATAGGGAAGATATTCCTACAGATTTTGGCAGATGCTGGGTTAGAATAAAGTAGTTGCTCAAACATCAAGGTGCCGATGGGTTGTTGTTTTTTTTTTTTTTTTTAAGTGTTATTTTGTTACTTTATGGCATTACTAAGGAGCATTTAAAATGACCAATCCTTCCCCTCCTCATTAATGACAAGAGTGTTAAGTTTCTTCTGCTGTCTGTGACTCATGAGTCTAAGTTCTGGACAGCAAATTGGCAAAACGGCCTCTTGTCACTGGAAGTTGTTCCTTCTGCACAGTGAGAATAATCTGTGCCTGAGGGATTGCAAAAAAAATTTTTTTTCATGTGAACCTGAATGCCCCAGGCTAACACTCAACAATTAAGTCACAAGGCAGTATGGAACTGTGTGTAATATTCCGATGACTTGATTACAGGGATGTCTACCCCTGTGATACTAGATTTGATGCATTTAAAATGTTTCGGGCCAACTAAAGATGCCTTTTTTGATGCAGATTGAAATGCCTCCAGCAGATCAAACTGAAAAGTCATTGAATAAACAACTCTGTAGCACTAAAGACAGGGATTGAAGGGAGAGAAGGTGCTGATTAGTGTCTAAGTATCTTTTACACAATTCTGCAAGATGAACTAAATAGAATTTTTCATAGAATTATGTGACATACACACACATTCACAAATAAAACAAAACCGAAGATCTTTTAAGAGACGTTCAATCTAGCATTTATGTACATTTATATATGGATATAAACACATTTACATACACTTATATATGTATACAAATGGTTTTACATATATTTATATATGATATACATATTACATGTATACATGTAATGGTTTTACACATGAATAAATTACTTTTACATATAAAACAAAGAATTTTAAATATCATTTTAAATACGTCTTAATTCTAATGACATTGAAAACAGCTTATACAAAAGAAAAAATGTAATTTTTCATACTTTCAGGTTGTGGTGATTTGAAAAAGTGGGAGCAGTAGATCTTTTTTTTTTTAAAGATTTTATTTATTTATTTGAGAGAGAGAATGAGATAGAGCATGAGAGGGGGGAGGGTCAGAGGGAGAAGCAGACTCCCTGCTGGGCAGGGAGTCTGATGCGGGACTTGATCCCGGGACTCCAGGATCATGACCTGAGCCGAAGGCAGTCGCTTAACCAACTGAGCCACCCAGGCGCCCGGGAGCAGTAGATCTAACCAAAGTGAAATGTATATCTTTAGGTCATCTACAGTGTCTCTTCCGATAGCACCTGTGTAACATTCCTCATAAAGAAAGTTAATGACAAAAAAAAATACAGCTTCTATAAATTTAAAGATCACATTTAAGTGTATCATTTAAATATGTTATTTAAAACTACGGTGACAGAATGTTCACTTTTACCCCAGACATTTTTGCAGGCAAAGAATCACCCAAAGAAACAATTTAGAAGCAAATGGAGAATCTTTTCCACAAGTAATTAATACCTTTAAAAGCATGTTTGAAATAATTAGTTAAGAGAATCAATCTCTTTTAAAAGCCTCCAAGTCCCCAGAGGCCCATTCAATAGCACACACCTGCTCACCAACAGTCCAATACCCCGACACCATCAACATTTTCTTTATCCACCCTCCTTTTTCTTGAGGGAGGGGAGAGGAGATACACATTTTCTTAAAAATTTATACATCCCCTCCACCCCCAAGGCCCCAAAGCATGATGCATTCAATCTTCATTATGAGGTGACTAGTGAATATTTAAAAGCTTGGGTTTAAAATTGCATGTATTAAATGCGCATAAAATGAATATATTGTTTGTGAAATATTAAACACGAGTACTTTCTTCCCAGTTGTTAAGCACAGATATGGTCCTGCCATGCACTCATGCTGTCTTGGGAAAATCGGGGGCTTTATTAGCTTTTCTTTAAATCATACAAATTATTCCTTTTAACAATAAATGATCTTGTCTTTTGGTAAGTTTCCTTGACAAAACAAAACATACAAAAACATCTGTAAGTTAACCAGAAATGCAAGGAAAATGTAACTCTTGTTCAGAAGCGATTTATCTTTTTAAGCATCACTTGGCGATATAAAAGGCAATTCTTAAAATGCAAGTAATCTTTAGGAAAAATATTATGAAAGGCCTTTATTAGTATTCCGTTGTGTTGTGTTAGCATCCATTTCATGGGAAAGATGTTTCATTTTAACAAGATCCTCTGCCGCAAGAAAATTAATTTTTTTTCTTCTTTGGCACAGCTCCGATCTTTTTTTTTTTTTGCTTTCCCCTCCCAGTGGATGAAATGATCAGAGTGGAAAACACATTTTTATGAAATAGCAAATTTACAGGTGACTGTGACCAGTGAAAATATTTGAAGTTAAACAATAAAAATCAAGTGTTTGATGCGGCTCTTCTTGGTGAACAGTGTGGAGTTCTGCTGACTAGTTACACAGAATGGCCATCTACCTCAGCTCGTGAGGGAGCTCATTTTAATCCACTAATGTTGCGTATTGATTCTGGAAGATTTGCAATGTGATACCTGCGATAGGTATTTTTGCAGCTGGTGCTAACTGTATCCAACACTAATATTTACTTAATTATTCATTATGTTCTTATACTTTCCAATTTTTAGGTGTAAAATTTGATATTTGAAATACTTTAAAAAAACAGCAGTTTTCCTACTATTTAGAAATCTCGGAGAACTATTTCTTTCGGTTGCAGTGTGTGTTGGTTTCCTATGGCTGTTGTAACACATGACCACAAATAAACAGTGTAAAGTGATTATCTTACCATTCTAGTTCTCACTGAGCCAAAATCAAGGTGTTGGCAGGACTGTGTCCTCTCTGGAGGCTCTAGGAGGTTGTTTGTTTCCTTGTCTTTTCCAGCTTCTAGAAGCTGTCCACATTCTGTGGCTCGTGGCCCTTTCCCCCATCATCAAAGCCAGCCATGTTACATCCCTGGGACCCTTCTTCCGTCCGTGGTCACATCTCTCTCTGCCTCTCCCCGGAGCAGGAGAAGGCTCTGGTGAAGGACTCATGTGCTGAGGTTGGGCCCAGACAGATAACCCAGGCTTGTCCCCCGTCTCAAAGTCCTTCCCATCTGCCAAGTCCCTTTTGCAAGGTAAAGTAACATGTTCACAGGGTAGGATGCAGACATCTTTGGGGGATGGTCATTCTGCCTCCAGGAGCAGAAAGAGGAGGAAAGTCAACAGCAACAGTAGTGGCTGCCATTTATTTTATTTGAGGCCTCTTTTGTGCCCTTTACAAAAATGACCATGTATGATACACAACAGGCACTCAACAAGTATTTGCTGAGTAAATGAATGAAAGGTTGGTTGACTCTCATCTTTTTTCTTTTTTTTTTTTTTTTAAAGATTTTATTTATTTATTTGAGACAGAGAGAATGAGAGACAGAGAGCATGAGAGGGAGGAGGGTCAGAGGGAGAAGCAGACTCCCCGCCGAGCAGGGAGCCCGATGCGGGACTCGATCCCGGGACTCCAGGATCATGACCTGAGCCGAAGGCAGTCGCTTAACCGACTGAGCCACCCAGGCGCCCCGACTCTCATCTTTTTTCATCAGGTGCCATTATTTGGAGCATTTAGCAGAAGTGGGAGGGCACTTCAGGGTTGGTCACTAGCAGAGAAATGGGGACATTTTACAGGAGTTTACTGATCGGGATAAGTAAGTCCAGAGCTTGGTGTCAGGTTTTGCCAGAGGTGTGGGGGGTGTACTAACTTACAACTAAATGTCACATGTTGGAATGAAGGCGCTGTTCACACTCAAAGGTCCGAGTGCAAACCTGGTTGCCTGTTCCCTGATGGAAATAGTCAGCGTGACTCAGAGGATTCCTTCAACCCTGTGGAAAGCACAGGGAGGGGACAAGACAAAGCTCTGTGCACACAGGGCACCAGACATCATCTGGCCTCCTGGATGATTCTTCTTGACCACAGTCAACAGAGTTGTGAAGCTTCTTGTAACTCCCGAGGATTGGCTGGCAGGAACCTCGTGCTTCTCCGAGAGTAAGCAGAGCACACAGCTGCCTTTGCTTCTACTTCAGAGATGGAAATCTGAGGTAGAAAAGTGTTGGGTTTGGGACCATAAGATCTGCATTCAAATCTTGCATAACTGGGTGACATCATGTATTTGTAAATTATGATGATAATATCCACCTTATGGATCAGAGAAAAGGATTAAGGATATCTTTAGAAGGCTTTTTAGGACAGGAACAACATAATAGGCACTCCATAATTAGCAGGTCTCCTTGTTAGTGTTATTATAAAATTGCTCAGCCAGCTTCTAATTTTGCCCATAATGTGTTATTCAAAAATATCATTCATCTCAGATAATTAAGAGGCTTAATTGGTTAAGAGTTTAGGCTCTGGATTTATTCATCCATTTACTCATTCATTTTTCCACACATTCCGAAGTTTTCTATTACTGATGACTCACCGTGTGATGGGCCGCAAATACAATACTGAAGAGAACAGATGTTGTCTCTTGCCTCATAGTACTTTCAGTCTAGTGGGAGGGAGAGGCCATTAAGTAAATAAACAGATTAAAGTTCATATCCTGGTGCTGTAACTTATCTGCTGTGTGGTCCTGGGAAGATGACTGAACCTCTCTGAATCTCTATTTCCTCATCTGTGCCTGAGGTTAATAGGACTTCACTTGAAAGATTAAATTACATAATGCACATAAATGTTTAGCATAGTCCTTGGCACATGAGAATTATTCTTTTGTAATTTTTAAAAATTTTTATTTTTTCATTTACATTTTTTTTTAGAGAGAGAGAGAGAGTGCCAGCAGGTGGGAGTAGCAGAGGGGAAGAGAGAGAATCTTAAGCAGGCTCCATGCCCAGCATGGAGCCTGATACAGGGCTCTATCCCATGACCTGAGTTGATCATGATCACGACCTGAGTTGAAATCAAGAGTTGGATGCTTAACCGACTATGCCACCCAGGTGCCCCTCTTTTGTAATTTTTAAAATGATTATTTAGTACCTAAAGAAGACGTGGTACTATTTTTGATGAGGAAGTTATACCCTTTACAGGGAAAGCACCAAATAGCAATAAACGTTAAAAAACAAAAAGTGAGGCTTTGTCCTAATCTTCCCTCCCTGATTCCTCATGCTCAGCATTTCAGGGAATACTACTACTTTTAATACTCTTGCTCCTACACCTATATCTATTCATACGATTGCTATTTCTACTAATACTTCCTTTTACTAAGGTTTTGCTCAATCACATTATGATATTTAATCCACAGCACGGCCTGTAGTGTGTATTAGGTGCTGTTACAGAACCCATTTCACTGCTGAGGGAATAGAGGCAAGAGGGTGAACCTAGATCTCCATCAAGGGGGTGACAGGCCAGAACTCTAACCCCGATGGTATGACTCTGGGTCCATCATGAGTTAGAAGGAGGCAGGATTTGGGACAACTTTCCAGTGAGGTAAACTTCGTGGTGGGGGATGATGTGAAAATGGAAGAGGAATATAGCCCTGAGATTTTACATTGCTGCTCTAAGAGATAACAGACAGCATTCATTTGCTCCTATGTTCATTATTTGATCAAACTCTAAATGCCTACCAAGTCCTGAATGCTCAGGGAGTGCTCCGTCCTCGGTGGGGGCAGGCAGTGACTAGGAACCCATTGTAAGATAAAGTGTGATGCCTGGTCTACCAGAGGTCTGCCCATGCGGTGCTCAGGAAAGTTCAGGACATCTCATCTAGCTTCGGGTGGCCAGGAGAGGTCTTCCAGAGGAAATAAGTCCTGAGGAAAATTCAAGATTGCTTACTAGAGCCTCAGAAAGTTATTTAGTAAGATATGCAGGTGAATGTATATCGTAATAGTTGAATGTATAGACTCTGGAGTTAAAACTGCCTACGTTCAGGGCTCAGTCAGTAAAGCGTCTGACTCTTGATTTTGGCTCAGGTCATGATCTCAGGGTTGTGGGGTCAAGTCTCCATCGGGCTCCATGCTCAGCAAGGAGTCTGCTTGTCCCTCACTCTCTGCCCTTCCCCCCGTTCGCACACTCTCTCTCTCAAATAAACAAATAAATAAAATCCTAAAAAAAAAAGAAAAAAAAAACCCTGCCTACTTTCAAACCCTGTCTCTGCCATTTTCTCACGTTTAGACCTTTTCCTCATGAAGCCCTTGGAGCCCTCATCTGAAAAATGGGAACAATAAACGTCCCTCTTTTACTTTGGATTGTGGTGAGGACGCCATACAAAGCTGTTGGCACGGTGCCTGGTATATGGTAAATGCCAACACAAGTGAGCATTTGTTATCACTGCTCTTGTCATTGTCATCATTAGCATCATTATTGTCATTGTTTTTTAAGAAACCTGAAATAGCATGACAGGTAACAAAGGGATTATTTTGGTGGTTGCTGCCAAATTATCAAGAAACACAGTTCATTGGTCTTAATTTTTAAGGCTGGAAAAATTTCAGACAGTTTATAAGTCCCTGTGATCTTATACAAATATATATTCCTGGAATTGATGTGTGCAAAGGGCACAGTTTGTTTTTACCTCTGTTGAAAATGTGCAATGACATAATGTAACCCTTTAAGATAACAGAAGCCAGCTGCCCCATTCATATTTAAATATGAGTCACCTTCCAGGGAGACTTGCAAGATTCTATGTGCCAAGCTGGAAAAGTAAAAGTCTCTAGCAAGGCAGGAAAGAATAAATTCACACTTGGAAGTTGGTATTATAGGCTCGCGGCCCCATCTCGTCAATTCCTTTATGGAGCAGCAAACGGCACCTAGTGGCCAGAGGGAAGAACTGCAGCACCCTGGGCATCCTGGTCCGTATTTTCGAAGCATAGAACCCTCTTCACATTCGGGGAATCAATTCCACTTGATTACAAATATTTTATGTAGATGGCACACATGCCCAGGCACAAACATAATCTGCTGTAATGACTTTTAAAAAACACAGTGTCGTTATTTTTTAATTCCCCCCCAAGACCTTGGGATTGGGTTGGCCAACCACTTCCAATGTCTTCCAGTTCAGCAGAGCAGGTGTCAGAAGAAAAGTGAAGACTAGATTCTTGACAATAAGTACAACAAAAGGAAGGCCTGAAATTTCAAATAATGTGTGTCTTCGTGAGTGTTTGCAGAGAGCCCATCAGAAAGAGGAAGCCTGTAGGTGGTCCTTGGGAACAACATTTAAAAATTAATTACATATGTAAATTGAATTGACACATTGACAGTTGGATGAGGTTAGAAGGTTGGTTTGAAGGAACGATAAACTGCTAATTAGGGTTCCCCTCACGGCTGAATCAGATTTGCTATGGGTCTGTGTCTGTGAACTTTTACCTGAATAATTCAGTGATCAATAATCAAGTCTGGTTGAATCAAAACCTGGAAGTCAGTTCAATTTAGGTAGCTTTGGATAGGCTGTGGCTTATCTCTTGTCCCATAGAGTAGAGCACATCACGGAAAACAATCATGCTCATCCGGAATGACAGTGGACACGACTTTCAGGAATAGAGTAAAACTGTTAGAGAAGGCAAAACAGCAAGTATAAGGTGAACTTGAAGTTTACCTTTCAATAAAATCTTTTGGAGGGCAGTTTGGCTATCTGGCTCCTATACTTTGATTTCTACTCAACTTCTACAGAGTTAACAACATAATTCAAGATGTACATAAGGATTTAACAATGAAGATGTTCAGAGTAGCATTGTTTACTTTAATTAAAATGGAAAATAATATAAATATTTACAGCAGGTGATTAAGTAAATTATAAACACCCTCACAAGCATAGATTCTTGTGCTGTTAAAGGAGTTGTTCAGAGTTATATGTGTGGACGTATGAAGATCTGTATATTACTAAATGAAAAATAAAGCAGTAGATCTGATCTTGATTATATTAATGATTCCATTTAATTGGTATCTTTTTATACAATATTCTTTAGATTAAAAAAATTTTGGAAGGTCTCTCCTATTTGACTTCTTTCCATTTCTATTAACTTAATTACTAAATTAGTTTGGTGGAGTTTTAATGTTTGATTTCTTAGCTCTGTAAAAAGTAGTATTTACTTTTATAAAGAGAGTTAAAAATATATAACCTATTTATTTTCTTAACTCAATAACTAGTTATTTATAAGAAAAGCAAAAAAATTATTACCTGTAAGAATATTCCTACTTTCACAATGTCCCCGTAATAAGCTGGGTCTCTTATGTGTTCTTGATGGCCAATCTAATATCGGCATGACTCCATTACAGAGTCAAGAAATAATATTTTGAGGGCTCCTGGGTGACTCAGTCATTAAGCGTCTGCCTTCGGCTCAGGTCATGATCCCAGGGTCCTGGGATCGAGCCCTGCATCGGGCTCCCTGCTTTGTGGGAAGCCTGCTTCTCCCTCTTCTACTCCCCCTGCTTGTGTTCCTTCTCTCGCTGTGTGTCTCTCTCTGTCAAATAAATAAATTAATTATATCTTTTTTTTTAAAAAAAAGAAATAATATTTTGTAGGAGTAAATGACAAAGAGGCACCCCTAAATCTGCTTGAGTAAAACCCATCTTACGCCTCTGTCCCCTGTTACCCCACCGGCTTCCTGCAGTTATAGAAGAAGTTGGGAGAGTAAATGATAAATGGTGTCATATTATCATAAATCCCGCCTCCATTAATTGTGTAGGAAGAAACATTTTATAATTTCTTTATTTTAAAGATTTTATTTATTTATATGAGAGAGAGAACACAAGCGGGGCAGGGAGGAGCAGAGGGAGAAGCAGACTCCCCACTGAACGCAGAGCCTAACGTGAGGCTCGATCCCAGGACCCTGAGATCATGACCTGAGCCAAAGGCAGATGCTCAACCAACTGAGCCACCCAGGCGCCCCTCATTTTGTAATTTCAGTAACCAATTTCATTACATTGCCTTTCTGTTGTTATATAGTACCAACACTGGATACATTCTGGGAATCTGGGAATGCCATTCCACCTTGCATAATTTGGTGAAAGACATTTTAGGATGATTCTGGCATTAATATTACCTGTGAGGCTTCATATATGCATGTATTGTGGGCCGGGATTTCTCATTCTTGGCACTACTAACATTTTGGGTTGAATCATTCTTTATTGTAGAGGGCTGTCTTGTGCCCTGTAGGATATTTAGCAGCATCTCTGGCCTCTACTCACCAGATGCCTCATCTGTCCCCTCTTGAATTTCTGACACTCAAAAACGTCTCCAGAAATTGCCAAATGTCACTTGGGGGGAGGAGGCAAAATTGGGCTCCCCCCCCGCATTGGAGAAGCACTGGCTTAGCCTGATATATATGCACGGTGTTAGTGGGTGTTATTTTGGGGTGGTGAGAACACGAATGATATCCCCCCTTCTGTCTGCTTATCTTATTTAATTTTTATATGTTGATGTGTATTACTCTAATTTTAGAAAAAAGGTCAAAAGACAAAAAAAATGAGTCACAGCTCTGTAAAGCAGAATATATAGTGTTAGGTTCTTATGGTCCTTGGTCTTGTAGAGAGCTTTGCAGTGTGCCCTTACCTTCACACACACACGGCATCCTTTTGGAGTGTTCCGATATTATGAAGGAGGTAAAAAGGGATTATTACCTTCCTTTTTTACAGATACAATGCAGAGGTCTAGGTTAACGCTATCCAAGTGGTTAAATAACAGAAGTTGGACCACAGCTCTGGATTCCTTAATTACATTAATCACTGGCTGGGAGCCCATAGCCTTTTCTATGTGTGACATGTAGGTGTGGCTCTGAGTTGTGTTTGCCCCAGGGACTGGTATGCAAAGCACTGTGGTTGTGTGGATGATTTAATGGGGCATTGGAATTGGCAAATAGCAGAGCAGAAAGGCCAGGCATCTCCCCATTAAAGATGCAAACACTGGGGGGTCTCACATGGATGCTTATTTCCCGGACTGAACTCCCACACAGAGTTCCAAGCCACCTTGAGGTTTTTAGTACACAAGGAGACTGACAAGTGTCAGTTTTGTGAGTTCTTTTCTATGAAATCCTTTATGGACTCTGCTTCTCTGTCCTGGATGCATATTTATTTTGAGACATTTTAATGGAATTAATTCACCTACTTCCAAGGGAAGCAGGCCCTTCCAGGGCTCCCTTTATATTAAGTTTCTGGGGTTCTCCCTCTCTTTTTTTTTCATTGGTGCATTTCCTCTGGTTCTATTAACATAATGGGAATTAGGCATGTGCATCGACTGGTGCCCATCCCCGTATGCTGGGAATTTAATTTCTCAGTCTAGGTGTGTCTTGGATAAGGCACAGTAATTATTATTACCCATTAATATCAGAGTGCACAAAAATACCCTGAGAAGTAAATATTTAATATTTCACACTCATTGCCCTTTTTTAGTTTTTAATTTACTGTGTGCATCGCAAGCAAATTGCATGTGTTCTCTTCTGCCCGTCTTAAAATTAAGCTCTTTTAATTTTGAATAGCATCTGGTTGTCAAACGCACACCATTTTATTTTCTTACACTGAGTATTGAGCATTCTGGCATATCTGAAAAGGAGTCAACATACAGATAGAGGTGAGTGTAAGGAATCTCATTTCAGATTTTAATTTTAGTTTCAATTTTAAGAGCATTAATACCTCACCCCAGTGACTATACTTTTAATTTAACCCACTGTGGCTGCATTCTCACATTTCAAAACTGACAAATGAATGGGGAGGAGGGGAAGGCTTTATGTAGTGTTGGACTTGGCATAACTCCTTTAAAAGCAACATTACCCATCTCTGGATCTTGGAATGCGTTGCAAAGAAGAGAGCCCAGCACATAATTTGGTTCTCCAAATAATTCTTGAACTAATCAAATCAATCTGTGCCTCATAACTCCTCCATCCCCCTCTTGGCTTCCTTGTCTGTTGATTTCACATCTTCTCTTGTTCTGCCCTTGGGTTGACCTTCAAATCTGACCATTTGTCTTCAGGGTCATGACTTTCTGTTCGATCGGTGGCTTACTGTAAGGCGTGGCTATGGTCATCACTTATGTCATCAGTAACCCCCAAAACTAAAGGATGGGTTCCAATCACCCATAATTTCTGTCAGCTTAGATTTAGGATTGCAGACTCAGTTGTGTCCAAGAGCCAGGTAGATAGTGTAGACATGTGGAGTGAGCGGTGGGCAGGACAACAGGCAGTTGTGAGGACCGTATCTGGAGCATGCGAGACCTGTATAAAAGGGGGAGTGGTGCTCTGTTCCTGCTCAGTGTTGCTATTCCAGAATGTGTACCCAGAGTGGCTAGGTATTTTCATTAAGAGAAAAGTCAGAAATCTAGACTTTGGGTTGAAATATCTCTATTTCCAAATGTGACAATAAGTTCCTAATTTTAAAAAAATTCTATTGCATAGCTGTCAAGGAATTTTTAAATTTGACTGGATATTTGATGGTGTTAAGAAATTACTGTTTACATTTTTGCTTAATTTGATATTGGTATTATAGTATGTTTTTTAAAAAATGTCCTTCTAGATGAATGATGCCTTGTGTAAGATCTGCTTCAAAATGGTCCAGAGAGGGGCGCCTGGGTGGTTCAGCGGGTTAAGCATCTGCCTTCGGCTCAGGTCGTGGTCCCAGGGTCCTGGGATCGAGTCCTGCATCGGGCTCCCGACTCAGCGGGGAGTCTGCCTCTCCCCCTGCTCATGCTCCCTTCCGTGCTCTCTCTGGTGTGCTCTCTCAAATAAATAAATAAAATCTTTAAAAAAAGAAAATGGTCCAGGGATTTAAGTGGGAAGGTGGATATAAATTAAACAAAAGGTGTAAATAAAGCAACATTGACCATGAGTTGATAATTATTAAGGCTGGATGATGGATGAATATATGTATATTTAAATTTGTGTATGTTTGAGGTTTCCACAATAAAGAGTTAGTTAAAAAAATTTAAAAACATGGCCATAGGCCAGATTTGACCTTAGGAGTTGACCTGCTGGAATTGTCTCTGACCCAGAATGTTTCTGTACATATCCCAATCTATTTATGTTTTCACTCTGTACTATATTTGGTTATAGCATTTTTAAAACTTTGTCACAAACATACTGCTCCAATGCTTTGTGAGCTGTTCCCTCATTCCAGAGTTCTTGAACTTCTTTGAACAAGTGCGTGTTCATCTCACTTACTTGTAAATTTTTTTTTTTTTAAAGATTTTATTTATTTTTTTGACAGAGAGAGACATAGCGAGAGCAGGAACACAAGCAGGGGGAGTGGGAGAGGGAGAAGCAGGCTTCCCGCAGAGCAGGGAGCCCAATGTGGGACTCGATCCCAGGACCCTGGGATCATGACCTGAGCCGAAGGCAGACGCTTAACGACTGAGCCACCCAGGCGCCCTTATTTGTAAATTTTTAAAAAGATTTTATTTATTTATTTGAGAGAGAGAGAGAGAGCACATGAGCGGTTGGGAGGGGTAGAGGGAGAGGGAGAAGCAGAAGCAAGCTTCCCACTGAGCAGGGACCCCGATGCGGGGCTCCATCCCAGGACCCTGGGATCATGACCTGAGCCGAAGGCAGACGCTTAAGCAACTGAGCCGCCCAGGCACCCTATTTGTAAATTTTTAAGCCTCCAATCATATTCCCTTGAGCTTTCATCCTTCTAGAAGATTTTTAGTTTCTCATTTTTCTCTCCTCATATAACAGTTCTCAAATTTATCAACATGCTTTTCAGACACCTCTCTCTTTTGATCCATTGTGCTTTTTTTATGGTGTGTGGGATTTTGTGCAAATTTCAAATGTGTCACGTGTTGGGAAGAAAAGAGAGATTTATTTCCCTTTTAATTTTGTCACCCTTCTTACCTATTTTTCCTTTCTTTTCTTCAGGACATGAATCTGCCCATTTATTCTTCCCTGTTTAGACTGTGAACTCTTTGAGGACAATTATGGTTTGTCACCCCAGTGTTGGGCCCATGGCTGGTGCATAGACAGCCTTTCATTATTCAGAGATACTTACTGAGCCCCTTACTCTGCGGCAAATTTTTTCTTCTTTTCTTCTTACTTTTCACTGCTTCAACTCCACTTCTTTGCTAAAGGTGAGGTCTTACTCTTGTGAAAAAGGAGAGTAATAATCCAATTATTCTTTGGGCAATTTCTGTGTTCTTACTCTCAGGTTCTATATGGGCTGACCAGAGACCCATTTATTGACTAGTTTTGTTCCCTCATTTTCTTTCCTCTTCTCCTTCTTAAGCAAACCTCAAGGTGACAGATGAAGGGCTCCTTGGAATTTCTTTTGCTTTTTACCAGTCTTTAATTTTATAACCTGCCTCGCCAAGCTCTCTTCCTTTGTTTTCTTATTCAACAAAGTTTATTGAGCACCTATTATGTGTCAGGCACTGTTCTAGACTGTGAGGATCTGGTAGGAAATAAAACAGACAAAAATCTCTGCCTTAAATTAATGAGGAAGATAGAGAAAAACTGGATTTCAAGCCATGAAAAGGATTCAGTAGCTTCTTAAAACCTGTGTCTATTCATCAACAATTATGGTATCTTTCATATTTTCTATGCTTGTTTTCTTTTTGAATACATTTATTTCGAGAGAGCTTTTCCCTCTTTTCCTCTTTTCAAGCCCCCATCAAAGTTTTACATATGGTCTCTCTCTCTCTTCATTGAACATGTTAATGGAAATATACTATCCAAGTAGGAAGTGATGGAATAAAATAAAGTTCAGTAATAGTATAATTCATAGCATATCTATAAAAATGTTTCTATTTCACATCCAACACTTTTATTAAGTGTTAAGATACAGTGTTATTTGAATTAACAAAAAATGCTCATTCATGTTAGGAGATAAACAGCCCTTATCCATGTATGCGGGGGTTCGATCCTTATCAGTTGTAAAACTGATAAGTATATAACTTATCAGTTATTAGGCGGGGTTCGATCCTTATCAGTTGTAAAACTGATAAGTATATAACTTTTCCACTGACAGGAGGCCATATTTTGAGGTCAAAGTTAACTGGTGCTAAATTGAATAAAAGCCTTATCTATAGAAACAAACTAGTTAAAAACTATGGTGGCATTTAGTCGACTGACCAGCTATGAAAGTAGTCACATCCAGAGAAAATATCGATCTGTAAAAAATACCTTATCTGTTTGTGTTCCAGAAAAAAGGCAGGCTGGAATTTATGTAGATGATAGCCAGAGATCTGCCCAAAGAGAAAAAATATATAATTTCTTAATACTCCTACTAAATTACATCAGAGCTCTTCCTTTCTATTATTTTGTCGCAAAATGACTCTGCCCAATTTGAGTCAAGCAAGAATGCAGAATAAATTTTATGGATGATTTTTAATTTTTTATTGAGGAGGCTGATAACAGTGAGTTCCTTAAATACACCCTTCTTTTCTATCTTCTTCCCTCTCTCATTGAATGTTTATTTATGTTTTTAAGGTTATCTGATCCTAAAAGGGTGGAATATTTTTAATTCATTTTGAAAGAATGTTTCCATATACATTCTTAAAAATTTTGGATTATTCTTGTAGGACTTTAACACAACACTAAAAATTTGGCATCTGTAAGCATAATTCAACGAAGAATTGTCTTTGCCTTGTTTGAGGACATTTAGTTTTGAAATAACAGCATTAGAGTCTTTTGAAAATAACAGAACATGAACAGAAAATTATTTCCCTTGGAAAAAACTGTAGCTAATTTTTCCTTTGGCTGATTTGCTGCTGAAATCACACATTCGTATAAATGCCAAGCTATACATATGCATATACATATGTATATGGATGAGCACGTGTATGTGTGTGTGTGCGTGCATGCGCGCACGCGTGTGTGTGTATGTATGTAAAATTCCACTCTACAACCATGGTATAAATTGGAGAATTTGTCTTTTTAAATTAACAGTCATTCAAATACAGGTCAGGAAGTAATGCAGAATGTTGGTGTTGCTAGCACATT
Organism: Neomonachus schauinslandi; assembly: GCF_002201575.2. NCBI lineage: Eukaryota > Metazoa > Chordata > Mammalia > Carnivora > Phocidae > Neomonachus > Neomonachus schauinslandi. The sequence continues at coordinate 177,857,402 of NC_058403.1, read as the reverse complement.
TCATCCAAGATTTCAATTAATTAAGTTTTACAATTCCCCCATGCAGTGGGCAAATACTATCATTATCTCTGCTTTATTGATGGAAAATCTGAGAGTAAAATCTTGCTCAAGGTCACACAAGATCCAAGCCCTCAGAGCCAAAGTGAAAGGGAAATTTGAGACACCTATTTGATATTTCAGTTGAAGGTAAGTATTTGTTGAATGAATAAAATATACATATTAAATAAAGATCTTGGATCTGAACTGGTCAAAATAGCTCCTCATTTTTTCCTTTTGAGAAAAATGCCATCAAAACTGTGAATTTAGTTGTATTCGTTCAGCCTCAAGAGAGTTGATGAGTGCAGAGAAGTCCAGTTTAATTCTCTCAGTGCAGTGTGGGGACTGCAAAAGGGTCCTGCCATTATGGGGTAGGATGCACACTGAATTCTGTAGCCAGAGCTGCATTTCTGCTTGACTTTATTTTGAACCTACAGTTCTAGCTTGCCTCAGTTTTGGTACAGTAAAATTTCCAAGTAACTCAGAACAGATTTGGATATTCCAGACAGAATCACCAGATTGAACGAAAAAGTCTCCTAAAAATTCAGAGAGCTGTGGGGACAATTACAGGTTTATACACTTTGAAGTATAATGCGTGTCCTGGCCCACTTCTACTCTCAATCCATAAAAACCCAGTGCTTTGTGGCTGCAAGATAGAGAAGGAAGAATTTTGTTTAAATGGATGTTATGAGGTCATTGATACTGTAACTATTTAACTTTTCAATGATCATGAAATGGGTCATCCCTAGGAAATATTCTTGTCCAAAGTTCTTTTCTAATTACGTGGTCTCATTTGTTTCTTTGTGATAAGAGGACTTGCATTCATTAAGCACTTGCTACTTACACAGCAACTGTCTACAACATCATATAGGTCTTACACTAAGTAGGTTTCTAGTTTTAAACCCATTTTACATTTAAAGAAACCAAGGCAGAGAGAGAAAATGATTACTTAAGAACACAGAGCTGTCATGAGATAGAATACAGATTTGCATCTGGTTTGTAGCATTCCACACCCTAAGCGTGCAGAAGCTATCATTGCCAGCAGGCAAGATATTAATGTACCCATTTTATGGATTGAGGAAATCAGGGAGGTTAATCGATCTGTTTAAACTCCTGGGTCTCTATTTTCTCCTAACAAAGAACTGACTCTACCAGCTCAGGAACTTGTGGGATGACAAAAATGTGTGCTGACTAGAAGGGTTTTGTATGTATTATTTGTAAAGTGACATGTTTATTGTGCAAATAAATAATAATTGAGCTTGAATCAATAGAAATTTAATTTTAAAATACCGGAAGAGAACATTAGGTAAGCATTTTAGACAGAGATCATAAATTCAAAATTTAGTTTCTAAGGTTCAATTTGGTTATGGAGGGCTTTCCAGCTGTTTTAGTGAGTAATACCATCATTTATCTATTTCACCTGCAAATATTTAGAATTTTCAACTGTGTATTCATCATTAAGGGTCATAATAAAAAAAACTTGAAGATACAGACACTCTTGAAGACCTTGAATGTCTTTGGTGATAAAGATCTGCTATCTGGAAAACTGAGTAAGAAGATGCTGTGACTTGCTGTATAGATTTATAGGAAAAGAAAGACCACTGTCAGTTGGCATTAGTTGGAGATGTCTTTATGGAGATCATTGATCTTGAGCTGTGTCTGGAAGGAGTAAGGGAATTGGGAATTGCTGAGAACTAGATGCGGGGCATATCACTCTACTATTGCAAGGTTTATCATTCATTGCCAGAACACTCGCTTAGTGTCCTCTCTACTCCATGCACTGTGCTAGGAGCTGGGGATACAGCTGTGACAATGACACGTAGGTCTGTGCCCTCACGATTGTACAACCTAGAGGAGAAACCAACATTGAACAAGCAATTATCATAAAGTCTGGGCTGTGAGCTCCCAGAGCAAGGGAATTTGCCCTAGCTCGGGAATCAGGGTGGGAGGTGGGAGCAAAACCTCCCCAGGGGAGGGGGAGTGCTCTTTGCTTTGATAAGAGATAAAAAAGTCAAGAGGTGTGCTACCTCTGGTTATTGGCAGGGTAATTCAGACACAATAACTTATAATCAGTGGCCATCCTTCCTCTGCCACTCTGGTTATTTCTGAGCAAACTTTTCTGCTCCTTATTGGTGAGTATGTAGAGAGTTCAAGTTAATTTGAAGGTTATCCTGGGGAAAATATTATGAGGGCTCAATTGTTCTCATCACATCTTATTTGGTAGGCACCGCTTGGGGGAGGTGCTCCTGGCACCTGGTGGGATGGGGCCAGGAGGCTACAAAAAATCCTCAGTGAACAAGACAGTACCCACCCCCTACTGCCCCCTGAAAGATAGAATGATCTGGCCCCAAATGTCAACAGTGCAGATGTTGAGAAACTGATTGAGATATATGAAAACTTGAGCTGAATTTGGGAAATCGGGCAGTTCCCACTGGCCAAAGCTTAGGATATATTCAGATATGGAAAGACATTTTGGTTAGAAGTGTTGGGTTAAACACATCTTATCGTGACGAGTCATGGATGGCAAGTGAGCTCAGGTTGATTGTACTTAATGAGCAGTGAGGAACATCATTTCCAGTTTCTGGGCAGAGCCTGAAGTGTGTGGCGAAAAAGAAGCATATTTTAGAAAGACGTGTCCAGTGACATTGTAACATGAAAGCAACAGCGGGGCACGCGGAGGTGGGAAATGATCTCAACAGTCTTGATTGGAAGTAGGGAGAGCTTACACTAGAAAAGAGGACAGCAGAGATAGGAAAAAGATAAGGACACATGCCAAGATCCTGTAAAGGCCATGACTTGAGGATGTGGCTTATGGAAGTTTAGGGAAGGAAAAGAGGCAAGGCTGTGCCAAAGACGAGAACTTACAAGGTGACCCTGGCCTTCATGAGAAATCGGCATAGCAGGAAGAAGGACTTGGGGGAGAAAATGAATTTGAGTTGGCGCAGGTTGTGATGGAGACACTGTCAGGCCCTCAAGTTGCATCCCCGGGGCTGGTGCATGCAACTGTGAGTCGGGAGCTCAGAGCCATGACCGGGTCTGGGGACCACGCTAACTTCTTTCTTCCAAGCCAGAGGTCCTAAACTGGCAACCTGCACGCCCCATCTGGACTACAGATGTGTTTTGTTTGGCCCGCCTTGTGTTTTAAAATTCTTTAAAATTTCCAACAACACAAATCGAGAGACTGCATATAGAAACCCATCTTTTTAGCTTGTCTTGAAATATCAGAGCATCTGGCCATTCTTGGTTCTCATTTTTGCATGGCAGGAGTCTGAGCTGAGGCTCAGCTGCCCCCTTGAGATGGCATGATGTCTCCTGGCTGCCTCCCAGCAACACTACCTGACCTCACCTGGACGTACCCCCCCACAACTTCCCCAGAGCATTGACTTTCCCTGCCTCAAATCTGAGTTTGTGATTTACGTGGTTTACATGCTGATTGCATTATTTACTTGTCTTCCTAAGAAGCCTTTCTGGAGACCAGCTCCCTCCACCTTTGTCCATTACCACGTCCTTTCCACCTGCAGCGTTCATTGTGCTTCTGTCTCTACCATCTCTATCTGGGGAGAGGGTTCTCCAGACTGCCTTTCTTCTGCTGTGGATAGGCACGAATCTCCCTGAACTTGCAAAATGTTCATGAGATCCTACCACCCCTCAGGATCCTTTGCCCTTTAGCTCAATCATTTTGTTGGATGAGTGAATGGCTATATGAGTGGATGAGTCTACTGCTTATTTTTCATTTCTTCGGAAGCCCCATCTTCTTGTGAACTGTCTTAACGTGTTTGTCTCTTTCCAGCCTGCTTTTCAAACCCTGTCTCCTACAACTGCCCTCGGAACCACTTAGCTATTTACCTCCACATGAGCTCCCTCGCCCTTCCCTGGAGAATGTAGCACTTGTCCTCAGTGGCAGTAGCTGTGGTTGTCCTGGGAGGTTTGCTCTGCCCAGAATCCCCACCAGCAGCTCGTACCTTATCTAAACGGGATCTGCAGCCTCCTCTGCAAACAATAGCTTCAAACAAGTAAGTCCCTGAACTATCCCCCCCACCCAAACCAGATTTCCATCCTAAATCCCTCCTCCAGGGACACGCTAGAGCTGCCACCACACATCCCTGCCTCCATCCTTTTTGCTAAATGTATTGCATTCCTCCAGAAACCCCTCTACCCTTCTTTCTGGGAAATCTAATCCTTACCACAGGAGACAGGGGCAACGTGGTCGTTCTTCTTCATGATTCAAGACCCACTCGTCTGCCATAAATCTTTTCCAGTAAGTTCAGTCCTCAGATCTTTCCTCTAAGTCCTACTGCCCTTCTTGTCTGGGATATTCGAATTCACCCATTTTACAGTTCCTAATCATATGACGAGGTTATGAGCTCTCAGTAGACCAGCACCCGATTTTCTACCTCTTTGCCCCTCCCCCCATCAGCATATTTGAAATGCCAAATATGTACATGGCTTTCCATGAATACTTGTAGGCTAAAAAATTATTTGAGGCCATGAAGCCCAAAACTGTTTTAAAACAGAGTTCCACTGCCTTTACATTTAACTAGAAGGAAAGTGTTATTTGTTCCTTATCTATCTATTGTGCTGTCTTAAAACAGGAATAATAAAATGGACCAAGTACTAATCCAGCAGTCATTCTCAAAAAATTGGGACCTGACACTTTAATTAAGATCATGTAGTAAAGCGTTTGGCCAGAAGATGGTGCAGTGTTCAAGGGATCGGTCCCTCTGAAAGTCAAACTGATTTTAAAACGGCTGAAATTGCAATCCAACCAAGTCTATAAAGAAAGAGAAGAAAGTGATGCCAGTTCAGCTTTGACACCAACCTAGGGCTGAGCAAGTGTCATGCTTTCATGTAGTTTCTTCCTTCTTCCTGCCTAGCGTAATGAGCTGGAGAATTCTTCTAATTAGCTAAATATTATTGTACATCAGAGTGGGGCCGTGCTTCCTGTACATTCTTATTTGTGTTTTGCCAGCCAAGGGAAGAAAGCTGTCAGAGGCAGGAACAGATGTAAGAAAGGCACAAAACATGCCAAGAAGTCATGGCACTTCTTTAGTCTTGGATAAGTCATTTAGGTTTGCATATTCTTTATTCTGATATTAGTATGACTCCGTCAAGCCGGTGCGTGTGACTGGGAAAAGCTTTTGTGTGTTGGGGGGGGTGGGTGTATGCGGCGGGAGTGTGTCAAAGTTTCCTCCACCCTCGGCAAGGTCCTGTGAGTCGGCTTTATTGCTGAAGTATCCGCTGTTAAACACCCACTGACCCGGTCTTCTCCTTATTATTTTCCATCCTGCACGGAGCAAGGGCAAAAATATTGCAGTTTGCTTCAGTTTCTTAGTGACACGGATTGGAAACTCATTAAAAAAAAAAAAAAAAAGGAAGATTCAAAGTTGGTGCTGATCAACCATCTTCTATCAAGTTTGTGTATCATGTACTTGTTCCTTTTTTTTTTTTTACCATGTAAAGTCTTCCGAAAATTGAAAACTAATTTATGATCATGTAGTTATTAGCACAATCACAAAAGAGGTCACTGGTCTTTCCTTTAATTTCTGTCACAGGCTGCAGGCCGTATTATGCTAAATCAAGGATACGGGGAGATAATTAACATAGCAACTCTGGCAAGTTTAATAGGTGAGTGATGAACATTGAGAGTTAGGTTTCAGAATTCATGTCTTAATTACCGCCGCCCGAGTGTGGTGATGGAGCGGCACTCCAGCGCATGCGTCACCGTTACCCACTGTCAGGCCGAAGTTTCTGCGAGGTGTCCGTCAAACTGTTATTAGATCGAGAGACTTCAAGGAGAGGGGGGAAAAAAGTGTCTTGTGTTCTGTTTTAAAAAAAACTATGTGAGATATCTTATGCTGTTCCAGCGGGCGGCTCTTCCAGAAGAATCCACTGTACTGGAGCGTTCTCACCCGGCACGGTGTTGTCCCCCAGGGCACATTTGACACTGCCGAGAGACATTTTTGGTTTTCACACACAGGGCTTGGGGAGAAGATGCTGCTGGCCCCTGGAGGGTGGCGGCCCGGGATGCTGCTACAATTCCTAGGACACACCGGACAGGCCCCACGGCACAGACTTGGCCCCGAATGTCAATGTCAACGTCGATAGCGCTCCGGCTGAGAAACACCGCCCCCCACCGTCGACTGTATCGGTGGTGGTTTTACACCGCTGATCGCCAAGAGGTGTCACCACAGCCCCTGTTCTATCAGCGGTGTTGTCGACGAGAGTCCATAAACCCTCGGAACATATGGAATGAAATCCCAACTGCAACGCTTTTGTGGAAGGCAGTTACATGCTGGTGAGCTGAGGCCTATGCAACCAAAATTGATCAATTACACAAATTAAGCATGGCCCTTAAGGAATTTATTTTATTGGTCTGGACATCTGTTGCAGTATTGTCCAAATCCAAAACTCAAATGGTGCCTCGGGTTGCCAAGTTAGGCAAGAAAATCTAGTAGCTATAAAAGTACAACTGAAAACCCTATATTAATATCACGTCCATCTGCTGAATGTTACATAAATATGCAGACTTTTTATTTTCCTTGGGAATAACATTTATTTTTACTGTGCCCAGTTTGACATTCTTATGACATTCTGTTCAGTTTATTGCATTGTAACTTTAAATGTTTCTTCAAAAAATGCATTTATAATGTTGTTGTTAATCTTTTTTCAAGGGTCTGTACCACCTGTTTAACTTACAGTTAAATAGAGAAGTCCTTTTCCTTATAGGAAGAATGGGAAATCTTTGGACAAAGAGGCTCAGAAAAGATTTTGAGTAACACTTGTGTAGTGTAAAGGGAAATTATGTAACAGCCATGAATGCTAATATTCCATCCTGCTCTTTTACAAGTTGAAATGTAATCTCCATTTTAAACTAAATTAGCATCATTTCCAAACAGAGTATCATATTTATATCAGATTTATACAACCACATCAGATTACTATTAACATGTAAAATAGTCTCTTTTATGCTGCGGGGAAAAAATAGATTGAAGAGAATGATTTGATTTCCCCTGTAATGTCAGGGATTTAAATTAATCTGAGTGGACATGTTTAGATTGAGAGTTACTCCGACATTGAAGAAACAGCAGGTAGGGTCGGCTTTACCTTAAGAACCTGTTGTGATCCTGGCACGAAGAAAACCTTGCAGTTATAAAAGTACATCTGAAAATCATGATGTTCCTATCATGTCCATCTGCCGAATGTTAAATAAATATGTTGGTTGGTTATTTAAATATGTTGAGTGGTTAAGCCAACTGGAAAATTATAGGATATGTGTAGGAAAACTTAGAGGACATTTTTGTTCATGTTTTTTCTTCCTTCATTCTCATTTTACGTATTCAGTAAAACACTTTTTGGTAGTCAATTATTGAATGGATTGTAGTCTAATAATAAGATTAGCTAGGATGAGCTGGGAAACTTAAAAAGCAAAAAACTAAAAAAATAAATAAGTCCATAGTAAAGCAAACAACACTTGGCACAGACCTCTGGGAGACTTCCTTGTGTTATTTTCTATCTTAAAAGAAAAATGTATATACACAGCATTTTATCAGATTCATTTTAAAGAACAGTTGAATTATAAAAGTGGTCCATGCTTGTGATGGGACATTAAATTATATAAACAAAAAAGATTATTAAAAATAAATACAGTTGTCTTCCTTTTAAAAGAATATACGTTGACCCTAAGTTACAAGGTTGTGAGAGTCAAGAAAAGAATAACAATGGATGTTGTGTTTTCTTTACTAGAAAGTCACATTGAATTGATCATCGTTTCTAACAGAATTCTTGTATCCTCCCGCTTTTGGAACTAAATAAGTCCCAAATAAACTCACTCCAGGGAAACACCTCTCTGATGTTAAAGAAGATAAACACTCAGAAAAACGAAGGAGGTGTCTGAGGGTCTGAATTGGCCATAAGAGCAAGAAGGGCCAGTTATTTGCCATTTATATATTGGCAAACTAAGCCTGTTTGAAATGAGATGAGATGAGGTACTTTTTACAGTTTTGCTTGTACTGGAAAGGGAGGAGCAGAGCTGAGGAATATGGGGTCACCTGTAAAGAATGCTAGGGATTGCCTTAGAAAAATGTGGGATGTGTAACTCGTTCAGGTAGAATGGCATAAAGGAACCTCCTCCAGATACATGTGAGACCTGAACTCTCCCCCCTGCCTTGGCTGCTGTCAGCCCTATTGTCTGGGGCAAATCAGTTACTCCATTGGTGAAATAACCAATATGGAGACTGTCACCAAACAATTTGTGGTGGGGGGGAAAAAGTCTATGGAAATGTGTCCATAGCTTAGCCGTCAGCACTCTATCACTATCTAGGGATCCTTGTGATTTATATTCATGCACCCACTTAAGTAGATGGATGGTTGAGGAGAGGACGTAACTTGCTTTTGGAGAGATTGACTCTAACTGGCCCAACTAAGAATCTCTCTTTGATTCCCAGTAGTCTTAAAACCAACAGGCATTTTCTTTTCCTGTTAGAGAACTGCTGCATTTATTGAAGTCATAAGCCCGTAGTCTATCTTTAGACTCTTGATGTAATTTCTGAATCACCAACCATTTCTGAGACCACAAGATATTTAAAAATAAGATAAGAAATATTGACTGAGACTCCCTGATGCCTTCAAGGGAAACGAAGATACTGTGGCAGAGTTTACAGTGGAATTTCTCTCCTGCAGCTCGTGCACATTGAAAATGACATGATCTATCCCAAGGAATAACTTAAGGCCCGATCCACTTAAGCAGCTCCAAGTGATTTATCAGAAATGTGCTTATTTGGAACGTTTTGCAGTAACTGCTTATGGGAGGTGGTGGGGTTAACTACCAAAATTGTGCATAACTTGGGTCCTGTGTATGGCAATTAATCAAGAAATTATATTCTTTGACTTTCTAACAACCCACACAGAGGGCTACATCTGTGGTGTGTTTCAAGGGAGTGGGAGAGAGAGGGACAGAGGGATGAAATATTTCTTCTAATAAAATGCTAATGGTTTTGTTTTGGAGAAAAAAATATTGAATTATTGTGGGGTTAGATTTATCTGTATGAGGGTTTCTTGAGTCACTGAGTACTTGTGACAGAAAAACAACTATTCTGAGTACCCTCCTCCTGTCCTCTGAAGGACTTCGGGATTATGGCAAGACCCCTCTAATAGTGCGGAAGCAAGAGCAAAGGAAGAAACGCTGTTATGGAAAACTGTGGCATCCACGGCTATTGCTGTGGGCATTTAGTACATGTGCAAGTGTATTATTCACCCACAGCATGTGGGAATATGTTCATAAAGACAGGGAAAGCATTGCTGTTTATTTGTGGTGTCCTTCGGAGGCATAATTTGTACCTGCTCGGTCACTCCAGGACTCGGGTGTGCACAGCAAGGGTTGCTAGAGAGTGCCCGCTGTCTTTAGGAACCCAGAACTTACAACTCTCCTGGAGGACTACTTGTACAAATTCAGTGGCTGAAAACTTAAAGGAGGTTAACATCACCATAAAGGGGACATTTCCGGCAATCCCAGTAGTTCTGGAATGTCTTTTCGGTCCCCTGGTCCTTTGGGATGTGGTTCACATTGTGAGTCTTAATGTTTTATTTTTCAGTCATTAGCTTTTTAAAAATTACAATTTAACCAACATATAAGGAGCATCTACTTTGTTGCAATACTGGGCGGAAGACAGAAAGATGGAGTAATACCTGCCCTCTGCCTTTCAGGATCTTAGAGTGCAGCAAAACAGGCAGAGTTATAAGCAATATTTAGAATGTGGAAAGTGCAATCTTAATGAAATAGTCTGGCTCTGGACACTTACTCCACGCCAGGCACTGCATCATTATTCACTTTCACGGACAAGGGAGCTTTAGCTCGGACAGAGGTTAGATCATGTAGTTAACAAGAGGAGGGGCTGCCATTTAAAGGAAGCTCTGTGTGGTTCCGGCTCCCATCCACCTTCCACTTCACTCACCTGCTGTGGAGGAAGCACACAGCTGATGTCAATGGCGTGCTCCCCACAAGCCAGGCCCTGTGTTAAGGGCTCTGTACCCCTTGCTTCACTTAATCATCACAACATCCCTATGCAGTAGATACTGTTAGCTCCATTTTACAGATTAGCAAACTGAGGCTCTCAGAGACCAAGCGATTTAACTGAGGTTGTGCAGGTAGCGTCCGAGCAGCGATTTGAACGTAGGCTCTCAACCACTAAACTTTACTGTTGTGCACTATGAGGGAGACGTTGTTTCTGCCTGGGGCGGTGGGTAGGTATAGAGATTGGGGTAAACAAAGTATAAGGCAATCAGAGAAAGTTAGAGACACTCTTGATCAGGACTTTGAGGATGATAATACTTTCATCACACTTCCCTCTGATCTAAGTAGATTGAGGGATCTATTTCTGAACCTTCCAGAAATTTCTCTTAAAATTTGTAAATCTGAATTTTAGTGAGAATCTATTCAATTTCTTGCATTGTGAAAATGCAACACAATGTCTGGGAATTCAGACTTATAAAACTCATATAGAGGTACTTTTTCTACTTTTTATTTTGAAATAACTGTAGATGCATAAGAAGTTGTAAAAAGTGAAGAGAGGTACCCTATATCCTTAACCCAGCTTCCCCCAATGGTAACATTTTATATAGTCGTTATATGTGTCATAAGTGGGAAATCGACTTTCCCAAAATACTATTAACCAGACTACAGACCTTATGTGGATTTCATCAGTTTTTAGATGCACACTATTGTTTTGTACAGTTTAATGAAATTTTACCACATGTGTAGATTTGTGTAAGTACCAAGAGGTAGTTCTTTTTAATGCTGGCATGAAGAAAAAGGAAAGTAAAATATTTTGAACAGTCGTTTTGTTGGATGGCATTGTTATGTTAGGGATTTACTTTGCCAAATATCCTACTCCTTCAAAATAATTCATGTTTTAATTTCGATGGTGCAAAATTATTATTTGTAGTACAAAAAGGTTACACTTCATAGAAAACAACTCCCCTCAGAGGCTATAAAATGATTCCATCAAAAAAATTAGGTTCCCATACTTGTATGACTTAAAACTTACCTGTTAGATTTAACTTCAAAACATTTGCAGAAGGAAGTGACGAGCTCTTGGTTTTCCTGTGTATTTCAAATGAATGAGCAGTCAATACCGAACTGAGGTGAATTTTGAAGGACATACATTATATTAACATAGGCTACTGTTCATTGCAATTCTGTGCTTTTTATTTTGTAGCTCTTATTTCTCAGAAGGATATGGAGGTAAAAACCCAAGCTCACAGTATGTTCCCCAAACCCCTAGATGCTTGAGCTTAAAGAAGGGTTAAATTTTAACGAAAACATACCTTCTAGTCAATGTGCTTTAAATTATAATTTTAAAAGCCAATCATTTTCTTTTTTGACTGACATGTGGCATTTTGGAGAAATTTTTAAATCTTCAAAGTCTGTAAGAGATGAATTTGGGGGGCTTGTAGTTACCGTATTTAGAACAGAGAAAAAAAAGGATAGCTCATCATGAAGGGTTTGAATTAAAATCATTTGTAATTATGCATCGCAAAGAGACACAATCACAGAACATCCATTTATACGTACATCTGTGCATCTGCTTCTGACCCCAGCTTTCTGGTTTCTGTCCCTTTCTTTACAAAATCTTCAGTTCTGCATAGATGCACACATTAGGAAATTGGGGCTAATGGTTTAGGAATGTGCTAATTAATTCTCGTTATGTCCTGTGAACCGAGAGAAATAAGGGAAAGGTTGTCTGCATACGCATATATACTATGTATATTTTTCCACACTGTTTTTCTTCTGTAGGAAAGTTATGCTGTTTTTTTTTCCTCCTTAGGTTCTCACACACAGTGACAGCTAGCAGCATCCAAAGTGTTGACATTATGACTTAGAGATGTGGTAAAGAGAAATATGAACTGTGTTGTTTGTAAGTAAATGTGTGGTTCCAGCATTGAGAGAACATACGTAATCAGATACCTGTTCTCCTGGAGTTTCTTAATTTAAGCATCGTGATTCCTAATTAGCAGTTCTATGGCATTTATTGTTACTTTGTCTTTGGTCATCAATGATGATCAACCTTTGCTAAACAAAGATATGTAATCGTGCTAGGGACACTCATGGGTTTTTTTTTTTTAATTTTTTTTAAAGGTTTTAACATTTGATAATAGGTTTTCCAATAGCTTGAAGGGTAGCTTTTAACCTTTCTTTTCCAGCTGAAGTATTTCCTGAGTTCTGTCCAAGCTCTCTATGGTTAAAGAAAAGTCTTTTTGACACTTAATAGACAATGTTGTGGCTTTTCTTCCTTCTTCAGACAAATGTATAGGCATTTAAACTGCTACATTGTACTACTGTAATTGAGACACCTTGCAGAAATGCCAATTATAGGGTGACTTGTGTCAAAAATATTCAGAACAAATTACATTTTACCTAATTTTTAAAAACTTTCAAAGATATCGCCTCCCTTCCTCCTCTCTCTCTCTCTCCCTCCCTCCCTCCTGTTGTTTCTTTTAAATATTAAGCAAACTCTTTGCATTTTCCCATTTTATTCAAGTTGTCCCAGATTTTTTTGGGGGGGGGTTAGCAAAACTCCAGATGTGCTACCCAGATCAAAACAATCAGCAAAGACCAAGGTGTTCTTACTTCCTGAAATGAAAACAAAATAGATGTTCAGAAGGTTCTGTTTCGCTCTGGCTACCAGCTTGGCTGCTTGCTCTGAGAATATTCTTGCTCCCAAGTTAGTTCCAGTTCTGTTTATTCAGCCCTGAGCTCGGTGAACTTTCCAAAGCCATCCTCTTCAAACAACACTTTTTTTTTTTCTGAGCTGGAGTTTATTTTGTGCCCAGTCTTCGTTGCGTGGGTCGCATGAATAATTCTAACACAAAGAAAAACTCTCCTTCTGACCAGTGAGAGAAGGGGGAGGGATCCGAGAATAGAGGTAAAACTTGCAAGTTAATCCAAAAAGCAAAGGGCTTGGGAAAAGAGAGAAAAGGAAAACCAATAGATCAGCAAAGTAAAAAATAAAACCTTTTAGTGAAGATTTCAGTACAAAACAGGTGTCTGAAGAAACATGAGCAAAATAAACCAGAACACGCTCAGCATATATGGGCCACATACTTGACACAGATTTTTAACTGCGGGGTGGTTTCATTTATGAAATAAAGACATTATTTCTACAAATGAGAATTTAGAGCAAATGTTTACATAGTAAAACCTATGATATCTTGATTGATACTATGAAATGGGGTGACGGCCCATTGAAGATATGTTTAGGTGGGTTACATATAAATTTTTTTGGTTTCCAAAAATGGTTAAAATGATCTTTCACCTCTGTGGAATGTTGGAAGTGGTAGAATTTCTGGTTTTCGTATGGTCCTCAAACTGCTTCACAGGGAATTTCATTTTCAAACGTTAAAAGAAGGCAGAGGATCTCTACTCGTTGTTTTAAATGTGCCCAGTGCCTAGTCGGAGATGGAAAAATAAGAAGAGCACCAGAGCCCAGGACTCTAGTGGCCAGACTTGGGAGGCACACACTGAGGGCAATTGCATTCATTATGCCATTATAGAGACCTAAATGGTTTCTGACTGCAAATGCGTGGCTCCAGTGTAATGAAACTGTCCTACCCTTGTGGCCTTTGGCATCGGCACATTTCTTTTTGAGGCCGTGTAGAACAAGGGAACAGCTAGTTGAAAAGTGAAATGTTGGGGCACCTGAGTGGTTCAGATGGTTAAGCATCTGCCTTCGGCTCAGGTCATGATCCTAGAGTCCTGGGATCGAGTCCTGCATTGGGCTCCTTGCTCATCGGGGAGTCTGCTTCTCCCTCTCCCTCTGCTCCTACTGTTCTCTCTCTCTCTCTCTCTCTCTCTCTCTCTCTCTCTCGCATGCTCACTCTCCCTATCTCTCAAATAAATAAATAAAATCTTTAAAAAAAATTTTAAAAAAGAGACGTGAAAAGTTCAAGCCACGAAGAGAAAGGAAACAGATTGTTGTATTTCATTCATTTGTTTATGGAGTGCCCATTTTTGGCCAGTTCTGTCTAGCTGGAGGGATACAGTGGTGGTCAAGACAAATAGAGCTCCTGCCCTCATGGAGCTTATAATCTGTCAGAGAGATAAACCAGGGAACCCGTAATAAGAGAGCATGAAGAGCGGGGAGCTCCCAGAAGCATGGGGTTCTTGCTTTCGCTGGCTTTCGTCTCCTTCCCTCCCTGCTCTCCTCCGTTTCCTCTCTTCCTTTTCTCCCCTCTTTGTTCTTTCCTTTCCCTCTCAAGATTTCTTTTCCAAACAGAATTCAGCCAAGCTCATTTTTAAAAAGAAAGAGGTGGGAGATTGCAGTGGTTGGAGCCAGAGGCTTGGGAGGGTGACCCAGATTGGAATCCTGACTGTGCCGTTAACCACTGAACAATCTTGGCCATGAGAAATTACCTCAGTTTCTTATTTTATTTAAAAAAAAAAAAAGGTTTAAAAATACTTAGTTCGCAGGAATGCTGTGATGGTTAGACAGCATACTGTAAGTGAAGTCCCTGGCTCAGTTCCTGACACAGAGTGAGTGAGCTGAAATTATTAGCGACTGGCATATTATGATTATTAATTATTACTCTTATTATTTTGCCATTTACGTTCTAGAAGCAATGTCTGTATTATAAAATAACTAAGAGGGGTGCCTGGGTGGCTCAGTCGTTAAGCGTCTGCCTTCAGCTCAGGTCATGATCCCAGGGTCCTGGGATCGAGCCCCGCATCGGGCTCCCTGCTCGGCGGGAAGCCTGCTTCTCCCTCTCCCACTCCCCCTGCTTGTGTTCCCTCTCTCGCTGAGTCCCTCTCTGTCAAATAAATAAATAAAATCTTTAAAAATAAAATAAAATAGCTAAGAAATAGTGAATGATATATTAATCAATTGAAAAATTTTCTCTGAAAAACAACCAACCAGCTTTGATATTATATAACTCCTTATCTCTTGTAAGTATTATTATTATTATTTTTTTTGCCCATTCACAAAAGCAGGGTTTTGGAATGTTAAAATTAAAAACCATTTTCAATAAACTAGGTTTTTAGATAAACCTTTAAAATCTCTGCCACATTAAATACGATTGCTGTCTTTTCCTCCAAACATTTTGAGGAGTAAGATTGAACCAAATTTCAATTAGCCCATTCGACAGAGAAGTTTGTTAGTATTTACTCTGATTCAAGCGTGATTGAGACACAACACACTCTTCAGGGTGTCCATACAGAGTCAGATGATAAGATTTTCTTGTGTCTTTTTTTTTTTTCTTTCAAGATGTTATTTATTTATTTGACAGAGAGAAACACAGCGAGAGAGGGAACACAAGCAGGGGGAGAGGGAGAGGGAGAAGCAGGCTTCCTGCTGAGCAGGGAGTCTGATGCGGGGCTCGATCCCAGGACCCTGAGATCCTGACCTTAGCTGAAGGCAGACGCCCAACGACTGAGCCACCCAGGCGACCCGATTTTCTTGTGTCTTGTGAAATCAGCCTTACTGTGTTATAGACAACCCCTATAGAGTTGCTGTGTGAATATGTATTTATGGAATTTGATAGCAATACAGGTAAAGTTTAAACATGAAAATTGTTATAATTTTTTTCCTTAATCAGGGTATCTTGTGGCCAGTCTTCATAAGCACTCTTCTATTTCAAAAGGGCTCATACAGCCTTCCCTACATTTGGTCTTCCGCAGAGCATAAGTGTACACAAGGTAAAGATGACATAGTCATTTATAGAATTTAGATCTCTTTCTCTCTGTTTATAATTGTATGGATGCTCCTGTCGCTTCCCCCTGCCCCCCAGGCTAGATGCTTTAAGCATCCCCCCAAATCTCTCTTCCACAAATGGTCCATTTAATCTCCTGTTTTCTATTTTGCCTGCATGGGTCAATGTGCCTGAAATACCTTTCCCTGCTGGATTGAAACATTACTTATCGTGTAGGATCTGATGCCAATGTTATCACTGGTGTGATGTCTTTCCCAATCCCCCTGGGCAGAATAAACTGATCTCTTCTTTGGAGCCCGTGGCTCTTTGTTCTTCGCCCTGGTACAGGAGAGTTGCAGAAGCGAGCGTATTTCCCCGCCCCCCCCCCCCAAACACCACAAACTCCTAGATGGTGGGGGTCTATGTCTTACTCGCCTTTCCAGAAAACCTGATTCCTGTCTTCAAGGAGTTCCCAGTCCGGGCAGGGAGATAGATACATAAACACACAATTATACTGCAATTTGGAGAGTGATGTAAAACAATTGTCTAAATTAGTGCACACAGATGAGCACTAATTTACCAAAGAACCCTGCTCTTCTCGTGTAAGAAACAAGCAGTCGGCATGTAGGTGTAGTGTGTTTCTTAAAATAGCAGTGTTTTTTCCCAGTGTTCGTATCAATATTTATATTGTTGCTTGTGCTCTGTAAAAAAACAAAAACTCTCAAATGACACTGTGTACCCAGTGTTAGTGAGAAGAACTGAGGAGTCTGTTGAAACTGTGATGTACGGCAGGAGCGATATACACCCCTCCAAACCAAATACAGTCTCACTGCAACTTTGCTGTAAGCTAAGACTTTAAGTGCCATTTATTGGTTGAGTTTTGCCCCTCTAAATTGCTCAGTTTGGCACAAGAACTTTAAAAGTATTTATAGTTTAATTGGCATGTGGTTTATTTTTAATTATATTAAAATGACCTGCTTGTATTAAAATGACATGCTTTCCAAAACCTCATATTGCCTTAAAAACATTGTTGTAGCAGGGAAAGATTTCAAAATGTTATTCTAAGGAGCAAGGGAAAGGATTTCAGACTAACACACAGTCCATATCTCAGTATTTTTGTTTGTGCAGAGCTCCCAGGACATAGTTATAAAATCATTTTCTATTTTATACATGGTCAGTGTTTGGGGCTTTGGGAAAAAAAATTTTTTTTAAATTACTGTTATTTTTTTGGTACCTGCCTTTTTTTTTTTAATACTCACTCTGAGTCAAATTACAGCAGGCTCATAACACCATAACCTTTATCCATATATAGCCAGGCAAAGCTTTCTCCTGTTAAGTAGAACTTAGAAATGTTTGAGAGAGGGAAAGCATTGCTATTTTTGAGCAAACTCAGAGAGTTTAGAAGCATTATTTTGAAATGTGCTTCCTTAAAGTCAGAAAGAACTTAATTAAGTTCCCAGGGTTAATTGTTTCTGAAGTGTTAACATGTCATTTGTCTATTCAAACTCCAAAGCAAATCTAATACGGGATTTAATAACCTGTTTATGTGAATAGAAATTTGGGGTGGGGGTGGCGTGGGAGAAGAGGGGAAAGCTAATAGGGCTTTTACCTAGTTAGTGGGTTTAAGGAAGAATCCTTTCTGTCTTCATTTGAAACAAAAGGCAAATCCTATGTTCAAAACTCCTATTTGGGAGTATAAATTGGGATGACAAGGAAGTTGCGGAACAAAACAGTATTTTTATACTTTGTTCATTTCATATTTATCACTAGCTTGTTTGCTAATTTTCATTTGCAAGAGGCAATTCTTCCAGCTAACTGGGTGCCTCAATGGGCCACTGATTTCTTTGAAGTGACAGTCTGTAAATATGCATAAAAAAGGGATGCAATTAGCGTGTGTGTGGTTCAGTGCAGCCTGATTCCATTGGCAAGTTTACCCACAGTGTTGATAAGCTACATTATCTAGAAAATTGGCCGCTGAAAAACAGCACCTCTGATTGCCAGCAAAGGTTCCAGATAACAGGGTGCTGAAGAGAAATATAATTGAGGTTGAATATATTAACCAAGGTGTCACATGCTCCTTAGAAGCTCTAATTTATCAGCATGTTGGAATTTTTATTAACATTTGGAATGCATTTCTACCACACTAATGAAGTGGAATTGGCAGTTCAGGTTTTGGTTATTGTCATTTCTGAGAAGTTAAATGTAATTTCTCGTTAGACACAGTTATGTAAATATATTTGTTCAGGGGCTAAAAAAATTATACATTTTACAAAATATAAATATGTTGTTAAGAGGCAGTGTGACAAATCAGTGATGGCTGAAGTCTGAAAACCAGCCACGTATTTATGCTGCGTTTTGTACATTACAGCTCTTCTTTGTGGGGGGCGTTCGAGAGAAATGAAGGAAGCTTAATTTTATTAACTCTGCGACGGGCTCACCATTATGAAAAACAGTTAAAATTAGCCACTGTTTTAGTAGGTTAGCTATCCAAAAGGATTTTATGATTAAAATATTTTTTTTAAATGAAAACTTACTTAAATGATAAGGTTGAAGCATTTCTGGAGGGTATCTCCTTTTCTTTTCTCCATCCTGTTTGGAAGATCCAAGACTTCTATTCATTTTCTAATTCTGATTAATAGGTTTTGACAAATGTATGTGAGCAATAACCTTAATTTCTATCCAGTAGAAATAAACTGAAGTGTGCAAACCTGAAATTATTTCAGGTTGCATAAGTGTGTGATAAAACTAGATATTTTTTTAAGGCAAGGGTATGAAAATAACTAACTTTGGGATAATAAAAGAGGAAGAGTCAGAAATAACAGAGGAAACACCCAGGCAGCTCATTAGTGTATTTCTTGAGTTACGTGGGTGGGTTCAAGGGTATTTCATTATTGTAAGTCTTCCTTACGTATGTATAACATACACTTGCATGTATCACATATCAAAGAACATTTTTTTGAAAGAAAATACATCCATTTCTATTGACTTGTAAATTTTGTTCTTCAGGGGAAATGATTATGAGTTGCACCCCAATGGTGTGCTTTGTATTTGTAACAGGCTTAGTATTACTTAATTGTACACATCTCCAACCTCAGGGAATGATGCCAGTAGTTTTCCTCCATGAGTAATAGATATGGTGGTCACAAAGAAATGGTTCCCTTAGGGTGAATGACCCATGTGAGGCATTTTCCCAGCTTTCCCTTTGCATTCACCCTTTTGCAATTGTCAGCCTTCTTCTGTCCTACAGGGCTCCTAGTTTTACTCCTTCTTCTCCTACTCGCTGCCACCACTCCTGGTATCCCCTGACCCAGGTTTTTATCCCTGCTGCAATTCTTCCCATGCATCTTACACCGTCATCCTATAAACTTCCGATCCCTATCATCAATCCCATTATAAGTGCTTGCAGTGGTGGAGGGACAGGGTCGGTGTTTCCTTTGCGAGCAGGAACTTCCACTTGGAATCGGATTTATTGTGGGGAAGTCTCATGCCTGTTGGACAGGTACTCCTAGGCTCTTGTCAAAGTAGACGTTTCTTAGGATGCCTATTATGGTGGATTTGGTCAACTCTCACCTTATCATGTGTTTTATTCCTTAGTGTCATGGGTTGGGCAGCTAAAACCCACAATTCCCAGACTCCCTTGCAGGTAGGGTTCTGGAGGAAAATTAGGTTCACGCAGGTGCGTGGAGGCGCTGTGTGGAAGGCTGAAGCAAGGCAGGGGTATTTTCCTGCAGCTTCAGCTGCTGCTGCTGCTGCTGGTAGGATGAGCCCGGAGGTGTTGGGTCTGTTTGCCGCAGGGTTTGTGTGCCATTCACGGACTTCCTGAAGGTTGAGTGGCAGTGCGAGTGCCTGGATCCTGGATCACGCCTGTGCCTCTGTATCCTTGAACTCAGCAGTTCTGCGGCTGCCTCCAGAGTGATTCTTTAGATTCTTCAGTGAGATGGATGTAGAAGCTCCCTTGACAGGCTGGTTGTCTTGCCAGGGTCTTTAGCCCTTCCAACATTTTCGCAAGCTCTTAATTCCATGTGTTAGGTTTCTTGAGGCTCAAGGATTCAGTTTTGACCAATTGAATCTAGATCAGTACATCTATAAGTCTGGTGCAGGTGCCTCAATAACAGGGCCAGGTTTAGGGCAAGGCAGTAAACGTACCTGGAGCACAAAATGTAAGGAGGCGCTTGCTCTCAGGGCTACAGAAGTGTCTCCTTAAATTTTGCGTCCTTGGTATCTCTCCTGCCTCACCCTAGCGCCGGCCATGCACCATAATTAAATAGCAGATGTTGCTAATTATAAAAATAACTAAATAACACCTATAGCAGGTGTTAGAAAAATACAACCCATGGGCTCAATCTGACCCACCGCCTGTTTTTTTGTCAATAAAGTTTTATTGGAACAGAGCCAGAGCCTTCTTTTATGTAATGTCTGTGGCTACTTTCACACGACAGGAGCAGAACCATGTGGTGGCAACAGGCTGCAAAGCAGAACATGTTTACTATCTGGCCCTTTACAGGAACCTTTCGCTGATTTGTGCCCCATGGCCCCGTGGCCCTGGTGGAATCAACTTCTGCCTCGCCGCTGCGTCTCGGGACGTTGCCCAAGCTTCACGCAGTGATGTGCTGGAGTCCACCGGGGCTGATTAGGTGAGTCTCTGGCCAACTCCACATTCCTGGATCATGTTGCTAGCTCGAAATCAGCCTTGGTTAGGAGTATTTACACCAGGAAAATGGACAAATGCTACATATCCGAGCTTTCTCAGAGACCTGGCAATTAAAGATGTGCTGCCTCTGGAAGTGTCAGATTCTTCTTCAAAATGATGTGATAGATGCACTTAGTGGCCCATCTGGATCCCTATAGCCAGCACTGCACCTGGCCCCAAGGTGCTGCTATGGACAGCTTATACCTGTGTCCTCCACAGGAGCCGTCAGTGTCTTGTTGCTACAGGGAGTAGACAGGCCCAGCTCCTGTGCTCCAGAACACGACTCAGATCACTGCCAGACTCTGCCTGGGACCACATTCTCCACCGGTTCTTTTAGCTTCATTGGCCTGCTTTGCTCCTTCCACTGAGGGGTGATTTTAAAGAGCTTGACCCAGGATCTGGATGAGCAGAGAAAAGTATCTAGAGCACAAAATTTAAGGATACTTTTCCCATCAAGGTTAAGCAAGTTGCACAACCCCAAGAATGAGTACCCCCTAAAATTTTGTGGCTTAGATGCCCCACTCTCCTTCCCCTGTCTGGGTCCTGCTGGCCCTGGTATGCCGCACACGCCTGGATTCCTGCTTTAGGCTCTCCTTGTCAGAAATCCCACCTAAAACAAACGGGGGTAATAATGAATCTTTTGTTACCTATTGATTATTTTAATAACTGAGTGAGGTAAGGTATGGAGAGCATTTAGAACAGAAACAATAATGGGCGGGTGGACAGACACATGGGATGGAAAGACAGATTGGACATATAGCTTTTGTACTTCTGTGCATACCATTCTTTCCACCTGAAATGCAGTCTCTGCTTCTATTTGCTTATCCAAATGGCACTTCCCCTCAAGACCAATTTTGTCTATAAAACGCTTACTAGTGGCAGCATTCTGAATCATGTACCTTCACTCTAAATTCCACAGCTCTGCGCTTCCAGCTCCACTGTGGTGTTTTGCCAGATGAATTGTTTCTCCCCCTTCTATTGTGTCCATGCCCTATAACTTGTCATCTATATGGTAAACTTACTCGAATCTATTGACACACATGGTAAAACCAATTTAATGATAGGGCAACAATTATCCTGAAGAGCAGTTTTTCTAAAAACCGAACTGATGGCTTTGGAAATGTGGTTCTTGTGTTTCCTACTAAGTATCAGGGTCACCCGGAGTGCACAGCTCATGAGGGGGATGTTTGAATAGAGTCGACTTGTACTGCCTGCAATATTTGTTTCTTAGACTTTCAACAGATTTTAATGGCTATATATTGGTAGATTCGCCGCCCCCCCCCCCCCCCGCCACACACACTATTTTAGCTAGTTTGTAAGTACTATTGTGGTCTATCCCAGCACCCCGTTTACTTTAATCATGGTTCTCATCACTGCTTATGCTTTTCTAGTTGGTTAATTTAGTGGAAACCATCTTTGTCCCTAACAAGGTTCTAAGTTCCATGAAGGCAGGCTCTTCGCTCTTCCTGCCCGTTGTCTCTTGCCAGCCTGGCACCAGACTGGCACACAGAGAACATATGTTTACCGTGACTGACACAACGAATGCAATGTGTTAACTCTGGAGCTCTAGTACTAGAGTGTAGGCATAAGAAAGATTTTTAAGGTGAGTAAACGAAGGAAGTCACTTAAAGAAATTCACCAGCATTGGTCCCACGAGCCCAGGAGCTTCTCTCGTTTGAGCTGGATAAATCCTGTACTTTTTTACAAAGTGCAAATGTATATTCATGTGTCTTTTCCCTGAAATTAGAACTTATGTGAAAAAATATAGAAATGATGCACCGTCTAAAATTGCAATTGTGCATCACAAATTATTTACTCCAGGTACATTCAAGTTGTAAGAAGAATGAATTTCAGGTAAGGATTATAGCTGAAATGATGAGGGGGACACTCAGATGGCTTTAGGGGTGGACACAAAGAGAGATGGGTCCACCCCATTGTTTTGCTGTGAGGGTACAATGCTGTCAGAGTCTGGTTGGCCTGTAATCTCAGCGCAGGGACAGGTAGCTGGTATTTGAAGGTGTCATCCGTGCTGGTGTTGGCCATGTTTTCAAACTGGGGTCCTTACAACCCTAGCTGGGTCCTAAGAGCCTCCCTGAGAGGCTGCATCGTGGTGCGGTGGTGGAGGGCCAGAGTGGACAAGGCAGGTGGGAGGCAGGAGACCCACCCTGGCTTATATGAGAACAAGGCTGCTTCCATCTGTTAAGAATGTAATGGGCACTTGCTTAAAATTTAATTTAAAATTGCTTAAAACACGCAAAAATGCTTAAAATTTAATTTAAAAACGTACTGAGAATTAAATTAGAATCCCCAAATCAGAACATGTTGACACTTGTACTCTTTCCAGAGGATTGAGGTAGTTTAACTTTCTGGGCAGACAACCTCAGTCTATTAGGTTATTGGTTTGGTATTCACAAAACAGTATCAAAATAAATATCCCTCACTAAAATACACAGAAACATTCAAATTCCCTTATGCCTAATAGAGAAGTGGTGTTTAATAAGTACTTCGTGTGAACTTCTTTTGATAGTAGAAAAAATAAGTGGCTTAACTTTTGACGTCACGATCTTTTTGCTTCCATGGCTAACAAGATCGTGTTATGGCCAGTATGTTGTGCCCCAGTATCCACCCACCTTGGTATCCATGGCCCCTAATGACCCTGTTCCTGACCCCAAAGTCCATTCATCCATCAAACATTTATTGCACTTCTATTATATGCCACACATGGGATCTAAGGCTAGACAGATTACTAAAGATGTACCAGCTTCCTGCTCTCATGAAGCTTACATTCTCCTGGAAGAAATGGAGTCCAAACAATTACATAACAAACATTTCGATAGCGTTGTGATTAGTAATAGTTAAAAAAAAAAAAGCTCCAGTGTCTTTTTTTTTAAAGATTTTATTTATTTATTTGACAGAGAGAGACACAGCGAGAGAGGGGACACAAGCAGGGGGAGTGGGAGAGGGAGAAGCAGGCTTCCCGCTGAGCAGGGAGCCCGATGCGGGGCTCGATCCCAGGACCTTGGGATCATGACCTGAGCCAAAGGCAGATGCTTAACCAACTGAGCCACCCAGGCCCAAGGTCCAGTGTCTTTAACACCATCTATCAGAAGGGGCGAACCTCGGCCAGGGGTGCAAGACAGTGGGGAGGGAGCTACTCAGCAAAAATGATACTTAGTGGTATTTAAATAGAAGTGAAGGATAAACAGGTCTTGGGCTACAAGTTGCTGGGTAAGGTGGTTTGGGGAGGAATCATGGCTAGTTACTTCTCTGCCTGTCTTCTTAGGAGAACATGCCCTTGAACCACCTTGTTTTCTGGTCCTTTTCTTGCCTTCACACACACTCACACATGCTTACAGGAAGCAGCATAGTCAGCGGGGAAAAATGTGGAGCAATGCAAACCTGTGTTTGAATCCCAGCTCTGCTGCTTCCTGAGCTGTGCGTTCTTGGGCAGTTTTCTTATTTTCTCTGAACTTTATTTGTTAAACACAACCCTCCATGGAGGATCAGCAATCCCCCTCCTACGGGCAAACTCTGCTCTAGCATCTCTTTGTACTGACTTTGCTGTATATCATTTCCAGTTCCTAATAACCCTATGAGGTAGGTGCTGCTGCTATCTCCATTTCTCAGATGTGAAAACTGAGGCAAACAGGTTAGCTCTCTTGCTCAAGATCACATTGGCTGTCAAGTGTTGGAGCTAAGATTCAAATCTAGACAGTGCCTGGGTCTGTGTACTTGGGTACTAACCCTTGATGTGTAAAGCAGCTGGCCAAGTGAGCGCCCGAAGGGAGCTGAGATAATCTTAAAAAAAAAAAAAAAGGTTTATTTATTGATTTTAGAGAGACAGAAAGTGAGTGGGAGGAGGGGCAGAGGGAGAGAGAGAGAGAGAGAATCCTCAAGTAGACTCCCTGCAGAGCATGGAGCCTGGTGTGGGGCTCGATCCCAGGACCCTGACATCATTACCTGAGCCAAAACCAGGAGTTGGCTGCCAAATCAAATGAGCCACCCTGGTGCCCCAAGGAGCTGAAATAATCATCTCTCTCCCCTTGATTCTAGGTAAGTCTAGGACCCCGAAGGCCTTTATTGATCTATGGAATTACTCAGAGGCACATGACTTATTGGAAGAAGAAGCATTCACTTTTACTAAAGAGCTCAGGATTCCAAGTATTTGCCGGAATTGGTTGTCTTGAAAGGCTTTTATTGTTTGCCATTTGGTTTTCATTCTGAAACCACATGTGACCGTAACTTACATACTTGTGGAGGGATATCATTACTCCAAAGCTTCAAGTCCACATGTCAGTTCCCTATCTTTACAGCAACTGCTGTGGGTCATTTCTCTTCTTGTTTAAGATGAGAACTCTAGAAAGTCATTTTCATGCACAGATTTTATGTTGCCTATAGCCATGACTTCTCTCCACTCAGGGAAGGGCTGGAGTTCTCCAGCCCCACCTCGTCCCGCCAAATCTAGCAACTCCCTACCTCCAAAGACAGCAGGAGGACCTTCAGTGATGAATGATGAGCTGTCCTCCCACAATTGCTGGGGTTTCCATGGCTGCTTTGGCATCAAGAAAGAGATGTGCTTCGATGAGGTGCAGACTAGGATTGTTCTTGCTCTCCTTCACCCAAACCTAATCCGGCTAAGTGCTACAAACCCCTCAGATGTTGGTTCTGCATGTTGTTTGGAATATAATATATAACCTCTCTTCCCTGAATAAATCAGTTCTATTATAAACTGTCATCTCATCTTTACTTAAACTTCTTGTATTTATTACCCAGTATCTACTACTTACCTATCCATCTATCCATCCATCCATCCATCCATCCATTCATCCATCCATCCTTTTGTATGATTAATTTTGATGTCTTTCCAGTGAAATTGTAAGCTACATCCCAAGTAGGAGCTCTATTGGTTGAATGAATGAATGAATGCATGAATGAATGAGTGGAGATGAAACACACTTACGTAGGTATCTTTTCTACTGTTCGGCCATTTCATTAATTCATGCATAACTGGAATCCCAACCACAGAGCTTCATATTTGCTAGGTGATACACCAGCACATGCTCTTCAAGTGCATTTCTGTTCCCTGTCACACCCTTCCACCTTGATACTTCTCCATCAGTTTGTTTGTTATATGCCTCTTTCTCACTTTTTGTGGGGCTCCTCGGTATGGGATCAATAAACAACCTCAGTGGGGCCCTCAGGAATTCACCCAAACCATTTTGCCTAAAGATTATTTATTAGGGGTTACCTCTTGCCTGCTGCAGCCTTTTCTAGAATCATGTAAGGGTAAAGTGGAGAACAAGAATGGATTTGAAACAGAAACCACCATTGCAACTGACACTAATTAACAGAGCTGAGAAAATCTTTCATTAGGAGCATTTAAATTGTGTAGCCTGCTTCTACTTAGAATGGAAAAAAAAAAAAAAGTGGCCTGTGAACTATTTAATGAAATTTGAAGAGATTATTTTCTTTCCTTTTTTTCTCAGATAATATATTGGGATCAGAGAAGTTATATTTGTTCAGAAGTAGGGTAACAGAAGAGGGGTACAAGGCCCACTGCCTTCATGTCTGTCCCCACATCCCCTGGTCCCTGTCCCCTGTGCTGTGCTGCTTAACTAGGCAGCTCCCTGCATGCATGACAGAACTTCCCTTGTTACTTCTGTATTTTTCAATTCCATATCCCCAACTGTGAGACTTTCAGCTTATCACTTACAAAACAATAGCAACAACTACAAACAATAGCAACAACTACAAATGTGAATTCTAAGCACATTACAGGAATTGTTTTATTAAATCTACAAACAACTCTATGAGGTAAGTACAACTATTATCTCCAATTCACAGATGGAAATTGAACCATAGCAGAGTCAACCAAGTTGCTAAATTGATAAATTAATGAATCTGTAGCAGTGGGTTACAAATTAATCCCTTCTGGTCAAAATGTGTGCATTATCATAGCATGTGTTTGAGAATAGAATGTCTTACCTCAAGAGTGGGTTGGGAGTGGGGCGAGTGATGTCTGGGAAAGAGTCAGTGAGGGAGTAGGGAAGAAGGTTAGTTACCATGTCTAACAAAAGAGATCAAGAGTTCATATCCAGAGGTGGCATGGCTTCAGATGCCTCTCAAATCAAACCACGGAGTAGGTACCCTTTCTAACTATGAGATCAAGAGTCAGACGCTTAACTGACTGACTTACTCAGGGGCCCTTCCCTTTCCAAATTTTATAAGTAAATTCTACATTGCTTCCTAATTTTGAAGAGTAAAGGGCTCATTGTTAAAATTTTAACAAGCATAATATGATCATTGTTAACGGACCCAATTTAAGCCCAAGGAATGATGTTGTCTCAGCTCCTTTAAAGTCATAACACGGTTACTATTAATCCCTCAATCTAGTTCCTCCAAATAAGGGAAGGACTAATATGACTGGCATAGCAATGGGACAAGTTCTCTTACACTGAACAGAGATAGTCTTTTAAAGAAGTCATAAACTGGTCACCTCGTGAAACCACAGACCTGGTCTATGGCTCCAGGCCTTCTGTTTAAGGGATAAAACAATATTCCGAGCTCTAGGTTGCTTATGAATGTCTAAGAATTGAATCAAGTTTTCTTAAAAGCATCTCTTTTCAAGTAAGCATTTATCATGGCAGTTGTATTATTTCCAAAAAACCTTCCAAGAGATTGTTATGGGATGTAGTAAGTCAGTTCAGCAAGAGGTCAACCTGTTATCACAAAGAAAAACATTGAGGGAGGCAAACTTTGATACTGACAAAGAAAATCTCCTCCTGAATCTATCTTTGGGACCACTGCTTTCCATCCTCATCTCACATCTCCATACGTTATGGTTATACTTGATGGTTCTGTTCTGTGGACTCATGGCTGTCGTCTGTGGGTGCACCAATCCCTTTATCTTATGCGTCCAGTGTGAAAATTCTTTCCCCTCATTTAAACCAAGACAAATTTGAGTGTTTTCGAAAGGATCTGTTACTCAGAAACTGAAGTGGAAGAAAATCATACTAAGTCAGGGAACAGAGCTCGTCCTGCCCAGAATCTTATCCTAGCATAGTTGAGGTCTTGCTACCTATTGACTTGGCTGATGAAGCTTACTGGGTACCCTGCCCTGGTTTCTTTTGCCACATTCAGCCCTGTATGGTTTGGATGCTAGAAAAAGAAGCTCAGACTTCCAGCCTGAAGTAGGTTTTGGTTGGAAGTTTTCTCAGGCCTGATGAGATTTTTCTGTCCTTTCTAGAAACAGCTTCTTATAATTCTATAAATGTAGGCTCCCAAGTCCTGGACTATGTCGTTCTTGAGTTCTTTCAAACGTCCTTGTTTGAGAAGCCTTCCCATGTAATTGGTTCTTGTGATTATAATTAGTTCTGACGGCAGAGTTCACATTGGTTGAGCACCTCCTGTGTGCCAAGCAATGTCCTCAGTGTTTTACACATTTGGGGCCTCATTCATTTCATCCCCATGACAATCCCATAGGCCTTTATTAGTCCCATTTATCTGAGGAGGAAAATTGAGGCTTAGCAAAGGTCAAGTAACTTGCCCAAGGTTACAGAGCTCATGGTTGAGCTTTGATTCAGGGCCATAGCTGTGTGAGAAGTCCATGTACCACACTTCCACTCTCTCTGAGCCCAAGAGATTCCATTTCTGAGCCTTAGGCCATCCTTAATTGGCCTTCAGCCTTTCTTTTGGAAAACGGAGAGTTTACTACACTGAAATTTTCTTGCCTAGATCTCTGCCATGTTCTGTTTCTTAGAAATGTTCTTAGTGGCCGCTGGTAGAAGGATAGTCCCTTACTTTGGCCAAGTTGGTCAAGCGCTACTTCTCAGCCTCTGACCTTGGCTTGCTAGCTTTGGACCCTAAGTTGTTGTCCAGGGTGACCAATTCCCAGCTGACAATCATATCTGCAGATAAACATTAGTTTATTT
The DNA here is from genome assembly GCF_002201575.2 of Neomonachus schauinslandi. Classification (NCBI taxonomy): domain Eukaryota; kingdom Metazoa; phylum Chordata; class Mammalia; order Carnivora; family Phocidae; genus Neomonachus; species Neomonachus schauinslandi. The sequence goes on along the minus strand of NC_058403.1, from coordinate 177,829,064 downwards.
AATTTGATGGGAAATGATCTTAGAAAATTTCCCAATAGATACAAGTGTATTTTATAGGAGAACCAGCCAGTACTGTGCAACTTGGAACTATATTCCTGCCATCCTGGAGATCTTCACCTAAGACCTTTTCCTCTGAATGTACCCATAGGCATAAAATAGACCCCAAATTTGAGAAGAAGTAGCCTGATTGACTCAGTAGTCTTGTGGATCTCTTCCACGCAGAGCCTACTGATGTTCTCATTAGCAGAGATGACACCTGAGTTATCTCCCCACTCAGTTAAGCATGGGAGAGAAGAGAAAGGTGGCTTTCCTATTTAAGAAATGGAGTGGGCAGGGAAGGCATCATCTTTGTTATTTATCATCCAAACTGCCTAAGGCTTGGAGAAATGTGCCAGGAGTGATGATTAAAAAAAAAAAAAAAAAAAAAAAAATCACAGGCACGTCAGTTCTCCAGACCTTCACTATCTATCGCAGGCACACTAAGGCAGGTCATAACTCAGAAAGAGGGCAGCATGTTCACAGATGTAGGCATGATTAGTGTATTACAGAGAAGGCCAAGAAACACAACCCACTTTGATGTAAATTAAAATGTAAATTGGCTTATATAACTGAGAAGTCTAGGAGATAGCGTTGCTTCAGGCATGGCTGAATCCAGGCACTTGAATGTTGATAGAAAAATTTGCCTTCTTCTCTATTTTCCATCTGCTTTCCTCTCTGTGATGGCTTAATTTGCAGGTAGGTTCTCTTCCCTTAAAGTCTTCAAATGTTCTAGGCTTGTGGTCTAGAATGGGAGCAACCGATGATAAAGACAGCTTCTCCTTTCCAATGCTTCCAGTGAGCATCAAACAGGAGTCTGGCTTGGGCTGCATGCCAGTTCCTGAACCTGTCTCTTTGGTCAGGTTAATAAGTGCTCTGATTGATCAAACCTGGTGCCCACACCCAATCTTGGGAACAAGTTAGTCCTACCAAATAAGCCACAGAGAACTGATAAGAGATGGTTTTGAAGGAACACTGTGATAATATTACAATCAAGGGGAGGAAGGCAAATATAACATGTTTGCCACGGTGCATCTGTCATGGAATTAAGACAGTAACTAGGGTGCGAGGCAAGGCTTACCGTGCAGATCAAAATGAGAGAAAGTCTCATGTATAGATTGGCTCTTCTCTGTTAAATTCGGGAGGCTCTGTGGAGAAGAAGACCACAGATGTGATGTGTACTTGGTCCGGGTGGGCCATTGTGGTTCAATTGATGAGCCTCTGTTTCCTCTTTTTTGAAACTGTGGGTGACGATATCTCTACAGTAGTTTCATTGTGAATATCAAAAGGTCATATTCACAGATTAGATGCCAAACGATTCCAAGTTGCCATAGTAGTTTTGTATTCACAAATCTGCAAACAACTTCATGGCATATGATTCTTGCTGTCCAATGGGGTAGAGATGCTAGGGAAATAAAGCGAACCCTTCAGATTTCAGATGAGAGTTACTGCTGATGGAGGCCGGGAGGTCGGTGCTGGGTGGGGCAAGTAGGAACCTTCCCTGGCTAGACGCTTGTTTTCACTCACAAACCTCCTGAGGAGATCCAAGTTTGTGCCTCAGCAAAAAAGACAAGCAGACCCTCGGGGCCGCTGAGAAAGAGTCAAAATAGAAGTTGCTAAATTTAAAAATAGGTCTCCTCTGCACTGAAGTGGGGCAATAAAAGAGGATGCTTGAAAAAACAAACTGCTTGCTATCGAGGCTTCTTTGAGAACGTATGCTTTTTGCATCTGAGTTCTCTTCCAGCCTTGTTCCTGGAAGGCTCCTTTATTTGGGAGTCTCTCAAAGACACCAGAAAAGAAGACCTTTATTAAAGAGAGCTGATAGGTATGTGGTGAAAAGCAGTAACAAGAAGCGAATTGTCATTTATTAATCTGTGTACACTCTGTGTCAGGTTCTAAGGGCTTAATACGCAACACTGCACTGTCACAACTCTCTGAGGTAGGCACAGTTATCATCCCCAATTTATGGATAAGGAGACTGAGTTAAACAGAGGCACAGTAATTTTGCTGAGGTATTTCAGCTGGGGAATGATGAAGTTTGGATTCAAACGCAGAAAGCCTGGGCTTCCAGCTGCTTCACTGTCCTACGGCCGGGCAGACAGGCTGGGGTGGGGCTCCTAGTACGAGGAACCACCAGTAACATTGGGACCGTGGCTCGCTTATATGGGAAATGCCGGTAAGAATACCACCTACTCCTGGGGCGCCTGGGTGGCTCAGTCTGTTAAGCGTCCGACTCTTGATCTCTGCTCAGGTCTATGAGCTCAGGGTCTTGAGCTCAGGTTTGTGAAGCCTACTTAAAAAAAAAAAAAAAAGACCACCACCTATCCCTTTGGATTATTTTGAGGGATGATAAGGTGATGGTCAGGTGCACCTTTTACTCCCATGGGTCAATCTTCATGGGCAGAGTGTGGGTCTCCATTTTCCTCAGCCCTGTAACTCCCTTGAGGCCCCACTTGGGCCTCCTTTGATGGATTAAATGTTCCTATTAAGCAGATGGCTGGGTGGATGTCCCTGTCTTTGCTGGCCTTACTTTTCTTGAGTGATTTCCTATGGTAGGAAGGGAGTATCCCATAATAATGAAAAATTGACAGGAGCTATTGATTAAATTCTTTTCTAGCCTCTTTTCTTTGACTTCCCCCCATTAGTTAAATATGAACACCTCAGAGATAAATGTAAAGAGGTGAAGGGAGGTGAGCTGGCGTAGGGCTGCCTTCTGTCTTTTTAAGAACAAAATATTATTATTTTGTTTTGTTTTGTTAAAGTCCTATCTTCCTAAAAGATCAAGGGAAGGGAGAAAAGTTTACCCAATTACTGGCAATAAATTATTTTCTTTTCTCGGGGACATATGAAAGCTTATTCTGGCAAATACCATCTGAGAAATGTTCTTTTTATTTTGGTGGCACAGCAGCTCTAGAAAATAGGTTAATTGGTTCAGAGACTTGCTCTTACTGTTAATGGCATTTAGCTTGTGAAATTGAACAACTGCATCTCAAGACAGAATGTTCATAAAATCGATATTCTGGTTGCTAAGTGTGTGTTTTTAAGATATAGTTTGAATTAATTTATTCAAAGCCAGCTGGTGCTGTTCCCAATATAACCTCTAGGAGGAAACCTCAACCCATGTTGTGCCTTAAAATAATCGGGTTTTCCGTGTTCTCTCTCTATTCAACTTTCATATTGTATCTAAGTTAGTACTTTTGATATTTCTAAGTTTTTTTTTTAACATTTATGTAGAACACCACATAATTGCAGGAAAGATAATAGTCACATACCCTAGGGCCTACTGTACACTTATGTTAAAAGTACAGCTTTTATTGGCAACTAAAGTAATAACCTTTCCGTGTCAAATTGCTTTAAATTAAACTTAAAAAAAAAAAAAAAACACTGGCTGATACCCACACTTAGTAATTGTCAAGCATTAGCATAATGTGGAATGCTAAAGCTGCCTAAATCTTAGGTTTAAAAATAATTATTTACTTAGATAAATTTTGTATGCAGTGCCATATTATTAGAAATCCTTTTTTACCCTTCTAAAAACGCCAGATCAATGTATGTGTTAATATTATGCTTAGGCTTGCCATGTAAGTGGAACTGTAACTTACGTTAGCCTCAGAGAAAGGGGTCTCATTTAATCTCTGCTCATCCATCCATCACGGACCAAATACAAATGGGGTGAATCGACACTTTGGATGGCTTCTCATATTGTTCCTTGTGTTAGGTGACCTAACACGTGACCTCAGGGGGGAAAATGTACAAGTCTATTTTTGATGAGGCTGCAACATGGCCCAGCCTGCATAATTTCCACCCATTTCTAAGGCACTTGGGAGATGAGGATCCTAAATGATGGTGTGTGTGAAGCCCTCAGGCGGAGGTCGCAGCCGCCTTTCCCACTAATGCGCTTGTATTTCCCGGATCTCTCTGCGCTCAGCTGTAGAGCTTTCAATTAAAACCAGCCGCCAGTGATTTTACAGTGGTGGGATGCACTTGGTTTTGCAAAGTCTGTCCAGAGATTGGGTCCCACCTGAGCACACCTGCCAGCTAAAGCCAGGACAGTTTTTGTCAACTTTTATGGTACTTTGCTGATTTGAAGTAGAAATTCATTGATAGGGATTGACTTCCTTTTGTTCACTGATGTCACAAAATCCTGAATTAACTACCTTCCAAATTTATGGATAAAGCATCTTGAAAGTAAGCACTTTGATATTGAAGATTGCTGGCATTTATGTACAGCCTGAGAAGCACGTTGCCTTCCCATAGGAGTGTCATGCAATTGAAAAGTCTGGCAAGGTCCACAGTGGGGAGCAACATGCAAATATTTGGTGATGTTACCAGAAACCAGAGACTCAGAGGACAAGCACATGATACATGCTGGAAGGAGCAGCCTTCAACACTCTAAACTGTGTTCTTCTAAAGTCAGAAGATGTGCATTCAAAGATAGCTTACATCCATGCACACGCAGGATTATCAAGAGAATAATATTCTCTCAATAATGTTGGATTCAATCTTTACTTGAACTCCAGTTGCCTGCATTTTGGGATGCCTTCTTTCATTTCATGGAAGAAGTGAAAGAGACTAGACTTTTTCCACTTTTTCCTCATTGAGCCGGAGACCATAATGTCTAGGATGAGCGTAAAAATAAGGAACTGAAGATGTGGCTTCGGGACCTGTGTCTCTACTCTGCTGGTTAGCTTTGTTTGGGAGGTGAAGCTCTCTTGATCTCAGTTTTCTCATGTGCCAAGTAATACCTGTTTTGAAATTAAGCAATGAAGTGAAAAGAGATTAGATGATGTTTTCAAAGATGATGCTTCTTCAAAGCTGTATGTTCATTTTTTTTTTTTTTAGATTTTTTATTTAATTATCTGACTGAGAGAGACACAGTGAGAGAGGGAACACAAGCAGGGGGAGTGGCAGAGGGAGAAGCAGGCCTCCCGCTGAGCAGGGAGCCCGATGCGGGGCTCGATCCCAGGACCCTGGGATCATGACCTGAGCTGAAGGCAGACGCTTAATGACTGAGCCACCCAGGCGCCCCTGTATGTTCATTTTTCATGTATTTCACTTTCCTCCAAACGTGCCCTCTTTATTCCCTCCTCTGGATCATCGCTTGGTTTGTTTTTCTCCTGCAACAACCTCTACTTTCCATTTGATCCTCTTTCTCCATCCAGTGCTTGTTTTCCTCTTACAGTTCTCTCATTGTCTTAGAATCCTGCAATATGATCATCTCTACTACATCCTTTCTCATTTTACTGTATTCTGCTTTGCACTGTTGAGCTTTTATTTTTTTTATTTTTTTTATTTTTTTTTTTAAAAGATTTTATTTATTTATTTGACAGAGAGAGACACAGCGAGAGAGGGAACACAAGCAGGAGGAGTGGGAGAGGGAGAAGCAGGCTCCCCGCAGAGCAGGGAACCCGATGCAGGACTCGATCCCAGGACCCTGGGATCATGGCCTGAGCTGAAGGCAGTTGCTTAACCAACTGAGCCACCCAGGCGCCCTGCACTGTTGAGCTTTTAAAACTGAGCTTTACACTGCTAGTCATTGTCCCACCCAAGGAGGAAGACTTTTTTTTTTTTTTTTTTTTTTCCCCAAGCTCAGATCTTGCAGAGATTCATTTTGCATTCTGTTCAGCATTGATTGCATCGCGGAGCACAGAGTAGGTGCCTCATACACACCGGATTCATTGCTTTTGCTTTGCAGGGGCCTGTCCATTTAGCGTCTCCTCTGATTCTTTCCTAAATGCAGATGCGCCTTTGCGTATAGATCAGATTGTGGCTCCTTTCATCTGTGGAAGGGGACCTGAGAGACAAATGTAGTGATTTGCTTTATTAAGTTCTTAGGCAGAGGTCTCTGGGTGTATTATCTGGTGTTTTTTCCACCAGATCTGTGTTCCTCAAATTTATTTCTGTAGATTTGTGCCAGAGCTCCCCAGGGGGCCTGTCTCGGGGATCAGAACAGCAAGAGAAGGTCAAGGGATGTGAGTGGTCAGGGGCATGGCAGGATATCTTGCTGATGCTCCTATTACAAGCCTTCATTTTTACTGAGTCTCCTCCCCTGGAGTGTGAAGCTCTTTTAGCCAAGGGCTGTCTTTTCTCTACCTTCCATGTTCTCACTTTTTTCCTGAATATCACCAGACAGGACATAATCATAATCATGGAACATTTATAAAGAACATACTCTATTCAGGCAGTGTGTGGAACATTTGGGTATCACTTCCCTCAACCCTCACAACAACTTTATGGGTAGCTATGATTATACCCATTGTGTAGATAAGGAAATTGAGGCCAGCAAAAACTAAATGGAGCTGGAGAAAAGCTCTGGACTGGCCATAAGCCTCTAGAGGATCATGTTACCCTTGGGCTGCCACTGGCTTGGGTTGTGGATCTTTTTGTCTGGCTTGGAAGATGGCTTAGTTATTTGGGGACAACTAGACAACAAGATAGCATGCTTTGTGCTAGATCTCTGCCATCACCATCTTCAGAATGAAAGAAACTTAGTTTCGTATTTACAGGGTGGACTCTGGGCTCCTCTCCGAGTGACATTCAGGACTGTCCTGTCAACTGGATGCCAGGGTGGGGCTTGGGGTCTGGTGCACGCAGGAGTCCTGGGCAGCTGTGGAAGGAAGGAGTGAGGTTTGCGGAATTCTGTGCAGCTCGTGTGGTGGGGCGGACTGGGCAGATCCCTTTGGTGCTCTAGTTTGGCGACGCAAACTGAGACTTGGAAATATTTCTGCAGAGAGTTTTTGAAATGATGCCTGGAGCAAAACTATATTAGCCCACTCATTAAAAAAAAATCTGTTTTCTAAAACCGAAGCTATTTGATTTTTAAATGAGTGATTGAAGTCCTCAGTCAAAGCCCCTAGGTGCCTCTGAGGGATGTTTTGCAACCCTTAACCTTCTGTAGCACGTTTTCTATGTTTTATGTTGTGATATATGGGGAAACCACAAACCTGACTCCAGGGGCCAACTTTCCTGAGGCGCTGACTTTGACTTTGGAAATCATATAACCATCAGCCTGCAATTGGTGTGTGTTATATAAAATTCAAGCTGTGCACGGCTGAAACCTATGAGTCATCTGTCTTTGAACTCTCCCTCACTTCCCCTTATCCAAGCTCTGTAGATTTTCATCTCCTAAACATCTCCTGGTTGCGCCCGCTTCTCTTCCTCACCACCTCCTCCTTGGTTGAGGCCACTGCCATTGTCTCCTGCTTGAACTAATCTAATAGCCTTAGACATCTATTCGTGCATCTTTCAATCTGTTCTCTTTTCGAATCTGCGGTGATAGTTTCAGATGCAGACATGCTCATGTGAGCGTCCTGCTCCCTCTCATCCCTGTTGAATACCTCCAGTGGCATTCCATCCATTGCGCTTAAGATGAAGACACAGCTCCTTAACACGGTCCACAACACCTTAACATGGTATGTTGTCTGGTGCCTTGGATCGAATCTCTCCCCGTGCCTCAGCCCCACTCCCAATGTCTGCCTTATTTCATTCCCTCTGCCTCAGGCGGTTTCTGCCTGCCAAAGGGCCATGGCCTTTGCTATTCTTGCTCCCTGGAATGCCTGCCTCTCTCTAGTAAACTCTTACTAGTCATCGTTCAGATTTCAGCTCAGGTGTTTCTTATGGCCTGGGTGGGTTAAATCCCCCATTATAGCCTCTTTCAAGACCACATAACTTTTCCTCGTAGAGCTCATCACAGTACACATTTTGCATTTATTAGTGTGATTATAGCATCACGGTTAAGAAGTAGGTTCATCATCCAGCCTTACCAATGACTAGAAACGAGATGCTGGGCAGTCACTCAGTTTCTCCTGGCCTCAGTTTGCTCACTTTATAAAATGTGTACAGTGATAGGTCCTAGCGGTTCTTGCAAGGACTAAATGAGAAAATGTATACTGAAGTGTTTAGGATGTTCAGTGTCTCCACATGGTAAGGGCTATATAAGTGTTAGCTGTAATATTAGTATATGATATTATAGATCTCCATGCATAGCACTGATGCATAAAAGATAATTAATTAATTTAATTAGCTGTGTATTGCTGCATAACAAATTACCTAAAACTTAGAGGCTTAATATAACACACATTTATTATCTCACGGTGTCTATGGGTAAGGAATCCAGGCATGGCTTAGCGGGACCCTTTGCTTCAGGGTCCCTCACCAGGATGAAGTTAAGGTGTTGGCCAAGGCTAAGGTCTCATCTGAAGGTTGTACTAGGGAAGGGTTGACTTCTAAGCACGCATGATTATTGGCAGGGCTTTGTTTCTTGCTGGTTAGGGGAGGGAAGCCACTCTCTGTTTCTTGCCTTGTGGGCCTCTCCTACGTGGCAGCTTGCTTTATCAGAACCAGCAAGAGTGACAGTCTGCTAAGAAGACAGAGGTCACATCTGTGACTAATAACAGAGGTGACATCCTATCATCTTTTGTTTGGAAGTAAGTCACAAGTCCCATCCATACTCAAAAGGAGGGGATCGCACAAGGGCATGAGTACCAAGAGATGTGGATCATTGGAGGCCATCTTAGAAGCTGCCTGCCGCATCATTTGATGAATTAAGGTGTCACTGTCTATGCGGCTCCTCATGCTAGTAATGAGGTCACAGGATGCATATATAGAACAGTGTTTCCTGAACCCTGTTCTGAGTAATTCCAGTGTATTATGAGTTAGTGACAGATGTCCATGGTCTGATGATTTTGAGGGACATTAGATTACCAGAGTAAATCTAGTTTGTGACTTTTTCTGAATTGAAAATACCAGTATGACCTGTGATTTTCCTAGAAGAAGATACGGTGATAGGCAAACGACAACCTATTAACATCGTAGAACACAATTTGGGAAATGCCGACCCACAATTTGAATGTGGAATGCCACCCAACCACTGGCTTTAATGCAGCTGGTCAAGGAAAGCTGTGAAAGACACACCTTTGGTACATAGTTGTGGAATAAATGAATAAATGTGGAATTATCACAAAATGGCCAGAATTATTTGTTCAAGTAGGGAAATAACAAGGCTAAGATCAAGAGAGGTGTAAGCCTCAGATGGCCCTCATAACTTTGTTTCTAGGCCATGAGTGAAAGAGAGCCAGCCTTATGCAAGTATGTGCTTTTTCCAAAAGGAGGTCATGCAAGGGAGTGTGGGTGAATTGCTATAAACCATTACCTGCTTCTAGGAAAACTACTCAAAGGAACGTCTTTAATTATCTTTATAAAGAAAATCGTCTCTATTTCCATTGAATTTGATGACTTGATTTGTTGCTTTCCAGCCCGAACCCTAGCTTATTCCTGACAGACCCCCCCCCATCAGGATGTCTTTGTATTGGCAGACATTGGGTGCTAAGGCCAAAGTTACTTATTCTGAAGTCTTCAGAATTATTGCAGCAAATTGAAACTACAAATACAATTTATGTCATTAACCTCTTAGGGATTATATTTTTGACTTTCTCCTATGTGACATATATCTGGTCACATACTCATTGTGAACCAGTGCTTAAAACGCATAATCCCCAAGGGTTACGAGCAGTCATTTCAAAGACCCCCATATTCATCTCAAAACGCAGAAGTGGGAGATAAGGTTTAAGGGATGGCTGAATGGGACATTGGAATAAACAAGCCATTTCATAGTTCTTAAAATACTTATGGAGCACATTTTTATCTACCAAGCTTGAGAAATGAATTTATTAATCCTCGCAACATCCCCCATGTTATTATCAACACACAATAAATATGGAACTAGGGGTTGAAAGGTTAAATTAGCTTTATTTTCCCCCTGCAGGGAAGTTGGCATGACTTTTGAATTAGAATGGAGTTGTCTTGTGCTCTCCAGCTTTAAGTGTATGTCCCATTTGCCAAATTTGCCCATTTGTGGACATTTTGGGATATAAGATTCTCACAGAGTCAGTTCTGAGATTCAAGTCCAGGTGAAGTCGGAGTCTTGTCCAGTCCTCCTGGGAGAATGCAGTCTGTGTCATTTCTTTGAAGGCACAGATCTCTGCAAGTAGAGGTTGGTCTTACTGCTTCTTGCCTCTCCTTCCTACTGGCCTCCACCTCACTCCATTTTACTTCCTGCTATCTAAGTGAGCTCTCTCTCTCTTTTTATCTTTAAAATTTTCCTTTGAGGTGTTCTGAACATATAAAAATGTACAAAGAACATTGTGATGAACGCTCCTATCCCTACTATCCTGCTTTGAAAGAAAATGTTTCCAGCATAAGCAGAAAGTCCCAGGGTCTTTGCCACATACCCACTATGGTACTCTTCTCTTCAGTGTGACAATTATCCTTCCCAATTCCCATGGCTTTCTTTATATTTTACTACATATTTATGTGTCTCCAAGCAATATAGATTATTATGTGTCTTGGTTTTTTTTTTTTTTTTAAGATTTTATTTATTTGACAGAGAGGGAGAGACAACGAAAGAGGGAACACAAGCAGGGGGGAGTGGGAGAGGGAGAAGCAGGCTTCCCGCGGAGGAGGGAGCCCGATGCGGGGCTCGATCCCAGGATGCTGGGATCATGACCTGAGCTGAAGACAGATACTTGGCGACTGAGCCACCCAGGCACCCCTATTTTGTGCCTTGTTTTAAACTGGCATACGACTCACATGATAAGATTTATATATTTCTGCAGCTTGCTTTTTCTTTGCTCAATATTTTATGTAGGAGATTCATCCTTGATATGTGTGGTCCTAGTTCATTTTCCCTGCAATTTAATATTTCGTTCTGAATATGCCATACTTGGAGTTGTTTCCTATTGATAGACATTGAAGTTAGTTGTATTTGAAATAGATATTTTTGAAATGTATTTCAAATATTTGAAAAAATATAAATAACACTTCTATAAAGTTTCTTACACACATATGTTTATAGATACATGTGAGACTTATTTCTAAGGGATATTATAAAGAGAGGAATTGTTGAATCAAAGGGTGTTGGTATCCTCCACTTTTATTGATGATTGCCAAATTTCTTCTAATTGAACCATTTTACTCTTAACAGTGTATGACAGTTCTCGTTGCTCCATATGTTCATTATACTTGGTATGATCAGATTTTTATATCTGATTGGTTAAAAATGGTACCTTGTTGGGTTTTAATCTCCACTTTTCTAATTTCTACCACAACTAATAAACTTTATAAATGATTTTATGGTCATTTAGGCGTTGTGTTCTGGAAATTGCCTGTCCATAATATTTGCCCAGTTTTCAACAGGACTGTCTTTTTATTTTTTATTTTATTTTTTAAAAAGATTTTTATTTATTTGAGAGAGAGCGAGAGAGAGCAGAAGTGGGGGAGGGGCAGAGGGAGAAGCAGACTCCCCGCTGAGCAGGGAGCCCGATGCGGGACTCGATCCCAGGACCCCTCGAATCATGACCTGAGCTGAAGGCAGATGTTTAACTGACTGATCTACCCAGGTGCCCCTGGATTGTCTTTTTATTGATTTGTAATGTTCTTTATAAATTCAGGATACCAGTCATTTGTTAATTATGTGTGTGGACAGTATTACTCGTATCTTTGTCAAACTTGTTCTTTATTGCCTTTGGGTTAAAAATCTAAAATTCTTAGCATGTGGCAAATGTGGATAATTTGGCCTTGATTTCTCCTGTAGTCTTGTTTCTAAAAATCTTCCATCTCCTACTCGTGTTTTGGCAAATGTCTTATCCTTATAAGTTCTTACTTATGTTGTTCCCTCTGTTTGGAGTGTACTTACGTGATCTTTGCCTGGCTAACATTTATTGCTTTTTCACAAACCAATCTTTTAGGAAGATTTTGCTGCCCACCTCCTGCCACACCTCTGTACTTGCATAGCCCTTGTGCAGACCTGGGAAGACTTTCAGCTTCTCTTTTCCTAGAAATAGTGCCTGATGGGTTTTGCCACTCACACATTTGACTCTGGTGAAGTCTTCCTGAAAGGTCTATCAGGAATGGGTGGTGAGATGGCCTTTTTTTTTTTTTTAAAGATTTTATTTATTTATTTGAGACAGAGAGAATGAGAGAGACAGAGAGCACATGAGAGGGGGGAGGGTCAGAGGGAGAAGCAGACTCCCTGCCGAGCAGGGAGCCCGATGCGGGACTCGATCCCGGGACTCCAGGATCATGACCTGAGCCGAAGGCAGTCGCTTAACCAACTGAGCCACCCAGGCGCCCGTGAGATGGACTTTTGAAGAAATATTCAGCCAGGGCTCAGCTAGAGAATCCAGGTCCTATATAAACATTCTGATTAATTTAATCTCGGCAGCATTTCCATTGGGTTCCATATCATCATAGTCTTTTGAACTAGCAGCATAGTCTTTTTGAACCAGCATAGTCTTTTTATCTAGTTTTCAAAGATGGTTACCACTTGAAACAAAACAAAACAAGACAAAACCCTAAATGTAATTTTTGGAAGCCTAGAAAAAAATTCCATGGATATTTCCCCCTAATCTTTCCCAAGTATCTATTCCAAATGGAGCTCATCAAAGAACTTAACGATTTCCTGCCCAGTGCGAACTTGGATCTGAGACACACCTCTGTTTATTCAATTATTTTTCTTGTGTGAATGACAAGAACATACATTGGGACATCTATAATTTTGAAGTTGGGCTTTAACCCAGTGAAGGGGGGGGGAAAAAAACCCAACACACCAAACTGTGTATTATTTACACATTTCAATATTTAATTTCCTGTCTCCATTAAACACATTTTAGTATGCAGATTATTTGCCCAACATGATTTATCAGTTCCTTGTTAGATAATATTCTCCTCAGGGTACATATTGTTCATATTTAGAAATTCTTATTAATCTCAAGAATCATATTGTTTATCCAACAAAATTATTACAGCTTTGATGAAGCTTTTAAAGTGTAACATGTAAATCACTATTTTCTCACTTTCATAAGCAGCTGAATTTTTGATCTGGTGGATTATTATGGTTTAGAAGATATTTAGTCTTGGGGAAAATGCACAAGATGGTGCAGTCATGTGTAGATGAGGCTATTTAATTAGAACTGCTGTTAATGACAAATTGCCATCACCAGAGCTACCCCTCCTCCAAATTGCCTTTCTTAAATAGATAAATGAGTAGTGCTCTCCAATGTTGTTATAAATAAGATGGGGCTAATATTTAAAGCTATAAATGTTAGAATAACAAATGACAGGATAGAAGCTGAAAACGAATATTCCAGGATTCTGATCACTTATTTTCTAAGTGGCATATTGATTATTTTACCTGAGAAAATACTATGGGTGTTCTTTAATGAAAAATCATAAAAGAAGATTATAAAGTAAGATAAAATAAACATGTCCTTTTCAAACATCATTAAGAAAGAAATGTAACTTCCTTGTTTATGAGTTCTGTTTTTATGTGAGACGATCACATGATCTCTACAGCAACATGCTCCTATGTTTAGTATTCTTACATCTAATGAGTATTTTACCTTGTCCAAGCATTTTTATATCCAGTTACATTTTGTCCTTCTGCCATCCCTGCAGCGATAGAATTCCTAATTTGACAGATGAGGAAACAGACCAGAACAGGTTATGTGGCTTGAATAAAACTGAAAAATCAATTAATAACAAAACTAAAATTATAGTTCCCTGACATCATCCATAATGCCTTCTTGTAATCACACCTGAAATGTAAAATGTGGGAAAGTTGAATACTGCTTACAGGTGGTGAGGGTTTAAAGTACAAGAAGACGTGGCCGTGTTCCAGTACTAGAATATTAGAAATGAATGATCAATTCCTCAACTGCATCCACTGGTTTCTCTCTTCGAAATATTTTCAGCATCTCCTCTATGTTCTGTAATGAGGTCTTTTCCTTCATAATTCACATATAGCTCAAGTCCAGTCACCCTTCAACTGAGGGGAAATGCTTGCCACTTTTAGATTGTTTAGGGATCCCATCTTTGTCTTCTTTGAATTAAGTCTATGAGATCTATAATTTTTATTACTAGAATCAGTGCGTCATCCTTTTGTCCTCTTTTCTGTTCTTAGTAACAATGAGGTAAGAACCAATACAACTTTCAAATCAATGGCCCTACATTACCACCCAGGGGAATTTTAACAAAGTCTTCGTGACACAGCTGGAAATGTCTGTTCATCAGTTGCTGTAAGAACACTTGAACGCTATGCTTTAATTATAATGCCTAAGTACTGGAGGGTGAGCTCTGTGAAACTTGAGGGCCACCTGTTGTTGTTTTAGGCAGTCCTGGACTTTTTCTGGGAATCCCAGTTTGTGGTTGAGTGGCAAGACCACAGGAGGAGCATCTCCATTCAGGTCCTTGCCTCTTTCCCAGATCCTTCTTCCTTCCTTGACCTTAGGCTGGGAGTTTTATTCTGCACAATGAGTTGGACAAAGGAGGGAAGATCCTTCTCTATTCAGGTATGAATAGTGCCAGGTTCAAGTTCATAGGCAGTGAGCTTGAAAGGTCAGTTCCTGGTTCAGAGGACTGCATTTGTCCCTGGTCTTCTGAATGCATGCTTACTGAGTCTTTGTATTCAACAGGAGAAAATGGGCATAGGGAGTGAAAATTAATGAGTGTATTTGGTTGTTTCTTAGGCTCTGATTGCTAAAGGCATAGGATTCTCTGCTCTTATATTTGATTTGCCCATAAGCTCATCTTTCCCCCTTCCTTGTGTACAGTGTGTCTCTCTATTGAGAGGGACTATCATTAAAAAGAAGCATACCAGCCCTTTGGAGAGTCAATTTGGAGATTTTTTGACCAAAAGCCATTCTTCTATTTCAAGGATTGCACACTCAAGTGCATAGTGAAATCGGAAGCATGAGTGTGTTAGAACAGGCTGAGGGTTGCAATCGTGAGCGCTGTGGCCAAGTAGCATCACCCTGCTCTGTGGTCTCCACACAGCTTCTGCAAATTGGTGTCCTGCTGGAATGCAGGCCCACAGCTACCCAAGCCTCTCATGTTTTTCCATCACAAGTCAGAAATTCGAAATTTTATGTGAGATCTCTTGATTTCGCAAATTGAAAAAAAAAAAAACTAAGTAAATTACCACGTAGGCTACGCAAAATATGCTAGCTTGCAGCTGCTTATTTCCACGTGTGTTAGGAGACCAGGCTGAAGAAGGAAGCTGAGGTACAGATCATGGGAAAACTTCCCCATTTACATGCTTTTATCCACACCCAGATGCATGGGATGCATACCAAGACAAATGATTTCCGGCCATATAGACGCGGCAGAGCAAAGCTTCTTACCCCAGTGTATGCGAAATTTTGCACATGTATTCATTTTTATGGAGAAATTGTCCATTGCCTTTATGCCATTCTCAAAAGTCTGCCACCCTAAGAGGTCGTGAATCTCTTTTGTTACATCCTTGACAAGTTGTCATCTAGTTTCTACTTGAATTCCCCTAGGGACAGGGTACTTACTACTGCACAAGATAGCCCACTCCTGTTTTAGACAGTTCTGAAGGTAGGAAAGTTCTCAATGGCAAAAATTCTTACTCATCCTCTTTGTTATTGGGAGCTGAAAAGGCATCTAATCTTTAGGAAAATGCACTTGAAAAAAAATAGTCTTAGAAATTAAGAGGTTGCTATAATTTCCTGTAACTATTATCCATTCTTAGAAAAAAAATGAGCATTATTAAATTGTGATAGTTACTAATGGAATTTCTAATTCTTTTACAATTAAGGTCATTGAATCTTTATGTCTTGACCTTCATTCTGAGACTATTTGCATGAAAATAAAGACTCCAAATTTCATCGTGTTCTATTGACGCATTTAAGCTTCTTTCGTATCATAGATTTCTAGAAATGTAGAACTGCAAATGATCTGAGTGTCTGAGGTAGAACAGAAAACCCGACAGTTTTAGAGTCAGAAGATGTTGGATTGATTGTTCTGCTCATTATTAACTATGTCATGTTAAGCTGGGAGGCTCGTTTTCCTCATTTGAATGTGGAGTCTGATAAAGTCCTTATGGGTTGTGTGACAAGCCAATAGGAACGGGCAGCACACTGTAGGAATCAGCCCAGATCTGTTTTTCTTGTTTGTGATACTGAGTAATTTAACTTTTCTAGGCCTCAGTTTCCACATCTGTACAGTGGGGCTAACTATTCCTGCTTACAGGGGTGTTTTATCTATTAAGTGAGATGATGCATGAGGGCTTAGAGAGTGGCTCACATACAGTAGATATTCAATTAATGTTGGCTATTAATATTTTGCTGATGCTGATAGAAGTAAAAGCACTGGGTAAAATCAGAAGCTTGAAACTCTTACAATCACCTGGATACTTCACTTTCAACACAGAGAAGAGGGTTTGAGCAACCTTAAGGTAAGAAGAGCTTGGTCAAGATGTGCTTAGAAGCAAGGGAAAACTTCAAAAAGTGCCAGTTAGACTGTAGGGCAAGGAGCTTAAAAATATGTTTTAGATCTTTAAAATAAACAGATTAAGGAACAAAATGTAGAGTTGGTATGCGATTCGGCTACAACAAGAGATCTCACAGAAATTTTGCCTTGTGATAGTGCATTCAAGCTGTATGCCAAGGCCTTGGGTGCGTATCTTTGTCTGTGGATGGGTTGAAAAGCCTGAGGCTCATTACTTTCCAGGCTCTGATTTTTCAGATGTGGGGCCCCGGTGGACATCATCTGACGACTTCATGATGCTGTTCTCTTCGATGGGAATTGCTCAGCGACAAAGACCCCTGATGTAGGTTCTTGGTAGCCTTGAACCCCACTATGTGTATTTAAAATAGTAATGGTGTATGGATGCAGGGGAAAAGGAGTAGGGGGAAAAAATCAACATTGGACAAAGAGATAAAAACATGTCCACCCAGAGAGTAACTGAGGCCCTTTTAAAAGTTTGTTATTAGGTACAGAATTTTACACAGGGAGGGATTCTGGACAGAATCGAGGGAAATATAATCCCAATTAGAAAGATAAGGTGAAATCATAAGAAGGTAGTCTTTTCCTTGACTAATTCACTTTGCTTCCTCATTGTTAAAGGTAAAGTTGTTGATTTTATACTTTGTTAAATGCAAAAGAGACAGAAAATAGCAATTATTTTTTGCCTTTAGCCTGCCTTTCTTTGTTTGGGGGTGCGCTATGGCAGAATAAATGTCTGCTCTTCAGAAATAATGAGCAAGGAGAAGCTATAGCATAGTTGATACATCAGTCCTTTTGTAGTGAGTACACAGAACCATTTTATTTGGGAACTGAATATTTGAGGGCTAGAGGGACCCCTCCCCGTGAAAGTGCAAAGACCCTGAAGCGTGACTGCTCCCTCCATTTCAGGATTTGAGTGGCATGTCGAGATCCTTCCAGCACGAGGTGCATAATGTATTGTGCAGGCTGACTCCCATGTGGAAGAGAGCACAAAACTTCCTTATGCATGAGGCATTTTTAGCAAATTGGACCCCATTTCAATCTTGATGAAACTTGATGACATTTCCAACTTGCAAGTGCACAAAATGAAAAAGCAAATTTTTAGCTATTTATGTGTCAGAACATCAAAAGCTCAAAAGCCATAATTAAGGGTGTCAGCATGGCAGGGAGACCATATTTCTACTCTTCTCAGGGGTCTTGTGGGTCTCTCCTTGGAGGTTAGATGAAGCTCCTCTTCCCCTTGAAGGCTTGAATCAAACAATTTGGATTTCATGAGCCCCCACCTGGGAAACTGCCTCTTCACTTCCAACCCTGTCATGTTGATATTTAGTGTCTTTCCCTCTCTCTTGTGAGAAGAGATATTTGGGAAAGGACTATGTAGTTGATGCTCTGTATTCCTTAGTTTCCCTGTGCTGCTTTTTGGAAATCTGAAGGCAAATTATAAGAAACAGTGATTTGATGTGATATTTTAATTCCTTTTCATTTTGTGTTTCTATTATATGCAATTAACTTTCTGACTTTGCATTCAAGGAAACACATGAAACAAGCTTTTATGATATGCTCATTTAATACATATATAGATATAATAGAGTTGAACATAAATATATGTCCAAATAAATGGAAATAAATGGACATTAAAAATTTAAAAAGTGTCCATTGAAACCAGCCCTTCTAAACTTCCATTGTGTATATTTGTTAAAATGTGGCTCTGATTCAGTAAGTCTGGAGAGAATCCTGAGATTCTGCATTTCTAAAATGCTCCCAGGTTGAACCATGCTGATGGTTTCTGAGTCACACCTGGAGGGGCAAAGTTTTACATATCTTTCCAACTCAGGGAGGAGTCTTAAAATTCAACTGTGGTCACTGTGATTATCAACAGGTGCACTTGTCTGGGATATACATGTTTTGGTTAAGATCGCCTTTGAATTTTATAACAGAAATATTATTAAAATTAATCCCTAGTACTGCTGTTGCCTGTTAATGATTCACAAAAATCCTTGCCTAATAAGAGCTATTTTCTGAAGAGCTCACATTGAATTGCAAATACTACTTCTAATCTGAATGACATCCACAACTCACATAGCCCCAGCCGGAGACAGAGCTGCTCCTTGCAAGTGTTGGACACCCATTACGTGCAATGCATTGTCTTGAGGACCGTGTGGAAGGATGTTGAATAAGGCACAGATCTGCTATCAAGAAACTTAAACTCCATCATGGGTGGGGTGGGATGGGAGAGATAGAGCATAGATACATGAAAACCCCCATAAAATGGAGGCTCTTTCAAGTGATACCAGATCTAAGAAAGACCCCGAATAAAGATTAATTAGATTCAAAGGCAAGAGAGAGGGAGAGGGAGAGCTCATCTGATGGCAGAGCCTAACAGAGCCTTCATGGAGCAGGCAGCATCTGAACTAGGCTTGAACCATTGGGATTAGGGGTGTAGAAATGGGGCTGTGAGGTGTGGACCGAGATGCAAATGTATTAAAGGGAGGGAAACTCAGAGAAAAGACACGATAGGAAAAGGAGGTTATGTGTCATAAATTGGGAATAGTTTCAGTTTGGCTGAAGTGCAGATTTCATGCAGGGATTTGGTTGACAATAACCTTGGAAAGAAAGTTGGAAATGACCTTAAAAGCCAGTGGAAAGAGATTATAATAAAAAGATAAGTTTGCCGTAGAAACTAACAGGAAATAGAGGATGGGGAGAAGGAGGATTCCATGTAGTGCCGTCTGAGAGGTGACTCTGTCTTATAAATTGCAAAGAAGGTATAATCCAGAGTAGTGGAAATTTTTAACTAGGAAGCATTCGAATTTATGCCTCTTACATGGAAGGCATCCAGCAATGTGTTAGGTGACATGGGAGGGATAAACTTGCTACATCTTCCTAGATCATCAGTTTCATTCAGTCATAGTTTCACTCCACACTATATAATTTAAAGCCTTTAAAAATATATTAGAAACAATTATATTTATCCTTAAATTTAATTTATACAGTAATTAACACTAGTCTAAAATCAGTCAGAGGTACCATTTTAGATTTAAATGTGCTTTCCTCTTGTTTTTTAAACTTTAATGTTTACTAACGCTGGTTATGTTAGACTGTTTTAATTAAGAGCTCTTTTTCATTTAAAAAAAGTATAGATATACATAAAGAATTAAAAAAAAAGTATGCTAATCCCTCACTGTTAATCATACACACGGGATGCCTGACTGTTCAAGCTATGGGGCTTTAATAGGACCAAGGCACCCTTGTGGCAGCCTAGTAAATTGCAGGCATAGGGACAAGAGGGAAGTAACCTTTTGAGTGGTGCATGGGAAAAGCTAAGTTTATAGAGGCAACACAAATACTACAGACAGGCTCAGCCAGTATCAAGCCTGGCATGGTTTGCCTAAGTTTTTCCCGATTGTTACTCCTCCCCTGCTCTCATATTTTCATACTCCAGATCTATTGTACATCTGCTTATATTCTGTGGCCCTTTGGAGGCATTAGGATAACCATTAAGATATCTAAGATTTTTAAGCCCATTAGAACCAATTTTTGCCCCCTTGGAACATTATTTCCCATTGATGACACATGATCTAGAGTTTTCCAGCCTCTTCCTCTCTGGGGTAAGATCTTGTCCTCACACTCTTGTGGCTACTCTAAACTGGGACACCTGGAGCCACCCTTCTATCAAACAGATACTTTTCAGAGAGGCACTTATTGTGATGCCTGCTATTGAAACCCAGAAGAGGTCCCTTTACTAGATGCTCATATTAACACAAGTCCTCCTGTATCACCAGAGTAGTCCTGTTGATTGATTGACCTTTTAGTCATTCACCTAGACTAGACTAATCACCATTCTCAGGGTTCCCCTTTTCTTTTTATAGTCATTGCCCTGAGGTCCCAACTGCATGGAGCCAGCTTTTGTCTAGTTACAGCAGATCCTTGAATTCTCCCTGCTAAAGTGGGCCAACAGCAGATTCAGAGGTGCTTAAAGCTGCATTCCCATCCCCGCCCCCCATCCCATTTATAAATGGTAACGGGATGACATACAGGAGAAGAGCTTGATCTTCTATGCCCTACAGCTTCCGTTCCTCTTCTCTTTCCCTGAAATCCAGACTCTAACTAGCAGGACTGTGTTTGTCCTCTTGGGTTCTTTCCCACACTTAATGTTCACAATAGTTCTGTAAGGCATTTATCAAGAACATCCCCGTATTACAGGGCGCCTGGGTGGCTCAGATGGTTAGGCGTCTGCCTTCGGCTCAGGTCATGATCTCAGGGTCCTGGGATCGAGTCCCGCATCGGGCTTCCTGCTCCTTGGGAGCCTGCTTCTCCCTCTACCTCTCTCTCTCTCTTTCTGTCTCTCATGAATAAATAAATAAAATCTTTAAAAAAAAAAAAAAAAGAACATCCCCGTATTACAGGCGATGAAAAGGTCACACAGCTAATGAATCTTGGATCCAGCCCTTGAACTCAGGGATCTCTGGCTCTAAAACCAGTGCTCTTATCTTATACTGTCTTTGAGAG
This sequence comes from Neomonachus schauinslandi, assembly GCF_002201575.2. NCBI lineage: Eukaryota > Metazoa > Chordata > Mammalia > Carnivora > Phocidae > Neomonachus > Neomonachus schauinslandi. Next base: position 177,808,217 of record NC_058403.1, on the reverse strand, counting down.
GTCCGCCAAAGCCTGTCTAAATGGAAGTAATAGCTTATTCTTTCCTCTCTCCTATTTCTAGACAGATCCCTATATTTATTTTTTCATGTAGTCATTCACTCTGCAGCTATGTATTGAACAACCACTATCTGAGAGGAACTTTGCAAGTTATTAGAGATACTATAATGAAAAGCACCATTTCCGTTTTCAAGCGGCTCACAGTTCCTGAAGGAGACGGGCCAGTGAATAGGTACCTGTAACTGTGTCTGGCACAATAATGATAGTGAGAGCTACCTGATGCTGTAGGAGAGGCACCAAACCCAGTCTGGCTTGTGGTGTGGAAATGGTGAAACATTCAGAAAACTTTGTGTTGGAGAACCATCCCATTCGTTGGTTCTTTTCCTCCTCATGCATGAAGACTTTAATCAATTTAAACCCACTCAAAGAATACTGTTTTATAACATATAATCATGCCATTAGATGTTTCCGTGTCTTTCTTTCTATTCCTCTACTCTGTAAGATACTCAAGGGCTAGAACCGTCTCTTGCATATTTGATTTTCCAACACGAGCTATAGTTTGGTACTTTGTCAGTGCTGGACCAATGTTTGCTGTCCCAGGGCCCAGTGTGTTTCCCTTGCTATTTGCCATAAGCTCTTGTATCCCCAGGAATAACGTCTTTGGACTCTTCTGGTTTGAAGACACAGTAGCCAATTTGATATAGCTTAAGTGAAGATGGGTGATTTATTATACAAATACAGGGGTGTGTCATGGAAATCAAGTGTAGAATACAGCTGATCCATAGAAGAAAACTAGAATCAGAAAGAGAAAAAAATGTCAGAATTCTCTGTTGAAATTGTCATTCTTTTTTCTCTTGCAGAATGACTATATTCTACTCTCTCTCCATGGCATAAAATATGGCTGCCTTACACCTCCAAGGTTTAGTTATTTTAGGTTCAGTCACATGAAAAGACTAACTCAGCTCTCTCAGTCTCAATTCTAAGTTCCCTGAAGAGAGAATCATATTGGCCCATCTTGGGTCAGTAAGATATGGCTGTTGAGGACCCATTCTTGTGGGGTTGGGAGGGGTTGAGAAAGAGGTGGTGAAAAGCAGGAGCCTCTCCCTGGACACAGGAAATTAGTAAACTTCTAAGAAGAAAACGTTCTTTGATGAAATGTAAGACCCTTCTGAAGCCATTTTCTCGCAATGATCCTGGTTTTCCTGAAGGACTCCACTCCTCATTTGATCAAAGTAATGTCCCTTGGTTTAACTTTTTGATAAATGATGATTTTCACCAAGAATAGTGTGCTATATTGATCTTGGACCTTTACATAGTGATATGGTGTATGTGTGTGTGTGTAGGGGTGGAGGGGGTACTTCTAGCTTTTCTAATACATGGAACAGAGTTAATGAAGGTACTTTCTGACCCGTCATGAGAACACATGGATAGGGTAGGTAGAATAAATGATAAAAACAATTTTTAAAAACAATTAATAGCTGAGTTAAAAAGAAAGGAAGGGAAATACCCAGGAATCAAGGACTTATAAACAGAAGAAATCATGTCCAGAGTGGTTTAAGACATGAGACTGAACTCTTAACACTGATGTGGGAGCTTAATACACAGCTTAGACCACTTTTCAGGCCAAATAAGGAGTATCATGGAGTTGTTTCCATAACTCGTGGTACATAGACAGAACATCTACAGAAAAATATCTCAGTTAAAGATGTATTCACAAAAAAATTAAAAATCACACAGGGAAATGATCCATTATTAGAGAGAATCAGCTGACTCTACAAACATAGTGATTGATGCTAAAATGACCTTGAGGTTATAAAACAGTATTATTTAAGTAGGTTTAAATTGATTAAAGTCTTCATGCATGAGGAGGAAGAGAATCAATGAAAGAACAGACAATTTTGATTTCAAAAAATTTCTCTGTAATAGGAGTTACAGAAATAAGAATATGGTCATAAATTAAACCTCAGTGAATAAGTCAAATAGCAGATTAGATATATGCGGGAAGGGGAGTTAGAGAGAGAGAGAGAGAGATCTAAAGAAATAATTCCAATCACTGTCCAGAAGGATAAAGAATTGGACAATAAAGAAGTCACATTAAAATATATTCAAGATAGAATAAGAAGATCCAAGAAATTTGCTGGATTTCCTGGAAGGAAAGAATATAATGAATAGGAGAAAAACTATATTATGGTTGCTAATTGTAAGTACTGATACAAGATATAAATCTTCAGATTGAAGAGTTATATTGAATCCTAAGCAGGGTAAACAAACAAACGAAATGACCATCTAGAAACACTGTAAATACATTGTAGAACACCAAAGATAAGGTGAAAACTTTAAACACAACTAGAGAGAAAAGATAGATTTCCTCCAAAGGAGCAAGAATTCCACTAAGAGTAGGAATCTCATAAGTAGTAGCAGGTGTGAGAAGATAATAAAAATCTGCAACATGAGGAGAGAAATAACTATCAGCCTAAGTTAGGCACCCAGCTCATCTACTATTCTGGAGCATCTTCTCTCATTAGAAGCTTGCTAAAATGATCACAGGAGGATGGGTTTTAGGAAGAGGGGAACAGAAGCCCAGGACGGAAAGAGTGGGATGGAAGAAACACTGGTGGTCCTAGATATTGGAAATTATGTGAGTCAGCCTGAAAGGATCTTGATAGGAGGGAAAAGACTAATATGGTAGAGGGCGAAAAACCAAGCAGAGTTGCAATATTCTACCAGAGAACATGACTGACCAGAGTTCAAGTGCTCTTGGGTACACCTAAAATGCTTCTCTATATTGTTAAGAAAGTGCAGTAAAAATTTAAGTTTAAGAAGTTGTTTTGTTTTGTTTTGGTTGGGGAGGAGCATGAGAAAGGCAAAGGGAAAGCATGGCAAATAGGTTACTATTTGTAAAATAAAGTGGCAGAAATAAATCCAAATATTTTAATAACTACAGTTAATATAAATGAATAAATTTGCCATTTGACAGTCTGATACTTACATTGGTTTAAAAAAATTCCAGTTAATAAATAAATAAATAAATAAATCCAGTTATATACTCTTTCAAAAGACAGACCTTAAATATAAAGGCAGCTACTATGATAGTGGACTTGGGTTCTTTTTAATCTCTTGAGAACCCTAATGAAGTCACTAAAACTCCTTTCTCATGATAGATGGGAAAACTCACATGTACCTATTCTGGAGTATTGAGTGTCTTCTATGAACAAGAAGTAACAGCAATCAAACATAGCCGGATGTAGGATTCCAAGTATTTTAATGCTTTATAACATCAAATTGAGGAACTGCTGATCCGTGTTTGCCACAGGATTAGTTTTCACAGATGGCTGAGAATAAAGCATATGAAAGGACATATATGTCTTCTTTTAGAACAAAATGGACACATCTAACAGCATATGGTATAGTTATTTTAATTATGAAGTTTTGCCACACCGTAATTAATGATAAAATAGAAATTCAAAAAGCATGGAAGCATTAATTAGCTGTGATAATGCTATGACATAAAGCTCTTGTTTTCTGGTTTTTCCGAAATCCATTTTTCCCTGTTATTAGGCTGTTGATATTTTGATCATGCACATAGTTCTTAAAAGCCAGAGTAGATAATAGGCCAGGTTATATTCATGTAACTGCACACAAACCAAATTTATAATTATATAAAATCCGCATATAGACAGAGGCAAATTTGGGTGGCTTTTGAAAATGTAGATAATCAAATCTCACTACATATTTACCTGAACACATCTATATTTACATTCCACTCTACCACTGATTCAAATAATGAAGGGAGAGCTGGCCTTCAGGGATCCGATCTGGCACATTCATAAATAAAAAGTGACGTGTACAAGTTGATCCCCTGCTAGGATTTTGAAAGTCAGATATAGCACACTGATACACTGAAACAGGTGTTAAGGGCTGAATGTTTCTATTCCCTCAAATTCATATGTTGAAGTTCTAACCCCACAGTGTGATGGCCTTTGGAGGGGAATTATGTTGAGGTGAGGTAGTGAGGGTGGAGTCCCTATGATGGGATTAGTGTCCTTGGGGTCCAGAGCTTTCTCTTTCTTTGCCTTGTGAGTCTGTAGGGGGAAGGCAGTCATTTGCAAGCCGGGATAGAAGATCCTCACCGGGATCTGAATCTGCTAGTACCTTGATCTTGGACTTATAGATTCCAGAACTGTGAGAAATAAATGTGTGTTGTTTAAGCCACTCGGTATATGGCCTTTTGTTACAGCAGCCTGAGCTGACAGCAGGGCTCCCTGATGAGGTTGGAATTAACAAGTGGATCAGACTGGAGGTGCCAATTCATTCACCTCTGTTGTTATGCCCACGCGAGGGGCATGTGGGAAGGGAGATTGAACCTTGAGTAGCCTCTATTATGTGAGCCTAAATCTCTGATGTGTGCTAGTCTACTTGTATGTGTTCATAATAAGAATACTTAAAACCAGGGGCGCCTGGGTCGCTCAGTCGGTTAAGCGACTGCCTTCGGCTCAGGTCATGATCCTGGAGTCCCGGGATCGAGTCCCGCATCGGGCTCCCTGCTCGGCGGGGGGTCTGCTTCTCCCTCTGACCCTCCCCCCTCTCATGTACTCTCTCTCATTCTCACTCTCTCAAATAAATAAATAAATCTTAAAAAAAAAAAAAAGAATACTTAAAACCAAACCTTACTTTACATTTTGTTGAACATTACAATGAGTGCATTACCCTGTGTTTCTTGCCTTAATGGGCTCTCAGGAGGAATTGATGAGACATCCAGTTGCTGTATTCTTAGCTAATGTTCCTTTTGGCCGGCCTCATGTAGAAAATACCAGACAATTTGTTTTTTCTCCAACAAAACCTCTTTGTAAATAGAGTAAAATATAAATAAAAATTAAAAGGGAAGAAGTCACACATAAGTTGTTTACGCAAATGGGCATCAAAACACATGAATCAAAGCCATTCTGAGTAACTTTTCTATTTACCGTATTTGTGAAGAGACTCATTTGAGCTAAAGTGGGTAGAGGTCCTAGAGTTTCACACACAGTGCTTATATTTTTGTGCTTCTTGCTGACTCTGTTTAGTCCATGTTCATTCATATCTCTGGACCAAACAGCGAGTTCAGGGAAAAGCAGAATTTTTGACAAATCAGGACATTGGGAAGAGAGTTTTAAGGAAACGTCTTTGACAGAGGCCAAGTAAAGATGAAGAACACTGAATTTCTGTGATAAAACATGTTCCATAGTGACTTAAGCATAATATGAAGTTCAGAGTATCACTACATCTGAAGATATTAATTATTTTAGTGGAGGTTTTATTTTTTTGTTGAAAAATATTTTTTTCCAATTTTAATATTTTCAATGTTTTAAAATAATGTACACTCAGAAAAGTGCAATTAAATTACATACACATCTTAACAAATAATTTAAAGTCTAATATCTATGTAAGTATTATGTCAATTTTTTAGTGGAGGTTTTAAATCACAATGTGAGCTCTGTGAATTGTGTAAGACTGATGAATTACAGACCTGTACCTCTGAAACAAATAATACATTATATGTTAAAAAAAAACAGATAGTAGGAAGGGAAAAATGAAGGGGGGTAAATCGGAGGGAGAGACGAACCATGAGCGACTATGGACTCTGAGAAACAAACTGAGGGTTCTAGAGGGGAGGGGGATGGGGGGATGGGTTAGCCTGGTGATTGGTATGAAAGAGGGCATGTGCTGAATGGAGCACTGGGTGTTATACGCAAACAATGAATCATGGAACACTACATCAAAAACTAATGATGTAATGTATGGTGATTAACATAACATAACAAAATAAAATTAAAAAAATCACAATGTAAGTTCTGTTTAAGATATAGCTTCCTTTAGGGTTGGCATTGGCCAATCTTATAGGTGGTGCCTTATATTCTATATGTTTGATGAGCATTTTTTAGAGTTACAATAATCTTGTCGTATCGGAGAAATTTGTGCCAATATTTCCCTAGAGATAGGGAGAGAGAAAGCAGTAAAGAACAAGACCATTGCAAATCATACAGAAAATGATGGAATCAAATATATAGCCCTGTATTTGAAGGATCCTAAATTTACATCAGGCCTTTATTTCAGTTGGCCCAGGTAGACTTTGACAAGATTGCAAAAGATGCCTATTACTTCTGGTCATTCATTATAATAATTCACTATTCATTAGCTCATGTTCATTAAGTGCTTGCTCTATGCTGGGTACTGGTGTGAGCATTTCAGAAATGTTTGTCTCCTTTAATCATCTCAATAACCCCTGAGATAGCTACTATTATTAATTTCTCCACTTCTAAAAGAAAGGAAACCAAAGTTTAGAGATGGGAAGTTAAATCTTGCTGATATTTAGTCAAGACAGAATCTGAACCCATGTCTCTTGGACCCTAAGGACCATGTGTATAATCGCTGTGTTAGGTCTACCCAGATATCCTCAGTAAAGAGCATTTCAAAAAAAGTTGTAAAATAAACGTTAATGTTACAAAGATTCTTCATGAATAATTTCATGAAAAAGATCCTTTCTCTGATAGTCATGTATTGATACATACTTAAATATATATTAAGTATGTAAATTAAATTAAACTAGTGAACTTCAAGCATCCATATCTGGTCTAGAGAGGTAGTGCTTAGGGATGCTGATTAAGGCAAAATGTGGATTCCATTTCTTGCGTTTTGTCATTAAAGTATTTGCCATTGTAATGAACCCAAAGCACTTTATAAAATGGAATGAGTGAAATTAATAGATTGAGGCAGTTATAAGGGATTTCTCATTCCAGCTGGAACAATGTCTAGAGATGCTGGAAATAATTCACTTAATCTCACCCTAATGTAGTTTCCCACTGAAGTGGATAAACAAATGCTTTCCTTAAACAAGATTTGAAACAAACAAACAAAAGACCCACCCACTTACAATAATATTCAGCTGAAACCACTCCATCTGACACGTGCCTTCAAATTTCCCACAGCGTTGTCATCTCAAACATGTTGGCTCAGGTTTGTGAGATAAACTGGTGATATTCAGTGTATGAAAAGTTCAGATTCTTGTGTTATTGAACTCAAGAATGCTGCCCATAAGTCCTGTGAAAGTTTGGACCGTGTTCTAGAATTCTGAACACAGAGTCTTCCAGTTACGAGTTCCACGGTAAGAGTTTATTTTTATTTTATTTATTTTTTATTCATTTGAGACATAGAGATACAGAGAGAGAGAGAGAGAGAGAGCATGAGCAGGGGAAGAGGGAGAGGGAGAAGCAGGCTTCCCGCTGAGCAGGGAGCCCGATGTGGGGCTCGATCTCAGGACCCTGGGATCCTGACTTGAGCCGAAGGCAGACGCTTAACCTACTGAACCACCCAGGCGACCCCAGTGTAAGAGTTTTGCCCACACCTCATAATGAAGTTAAATTTGTGACACGCTCTTCAGTTTGGAGGCAGAAAGATTAAGAAACGTAACCAAATTCATGGCAAGAGAAAGAAGAGCGAGGAGATAGATGATAAGAACTCTAATGTTTATCTGAGCACAAATATTGGAGATCACTACACAGGGAGTAGAACAAAATGGCTTAAGTGAATGACTTGGTTTCAAGTTCTATGAGCAGGGCGATGCTTCTCTTTTTTAAAGGAAATTGTCTGCATTGCCCTTCTTTCACTGTGTCATGTTTTATTTTGATTTAAAATATTTTCTGGGATTCTATAGTTTTGCTGTCTTCTCTGTCTGCACTTTCCAATAAATGCTCTATTTATTTACATGAAAGGCAAGTTTTGCTGATGCAAAGACAACATGCAAGACTTTTTCCTGCCAATTTTCTAATGAAAACCAATGACAGTTTTTTTTATTTTGTCATAAGTTTCATTTGCTTAAAATGAAAAATGTATTCTTAAATTGAAATAAAAAAATATCATATTATCAGTATTTCTGGCAGCAAGTGAATGAATACTTATCCTGAATAGATCCCTCTGAATGGCCACTCTATAACTACCATGTTTTGTTAGAAAAGTATATTAAAAAGTAGAAACAGCATCCTGAATGAAGAAAAGGGATAGAAACAAAGTATAAAATATGTAATCTTTTAAAAGAACCTTATCAAGGAGAATCTTAGTGAAACTTTAAATGGGAGAGTCACACAATCCCAAAGCTTTCCCATTTCCTATTCAATGAATAATTTACTTTTTAGATGAGATTCACTAACATTATTGCAGAATAAGTGTAATTGAAAATTATTAAAGCTCTATCTTTATTGCATTTTAAAATCTGTGCATTTGGTGTTTGACCAGGTCTGCCTCATCATTAGGAGTTTTGAGGGAAAAGCAAAATCTCTGTCTCCCGAAGAATAAAGAGCACAAACCTTAATTGCTTTCTTGTTTCCCACAAAGATGCTAATCTGATGAACTGAATGTCAGGAATAATAAGACAAAATGATGGTGTACACCCTGCAAAGAGAAAATAAAACATCTTTTTATGTAAACTGTCACCAGAACCTCAAGGAAACTCTTTGCTCTTTTCCTGCCCTGATTTTGAACTGCTTCATTAAAAGTAATTTTGTTTTTCAGGAGGATAACACCCACATTATTCTATAAAAATAATTTTAAGAGAAATCTTCAATTAAGAGGTTATTGTTGCCTGAAAGATTTTTCCATAGTTGGTTGGTAGCTGAAAATGTGATCGTCCCAAGTTTGAATGGAAATATGACATTCATAATGGTTTAAAATAGATAAGTGTCTTGTCTGTTTGAAATGCCAGTGAACTTGGTATTATTTATCAGATCCTTTGAAAATGTTGGAATTTTCAGAGGACAGAATTTTCAAAAGGGAGAGAAGTTAATCATCAATTCTTCCTGCCTTCAGTTGGTTGAAAAGTTAAATTAGAGAGACGGATAAAGCCCTTGTTCAGTGCAGTATTTTGAAAATAAACGAGACATCATGGACCCAAGGTACAGCCCTCCCCTGCCTGCAAATCTTCCTTTTGGTTCATTTTGGATGGAAAACCTGTAAAACTCATCCCACCAGCCATCAGACTCCCGCCCAGTACTTGTCTCATCTAAATTTAGGTACTTGCTTGGTCTACTCTGCAATGTGATAAATGTTTAGATACATAAATACATATAATCCACTTAGAAGGGGAATTTCAAATCTTTAATTAAAAGAAAATCCCAAATTACTTAATAATTTGTCCTCCAGAGAGTACCATAGAGGGGTTTCTGTTGACTTAAGATGCCCTTAAAATCCTCCCCATCCCTCTTTCAAACTCTCTTCTGGGAAACAAGTGATCTTCAGAAATACTCATCATAAAGGGTTCCAGGTCAAATAATTCTGTGGAATTCTCAAGACTGAGTTATATTTGTGATGTAAAAGATACCTCAGTGTATATGAAAGGCTCTGAGAGGCTCTGCATTCTGTTCAGCAATCTGTTCTACATTGTCCAGTGTAGAATGAATTGCTCAGTGCAGCACTTTCCAAACTTATTTAGTTATGGACCCCTCTTTTATTCCCATCTAGACAATCCTTGTGAGGTAGATACCTTCCTCTTTTACAGATGAAGAAACAGGCTCAGGGAAGTTAACTAACCTGCCTATGGTAGTTCAGCTCTTGAATGATACAGCTAAGATTTGAAGCCTCCAAGCCTTCTATCTTATCAGCACCATGACCTAAAAATACAAGGAAATACATTCATTTGAATATATGGACTATTTCCAGTTATGGTTAGCATTTTTTTTCTGTGCAATCTTTAACAGATTTCTTTTTTCCTCATGGTCATGCTATTGGGATTATGTAAACAAATAAACAAACACCCCCCACCACCACCACCGCGCAGTTACATACAGTATATTTGCTTAGAAAAAGGTTATTAAATTCTGTACAGTCCAAGAGTTAGGAATGGGCCCAAATAGCACATAGAACACATCATTTTATGACCACTATGTAACAAATATGGAGTCAAGAACAGCAGGAATATTACCTTAAAGCTGGGAATGATATTCAGGAAAATATTGAGCGGGTCTGTAGGGAAACATGATATAAAGAAATCCATTTGCCTGGAAGGACCTTGTTTAAGCTAATTTCAGAAATATTTAAAGGATTCAATTTTATATGTAATAGTAAAATGAAAGTTACATTGAAAGGAAAACATTTAAATGCATTAAAAGATTCCTGTCAGTGAGAAAAAATGTATGTGCTTTTAATCTTCACATAGACATTTTATCTACATGTATCCCTTTCTTCTCTTTATATACATGGATAGTTTTGTGATTAGGAAAGCATGCACATGCATATACAAATATATATATAACTAATAAAAACGACCTTGTATCTGAATTGTTAAAATACACATTTTTGGTATTTTAAATGTAATATAATTTTAGATCCCTTTCATAAATGTCCAGTGGACAGATTTATTATTATTATTATTATTTTTAATTTCCTGCATCAGATCTAGGTCTCTGATAAGTACCACAGACAACCCCAGCACTGTAGGATGGGCTTGACAGTTCTTCAATAAAGGACTGTGTGGTTTTTTTGTCAGTGTCTTCCTTCCAGTGACAGCCGCTTTGTTCTTTTCTAGTCAGATTTTCTAGTTAACACATCAAAAGTGTATCTGTGTACACGAAGTACGAAGAAAACAGTTCAAAGAGGTAAGAGATTCACTTTTAACTCTTGCTACATTTTCCCCACACTTGTCACAAAAGATGTCTCATATGGAAGCTTCAGAACAAGGTGAGGAGTTCATGATGGAGCCCAGGCCTCTGTGGCATGTCAGAACTCGTGTTCTAGAAGGCGAGTTGGTCAGGCAATGTACTGAGAGTCTCCAAATCAGTGAGAACAAATCTGGGCTGAGGAGTTTGCATTTTCCGGAGACGACCAAGCCCAAAGAGCTGGACACAGCTTTTTATATTTAGTTTATTGCAAAAGCCTGATTTCTTCTTCTTGGCCTATCTTTGTGACAATAGCCATGTGCTTGATATACACAACTCTGGAACTATTGCTTGGGCCCCTGCCAGCCGGGGTTCCTGCACACACATGAGAACAAAAGTTAGCTGTGCTCCCATGCTTAAATAAATGTTCTGGGGGTGGGACTCCAAGATCTTTTTTGACTAGGGTGGCTAAACCTGGATTGCTGTCACCATAGTCAAACCCCAGGAGAGTAGCCTCTTACACGGCCTCCATCTTGCCGTGTGTAGGCATCACTCTCTAGTGATGAGTGTAGGTGGAGGTCAGGTAGAAGGCAGCTTCCTTTCTCGTCCTCCCAGCCATACCTCCCCGAAGCCCTGAGTAGGGAAAATGTCTAGAAAGAACTACTCCCTCTCCCCCACCCCCCGTCCCCACCTCTGGTGAATCAGGTTGAAATAGGCCAGCCCCGGGTTGTGCCATATGTAGGCTTTCAGTGTACCAAGTGAAGTGAGAGTAAACATTTATTTTAAGGAATTTTTACATTTGATCTTTTAACAAAGCATCTGTGCAGTCATCGTGAGAAAAGATAACTTTATTCAACGTTCTTAGGCTTACTTTAGTGTTGAGCGTAGTTTTAAAATTTGGTAATGTCAGCTTTTCAAAATTTGATATATTTCAAAGTTGTAAGGGGCTCTGGAAGCCTTAAGCCAGCCCAGGCAAAAGCCGTGTGCACAGCAAACAAACAGAACAGCCCCGCATTTCCTGAGCATTCCCGGTACATGGTAGCATGGTAGACAGGCATGAGGGACGCAGGATAGTGACAGGGAGGGGACATGGACTGGAGACAGGCTGCTTGGGGTCAACTGAGTCAGCCATGTGGCTTACCCTCTCTAAGCTTGTTCTCTTATCTGAAGTAGGGATTCTAATGGTCCCACAGTCAGTGGTTTTTTTTTTTTTTTTTTTTTCCTATTGGAAGGACAATTATGCACGTAAAGTACTTGGCACAGTCCAGACACATGGCATGAATCTCATGAAAGACTCAGAGTGACCATGTCATTGACCAGGGTCTCCAAAGACCTGGGATTTAACAATTATCTGTAGCGTTCCAAAAGTATATTCTATTATAGTGCCTCTGTGGGCCCTTTAGTTTGCATTCACTAAGAAGTAAAAAGCCTTACCTATCAAGGATTTTATTTTTCACTTGTACTATATGCAGCCTACAATCAAGAATGTGATGTTCTTCCTAGATCGTACCTCTTTCCTATTAATTTTCAATTATTAAAGAACATAAAGGACATGGGTATGCTTAATCAACAAAGATAATCATATTACAAGTACTTAAATAAACACAGTAATAATTTCTTTTTTTTTTTTTTTTTTGAGAGAGAGAGAGCGGGGTTGGGGGTGGGGGAGGGTGGGGCCAGAAGGAGAGGGAGAGAGAGAATCTTAAGCAGGTTCCATGCTGGGCGATCTTGATCTCATAACCCGAGCCAAAATCAAGCATTGGACGCTTAACCAACTGTGCCACCAGGTGCCCTCATAGTAATAATTTAAAGTAACATGAAATGTCTCTCTGTCTCAAAAAAAAAAAAAAAATCTTAAAAAAAAAAAAAAGGGCCCCCGGGTGGCTCAGTTGGTTAAGCGACTGCCTTCGGCTCAGGTCATGATCCTGGAGTCCCTGGATCGAGTCCCGCATCGGGCTCCCTGCTCAGCAAGGAACCTGCTTCTCCCTCTGACCCTCCCCCCTCTCATGTGCTCTCTCTCTCTCTCGTTCTCTCTGTCTCAAATAAATAAATAATAATAAAAAATTCTTTAAAGTAACATGAAATGTAAGTAGAAAAGATTACAGGAGAAAAAAATACCACACATTTTATTCAAGGTCAAGAACTCTGGCAACAGGGCTATTTTACCTAGTGCAGGCATGTATTCTTTAAATTGTTTTCCTTTAAAAATCATGACTTTAGAATCCATAACTTAAAAAGATTACGTCTCTAGGTCTCAAAATGAAATTATTTTGCCAAATGAGTGTTTTTTTAAAGAATCTTTTAGTGTAACTTTTGAATGCACTCCTCAGTCTGTGAATCCTCTACCAAATTTCTCTATGTTTATTAATTCCCAAGGGTTTCTTCCCCCAATATTTTGTTTTTTTTCAGTATTTACCTTACCTCCCCGGGGCATTCCAAATGGTGTTTTGAGCTGTGATGAATGCTCTTCCTTTTGGTTCCCAAACTTTTTAGTCTTCAAAATTACCTGAGGTACTTAAAATAATTCCTGGCACCCACCCCATAACTTCAAGATCAATGGTTAGTGTCTTAGACTCACTCAGAGGGCTTGTTAGTGCATAGATTGCTGGGCTGCACCCCCAGACTTTCTGATTCGGTGGGTCTGGGATGGGGCCCAAGATTCTGCATTTCTCATGAGTTCTTAGATGATGCTGATGCTCCTGGACTGGGGACTGTACTTTGGGAACTGCTATCCTAGATCATGCTTTTCTGGGAAATGTTTGTTTTTAAGGCACCCCTAGGTGGTTCTGGTATTTAGCCAGGCTTGGAAACCAGCATTCTGGTGATAGTTGCAGAGTATATTAACTCTTCCTATGTCACTTGGGTAGGGACCTGAGCCAGGGGGTTGAAAACCTCCAAGGCACCTACCTCCAAGCTTGTGGGGAAAAATAGATCTGTTCTCAGAGATCTGAATGTGTGCTGGACAGGGGTTGGTGGGAGGAGGGGAGGAACAAAAAGGTTAAAACAAGGAGGTTTTGGAAGGCCTCTGAATATTCTCTTTCCAAGATAATTTTGAGATACTATCAGAATGAAATGGAATCATCATCTGTAAAGATGAAAAGAACAGACAGCCCAGCACCTGGCACTCAATGAGAGGATAGGAACTGCAGCCATTTTCAATATTGTTACCTCTGAGCAGGATGGGTGGCTGGGGTGCCCCATGCCCCAGAGGCTGATTCACCCACTAACTGAATGCCCTGCTCAAGTCACAAACTCTTGGCTTTGATTTCTTTTTTTTAATATTTAATTAATTTATTTGATAGAAGAAAAAAAAAACAAGCAGGGGGAGTGACAGGCAGAGGGAGAGGGAAAAGCAGGCTTCCTACTGAGCAGGAGCCTGATGCAGGGCTCTATCCCAGGACCCTGGGATCATGACCTGAGCCGAAGGCAGACGCTCAACCAACTGAGCCACCCAGGTGCCCCTTGGCTTTCATTTCTTGAACTTTCTCTCATCTTTGGGATTCATCATTGTGATTATTTGATTGCCTGTCTCGCCAGACAATATCTTGTCTTATTCACCGTTATAGATCTAGCACAAAACCTAGCTCATAAAGATTTGTTGAATGAATGAATGAAATTAATGAGTGTATTTCTCTTCAATTCTCCATCCAAGTTTTTGGCTCAGAGTAGGTACTCTACAAATATGTGCTGAATGAACTAACGAATAAAACTGTAAGTTAGTGGTGTGACTAATCACAGATTTTCACCATTTGGGGAAGCAACATGTATTTTTAAAAAACTCATCCAGTAGGTGTTGGGGAATACCACATACAAAAAAATGTCCAAATCTAATGTTAGCGGAGAACATTTTTATCTGACATGTAAGCATCCTTCATGATTAGACTGTTAAAACATTGTACCTGCCAAATTTGAAGGTCCAATTCTCTACAAAATTTGCCTAAAAGCAAGTATAGTAGACATATCATCAAGTGCATTTTACTATAAAAAATGATCTATCAAAAAAAGGGATTTTCATATAATTTTTTGAAGTTAAAAACACTTGAAAAATTTCTCTCTCTGTTATTTGGACTCACTGCCTTATATGACAAGATCAATTGTGAAAAGCTGAGCAAGGCTAAAAAAATTACACTTTTAATCAAGTAAAATTAAGTGGAACATTTTGAATTGTCAAAGAAAAGCATATATTATACTTACGTGAATAAGTGCTCTAATGACGAAGGCTATTCTGTTGAAGAATATAGGCTTCTATGTCAATGAGAAGGTGGTATCTAATTCAAAACTTCACAAATAAAATATATTATTTTTATTACAAAAGGAAGAATACAATGTGTGTAGCCAAAGCTTTATGGTCACTATTATTATTTTTAATTTCCAGGCTCCTCTTGTTATGTTCCTTTTTCTAGGGATGACAGTAGGACAGCATGCAGAGGGGAATGGTCCATAGTGTTTTTTTTTTTTTAAGATTGTATTTATTTATATGAGAGAGAGCAAGCACATGAGAGGGGGGAGGGTCAGAGGGAGAAGCAGACTCCCCGCCGAGCAGGGAGCCCGATGCAGGACTCGATCCAGGGACTCCAGGATCATGACCTGAGCCGAAGGCAGTCGCTTAACCAACTGAGCCACCCAGGCGCCCGATCCATGGTGTTTTTTAGGATTGGCATGGTATCATAAGCTGTGAGAACTTAATGAGCCCCTAGTGTAGGATGGCAGATAAAAAGGCCATACGTTGCCACTTTCTGCACCTGAACCCGAAGGCAGACCTAATTAGTTTACAGTGGCTCCATTTCCCTTCATATCACAGAGGAGATACAAGGTTTCACAATTTTTATTTTTTATTTTTTAAAATATTCTATTTATTTATTTGACAGAGAGAGAGAGAGAAAACGAGCAGGGTTTTGACCTGAGTCAAAGGCAGATGCTTAACCAACTGAGCCACCAGGTGCTCAGGTTTTACAATTAAAAAAAATATAATTATTAACAAAAAGGGATGGAAGATACTATGATTGAACAGCACTGACAAACTGGGGTGAAACCTATTTGCCGTCCCTGAATTAGTCTCTGCCCCACATTTTATCAATGATTGTTCGTACTCTGGAGTACAAAGATTAGTTAAGGACTGACCTGGAAGAAGTCCCTGGATCAGGATATTAGAGTTCATATCTTTAATGAATCAAATGACCTATAGAAGTTTGGAGGCTCAAAGAAAATGGTTAGATAAACTTATTTGGAGGGGTTTTCCTTCTGCCGGTTCCTGGATTCTTGTCTTCGTTCTAATACTGACATCTCGAGTCCTTCTGTGTGCCACCCATCTGGGACGGTCTACCAAGGCATGCCTTCATTCTTCTTATCCTCTTCTCAAGTCAAGACTACCCTTTCTCCATCTGATTAGCAGACATCATTATGTAAATTACTGATAAGTTCATCTCACCAGTCCTTGAATTGTATTCCAATGAATACTAGTCCAACAGGAACAAAAAAAGCATGTCAAGGTTAAATCTGTGTGGGACATGCCTCACAGACTCTTCTTGGGGTTTCTCAAATATTAGCTCTGAAAAGTCCTGGGGTAAGAAACCAGTTTAATTTTTAAAACCATTTTCTATTTTAAGAAGTAGCTTGGTTATTCAAAAGACAAGGATTGGAATAAGGATATCATATGATTCAGAGACTTTCTGTGTACCTCTCTTTTTATTGTAGAGACTCCCACTTGCTTTCAGATTGCTCTTTAAATTATCCACCTCTTTAAGAATGGGAACCAGTTCTTGGCTATGCTCTGGGGATGACATGAGGCAGAGAGGGCCAGATGAAGGAATTCTTTTCAATCAGGAGCAAGACAAGAGGCATTTGGGGCATGAAATTAGCATTATGGTTTATTACTAATGATGTCTATTAATAACCCTCAGTATCTCTTAAACATTTTGCCTGGTATATCTGGTAGTTCAGGAAAGTGAAAATTATTAAAAACGTAGAGAATTTACAGCAGTCTAAAAAGTAACATTTCATGGGGTAGGTAAAAGTAGTAATTTTCAATTCTAACAACTACCTTATAAGGTTTATGTAAGCATCAAATGCATGTAAATCTTTAATACCAGGCCTGGTACCAATAAATATTTTCTATTAAAAATAACAGAAAAGAATAATTTCTATTCACACTTATTTGAGGCTGAGGTTATACATATCTCGGTTAATATTTTAATAGAAGTAGCCTTTTTTGGGATTACATGCTTCCCCAGTGGTCAGACTAGCATGGTTCTCAAAATATGACTGAATACTCTAGTAAAAAAATAGGCAGTATGAGTATTTACCTCATTTCAGATTTTGTTTCAAGTGTTTCTATATATATTATATCTTTTCATTCTTATAATGACCTTAAGAGGTAAACACTGTTATACTCATTTCGCAGATGAAAACACTGATGTTTAAGCAAAAGTATGTAACAAAGATGACACAGATATCAGCTGGTGGAAAATATTTGTGCATCTTTTAAAATAGATGAGTTATAGAATACTTGACATGGAAAGAATTTAGAGATCATCTATTTGAGAAATCTCTTTCATAAATAATAATAATTTCTTTTATAAATAACAATACTGAGGCATACAAAGGAATAGAATCTTGTTCTGGATGACCCAGACAGAGGTCAGACTGAGGTCTTTTATCCAGCCAGTGATTCAGTGATTTGGGTACTGCTTATGAACTATACTCTATAGATGTAAAATTATCTCTAATCAAACAGATCTCCAAGCTTGCTGCAGCAGATTGTATTTTCCATCATGGCCATATCTATATATTCTATCATACATACTATTTTTACAATATGATGCACATACTGTTCCATCAATAGGTGAAGTCTTTTTCTCTCACCTTGAAACTGGGTGGACTTTTGTAATTCAACCAGTAAAATATGGCAGAGATGACACTGAGTGATTTCCAAAGCTAATTCATAAAAGGTGATGTGGCTTCTGCTAAACCTTACTCTTTCTCAAGACTCTTGCTTTGGAACACAAGAGACATGTTTTGAGGATGGCCAAGGTGCATAGAAGAGCCATGTGTTGGTGTCCCCTCTAACAGCCCAAGATGAACTTTTACTCAAGGGGTAAGACCTGTGAGCCTTCAGATGATTTGCTTTCCAGCCTTTGAGTCTTCTTTTTGATGTCCAGGAAATCAGGGAGCAGAGACAAGCCATCTCTGCTGTGCCCTGTCATAATTCTGTGAGCACAATAGCTGATTGTTTTTTGCCAGTACGTTTGGGGGTAATTTGGTATGTAACCATCATAACAGGAATACATTTTATACCAAAGTGAAAAAGTACCATAACAAAAATCTCAAGTGTATGCAAGTGGCTTTGGGATTAAGAGGTAGATGGAATTGGAAGGGCCATGAAGATACTCTTAGTGGAGACCTAGCAGGTCTCTTGGAGGATCTTGAGAAGGGTACATGAGTAGCAGAAGTCATGCCCTCCAAGAGGCTATTGGTGAGGTCTTAAAAGAACATGAGGAAAATGATACTGGAAGCTGAAAGTCAAGGACTTTTGTTAGTGGTGCAGGGGGAAGAAAGTTTTATCAACACAGTTACCTGTAGGAATGTGGAAAATAGGAAAGGTACCTCATGAACTTGTTCAGTTTTTGAGTAGAATTTATAGTAAACATAAAAGAGCCAGGCTTTGCCAATTTTAAAAGTAAAACTGTTTCTCATTCCAGACTCTCTAAGATTCTCAAATTAGGAAATGTTTTCCAGTTGGGGATCAAATCTAGGATAATGTCAAGAAAGCATTTTATAAAGATAAATGCAAGAGTGTGACTGTAAAACTCTTTATTAAGAACGAAGAAAGGTTTGGGGCGCCTGGGTGGCTCAGTTGGTTAAGCGACTGCCTTCGGCTCAGGTCATGATCCTGGAGTCCCGGGATCGAGTCCCACATCGGGCTCCCTGCTCGGCGGGGAGTCTGCTTCTCCCTCTGACCCTCCCCCCTCTCATGCTGTCTCTCATTCTCTCTGTCTCAAATAAATAAATAAAATCTTTAAAAAAAAAAAAAAAAAAAAAAAAAAGAACGAAGAAAGGTTTAAGGTGGTACTTCAAACAAACAACGGGGCTTTCAAGGATCTTAAAAATGTCTCCCCTGTCTCACCTTAATGAATAGGGACCAACTTTAGCAGTTATTTTGTGTCAGTCCCACTATTGAATGTTGGGTGCGTCAAGGGTAGATTACTTCCCTCTGATACCCAGGTCTTAAGATGGAGAGGAATGTACTTAAGGGGCTATATTTAGGAAAGTGCGTTTGAGGAACCTCATCTGTACCTGAACCTGATTCACGTGATAAGATCCTTGACTTTGACCTGATTTTGTAATAAGACTTGAGGGTCTCAGGAGAGAAATGTGTATATTTTGCACATGCTAGGGATGTGAATTATCGTGGCCAGAAGGCAAACTGTGGCAGATTGCCTTTCCAATCCCATCCCACATGCCATTCGCCCAATGTGATGCTGGCATTTCCTTGTTCCTTCTGCTTGACACTGGGTGGAACTTGGTAACTGCCATGAGCAGTAGAATTCAGTGGAAGTGACACTGGATAACTCCTGAAGTAAGTTTATCAAAGGTGATGTGGCTTCTGCCTTGTCCTCACTCTCTTTTGGGATGCTCACCTATGGAACTCAGTCATCATGGCTTGAGGAACTCAGACCACGTGGCGAGGCCATGTACAGATGTCCCAGACAGCAGCTTCAACTAACCTGGCAGCCAGTAACCAGCAAAACCATAAGGCATTTGGCTGAATGAGCCTTTAGATGACTCCAGCCCCCAGTCTTCAAGGACTCTGAGGACTCCAAGGACTTTAAAGCCTCTCTCAGAGGCCTCAGACACAATGGAGCACAGAAACACTCTTCCCTCTGCCCTGTCCTACAGATTCCTGACCCACAGAGAGCACAATAACTTGTTGTTTTATGCCACTAAGCTTTGGGGCAATTTTTTACTCAGGTGTAGTCATTGGAACACGATTCATTTAAGAAGGATCTTGAATGCCCAGGTATATGACCGTTATTTGGTCACCACCGGTATAAAGTATGGTGCTTGTGGGTGTTAAGTAACAGAAAGTGGATTCAAACTAGTTTTAAAAATATAGAAGATACATTTTCTCACTTAAAAGGGAACCTAGAGGTTAGAGAAGTTCTAAGTCTGGTATTCTCAATGGTTTAGTGATGTCATCAAAGAGCTCAGGCTCTTCATCTCTTCATGGAGCCATTCTTAAGGATAGCTTTATTTCAGTCTGGCAACAACATGTTTTGGAAGTCTGTTTTCTATCCAGTCACAAGGTGATTTAGAAGAAGGAAAGAGTTTGTCTCCCTTTGGTTCTCTCTTAGGGGCAGGAACTTTGCCTAGACGCTCCACTCTTTCCCCAGTGAGATTTCTCTGTACATCTCATTGCCAGTCTAAAACTCTTACTGACTGGCAGTGGTGGGGCCGGGGGAGGGGGAATGATCATGACGGGCTTAGTCCCTTGTCTGGGGCAGCATGGCTATGGGGAAGTCAACTTCGTTTTCACTCTTCCCTTCTATTGTTTATTTCATCCCAATCACTACAAGGAGGAGGGTTTGGTGAGCTCAAGGTAGTAGAATTTGCAATTTTTGACCATGCCTGAAGTGTTCTGCTTATAATGAGATCTAGAGAATAAATAGGAGATGATGTGCAGTATTTGAAATTTCTTTAAAGGTTGGCTCTGCAAGGCAGGTCCTCTAGCGGCTACTTTAAGCTTCTAGTCTCTGATTTCGGTATAAGTCCTTGTCACCAGGTGAAAGATGTGCCTGTTAATAATCCGACCTGAGAATAACTGAGAAAACCAAGTATATAGAGTACCAATATACACACATTAATTAATTTTTTTGTGGTATAGCAGTTAAGAATTCAGGCTTTGGGTTCAGACTGATGTGAGTTTCCTCATCTATGAAGCAGAAGTAATATTTCCCACCTTGACAGGAGGTTACAAGATTAAATGAAATAATAACGCACATGGAAGGATCTATATGGCAGTGTTCCTGGCATGTAGAAAGTACTCAATAATGGTTATTGTTATTGTTCTTATAAAGAGCGCTCATTGTGCCATGGCTTCTAAATTGGAGAAAAGTTTTAAGTGCTACCCAGAAATGTCCTCGCTTTCAAGTTTTTCATTGATTAGTGTTGCGATGACATAATATTGTAGCAAAAAAGAAAAGAAAAGAGAGGAAAATATTTCTCAATGGATACATATGGAAAGTTGCAATCTGTAATAAGATGTCAATATGTGGCTTAACTTGCACAATTCACATTCAAACATAGTTATATTCAAGCATAAGCCACAGCTGAGGTATTTCATTCTTAAAATGTATATGACCTAACAATATATTACCGTATATAATTTAAGCTCAGTAAAATAGGAAAGCATTTTGATGACATATTTCTAATTTATTGTTATTACTTATACATATGATACATATTTATTTGTAACACAAATATATCTCTTTGGCCACCTATTTTATTTTCTTAAGTTACGGACAGTACATTACTCATGAATGGCAGAGTTTGTCAGTTATTTATCTTTCCAAAGTATCTAAAAGTGAATGAAGCTTGAATTGAGCAAGGAAGTATCATAAATTAAAAAGTGAATTCTCTAAGAAAAGCTGGGAAAAGGTTTGAATATAAAATTAAAGTACATTTTGCCATAAAATGTAACAGTCAAAGTGGCATGAACCCAAATGTGAATTATGATTGGATTGAATTTGTATTTTTATCTGCACTAAAGAATCATTTTGAAATCATTGATCCTGGCCAGCTTAAATCTTTATTTTTCTGATAACATGTCAATCAGGTATAAAGGTGGTGAGAGACAATTTAAGCCTGTGCATTTATTTGTCAATAAAACGTGTGCTCTATTGGTTTTTTCTCAGTTGCATTATTTTATCATGTCAATATTTCATAAGATTATATGACTGACTAATGGGAATAGCTATTACCAGTGTTGATGTATTTCGAAAATAGCAATCCATATTTTATGGACCAGAAAGAGACAAAACCTTTACCTTTGACCTTACTGAGCATAACAGTAAGGTAATGTACATGAAATTTGCTTCTTGTTTCACAGGTTCACAATTAGCTTCTAGTGGCCTCAGGGATAGATGTTAGAATAGGTAACTTATCCTTTCTTGGTTTGTAAGAGTGATTCATGGATATCAAATAAAATTATTCAAAAGGCAATTTAGGGAACAGAAATGACTTAATGCATGCCAGAAAAAGACTGTGAGCATTTTTACATGAGTCTTTGCTTATTATATAATTAATGCATGTTCTCTGTGAACATCCTAGATAAAAACACATAAGCAAGAAGGAAAACAATCATGCCCAATGCAAATACCACTGTTAATGTCAGTGTATATCCTTCCAGTCTTTTTTCTGTACATATGTATCTCTTTTCCAAAAATACATTTTATACACTGGTTAGTAACTTAACTCTTTACCAGATGAATTCTTGTATTTTTTATGCTATACCACTTTGTCAGGGAAATAATAAGCTAAAGCAGGTAATTTTTACAATATATTTTTTCTCCACTTAACGCTTTACTACTTTTATTTTTTCACTTCTGCATGTGAATTATGTAGATAGATAATTGGCTTGTATAAAATACCCTGAATTCTCTAAGTGTTTTAACAGCACTGATTTGTTGGTTGTCATATATTTGACAAGTTATAGTTAAGTATGCTTTCAATATAACATAAAGATTTTTTTCCCTGCAATACAGCTACAAACAAAATTAGAATAACATAATCAGATTTCCATTTGTAAAACATGGCTAGTAGCTAGATTTAGGTCATGCCTCTGGCTATCTCTAAATATTTTTGACTACTGGCTGATAGCCAGTTTCCAGGATGGTGTCCCGTGATTCTTGCTTCCTGATACCCACACTCTTATGTAGTCCCTTCCCACATTGAAGAGAGCTGATTTGTAAGCCAATAGGATATTGTGGATGCATGACTTCGAAGGCTGGGCCATAAGAGGCACTGAAGCTCCCATCTTCTTCTCTTTTGTATCACTCCCCTCTGGGGGAAACCAGCTGCCATGCCACGAGATCATTACACAGACCTAAGGAGGGGTCTATGTGTCAAGGACGTGAGGCCTTCTGCCAATAGTCATCTATGTGAACCATCATGGAAATGAATCCTTTGGCCCCAGTCAAGCCTTCAAATGATTGCAGCCCTGGCTCATAGCTTGTCTGCAGCCTTTGGAGAGACTGTGAGCCAGAACCGACAGCTAAACTGCTCCTGAATTCTTGATGCACAAAAACTGTGAGAGAATATATTTTATTTTTGCTTTAGGCCTCTAAGATTCAGGGAGTAATTTGCTATTCAGCAATAGATAACTAGTACAAACTGAAAGTGAAGGTATCTGCTAAATCAATACTATTAATTACTTTCTGAACAAATAAGAGCTTAGGAGAACATTATACCTTTAACAAGAACCCAGATGATGTTTAAGTGTTTATAACTAGTCATAGTACACATTACTCATTTAAAGGGTAGAATTTGAGCCAAATGATATGTACAAATAAAAAGGCAATGCAAAGAAGGTCAATAATACCTTGTACTTAAAAATGTTTTATACCATTATTTTTTGTTCTCGTCTAAATTGTTCTCCCCAGTTTTTGTAGTGGTGATAAACAGAGAACTTGTTCAAAGGAAATAAGCACGTATATCAACATTTCAATGATGAAGCCTTTTATATATGTGATGGAACTTTTATGGTTTTCTGACATTTAAGTACATATTATTTTATCAGAAATTTAGTTATGAGTCATACATGATTATAGTCATTAGCAACACTTGGTATAGGTAGATGTTTCCTTCTTTGTCCCAATCTTACGTGCAGTGGTAACAGTTTGGATGAACTGTTTGGTGTTTATCCTTCCATAGCAGTCTGGTCATAGGACACTAGGTAAACATATAAGCATAATCAATTTTTTTATAAACATGAAATATTGGTCTATATGTTGTTCTGCAGTAGGCTGTTTTAGTTTAGAGAGAGTGTGTCTAGTACATATAGACCTACTCCATTCTTTTCAATACTGTTTAACGGTTTAAAGCAAGCAATGGCTTGTGGGCTAAAATGTCCTGCCACTTGTTTTTGCATGCTCCTTGAACCGAGAGTCATTTTTATATTTTTAAATGGTTGGGGGGAAATTAAAATAGAAAATAGAAAAATATTTCCTGATATGTAAAAATTTTATGAAACTTAAATTTTAGTGTCCATAATTAAGGTCTTATTGGGACATAGTCATGCTCATTCTTTTACATATTCTCAACTCAGCTGAGTTGTTGCAACAAAAACTTTATGGCTGTCAAAACCTAAAATATTTACTGTTGGGCCCTTTATGGAGTTTGTCGACTCCTGATCTATAGCATGCTGTCTAATAAAAATACAGTGCAAAATCACAAATGTGATTGTAAATTTTCTATCAGCCACATTAAAAAAAACACAAAAAGGAAGAAGAAAAAATAAGTTTAATAATATTATGTTTTAATGAACACTTCTAAGATATCATTTCAGCATTTAATCAATACAAAAATTATAAATGAGACATTTTACATGCTCATTTGTCATGCTAAATCTTTGATGTACAGTGTGTATGTACTTTGTGCTCACAGCATACCTGGACTTGGATTAGCCATATTCCAAGCGCTCTGTAGCCACATGTGGGTAGTGACTGCTGTTTGGACAGTATAATTGTATAGCGCAGATATACTATAATTTCTATCTATCTATCTAGAGAGAAAGAGAGAGTTTGCCAATAGACATTCAAGTTGTTTCCAGTTGTTTTTGTCATTACAAACATTGCCGTCCTTACACATATTTATTTCTATACAGTATCGAGTTCCAGAAGTGGAGTTGCTGAGTCAAAGACATGTACACCATTAATTTTAATGGATACAAGAATTAATTTTTGGAGTTTGGCCACCAATTTTTGTAGGAAAAATAGTATTTATGTTAGAATGCCTTGCAGTTTCTAAGCAGGTTCAAACATGTCATTTTCTATGATGCTTTGGCAATTCCACACAGGATGGGTTTTTATCATTTTATGGCTGCTGAGGCTGAGCCTCCGAAAAGTTAAATGATCTGCCTGAATGAAGACACCACACAGCTAAAATGCTAGAGCCAAGACGTAGAGTAAGTCCTGGATCAAAGTGTAATGTTCTTCCTAGTGCCATGTTGCCTGTCTAGTTCATTTGTTAATTTATTCAAAAAAATCCACTGGGCACCGTCTCTATACCAAGCCCTGCGTGAGGTCCCAGCATGTCAGCAGGGCACAAGACCAATGGATTTCTGCCCCAGCCTGAGGGATATAAAAAGTAGCAAATCTGTGAAGCACCTGTACAAAAGACACATAATTCAATTGCTTTAAGCATGCTTGAGTCCCTATTTCACTGAGAAGAAGCCCTTCATCTCATTAGAGGGATTGTGATCAAGTGATGATAAAAAAAAAAAAGATAAGGACTTAGAATTATCTCGGTGTGCCTTCTGAATGAACCACTTAAAGCCTCAAGCACTTTAAATCATTGACACATTTAGCTACTTTTAGAATTGCATGATCCGATGCACTTATAGAACTTCAGAGTTCTAGATCTGTTGCTTGTCCATTTGCTGTCCCAACGCCAAGCCCAATCAGTTAGAATGATGGACAAAGGGCAAGTACAATTCTTATATTAAATAAGAAGGTAACATAATTTCTCCATGTGATGAAACATCGGGGTTGGGATTCTAATATGCAACATTAATCTTTCAATGGCAGCAGGAGAATCAAGGGCTTGAATTTTTGTGAAAGAAATTGCACACATGAGACCTAGAAATAAATTCTTAATGAGTAGAACCAGTAAGTGAGTATATGTGTAAATGTGTGTGTGTGTGTGTAATTGGGAGGGGGAGGGAATTATTTCAATTATAATATGGACAGTAGAACATTGTTATTTCATGTACCTATTAATGCTTTCAGTTGCCTGCCTACCCCAGTGCCAAACTGGTTTCTACACTTTTCTACCTTGTTCTGCACCCTGGGAAGGTTACCTTTATGGATCAAATCACATTCTGTTGGGTTTGGCCAATGGCAGGGGTTAAGCGGTAGGAGAATGAGTTAATACCCAGCTGGGGAGTAGAGTGTAAAAGGGATTCTTTTCTTCAACCACAGCTAACCCTTGGGCATCCTTTGGAAAGCATCTCTTTCTCCTTAACCATTCAGTCAAAAGAGTGAACGTCCCACTGTTGCTAGCCTTGACGCGCTTTACCATTCCTTGTTGATTTCCCAGAGCCTTGCCCACATCTTTGTAAACAATTCCTTTTCAAATTATTTTCAGTGTTCCTTTGGTGTGGCGACTGTTTTCTGTTGTCCTGCCAGGTTACTGCCTGATGTGCTTTTTTTTTTTTTATGAGAAGTACTTATTTATTATTCTTATTGTAGACTTTTATAAGTACATAAGTATTGGACCATCATTATGGCTCGTGCTAAACATTTTTGGAAACAATTTTGGATTCCTATCAAAGTACACTTAGATATTTTTAGGCTGCTGGACTAATTGTATGCTTAAGTGTGTGCATTTAAAAACAGCTTTCCTGGGAAGAAGTCATCGAAAAATATTTAGAAAGGGCAATGACCTTTTGTAAAGGCATACCATTAAAATGTTTTATATTTTTACCTTGACCATCATTTTTCTCATTAAACAATATGCATTATTTATTAATAAGTCCATTCACAGGGACAGGCAGCAAATTGGCAAATTGGCCTTTACATTAAACTTCTAATGCTAAATCTGTAATGCATATGCCAAACTGCTATATATAAAATAATTCTCTCTCCTCTTTCTATTCATAAGTGAGAAAACTTTAGTAGGCCTTAGGACTGCTATGTGTATACAAGGTCCATTTCTTTTTTTTTTTTAATTTTTAAAATTTTATTTATTTTTTGGTGTAGTGCTCCATGATTCATTGTTTGCGTATAACACCCAGTGCGCCATTCAATATGTGCTCTCCTCAATACCCATCACCAGGCTAACCCATCCCCCCACCCCCCTCCCCTCTAGAACCCTCAGTTTGTTTCTGAGTCCATAATTTCTCATGGTTCATCTCTCCCTCCGATTTCCCCCCTTCATTTTTCCCTTCCTACTACCTTCTTCTTCTTTTTTTTTTTTTTTTAACATATAATGTATGATTTGTTTCAGAGGTACAGGTCTGTGATTCAACAGTCTTACACAATTCACAGTGCTCACCCTAGCACATACCCTCCCCAATGTTTATCACCCAGCCACCCCATCCCTCCCAACCCCCACCACTCCAGCTTTTTTCAAGCTTTTCTGACCAAAATTAAGAAATTATATCCCTTCTAATTCGATCTTTGGATTTTCAAGTCTATTAGTTAGAATTTAACTATTTCTATATTTAAGTTCACATTTCACTCTAAGGCATCATGCACTTTATCCACAATATTCTTCAAGTTATACTTATGAAAGAACCATCTGATTATGCTATTTTTGCTTAAAAGTCTCCAATTATTCCCCATTGCCCACCAACTAACTGTAACTGGTATATAAGTGTATTTTTAATCTGTTCTCCACTTTTTTCCCATTACCTTTTGCTTTTCTCCCCTCTTCTTCCTTCTTATGGAATGCTACCCTGGACATATAAATCTGGTCAGGTCACTATAAACTCTGTGCAATACCCCCCCACCAAATGCTTTCACATACTGAGTCCATCTAACCATGGAGCTGCAAAATATGTGAAGTAAAAACTAACAGAAATGGAAAGAGTAATTAAGAAATCCACAGTTATGGTTGGAGATTCCAACACTCTTCTTTTAGTAATTGAAAAAGCTAGTAGACACAAAATCAGCAAGGATGTACAAGAACTGAATAATACCACTAACCAACTGAAATCCAATTGGCATTTACACAACCTTCCATCAAAAAAAATATATATATATCTTTTTAAGAGTACATTGAACTTACCCAAGAGAGATCATATCCTAGGTCATAAAACAAACCTTAACACATGTAAAATAATTGAAATCATACAAAATGATTTTGTATTAATAGAATATGTGCCATCCTATGACCATAATGTTTTATACTATAATAAGAGGAAGATAAGAGAAAAAGCTCTACACACTTGGAAATTAGGCAACATACTTCTCATTAATCCATGGGTCAAAGAGGCAATCTCAAGGGAAAATTGGAATATATTTTGAACTAAAGAAAGTAAAAAACATAACATAACAGAATTTGAGGGTTGTAGTTAAAGCAGTATTTAAGTGAAAATTTGTAGCATTGAGTGCTTATGTTAAAAAGATGAAAGATCTTTTTTTAAAAGATTTATTTATTTATTTGAGAGAGAGAGAGCACAAAGAGGGGGAGGAGCAGAGGGAGAGGGAGAAGCAGACCCCCCGCCGAGCAGGGAGCCCGATGCAGGACTCGATCCCAGGACCCTGGAATCATGACCTGAGCCAAAGGCAGACGCTTAACCGACTGAGCCACCCAGGCATCCTCAAAAGAAGAAAGATCTTAAATACCTAAATTTTGCCATAAGAAACTAGAAAAAGAAGAAAATAACATAAAACAAGCAGGAAGAAGGAAATAATAAAGAGCGAGGAAATGAACGAAATTTAAAATAAAAAACAATAGAGAAATTCAATTAAAGCTGTTTTTTAAAGATCAATAGAACTGATAATTCTTTAACAAGACTGACAAAGAAAAAAGAGAAAAGACACAAATTATAAATATCAGGAATAAAAATAATCACTACAGACCTTAAAAGAATTGTAAGGGAATAGTACATACAATTCAGGACACAAAAATTCAACAACTTAATAAACCATTTTTAAAAAACTACAAATTACCAGGGCATCTGAGTGGTTCAGTCGTTTGGGCAACCAACTCTCGATTTCGGCTCAGGTCATGATCTCAGGGTCGTGAGATCGAACTCTGTATCTGGCTCTGTGTTGGGCATGGATCCTGCTTAAGATTCTCTCTCTCCCTCTGCCCCTCTCCTTCCCCCACTCTCAAGTGCTCTCTCTCTCTCTAACAACACCCCCAAACTAAAAACTACAAAATACCAATATTACCCAATATGAAGTAGGTAACGTGAATTGTCTAATAATATTAAGAAAATTGAACTCAGAGTTTAAAACATTCTGAGAAAGAAATCTGTAAGTCCAAATGATTTCACTGGCTAATTTCACCAAACATTTAAAGAAGAAATAATGACAGTTATGTTCAATCTCCCTGAAAAAAGAGGAGGGAATACCTCCCAACACCTTTTGTGACACCAGAATTACCCTAATACTAAAACCAAACAAAAACAGTACAAAAAGCCCCAAAAAACCCCATAGACAAATATCTTTCATGAACATAGGTAAAAAGTCCTCAGAAAATATGAGCTAAGCAAATTTAGCAGTACTTAAAAATTAATATGGAATGGCCTAGTGAGGTTTATTCTGGGACTTCAGTCTTTAAAAATCAACAAATGTAATCTGCCATATTAGTAGTCTCAATAAGAGAAAAACCAGGAATATATAGATTGATATATAGAACTCTCAAAAATCAACAGTGAGAAATTTTAAAATACTCAAAGCAAAATCTTGGACAGTTCACCAAAGAGGATATGCAGAAGGCAAATAAGCACATGAAAAAAATGTTTAGCATCACTAGCTATTAAGGAAATGCAAATTAAATCCAAGATGAGATACCCCTATGCAGCTATTAGACTAAAATTAAACATACTGAGTCTATCAAGGGTTGGTGAGAATGTGGAGCAACTGAAAGTCTCAAACACTGCTGATGGGAATGCAAAATGATGGAAACACTCTGGGAAACAGCTTAGTGGTTTCTTGTAAAATTAAATATACAGTTACTCTATAACCTATCTATCTATCCCCAAGTATATTGTTACGTTGGAGAAATGAAGACTTACATTCACACACACAAAAACCATGCCTGAGTTTTATAGTAGATCTGTTCAAAATCACCTCAAACTAGAGACAATCCAAATATTCTTCAACAGGTAAATAGATAAACAAACTGGGGAATCCATGCAATGAAAAACTCCTCGGCCATAAGAAGTACAAACTACTGATACAAGAGACAACTTGCATGAATCTCAAAGCATATGCTGAGTGAAAGGAGTCCATCTCAAAGGGTCACATACCATATGATTCCATTTATAATATTCTTGACCAGACAAAACTCTGGTGATGAAGAATAGATCAGTGGTTGCCAAGGTTTAGGGGTGTGGAAAGGATGTAATAACTAAGGGATGGCACGCGGGAATTTCTGTAGTTTGGGTACTATCCTGTGGTGGTGGTTACACAAATATGTACCTGTGTTAAAATTCATAGACATGTACGCCAAAGAAGTCAATTTTATTGCAGTTTAAATAAAAGAAGTCCAAATGGAGATAGGGACAACATCCTAGACATATATAAAGGTAGTACATGTTAAAGCAGTAGAAACAACAGAAGGACCTGGATATCCATCCAATGCAAGGAGTAAGAAGGAGTAAAATTTTTTAAGGCTTATTTATTTATTTGAGAAAGAGTGTGCGCAAGGGGGTAGGGGCAGAGGGAGAAGGAGAGGGAGAAGGAGAGAGAGAGAATTCTCAAGTAGACTCCCCGCTGAGCACAGAGCCCTTCAGGGGGCTAGATACCAGAAGGTTGAGATCATGACTTGAGGCTAAATAAAGAGTCCGCTGCTTAAGTGCCTGAGCCACTCAGGTGCGCTTGCTAGGAGTAAATGTTTTATGTTTCGTATTGATTCAGAAGCCTGGTGTTGGGCATCCACCATGTTCATTCCCTGAAAAAGGAAGAGTGTTTTGCCATGAAAGGTAACTGGTTTTCTATTCTTGAAGATCTTCAATAAAAGGATGGAAATTCTTGCCCGAGAGCTTGTAGAAGTGATTCCTGCAGAAAGGATGTCTTCAGTTAGATTTGTGAGGTCAATCCATTTGAGATTCTGTGAAATCACCAGGAGCAAGAGGGGTGATGAAAAATCTGTTGTTGCAAGGTGAGAAACAATACAGGTTGGCTAAACTGTACATCAATTTGTCCCCTTACAGGAACAGGTGCAATCACGGTTATTTTAGAGATTGATCAATTTTGGACCCTGGACTACCAGACTAATCTGAATTTCTGAAAATTATCCCTCAACAGAAGGTCAAGTGGGGTTATGCTCAGTTTATTTTAAAAATCCTTTTGTATCATGGAACACTACATCGAATCTAATGATGTAATGTATGGTGATTAACATAATAAAAAATTTTTTAAAAATAAGTAAAATCCTAAAAAAAAAAAAACCTTTTTGTAGGTGTGCCATATTTAATTTAAAAAGCATTTATGCTGATTTTGTGGTGAAATTGTTCATCTATTTCTATTTTGGCAAATTCCTTTAACAGCTCTGGTCAATTGGGGAACAACTTAGAGCAAAAACCCTGGAGCCCTTTTCGAGGATGTTTGCACTTGCCAACTGGCTTCTCCAGTTAGTTGTGGCTTAGAATGGTCCGTAGCCATCATGTATGATTCAGTGGTCTCTAAGGATGGCCCAAACCAGCAGCATCAGCTTCACCTGGGAGATCATTAGAAATGCAGATTCTAGGGCTTCAAACTAGTGCTTCTGAATCAGAAACGGGGTGGGGGGTGGGAGGTGGCGTCCAGTAATGTGTAGCTTAACAAGGCTTCCAGGTGATTCTGATGGAAGCTAAGGTTGGCTGATGCATGTTAAGGTTTTGCAAGCATGGTACAGTTAGCTTTGCATTTGACTTATTTCAAGCAGCACTCCCAACAACCCCAGAGGTGAGTTTCAAGCCATTGGGAATTCACATTCTGCTGTCCCAAGCTGACCACCTGGCCACAGGAGTTCCAGTCAGCCTACTACTAGTTTAATTCAGGCATTAGGCATCAGAGACATTAAAAATCCATCACCAGTCTGTCCGTTTCCTACTTAGAAGCCTCTTCAATTTACAATCCCCAGAATGAGCAGGAAGAACCTGAACACATACCTCTCTTCAGATTCTTATGTGATTAGCTCATTATTTGCCCATTTAAGAAGACAGAGTCTTTCTAAATTATGCGTCCTGTTCTAACTTCCTTCTAAAACTTAGTCATTATACTCTTGATTCTCTCTTTTTTTAAAAAAATTTCCAATTGGTAGTTATTTTCATATGGTGCTTGCCAGATTGAGTTTAAAACTTCACTGTCTGTTTTAATATCTCAATTGGTTGCCATAATATGACTGTAGAGGTTTCTTGAACCAGAAATATGTCTGCCAAGGAAAGCTTTCTGTCTGAAACTTGAATGTGACATGTTTCCTCATCATTTTGAACACTGTTATAATTAAGGATTGGTGAACTCCATTTCAGTTTGAGTTAGTTGAATGTCTAATGTTTATTCAAACATCCTGGTTTCAATAAAAATTCTGGATGTGAGTTGCCAGCACTTTTTCCATTAACTTTTAAATCACTGTGTGTTTCAAGGAAAATATAGTTCTTATGTTTCTGATTCATTTACACTTAACTCATCAGAATATTATTTTGTTAGAACTAGTTTTTGTCTAAATATCACATACCTCTTGAAATCTTTAGAAATAGGATGTTAGTTAAAGCACTGCAAAATATAAACCAAGCTGAGGCTTAGAGAGGTTGAACCATATTTGGCTTTGTTTCTGAATTGGCCTCAAATGCCTTATGCTTAAAGTTATAATAGATTAGCAGGATTCTTTTCACTATTCCAGAGAAATTTAACTGTTGGACTGACTACCTCTGGAGGCAGTCACACGTGCAAGGTTGGAGGTAATGATAAAGAACACGAGTGAAAGTGAACTACCTGTATACTACCGATGTTTTCCTTTCAGTGATGGATAGGCCTCTTTCTCTAAAATGTCCATGCGAAGAGAAGTTAGCGCTGGAACGCGGGGAACATGAAAGGAAAGCAGGTGGCCAGCAGCTTTCTGACTGAAGGTCGCACATGGCAAATCCCTGAGAACCCAGAATAACGTGAATGAATATTTAGCTTCTTGAATCAGGCGACACTTAAAAATGTAAACTTTTGTGTTACTGGAGTAACAATGTACAAAGGAGTGCACCT
Source organism: Neomonachus schauinslandi (assembly GCF_002201575.2). Taxonomy (NCBI): domain Eukaryota; kingdom Metazoa; phylum Chordata; class Mammalia; order Carnivora; family Phocidae; genus Neomonachus; species Neomonachus schauinslandi. The sequence goes on along the minus strand of NC_058403.1, from coordinate 177,775,471 downwards.
TATTTATGGTCAACATGTCTGTATTAGCCAGGGTCCAGTTGGGAAAACAGACACACATTCAGTATTTCAACGGAGAGAATTTCATATAGGGCACTGGTTAACTAGGTCTGAGAAGACTCAAGAATCAAAATGGGGAAACTGAGGTAGTGCAGAGCCGCCTACAGGAAGCAGTTACCGTGCCTGAGGCTGCAGAAACAAAGGGAATAGATTGAGTTTCTCAACCCCAGAAGCTTGGAGGAGGGCCCCCATGGAGTTGGAAATCAGACCTCGGAGAAGGGGTGGGACTGTTTGGGATGCTAGTCCCTCTGCTTGCTGCTCCATGTTCTGGAAGTTCAGAAAGGAGCTGGATGCTGGGGGTGATTGCTGCTGCCGGGGTGACATGCCCTATTATTCTGAGTTATGGTCCGTTCAGGATTCCCATTAAGATCATTTATGGATATCTGTCCCTGTAGTTGAAATGCTGGACGGGCATGTTTACCTTCTTCCTTTGTCTCAGTCTCTAAGAACTTCATTGTCTTCATCCATAAAATGGGACCAATAGCCTTAACCTCTGCTCATCTTGATGGTGTCTTTGGAAAATAAAGAAATTGGCGCACCTGGGTGGCTCAGTCATTTAAACATCTGACTCTTGATTTCAGCTCAGGTCATGATCTCAGGGTAGTGGGATCGAGCCCCAAGTCAGGCTCCATGGGAGGCTGGGAGTCTTCTTGAGATTCTTTCCCTCTCCCTTTGCCCCTCCCCACACTCACACACTCTAAATAAATAAATAAATAAATAAATAAAAATCTTTAAAAATAATTGAAAAGGAAAATAAAGAAATATCAAAACACTTGAGAAATGATAAAATACCAAACAAATTCTGGGTATTGTTATTTTTTTAGGCTGTACTTCAAAATGTAATATTGCAGTAAGAGAAACTTATGACATAATTGCTTATAATCCCATTGCCTAATCAAGTAAGTGGTCTCCTTCTTCTTCTTCTTCTTCTTCTTCTTCTTCTTCTTCTTCTTCTTCTTCTTCTTCTTCTTCTTCTTCACATACTTACTGTTTTATTTACTTTATGATGTTATTTTCTAAACATTTTCATTTTGAGTTATTTTCTCAAAGCCCTAGAAGTTTCTCAAATGTGAATTTGAAATAGCTATTTGGTCTATTTGAACTATTTTTCAGTTTGCTAGTTCTCTAAAATAGATATAAATGAGGTTGTTGTTGTTGTTTTTTTTTTTTTTAAGAAACATATACAGGGGTGCCTGGGTGGCTCAGTTGGTTTAGCCTCCAACTCTTGATTTCAGTTCAGGTTGTGATCTTCGGGTCGTGAGATGGAGCCCTAGTTGGGCTCCGCGCTCAGCTGCGAGTCTGTTCTCTCCCTCTCCCTCTGTCCCTCCCCCTGCTCTCTCTCTCTCTCTCCAAAAAATAAATAAATAAGTCTTAAAAAAGAGAAACATGTACAGAAGGAAGGAAGCAATTTTAAATGAAATCAGATTATTAACAAATAGTGTTAAGGATGTTTTACAGCTGCAGTTTATAGAGCTGAGAGTAAAGCAGAGCTGTGTTTATAAAATCATAAACAGAAATATAATCCCATGCTCCTTGAACCTTTTTCTTAATTATGCTGCTTTTATACAGGTGAAAGTGAAAATATTTATAAAATATAAGATCCAGCATGACACCTGACACAGAAATATATTTATCCTTCAAATGTTATATTTCTGCATTGAAAGTGAACACTTAGTTTGCAATACCATTAAAGAAAAAAATAGTATCAAACACTTGGAAGGAGGATGTAAAGTCACCATTTCAACTATATGGTTTTGAGCATTGATATCTGAAAGTATGGACAGGTGTGTCCTCTGAATAACAAAGAGTCATTTTGATGTCTCTTTCATTTTTGGATTTTCATCTAGTAAAGCAATGTACAAATTCAGTGAAATATCTATTACCAATGAATCTTTTTTCCTAACTCTCTTCTAATCAGAAGTGACAGTAGCCACCTTATCCTGTATTTTCTAAAGAGGCACAGTTTCTACGATATTTTTTTTTACTTTTTCCATCAAAACATAGAGTACTGGTATGTTCTCTTCTGTAGCATCCCCCTCCAAGGTGTTTTATTCCGTAACCCTCTCTATCCCCATCACTAAAAGAGGGTAGCAATAGACTCGTTTCCCCTTGGGATATTGTTGGAATAGGCTGCCATTATGTGTATTATTTTCTTAGTCAATGAGCTTCGGAAGACAAAAAGCTATCAGTCTGCCACTCAGTGACTTACTTCAACACAAAAATACCCTTAGGGGAACAACAGTGACTGGTAGAGTAGAAGGGATTGCTTCATGTTTAGACTTTTCCAGTGAAAATGAATTGGAAAGTTAGAGCTGTTGTAACATGGGGGCGTTCCAGGGGGAGTGCCACGATCAATTGGAAAAGGGAAATGTGAATTTGAAATAGCTATTTGGTCTTCCCACTCCAGTAGCAGAAAATGTTAAAATTGTATCTGGTCTGAAGCATTCACAGTCACAATTGAATTTCAGTAGAAGTGTCTCACACGGTGCATAAATGTATGCAAAGTCGTCATTCCACCGGCCCTTTAATGAATCTGAAGGAATTGCAAGGGCAACACATTGTCCCTAGAAAGGGTATATATGTATGTGTACACACACACACACACACACACACACGCACACACATACATTTCCTTCCAAGGAAATGATCCCAAAATGAGGGCCATTATTCTGTCAATGTAAGTGCCCTTGGGATGTCAATGAAGTATTTTTTAATCCTCACCCTACCCCTGTTTTTTTTTAAATGACTTTACAAAGTCAAGAGCAGTCTCTAATATGGTTGCACTAACAGTATATAAGGTTTGAAAAAGCTGTCACAGCATCAATCAAATGTCAACTCTACAGAAACTGTACAATGTCATTGAAAATTTACCCATTAATGCTCAGGATTTTCTGTTTGGGGAAACCCTGGAAGTCACAGGGCATTCTCTATAAGCTCCAATTCACTGCAAAGGATATCATTGAGAAATATTTTTGTTTTTGGGTCAATTTCCCATTGTACCTATTAAAAGTGAGGTCATAAATTACAAAAAAAAAAGTTATTGAAATAATGGCCCAGGGAAATGAAAGAGAAAAAAGAATACAAATGGGTTTTTAATAGATTGAAGGTAATCTTATAATCAAGGAAAGCAATATACATTCTATATTCCTGTGACTTTTTTTTCTCTTAACATGTTTTTATTGTGGTTAACTATCATAACATGAAATTTACCGTTTGAACTATTTTAAGCATAGACTTCAGTGGCATTAAGTACATCCATACTGTTGTGCAACCATCAGCACCATCCAATTACAGACCTTTTTTATCTTCCCAAATTGAAACTCGGCATCCATTAAACAGCAACTCCCCACTACTCCCCTCCCACTGCGAGCCTCTCACAACCACATTTTGACTTTCTGTCTCTCCACATTTGACCACTCTAGTTATGTCATATGAGTGGAATCATACAGTATTTGTCCTTTTGTGTCTGGCTTGTTTCACTTAGCATTATAATCTTGAAGTTTTACACATCCTGTGATTTTTTTCAAGATGTTTGTTTTCAGGGAAAACACTGAAAACGGTGACACTTTTGTGATACCAAAACACTCCTTGAAACGGATTTTTTAAAGGCAGTTTCAGGGGATGTTTGAAGCGACATCAAATTAAATTTAAATCAGGGAAAACGTATTAGTCCTTGTAGACATATCCCTGTCTTACATCTTCAACTATAGTAATAATAACAACACTACTTAAGGCTTTCTATGTGCAAGGCATAATTCTGTGTGCTCTGCGTGTATTCATTGTTTTAATTCTTATGATATCCCGACAAAAGTGGTCTATGGTTTTCCTCATTTCATAGAGAGTGATCTGAGGCATAAGAAGCTTAAGTAACTTTCCCCTGATCATACAACAAATAAGTCGCGTAGCCAAGTGGTAAGCCCAGGCTGTCTGGTTCCAGAGGCTGTGCTCTTGCTCACTATATTTTTTTCTTTCACATTCCTGTCTCATCAACAAGAGACAATACTTATATTGGTCTGGGAAGGGGGGGATCCTGAGGACTCACAGTGTATTAAAGCTCCTTAAGTGAGGCCAGTGTACAGTCAATTTGAGAACTTGTGGAATAGAATTTAGGAAAATAAGAGAAAATGAGCCTTGGCACCTGAGTGAATGGCCTTGAGTATCTGTATCCTTGAAGAAGTTTGGCCTTGAATTATTTAGCAGTGGGGGAATCATGCAAGTTCCAGGGAGTTATATAAGCAGAGCTTGTTTTAAGCAAGTTAAGGCGATAAAGTTCTTAGTTGCCAGCTATTTTATAGAATCTTATGGTGAGTCATGGTGCTCTTGTTGGCTTTGGCTTCACCTTTGATCCTGTGGAGAGGGGGCACCCCAAAAGGGGAAAGTTTGCATCAAAAAGGGGTATTTGAATGTAGGCTAGGGGAATGATGCACTGGAGACACTAGATCCAATGGGTAGGGGGTCATGAGCCAGAAGAGTGTTTTAAGACAGTCAAGTAGGTAGTAGAAGATATGAAAGGCATGGACCAATCAGATCAACTGATGGAATTCTTTGATTAATTCTTAAAATTTTATTTGTTTTTATTTGTAGTGTTCAAGTAGGTCCTGGTGGCTATCTTCCTTATATTCTATTCACTTTATTTTCTCCAAGAATGCAATACTAGCTATCAGTGTCCATACCCAGAGACGTGCCACCTGTCTCGGTTTTGTATTCCTCATTTGTCAAGTGTGAAGTTTCAGTGGGCCCTCCAGCATTGATTTTATGACTTTGGGGCTTGGGGTTTATCCCTCTGGATTGTGAAATCCCTTCCCTCTCTGCAGAGCTCCCGGGGGCCCCAAGGCCAGAGGAAGTAAGCTTTTTCAGAAAATAATGTTAGTGCATTAGAATTGGACAATAATGGAAGATGGAATTCTCGTTCCTTTTCTCATTGAGACAGGCACTGGTGATCCATCTTTTGCCTCTGTCACCCTAATTTAGGTCATTCCTATTGTGAGGTGTCTCAAATCGTACCTGTCCGGGTATAAAATTTATGTTGGAGAAGCATTAATGCAAGCTCTTAATAAGATGAAGAACTTAACAGTATGCTGTTATCTGGGGATGATATATTTTATATACTCAAGACATGTTTAATTAGCTCTGCACAAGTCAAATTGGCTTGGGCAGTAATGAAGCTTTCTTTTTACCCATTTCTCCCATTTTTTTGCTATAATAACAGGCAAGATACTTGAGAAATCTGCTTTCAACTTTGGTATATTTGTAAATCTGCCTCCCTCTCCCTGCCCCTTCCTCTGTTTCTACAAAACTACTCTGTTTTGAAAATTCATTTCTTGCTAAGGATGGAGGGCAGAGGAGAGCTCTTTAAGAAGTACACAGTGGAATAAGGAATACAGCTGATACGTGTTAGAGCTCCTCAAATATTGAACATGCATCTTTTTGAAACAGCCTTACTAAATATTTAATGAGCATTTGCATCTGAGCGCACTAAAGGGTTTTATAACCTTTGCTATTCACTCCCATTTTGCAGATGGAGACCCTGACCAGAGTTGGAGTGATTTGCTCAGAGCTCTAACTATGGAAGCCAAGACTCAAAATAAACCTCTGCCCCAACTATATAGCTCCTTTCAAACAGAAAGATCCAAGTTTAATTTGTGAAGGCCATTCCTCTACTTAGTGAGTAAAAAAAGATGAAATTTACTAACCAACATACCTTTGAACTTTAAGGGACAAATGGGAGATGAGGATTTGTCTCTGGTGGGTCTGGCCATTCAGAGCCAAGGAAGAAATGTAATGAGCATGATGATGATCTTGAGTTTTATCCTAAATCACTAAGTATGTTCATAATTGTGGTCTCAGTTATTCTCCCAAAATACCTTTGTGATACATAGGGTGGGTGTTTTGATCTCCCTATATTTTGAGGCTCTCATCTAAGGTCACACTCATCATGTTGACGAGAGGCCAGGAAAATGCTGCTCTCAAACTCCAACAAGAGCAACCGTGAAGTTTTATACAATTTTTCAACAACCAATACTTTGATAGAGACAAGACTAATGAATGAAGCAGAAAAGTGAAGTTCCCATCAAAAGTGACAAAAAAAGGGAATGATGTAGGTCGTTATCTGTTGTAAGGTATTTTAAAAAAGGAAGGGGGCAATTTAGAAATCGTCTGAAGAATAAAAATCGTAGCAAGAGTGAGCAGTTATTTCCTTTGATAAAGACAGGTCTTTTGGTTGAAATTTTGATGTCTAAACTCCTGGAAAACGCTTAATTTTTTTCATTTGGAAGAACTATAGGAGGTAAAATAAGGAAACATTTCTTACAATGTATGTTTCTATTTTAAGAAACGGAGTGTTGCTAAGTCGTTAATACAGAAGATTAATTGTGACTACAGTAATGCACTGATTTCTTCATTCACAAAAGCATTGCTGCATGTTTGCAGTATATTGAGAAGGTTCAAGAAGAGAGGGCTCAGAATTTCTTTACAAATTAGGGATTTAACACACTGAAATTTATTTTCTTGCCTATTCCTACTGAGTTCATTTTTATTAGTCTTGAGTGCTTAACCCTTTAGAAAGCAGGATAAGGAGAAATGGGCTTGGTTTCTTTGTCTTTCAGCCAAAGAAGATATCAGTCACTTGGGTGAATTTTTAATATGCATCTTATAGGACTTTTACCTTTTCCTAAGCATTTTTATTTATCTATTCCAAAATCACAGAGTATTTCTTGATGTAAATATATTTCTGTAAAGATTTAATTTGGATGCAGGGGTAGTAAATAGCTGTCAGACCACTCTGGCTACCTGGAAGGGCGCTAAAGAAGAACTTAGAAGTTACATTCAAGCTCCCCAGTCGAAATCTCCAGTTCTGGGATTTGATATCTTCCATGGCCTCAGGCAGTGGAGACTGTGAAAACACACCAGTCAAATTACACACTCAAGGAAAGGTAGATGACAATAATGTGATTGTGTGCTTATAAATCACATGAGTGACAAGTACACAGTAATTCATAGAATAGTTTAGAAGAGAAGCATCCCTTGTCAAATGGCATGCTCTGAAAGGATGAGTGGATCTTGAAGAATGAGTAGTTTTGGTAGGCAGGACGGGTAGAGATCTTTAGGTGACGAGAATGATAGCACAACATGCCAAATCAGGAATGCCTAGGAGCAACAGCTTACCCAAAATAGCCAGAGCATTTTGGAAAAGCCTGGAAGTAATTTGGAAACGTAGCTAATAATTCTAGCTACCAGTGAGCATTTACTCTGCTTAGCTTGGCTTAGTGCTTTGTGTGTCCAGCTTCCACTTCTCAGGATGATCTTGCGAAGAGACACCATCATTAACCCTATCGACAGACAAGGATTGTAAATCTGAGAGAGGTAAAATCACTCACCCAAGGCACACAGCTGGTAAATGACACAATCACTTTAGAGTTCACACTCTTCTGTGCTCACGGTTTATTGGTTTGTGTTTGTTTTTGTTTTGTTCTGGGTGTGATGACACCAGACTTTGTAAGGTCTTAAGTGCCAGATTGTAAGTTTTTGTTTGTTTTTTTGGGAAAAAAAAAAAAAACACCTTTATTTGGCATATTCAAATTCACACATTTCAAGTGTATAATTCCCAAATTTTTTAGTAAATTTACCAAGTTGGGCAACCACCACTGTAAAGCAGTTTTAGAATATCTTTATCACTGCAATATGATCCTTCACGTGCATTCATTGTTAAGCCCTCCCCTGTCCCTGCTCCCTTTCCTAGCAACTACTAATCTACTTTGTTTTCATGACTTTCCTGGGCATTTCCTATAAATGGAATTATATAATATAATAATATGTAGTGTTTGTGTCAGACTTCTTTCACAGAGCATGTTTTCGAGATTCATCAGTGTTGTGACATGTATTCATAATTCATGCCTTTTTTATTGCTGAATAGTATTTTACTATAAGGATACACCACATTTTGCATATCATTCACCAGCCGATGGACACTTAGATTCTTTCCAGTTTTTGGCTATTATGAATAATGCTGATAAGAACATTCCTGTCCAAGTCTTTGTGTGGACATATATTTTCATTTCTCTTGGATATATACCTAGTAGTGAAATTGTTAGGTTATAGGGTTATGTTAGCATTTTGAAGAACTTATAAACAGTTTTCCAAAGTGACTGTATCATTTTACATTGCTACTAGCAATGTCTGAGTGTTCCAATTTCTCCACATCTTTGCAGTTATTTATTATTGACCATCTTTTTTATTATAGCCTTTCCAGTGAGTGTAAAGTCACATCTACTTTTGGTTTCTATTTGTATTGTTCTAATGACTCATGATGCTGAGCATCATTTCATGTGCTTTATTAGACCATCTTGTATATCTTCTTCGGTGGGATGTCTCTTTAAATCTTTTGCTCATTTTTGATTGGATTGTTTGTCTTATTACTGAGGTGTAGGAATTCTTTGCATATTCTGAATATAAGTACTCTGTCAGATATGTGTTTTGCAAATATTTTATCCCAGTCTGTTGCTCGTCTTTTGATGTTCTTAATGATGTCTCTTGAAGTATAAACATATTGAATTTTGATGAAGTCCAGTTTGTCTACTTTTTTAATGAACCAATCTTTTGATGTCATATGTAATACATCTTTGAAGGTCTTGAAGATTTTTCTGTTTTCTTCTAAAAGTTGTGTTGTTTAGCTCTTCCTTTTAAGTCTACGATATGTTTTCAGTTAATTTTTGTGTATGCTGTGAAGTAAGGGTCTATTTTCTTTCTTTCTTTTTTTTTTTTTTTTTGCATGTAGATAGCTTATTTTACCAGTACCATTAGTTTAAAAGGCTATTATTCCTCCAGTGAATTTCCTTAGTGTGGGATTTGAATATCAATTGACCATAAATATAGGGATTTATTTCTGATCCCGACTCTGCTCTGACTGACCTCTATGTCTATATCTATGCCAATACCACACCATTTTAATACCTGTGGCTTTCTAGTTATTTTGAAATTGGGAAGTGAAAGTTCTCCAACTTTGTTCTTTTTCAAAATTGCTTTGGCTATTCTAGATCTTTTCCATTTCCAATAGATTTTAGAATCAGCTTGTTGATTTTTGAAAAACAAAACCAAAAAGAGTCTGATGGAAATTTGAAAGAGATTGCATTGAATCCATAGGTCAATTTGGGGATAATTGCTATCTTAACAATATTGAGTATTCCAGTCCATGAACATGCAAAATCTTTCCATTATTTAGATCTTCTTCAGCAGTGTTTCGTAATTTTCCACATATGACTCTGGACTTTTTTTTTATAAAATGTTTTCCTAAGGATTTTATTTATTTGTTTATGTTTGATGTTATTGTGAAGGTATACTTTTATTTTGGATTGTTCGTTATATATAGAAATATAGTTGATTTTTGTATATTAACATTAAATCCTGTGACCTTGCTATTACTTGTTAATTGTGTGTGTGTGTGTGTATGTGTGTGTGTGTATTACTTAAGATTCTTTACATATAGGATATGGCATCTGCAAATAGAGTTTTACTTCTTCTTCCTGATCTGGATGCCTTTTATTTCTTTTTCTTGACTGATTGTACTGGCAAGTACTTGCAGAACAACATAGAAAAGGAGAGGCGAGAAGGCATTTGCACCTTGTTCCTAATCTTAGGGCACCTCCTTCAGTCAAATAGGGTATTCATTGTAGGTTTTTCATAGATGCCTTTTATCATGATAAGGAAGCTCCCTTCTATTCTAAACTTGTCCAAATCAGCTGGGGCAGTTTAAGAAGTGGCAATTTTCTTTTAGAATCTTCAACATTGAATACTTGCCTTGAACAAAAGTTAAGTAAATTCTAAATCACTGAGGTCCATAGTTTGTACAGTAAGTGTCTTAGATTTCCTCTTCCTTCACCTCCAGAGAAAGAGAATATTGGAAATGGGTAGAGCTAGAAATGATTGCATTTCATTGATATTATTTGCCTTAGTTGACCTCTGAAACTAGCTTTCTCTTCTATATCAGTGCTCTTCAACACAAACATAAGGCAAGCTTCAAACGTGAACTATATATATAATCTAAAATTTTTTAGTAGTTACATTAAAGAGGTAAAAAAGGTAAAATTATTTTTAATAATACATTTTATTTAAAGTATATTTATATATATGTAAAATATCATTTCAACATGTAATCAATATAAAATTCTTCTTTTTTAAAATCTGTTTGTTTTTAGTTTTTGAAATCCAGTGTATTACTTGTTGTTTGTTATTTGCCTCGTAGCAATAAGTACAGAATATATAGTCAGTGATTTTTGCATTTAAATAACACGAACAGAATTCAAGCATCTTCTAATAGATGATCTTTTTGTGGAACGTTCTAAGTGAAAATAAAGACCACGCTTTAATGCCATATGTTTCAAATTGCAATTGAGTCTATATTTTCACGGCCTTTGGACATGGTGAGCAACATATTTTGAACAATACAAATCTAGCAAGATGCCCATGAGAAGAGCATGGTGACTGAGAGACTGAACTGAGAAAAACATGGGCAGGGTGCTCCTTTCAGCTTCCTCTTAGGAAACTCCGGCATTTCTCCTACTGGGAGATCTCTATCTCTTGGATATTTGGTCAACGAAATGCAGCAGCTTTCTTGCCAGCATAAAGAGTGTTAGGGGAGCAAATGGGCATCACAGAACCAGATGAACATCAGCACCGACTGCATTATGACACTCTAGCTGTTAAATCTTTCATGGTAATGGGCCGCAATGGAGATGGCTACAGTGATAGACTTCATGCTGGAAGAAGCCTGTGGTCACTGCAGGTGGTGCTAATGTCATCTCATCACGGCATTTGAAGGATCATTTGAACAGCTTGTAAGGAGAGTAGCTAAAGCTATTGATTTTGGATTACATCCGAATGCGAAAAAGAGAATGGTTTTGAATCACAGAGAGCCACCCTCACAGGGAACCACTCTCCCAGAAATAGTTTTAAGGAATGAAAAATAAAACATTGTTTCTGTGCTCAAAATGCTCTCAGCAAAACACTCATATATTCGGAATCCAAGGGCGAAGAGTGGTTTCCTCATGCTTTCCTAGTCCTCTCTGACTATCTTGATTAGAGCATTAGTTAGCAGGCTTGAAGAGTTCAAGGGCATAGGGTCAATGATCATACAGACTAGTGAACTTCAATATTTCCCTGTCACAGATCCCCTCCTTCCTCCAGATGCGATCTTCAATGAGTGTGTGGTTGATCCCAAGGGAATTACGGGAAAGAGGGGTGGCTGATAAGGACCATCCATAACCCCTATTGGCAAAACAAGTCCTAACCTATGGAGCATAGGTCAGAAGTGGCACCTTTTAAAGAAAACCAGCACACAGAGCTTGCACCATCAGGAAGAGTCATATGCTTATAAATTGGATCACAGTGAATTTCAGTGAAAGCCTGCCTTGGTGTTAAAGCTGAGAATGGACGCAAAGCCAGTAAACAAAGCAGCAAAAGAGATTAGCTTTTTAAAATATGGGGCTATCAGTAGATCCTAAAAGAACGCAAGCTGGTGAGATCAGTGAGTGCAGATAAGAACGCCGTTAGACTTAGCATTGGTAGCCAACATCAGCACAAATGTTTCCATATCAATACTTATTTATGGCCCCTCTTTATGACGTTAGGTTTAGTTAGGCGTGTTCTCAATAGATAGTATCATTTCTGCTTGTCCATCAATTTATTAGCACATTTCTTGTTTATTACGCTTATACCAAGTTTTAATTTCTGGTACTATTCTAAAGGGGGTTGTTGATTATATTTTACCAAGAAGCAATAGGTTGCATGTGGAACTCATGCCAATGTCCTTGCCGATACTTGGTTCAAATTCTCCAGATGTTTTCTGTGTTTGCTGGTTTCCATCCAGTTCAATAGCTGTGTATTTATCCCTGGCTGTGCTGGAACCGCTCTACTCCAAGAAATCTTATAGCAACAAGGTGAAGGTGTCAAGGTCCCTGTCCAGAAAGAGCTCAGAATCTAGCTGGGGAGAAAGGCTCATTAAACAACTAAAATATAAGAGGAAAATTGCTATCATGAAAAGTGGTTTTGCACACATGTGTTTAATGTCACAGATCTGGGGGAGAAAAAAATTTTGGATAAACTTTTGGTTTTGCTTATATTGCTACCTATGAATAAGCTTTCAAGACAAAACTCCTTCTCAGTTTTTAAGATGGAAAACATCAGTTGAAGAAGCTTAAAATAAACGTAAGTATCAAATACACTACGAAGTCATTGACTGAAGGCTATTCAACCACAGCTTATAGGATATCAAAAAAATCATGAGTTTTTATACAAGGAGAATTTGTAGCTTATACTTCAAAACTTCATGGATTTAGGAAAATGTATTTCTTATTTGGTATGATTTAGGGAAATATTTCTTTAACATCGCCTTTTCATATTGTGCAATTCACATGAGAGACATGTCTATGAAATATTTACACATGACTTTTATTTGAAAAGGAGTAGCTGGTTGCTGCACGAAGTCTTCCTGGTGAAGATCCTTTGCTCTCAAAAGAAAATTGAAGCTAAATAAAAAGATTTCAAGGAGAGTTTAGAGAGGTCTTTTCTTTTTTTTCTTGCAAGAGGTAATTGATTTCCTCCCCAAAAGGGTCTTTCTAGGACTCTGAGTAGACAATGCTCTAACCTTGTCAGAAGAGGATAATAAATTTAAAGTTAGACTGGTTTGGAAGGAAAGACTTAGAATGAACTACATTTTATAGGAACAGAGCACCGAGGGTCTGTTGTTAGTTTATAGGACCTTGATTAGATAGGTTATTGATTTTGGCTGCTGGTGATATGGTTCATGTTCAGAAGGTATCAAACTCATGCTGAATAAAATAGAAGCAAACGCTTAAAAAAAATCCCCAGAAAGTAGCAAGACACTGGCTAGTAGTCTAGTTGCAGTTCTTCAAATGGAATGGGCAGCTGTGCCTTATTGCCTTTAGCCCTCTGGAAGCAGTTATGTGTATTAAATACTGGAATAACTTGATATTTTAAAAGCTTATATGCTCATCCAAGTAAAATTGTTTTAGAAGACTACCGGGAGTTTCATGATTTTATAGTTAAATCAATACCCAGATTTATGCCTTTTGGACAGAGAAACTTGAATTTAATTGAGAAAATGGATCTAATGAGGATAGACATATTTTGTGCAGATGTAGGAGAGTTTTTTCCCCCTTTATTATCTGAAAAGTGAAACAGGTACTTTTGGTATGAAGATGAATATAGCTTTACAGGAAAATGACAAATGTTCAGAAACCTTAAAAGAAGATTTGTGATTTTATACGGAGGTTCCTGAATGTCTGGAATCTGGCGGAATAATTTTTTTTGTCTCTTTTAAATTCTTCAACTTAAGATTCACTAATTATACAGAAAAGCACATAATATTTTATGTTATACTGCACAATTAATGCCCATATGGTATTAAATTGGCAACCAGACTTTCAAGAATAACAATTTTAAGCAGAATCACTTGCAGTGTAGATTTTCCTTTTCCTTATTTTACATTCATGGTACTTTACGTAGATTTGTATTTTATTCACCAGCTAAACAGAGACAACAGTATTTTTAAAAGGAAATTGTAAAGGCCATTGTCAATTTTTTCAGAGATAGCTCCACATAAAAATTCTCTAGACATTACTTTCTGTCTTCTTACAAGTCTTCTTGGAGTTTCCCAAGTGGATAGAGAAACCTTGTAGGAAATTTTAGCAAAGTAAAGAGATGTTTTGGTGATCTGCAATTTATTTTCCACTAACCCTAATTCTCCACAGTCTTTGACCACATTTTGCTTCGGGAAATATTCAAATACACTGTCCTTACACAAACAAAAATTCAATTTCATAAACATTCTGCCTGTGAAATAACTGCAAGATAGACCTTGTAATGCAATGAAGCAAATTCAGCTTCTAGAAACATATGGACTCAAGTAACTTTAAGAAAAATCATTGGAGGGCAGAATTGGGCTCTGTGATATTTTAATGCAATGCAAGAGTTCCAGAAATAACTGCCTACTTTCTTGCTGTCCAGAAAATACACATTAAAATTTTTTTCCCCATATTATTTTTTCTCTATATTCCTTTTCTCACAAATTAAGAAGACTATTCTCTCAGGAGACTCTATGACCATCATAATTTTAAAAGTGAAATTTGTATATCAAAGTGTCAGAGATAGACAAGGGTGTAGAATTGATCACTAGTAAATCTGGGAGTACCTAAGAGTTATATCTAGGTTAGCTAAAGCTTAACTTCATTGCCATATATTTCTCCTGGAAGATATTGTGAATATAAGTTTTAAAAAAAGTCTTCAGACATAGCAAACCCATACTGTTCAAAGCATTTACAGGTTTTATGTATAGTGCTATAAATAAAAATACACTTTCAAAATGTGTACTGCAGAAAATGGAAAATCTGAGTATTAGTTTTGGCTGAAATAATCTTGAAAAGGCACCAAATAACCAGACATTGGTGTAACTTAAAAGGCATAGTCTTTCGAGGGAGTTTTATTCCCAGTTTTTTTACTCCAATATGACTGATTTTCAGTTAAAAAAAAATGAGAATTGTTTATATTCTTCTACTGTAACTTCCATGTGGTGTATTTGGGGATTTGTTCTATTGTCCTTTAAACCTTCTGTAACTCTTTTCAAGAAACAGAACATCTAGGTAAGAATCACTGGATATTCAAAAAGGAAGGAACTGTCCTCTGGAACCCCCTGGCATGGGTTTCAGGAAAACACCTGCTGTCAGAGGAGAGAGAGCATTAAGTTGAAGAAGCTTCAGGTTGCAAGTTTCCGTATTTTAAGGTTAAATTGGAAGTGATTTGGTTTGTGCAGATAAGTGATTTGAAGAGTCAGCATTGATGTGATCATTTTTCTCTGGAAAGTAAGCTAACAAGGAGATACTATCAAAACGGCAGTGATTTCATCTGGACAGCTGATCTGATCCTTTAGAAATATGCTTCCCATTACAGAGAACTTTCTATGAAGCTTTGTTCAATTAAGTTTCATATTTTATATCATTTGCCTTTATTCAGTGGGTAACCACAGGCCAGGTACAATATTTTTAAATTCCTTATAGGCTCGTTAGTTATCGGAACCCAAACAGATTTTCCTCCCCAAGTTGTTACTTTGTTTCACGAGTGGTCTTTTTCTTTTTAGGTGACAGTCTCATGTTAGCCATGGGGAGTTCCCTGGGTCATGCTAGAAAGTTTATGGTCCCACCTGCATCCATGAGAAGGAGAAAACAAAGCTTCATTTTCAAGTCCTTGGAAATTCAGTGCCGTTAAGAAACTTTCTCGAGTTATTTAAAGGGGTAAAAAGTTCATCACACTAGTTTGCTTAGGCGTGCTGGTTTATATTCAGGTGGTTTGAAGAGATTCTATTTAATAAGAGCAAGTTGCTTGTGAGATGTCAGGCCCATGTTTGGGTTAGGGGTGGCTTTGGCTATTTGGAAGCTCAAATAAGGGGAGCCTAAACACTAAGTGGGAGGAGCTAAGGACAGTGGGAAGCGCAATGCCTGCCAGGACCTGTCCTTTACAAAGGTAACGATATTTTCCCTGAAAGCTAATCCAACAGAACTATTTCTTGTAGCTTATCACAGCTGAAAGGAAACCTGGGCCTTTCAAAATTTTCAGCTGGGCATATTTCCAAAATCTGAGCCCTTCCTTCCTTCCTTCCTCCTTCCCTCGCTCCCACCCTTCCTTCCTTTTTTGTATTTAATTTCAGGAAGGGAATGATATTAAGGAGATATATTTTCCATAGGGGTTATTTATTTGTCTTGAAAAGACATTGGTATCGGTTTAGGGCAAATATTAGTTTTACACCTCAGTTACTTGCTTCTTTATTGAAACTTTGATTTTCCAAGAATTTTCTTCTCTTAGTTAAGTGTGCCTCATAGCATCCTTGTGAATTAATCTCATATTGGTTCTCTCCTACTGGAGATGTTGAAACCATCTACTATAGGATGATCCAGCACCATGCAGGGATTAGGAGGATATATAAATTATTGCTCGCATACTTAACCACTAACAGCCTATTGCATTTTTCTTCTTGGATAAATATAAGCGGCCTAAATTTAGACTGATGGACATATTATTACCCTATTGTATTAATGCATTGAGAGTTTAATAGATTGTAATACAAGCTACTGTTTCTTCAACCATTTATTTTTCAGCATGAATTCCCTTTGAAATAGTCTCTGTTCTCTTTGTCACACGGCCGATGTGGAGCTGCATTGATCAATTCAGCTTAATTCTTAAAAAAAACATATCGAATGCCTCCTATTTGTCCTGCCTTTTCAAAATCCATTTTTAATATTTTGAATATTTCAAGAAATGGGGTAAAATTTGCCCAGGTTTTTCACAGAAATAAAACACGAAATCCACTTTCACTAAGAAAGCAAGTGTATATTGTAACTGGTAATTCACCTGTGCGGGCGTCTTATTATCCTTGACACCCCTCCTCCGACTACTACTCTTACATGTGCTTTTAATAAATAGTTGCATTCATATATGCTCATACTGGATGGTTCTTGCAACATCTTTTTTAAACACTTTTCTTTGAGTTGTTGATGGGTTACAGTGATTGTGTACCCAAGTGACAAAACTTAAAACTTCTTGAAATTCTGCACCATTTGTTTCCACTATCTTGTTAATTACATTAGCTAGGTAAAAACTGTGTCCCTATTCAATTGTCCTCTGAAGATGATTTAGAAAAATAGGGTTGCTTTTCCTTAAATATTCATAACATCTTCTCCTAAAGGTGCTATTTATTAACTTTTCAGCATGAGAAACAATTTATGCATTTAAAGTGATGGGGACATGATCTAGCTGTATCACACCATGTTATCAGGGCCCTCATTTCTGTATCTGGGGAATCAGAATGGCTGATTAAAAAAAAAAGATAAAAAAGACAAAACAAAAAATGAGCGCCCCAGGAGAGGTGTTCGGAGTGAGAACCCCTAGATGACATACTCCTTTTGAATTAGTTGAACATTCTTTTCATTAAGCATCCTATTCGGTGTAATTTCTCGTATTTTTTCCAAAGTGATGAGTGAGCTTGTTTTTTGACTGAATGGCGTATCTTTGGATGATTATATGGATTTGTTATTTATTCTTGGACTTCAACCAAACACTCTTACACCAGAGTATTTAGTAAGACAGTATGGAGCATGGTGACAAGAGAAACTGTTTACTCCAGGAAACCATTTTTTCACCTTTTGAACTGAGTCTCAATGGTAAATCAAGTCATTTTTTGGTATCTTTAAAAGAGCTTAAATGGCTGAATAGAGGGGGAAAAAAAGAGTGCTCTTTGCTTTACGAAGCAGTTGAAACTTAAGCTTGGAATCGAGCCAAAATAGAATGCACATGAAGGCATGGGAAAGAAAGGAACTAAGTGAGAGGTGGTGTGGAGATCAAGAATCCTGGAAGTGGGGACAGCTGTTTAATAACTCTGGATTTAGGTAAATAGACATCAGTTATAAGAAAAACACTTATGTGAGTTAGAGGTACCTCATGATACCTAAAAAGAATTTTTTCCCAAGTCTTCTCAACAGTCTATTTTTCTTAGAGGATCTAGTTTTATTGTATTCATATACTTAAAAATGGAAAATCGAGAAAAGGTTAATCTTCCATCCTTTCAATTATCTACTCAATTAATACCAACGAGGCCTAAGATTTTTTAGGCGGCCATCTATGAAAGAATAACCACTGAACTGGAACCACTTCTAATTATAGATCATAAATCCTAAGTGGACATTCTAATTTCAAAATCATGAACCAAGCCAATTCTAACTTATTTTTGTATTATAGCTTATTTCCCAAATTCTAATAAGTACCACCCTCCCCACCTTCCCATATACATTTTAATGTTTTCAAATTAAACTACATCTTAAAATCAATATGGATCCTTAATGCAGTAGTTTTTCTTTTATATCACAAAAGCTGGCATTTAATTGACTTAACTATAAAAAATTATCTCTCACTTAACAGTACGTCTAGAGATGAATAGGTTCGCTTTTTAATTGACACGGTAGTTTAACAATATTAGAGATCTTGGTTCTTTTTCTCTCTTCTCTGCCAATGATATGAACATGAGTATAGTATTGATTTAATCATGGCCATCAGATGGCTGTCAAAAGCAACTAAGACACCTCACTTCCTTACTCATACCAAATGAAAGTGAGAACGAATACCTTTTCCTTACAGTCTGATTGGTTCAGTTTAGGTCACCTGGCCACCCATGGACCAATCAGAGTTACCAGGCTAATGCCTCACCTTGATTGGTTTATTCTCCTCAGACGCTACCCCTAAAGCTTCGCTCCAATCCCATGAATCACATGAGCTGTATGTGACAGGCAGAAGGTATCCATCTGGGTAGACAATTCCAAGTGTTCACCTTAAGGAAGTGGCTATTTGTAAGCTGACCCAGGTCCACAAATCTATGGCGCTAAAAAATAATAACGTGGGCTGTGACTTCATAGATCTTATCCAAGGATTTGGATTTATTCTTTCCCTTACCCCGCTCCCTCTGCAGTCTCCTCCAGAAATTCTGCCAAATGACTGCATAATGAGTTCCTGATGAGGTGTTAATGGCTTAGAATGACTTCATATGGTAAGCTTCTCAGAACTATTGCATAATAACAAGGAAATCTTAGCATAAAAATCCTTTTTGATGGTGGTACAAAGTTTGGGCCAGGGTCCTCCTGGGAGAAAGCTAGTTTTTAAAATGGGGTGCCCTGACCATTCCTAGTTGCTCTTTACATCGGGCCACCAAAACACCTTTGCACATGGTAATTAGGTTGAATTTTTAGTTTGCCAATCAAGAGCACATTTCATTTAGAGATCTTTCTGTCACAGTTCCAAGACTCAAATTCAGCATAGCCATAATAGCTCTGTGCATTAAAGATTCACATTTCAGGTAAGAATTTGAATTCACCAAATTCACCACAACACAAAATAGAATATCTAGAGGAATTCCTCACTCAGGTTTTGTTTTTGTTTTTGTTTTTTTTTAAAGGGTCCTTAAGCTCTTTACTTTAAGAGCTAAGGCTGAACATTCCAATTATGTGTTAACGAGGTGGTGTACGCAAGAAAAAGGATGCAGGACTTTATCACATATCCACTTGTCCTTTGGCATTATCCTAAAAGATTAGAAAGAATATGTACATCTATGTATATATTCTCAGTGAAAGAAAATGTCTGAAGAAAGTATGTGTCTTCTTTCATACTCTTTTTCCTTATGCGGACTTCTTTGTTTAGGAGATGAGCTTTTACTGTGATAATTCACATTCTTCCATCTCCCTGACTGACCAAATTTGACACTTCCCATTTGCAGATCTGTCTGCATAGGGTGTGTTATCTGCTAATACTAATGGTTTGTTCAATTGGTACTTATTGAGTACCTACCATGAACGGATCTCTGATCCAAAAGCTGGGAAAATGAAGATGAAAAATACACTGTTCCTGACTTCAAGAAGGTCATGGTCTAATGAAGGGAGGGTGTTACAATAGGATAAGTACAATGATAGGTGTGCATCCAGGGTATGGTGAGAAGGAGAGGAGGGGCAGTAAGTGGAAGACTGTCGATGAGCACTCTATAGTAACTTGCCATTTTTTTTTTTTTTTTACTTCTCTTGGTTTGGAAAGATTTTGCTGGTCACAACCCGGTTTGGCATCTAGTATTAATAATGCTAACTTTTGTTAAGAATTTACCTTGCACCAGACAATGTGTTTCATGCTTCACATATGTAATCCCAAATAGTTCTCACAGGTATCCTGTGAGGAAGATCCCAATATTATTCCCATTTTATAGAAGAGGTCCCATAGCTGGAAAAGGTAAGGCTGGGATTCAAGCCCCCGTCTGTTCATTTTTAAAATACTTCTCTAAAGTGCCCATTATGCTACCTTTAGGAATTTTTATTGTAAAAGAGATCCTTATTTGTTCATGATATAGCTTAAAAATTGTTTGAACATATGGACAATATATGTGCGTGTTTGTATGTCTGCAAAATATACAGTTGGATGGTCTCTATATGTACTTGCTGTGAAAAATGTATGGTGTATGTATATATCTATAAACACTCCCTCCCCATATGCTGAGCGTTATAGTTAGCAAGATGAACCAGTTGGCCGTTACACATGCTGGCAGGGCCATCTTAGGAGCAGTTGCTGGGGATGTATAGCACCCCCATTCTCCAGAAGGGTTGTCCTATTGTCTTATGAGGGCTCTTCAAAACGGTTTCAGGCCCTTCGCCAGTGCCAGCCTTTCAGTAGCCAACAGATATTTTCTGCTCTTCTCTTATGCTAGAGATTTGTGGAGGGAGGAGGGGGCATTAAAATAATTTTCCGCTCTAGGCTCTGATATACTTAAGGCAGCCCTCTTCCTGGAATCCATAAATGCCAGCAAATCAGCATTTCTTAAGCTGCAGTATCCTTCCTGGAAATCCTGTTAAAGGATGTACCCGGGCTACTTGTCTCAGACCGAATGAGAATATAGCGAGCCTCATGATTTCCACTGCTGAGATATTAGCATAAATCTCCCACTAATGCACCTCTGCCTATTAGTGGAAGAGTCTCTGCAACCCAAGAAAATACGTTAAATTGAGGAGGGACTAATGTTTTGCAACCGGGGCATGGCACTGTGAAGGATGCCTTCGCTGGGAGTTTCTAGCTCTGCAAATACCACTGGGTTGGCCTTTAGAATTTTCCCCTAATGGGTCATGAGGAATGATTAGATGCCGCACTAGGAAAAATGATTTTTTAGTTGCTCATGGAGCAACAGTAAAACTTTGCATCTAATAGAGCGGTTTCCACTTAAGTTTTTTTCTTCTGGAATCACACATCACAACAGTCTCATGAAGATCGCAGCTGGGGAATGATCCCCCTTTTAAAGATGGGCAGATCCAGGTGTCCGGGGTTGAATGAGTCCGCAGTGGAGAATGTCAAAGCTGGAAGGGTTGTCCGAATTCTAGACCCATGGAGTTCTATTTCTTCTTTTCCCTCCTTCTCCCTCTGCCTTCTGAAACCTCTGCTCCTCCTCTTTTTAAGAAGTGGAATTTTTAGGCACTTCAACATCTCCTGGAGCTCAGGGCTCACGGCTTCTGATGTTTGTTGAGTGAATGAATGTTAGATGGGCATAAATGGAGCCATTCATGGGACCACAGTGCCTAAGATGGAGGCGGAGCCGCAGTGGCTGCAGGGAAAGAGCAGAACAGCCTCTTGTCCATTCAGCTGCCCTTGACCGCCATCCTGTTTCCACTGACCACTCAGACACCACCTTGAGTGACACCCAAAACCTCATTTTACTGAGGCCTTCTTGTCTGCGGAAGGTTAGGAGCTTTGGATCTTTATTCCCCAGACCAGGGCTCTGCTTCCAAGCGGGGCTCTACTTGTGTATGAGAATAGCTATCTTCGAGAGTTTGCTGAGCTCACTTCGCTCACTAGCTGTTGGAATACCCTCTGTTCTGTGAGTGGGGCCGGTGAGCTTCTATGAGAAGTCCTGCACCATAATGACAGGCTTGACTAGTCTTTAGAGAAAGGCTCAATTCCTAAGGAAGACGGACTTTGTGAGCCCAGGGATGTATGTGGCAACGAGCTGCCCATAGACAGTTTACTGGTCCCGTGGCCTTCCATTTTCCTGGTGGTTTTCTTTTTCTCTCATCAGAAGATAGATTTTTGTTGTTTAACTTAAGCTTGATGTGTGTGTGTGTGTATGTGTGTGTGTATGTGTGTAAGAAGAGAAAAGATGGATAAAGAGGAGGATTTTTTGTTGTTGTTTAATTTTGTGTTTTTGTTTTGCTTTGGAATAATGAACTGGAAGTCTGTTGTCCTTGAAGATAAATGACTGAATAAACTTAGCTTTTAATCCTGGCTCTAAGAAATCTCAGTCAGATATCTTCTTCATGCTAAGTCCTAATTCTTCATATGTAAAATGAAGGTAGTAATAGCTTTTTATGGGTTTTTTTTTTTTTTTTATGAAACTTGAACTGATTAATATATATAAATTACCTAGGCCAGTGTCTAGTACATAGCAAGTTCTCAGGTCAGTGGGGACCACCCTAATAATAACAATAATAACAAAATAATAATCATGTTGATAGTTACCTATATCTATTATATAATATACATACTATATATAGGCAGTGTATATAACACAAGTGTAAGTACTAACACATATGCATGTAGGTATTATATACAGGTATAGGACACCTAGGCCTTAGAAAATAGATATCTGAGGGGCGCCTGGGTGGCTCAGTCAGTTAAGCATCCGACTCTTGGTTTTGGCTCAGGTCATGATCTCAGAGATGTGGGATTCAGCCCTGGGTCAGGCTCTGCACTCAGCACGGAGCCTGCTTATAATTCTCTCTCCCTCTCCATCTGCCCCTCCCACTCATGCTCTCTCTCTCTTGCTCTCAAATAAATAAATAAATCTTAAAAAAAAAAGAAAAGAAAATTGATATCTAAGACCTGAGAACTTTTTACAAGCCAGAGTAAGCAAGAATCTCCTTTAACTGCATTAGTGTCTAGTCAAGCAAACATTTAAGATCTTAGCTGAACTTTGAGATATACTTTTCCTCACTGAACAATCAGGGAATACCAGAGTAGATTGTGCTGCCCTGTATCCATTCATTCTTTCACACAATATGAAATCTATTCTGACTCTGGATTAGGAACTATTTACCAGGGTCTACGTACCAGGGTCTATAAGAAATATTGTTCCTGCCCCATGGAGTTACAAATTGAATTAAGTGGCATGAAGGAAAAGAAAGGTGCTAAGAAACAGAAAGAGAGACCTCCTAATTTAAGGTTTCAGAGGAAAGAGACCAAAGTCTGTAATCTGAAGTGTGAATCAGAGTTAGCCAGTTGAATGAACAACCAAAGCAAATGGCCTGTGGTAGAAAACAGCTCCTTGTGTCTCCCTCCTTGGGGGACTGACTGGTTCTGCTAAGGCTACAACCTTTGTGCAAGGATCATGGTGTAAGTCAGGGTGAGGAACTTGGAATTTATCAGGGAACAGTGTGAACTTCGAAGGTGTTAAGCAAGGACGTGAAAGTTTTAGTTTACATTTTTAAGAACTTTCTTTGGCACCATTGTCCCATTGTCCCACCTGCAGCTGCTGTCCTCTTACTCTGTTCCCATCCATAGCAGCCCAGGGATGCATCTGCCCTCTCTATCTAGTGAAACATGCCCAGAGAAAAGGATTTAATTTTCTCACTCCTGATAAGAAAATTGGCTTATGAAGCTGTATATTTTGTCTTGAGAGAACATTTATATCTTAACAGAGATCCAAGTTTAAGCCAAAGGAATGAATTTCTAAGTGTGATTTTTCTTCCATCAACAACTCTAAGAGCTGAAGGGGCTTCTCATGGAGAGGAGCATGGCCAGCCTATCAGTGTGTGAGAGCTCAGAGACAAGACCAGGGATCAAGTCCAAGCCCTGCTCCCTAGGTGTATGACTTGATATGCTTAATCTTCTTAACCCTCAGTTTCCTTATCTGTAAATGGGAGAAGGGGGAACTCAGAGTTGCTGAATTCACTGAAATGATGCATAGGAATAAACACACCGTTGTGGAACTCTTTATATTCAATGCTACTGTGCAGGGTCCGGAAAGGACCCCCCTTCCCCTGAATTCTCCTTCTTTTGAAAACATTATCACAAGGTTCCAGGGTAATTTCAAATTGACTTTCTCATGATCTGTATCATGTCATCTATGTTTAGACATTTTCACACTTTCATCCGAAAACATTTTGGGTGTTCTTGCTTTAAGAAACATATACTTTCTTCCACACATATTTTTGCATGTTACAAACTGTCTCAACGTGCAAATTATTTCCTTGAAATAATTGGCAATTTAGTGTCTGTGATGGGCAGGGGAGATTCAACTGAGAGTTCAAGAAAGAGGTTTCAGACAGACTTTAGGGAGGGGGCCGGGGTAGGGGGGAGGTGGTCTTCAGAATCCAGGGGGATGTAGGATAGGATGAATGAATGTCAAGTAGGCACAAACGCTCAGAATGTCAGTACCAAGATTGGCTGGAAGTCCTCATTTTGCCTTCAGAAAGGGGACTGGGCAGGAAATGAGTGTCTAATGGTGGTAACAAGTTTTTTAATTCCTATGGCATATGCCCTCGGAAAGCTTGCTTATCTCCCCACTCCTTGCTCCCCCCCCCCTTCAAAAGAAAGGGGTAGGGGAACTGAAAAACACTTGGCACAGGTGCAAGAAAACTGAAAACGTCTGGCAGAGCTCACAGGCGTCTTTTTCCACTAGGCACCAAATGTTTTACAGTCTTCGTGAGCCCATATAGATCCTGGCTTCTGCCCAGTCGTTTGTTTGAAACTGTAGGCTTCGAGAAAAGGCTCCACACTGCAGCTGGCCTTTAAACCGTATTTTATGGGGGAGAGTGTTCAGGGTACAATTGGAATGAGGAGAGCTTGCCTTTGACGTTGGACGTAAAAGTAACAGATTGGAGTGGGGTGGAGCTAACACTCAGGAATTGTTGGTCTGTTCATTTTCCCAATGAAGACGAAGCTTTTGGAAATTTCACCTCAATCTCAATGATTTCACAGGCTAATTTATAGCGAGGCCCCCAAATGTGATTTTAGCCCAATTTAGCTCCATTTTACTCAAACATAAATCTAGCAGGTTCCGTGTAATGGAAATGGCAGGACTGTTCTTAGTGATGCAAATTTCTTGCTAATTTAGGGCAACTGTGGCTTAGATCTTATCTACATGCAAGTTCATTACGAATGAACATTTAATAGCCAACTATTCGTCTTTCTCCCTCTCTGTAGGCTTCTTTGGTTCCTTATCATGCTATGGCTCATAATTTCAAAGGACTCATGACTAAATAGATTTTTGGGGGGTAACTATATGTAAATGTTACAAAAGAAAGACTCCACCAAGTTCATCGAAACTGAAATTTGCGCATAAAAAGTCCCTCTTACTCTGACAGTGTGGGGAAAAGTAGGCGTTGGAGTCCTCCTCATGCATTTGGATTGAAATAATAACTATTCTTTATTGTATACTTGCTATGTGTCAGCCACTCTCCTAAGTGATTCCCATGCACTTTTTCATTTCATCATTATTTTAACTATGAGATCTGAGTGTGATCTCTATGTACCAGGCGAAGGAAGTGTAGGTTAGAGAATTTACGTGACTCTTTAAGTGGAAAAGATGATTATGAATGTGTATTATGGATGGACTGGTGTGGTCCTTTTTGAAAAGTTTGCAGGAATCATAAAGAGCAAAATATTCCATAATTCCCAGAAAAAATGTTGCACTCACTTCTCTATTCTCAGTGGCTCATGTAACATGAGTTATCCTGGAATGAAGTTAAAGATAATCCTGTTACCCCAGAAGCAGGGGTTTCTGCCTCTTGGAGGTCAAGGCGGTTCTTTTTCGGAGGAATTAATGAATATGCAACCGAAACTCGGACATAACTAATTAATACAGAAGTTACGGTTTCTTTATTATTTTGGGAGCAGTTTTCTGGGAAAGCCAGCAGCTATCCCGTGTCCCCTGGCCTGCCAGAAGTGTCTGGAAGAAGCTGAAGTGGCATAATGTGAATGAGGCACCCCGAAAGTTGTGCCTCTGTTTGATTCTTAGGAGCCACATTAATCAATAAATGAGCACTTTTATGGTTCTCAGATTGAGAGCAATTAAAAGAAAAAAAATAATAAGAGCATAGATACATATTTAGAGGGATGGGATACACGGAAGGAAAGAGTAAGTCGCATGCCATGAAACAAAGAGAAAAATAAGAAGAGAGAGGGTGTCACTACTTCCCTGTGGCAGAATCAAAATCTTCTGTTGGATGTCATGTTGAAAAGATTTCCAAATCTTAGTTCTGTGAGCTAAAGCAGATGGATGCTCCATGTTGGTGCAGATTCCTATTTGAAGCAGTGTGGTTGCAAAGATGGGGTGGGTCATTTGATTTTCTCTGAAAAACTGTCTTGTGCAACTATCTAAAAGAATTATAATACCCAAGGAAGTGCATCATCTATGATGCTTTCAAAATGTTAAATAAATGTTTGAATCAGTGTTTCAGATATATTTGCCCTTATTAATAGACAGGTTTCTTTAGTTAATATGTTTGGAAAATGCTGAGCTAAACATATATGTGCAGGTTATTTTTACTGCAGAACTTCTCAGAGCCTTTAATATACCCCAAGAAGGAGTAATATTATACCACTGGGTCTTAGAATGCTTTCTCCACAAAATATCTGCTTGAAACTACTATACTGCCAAACAGCCTTAGGGATGTGCTGATATACCATCACTTAGCTAAAGAAGGGTCTTATTTTTTAATTGTAGTAATGGTAATTGTGGCTAAGCCCCCACCTACACAGAAGTTCATTATGAATAAATTTCTCAGTTAAATCTTCTTCTTTCACCTTCCTTTAGTCCTCTTTGGTTTCTTATCATGCTTGTGGCACATAATTCCTAAGGATTAATAACTAATTAGATTTTCAGACAACCATAAATTAAAGATGTTGAAGAAGAAATGAAAACAGTAGGGTAAGTCAAAACTGAAATTTGGAGTCTCATCTCCCACTGAATAATTTAGTTGTAAGCACTTGCTGGAATAACTATGTGCAATTATGTCACCTTTATGGGGAATCCTTGGGAAGAATCCTAAAATGAAGTCTGAGATACCTCTTGGCATAGCATATTTTACTTCTCAAGTTGTCAGATGAGACTATGTGCTGTGTACTGTTCTAAAGCATCACGGCCAAGTTTGCAGTGTCCTTTTCCTGTAAGACAGGACTGTTTACACCAAAGGAGAATGCTAGCATGTGCAAATGCCCTGCTGAGACCCCTTCTGATTAGCTGTAAAATTCATTGTCCCTTTGTTGTCTAGATCTCTGTCAATAGAGTACAGGAAAAACTTGTTCTATTGTATCCCAAACAGATGAGATTTACCTTAAAGCTAATGAAATTTAGGCTTCCGGGGGTCCTCTCTTGTGCTGAGCCCCTTTCAACCTGTTAAAATGTTTTTTTTTTCCTACAAAATTGCAAAATTAAGATATTTTTGCATTTTTCATTCTTAAAAAGATTCTCCCAAGTTTTAAGCATCAAGCCCCAGAAAATGTGACTCTGCCCCAATCCTAAGAAAGCCTTAATTGGATTTTACCACAAAAAGGGGCCATATTAAAATTTCATCCATAGTTTATGTCTCACCAACTTCAGGCAATATGATAAAAAGGTTCAGAACACCCCTTTCACATGCTGTAATATTCACCTGAAGGTTTCATGTAGGTGCTAAGGTGTAGCTATCAGTGTCTGGTCTGTCTTTTTTCCCCTATAATTAAGAGGCCTAGAAATTTCCAATGATTGAAGTTTCCCTCTAGAGCTTATCTAGATATTATATAAGCTTCTGTCTGGGCGGTCATCAAGAGGACTTGACCGCCTGTCGATGTGTCAGCTGGACCCTGGCCAATCAGATGCTTCTCACTCTGTCCCCTGTCCTTGGACTGTGCATTCCACTTGCCTTCCTTGCTCCCAGAAGCTGCCCCAAAATACAGCTTTGAGATAGTAATGTGATGTTGAGATATCTGGAATATGTGACTGAACCCAGTTAATTTCTATAGAAACTTTTAAGATCTGCTGCGTGGAGGAGGGATATTGCTGGTCTGTGGTAGTCCAAGACAAAGGAAACATGGCTGTCACGGTGGGCTGGCCGCTGATGACCGAGTAGAGGCTGAGGCTCCGGGGAGAAAGTTGGAAGAAGAGCCGAGGTTAGAGAAGGACGGGTGAGTATCCCCTACTCTACTGGCTTTGGGAGCTGCAGATGGCATGGGGGAGTAGGATGATGAGTTGGAGACCTTAGTATGTGGTTCTGCAAAGCTAGGAGGGTTCAAGATGCCTGGGTTGAAGGTCTGAGCGCTTGTGACAAAGCCCGAGTAAGATGCTAAGAAGTGGAATCCATGGGAAAGTGATGAAAAGGAACAGGAAGATGTTGTGGTGATGGAGGAGGAAACAGATGGAATGTCCCATGCCTTCTGACCCCTGATACAAAGGAAAAATTTAAATAGCAATTACCCTAGACTTCTAGTAATAGGAGATGCTACCCCCCCAAAAAACCCCTAGGAGAAACCTTTCATTCTTTCTTTGTCTCTTGATTTTGTAAATCTTACTATGTTTTTGAAATGTAAACACCTTGGGAGGTATCCAAAAGACTGCCCACAAAGAGGAAAAAAAAAGGGGGGGGGGGAGAAGGGAAAGAGGCTTTTCTTTTTCCTTCCTTCCTTCCTTCCTTCCTTCCTTCCTTCCTTCCTTCCTTCCTTCCTTCCTTCCTCCCTCCCTCCCTTCCTCCCTCCCTCCCTCACTTCCTCTCTCTCTCTCTCTCTTTCCTTCCCCCCCCGCCCCCCCCGAAAAGAGGCTTTTTAAATACTAGATTGCTAGGGAAGCTCTCTTGCCCAAAGGCTCCTCACAGCCTCTGTAAGATTAGGGCTGCAGTTTAGAATGAAAGTTACAGGGTCTCTGTCTGTCTGTCTATGGCGATGTGCTATGTGTATTTGATGTTTTTCTACCTCCAGAAGCGATTGCCAAAATAATTCGTAAATTCACTCTATTTAACTGACTTAAAGAAAAAAATAAGTTTTAAGAACAATAGTATACTTATGTAAAAGTAAAACAATTTTCTTTCATCTGCTAGGAGGACAAAGTTTTCTTGGACTACTGGTCTGTTCTTAATGGGATAGTAAAAGGTTTTTCTTTACCTTTTAAGCCATCTGTCTAGCAAACGAAGATTCTGTGTTTTATCAAAATAATTTCCTGTGCTTCATGTAGTCTTAATCATGCCTTTGATTACTAAAGAAAACAGAGTCTTCTGTATTAAAAGAGCTAAGTTATTTTTTACAACCATGTAACTTTCTGTATTTGCCTTTAAAATCTTTGTCATTTTGGTTAAATGGATAAGTAATTTTTCACAGTGACCTATAACCTATAATCCTATTTAATCAAATGTTTTAAAAACCTTTTGATAGATAGTTTAAAGATTGTATTTATTTATTTTTGTAAGAGAGAGCGAGCACACATGAGCAGGGGTGGGGGTTGGGGGGGGCAGAGGGAGAAGCAGGCTCCCCACTGAGCAGGGGTCCATGTGGGACTCCATCCCAGGACCCTGGAGGACCCTGGGACCATGACCTGAGCCAAAGGCAGACACTTAACTGGCTGAGCCACCCAGGCACCCAAACATTTTGATATTTTTGACAAACTTCCCCCACATCAAATTCTAAATGAAGTCTCGTTGACTTTGAACTAACACTGGGATTTCTAGAGTCTCCCAGAACATCTCAAAAGATTTATTTTTTTCCCTTATAAAACGGAAATACTTAACTCGTCAGGGCTTATTTGATATGGTACATTAAATGGGAAGCATTGTCAAGCAAGCGATGCTAACCTTTCCTTAGGAAATATTTGTATGGAAATGGTTAATATGTGTTCTAGAAGTTATATGAAATTCCTAAAAATCTGACATGTCCTGGTATGTTATCAGCCATAATGAATTTATTAATGAATTTCTTTTTAAATGTACATCCAAGAAATAACCAAATTCCTCGGTCAATTGCATTATTAGAAACTCTCGTCAGACAGCTCTTGTTTCATTCTGATGCTTTTGCAAAAGGGCTCCTGAGAATGTGCTTCCTCTTCAAGGAGATTCATGGAGAAGACTCTGAGAAATAGAGTTTTCTGCTAGCTATGATCATACCATGGCACTGAAGAGGAATGGATTACACAAGATGGTAGCCCAAGCCCTGGTGCCCATTCTCTTTCCTCACATCAGTGAAATGGGCCCATTACATTGGTGCCGTAGTGTTCACATGGGAAGACTTGCGTCTGTTGCAGGACGCTACGCAGTCTTGTCTGGAACGTCTTTGAAGGAGAGGATGAGCAGTAAACCCACAGAAAATTCCAGGCCCAGGCAGCCTCGTAAAGTTTTTGGGAGTCTTGGGTCAGGTAAGACATGCATTGTCTCAGCTGTGATTGATACAGTCCAAGCCTATCCAACCCTTAAGGATGTGAAAGAAATCCAAGTCTTTGTGGGGATTTGGAGTTGTAGAATATTTATTCCCCACCTAGCACAGTGCCTCCATCCCGTGTGGCCCCCCCCAACCCCCCACCCCCACCCCCCGGTAAAGAAAGGGCACGTGTGGGACTGGGGATCAGATCAGCAAGCTACTTTTGAGAAGGCCGAAATACTAATGAAACAGATGAAAGCTCTGAGCCTCTCCCAAGCAGGGCTACTCTTTGAGTTAGATACACCCGTCTATGACTCTGAAAAATACAGGTCAAGCACTATGGCAGAGACAACAGAAAAAAAGAGGACCTGTAGGATTTTTGGTCCCAGCTCTGGAAGAGGACAGAAACCACCTACGTCCCTCAAGAACACTAGCTCCTAGGGGTGTGCATGGTGCTCCTCCAGGGAGAGTCTTTCAGGAAGGAATAAACCACAGCAGCAGTGGGCTGAACTCGGAGCGGTTTGGCTGGTGATCACTCATCAGCCCTGGCCAGTCCCCTTTTGCACAGTTGGTCTGTTCTAAAAGGGTTTACCCTCTGGCTTAGACAGTGGGAAGCGGAGGGGCGGATGATCATGGGTGGCCCTTGTGGGGTCAGGATGTGTGTCAGGACATTTGGGTTCACCTGCAAGAGCCTGAGGCAGTCCTCATAGCTTTCTACATCCTGGCTCACGAGGTATCTGCATATCCTAAACAGTGCCCAAGGCAACTTCTGGGGCCATTCACTGGAGTTCCCAACTGGTAAGGGATTGGCGAGTTGATTATATTGGTTGGCCCCCTCTGGCTGAGGGAGTCTTCTAAATATGCCCTGGTTTTTGTGGACACAGCTTCTGGACTAACCTATAGCACTCTTGCCCGGGCTCACTCTGGAAAGTGGTGCTCTCTTTGGGTGAGGCCCCTCTCCCGCACTCAGCTGCAAAGCAGCTCACCCCTCTGATTTCCTGGGTGGGAAACAACGCAGTCCACCTCTTCTCCACAAAACAAGGGCGCGTGTCAAGCTCTCTGTGTGGTCACACTGAAGTCCCTCTCAGCAGAGTAAGGAGGAGGGCAGGTACTCTCACTGCCCTACATTTTTAAATCCTCCAAGTGTCGAATTGGTCAGCCTGGCCTTCAGCCATGGTTGCCTCCCAGCTTAAGTGGTTAGGAAGGTGGGCTTTGGAGTCAAATAAACTTCTACATTCAAATCTCTCCTCTGCCATCATGTTTCCTTGGGATTCGGAAAGTATTGAAATGCTGCAAGTCTGACTTTCCTCATCAGTCCTCTGGGGGTCATAACACCTTCCTCAGGGGTTGTTGGGAAGATTTAGTGATATGATGCATCAGAGGTCATTCCTACGGTGTGTGGCCCCTGTACATGGTTATTAAGATTACCTGCTGTGATAAGTACGATCCTAATTTTGGAGAAGAGGATACAGTATCATAAGAGAAAAGAAAAATAAAGAGATATGGGTAGTAGAGGTGCTCATTTCCTGGGAGAGGAACCAGAGAATAATGAAAAGTTTGTCTTAAAAAAGGGGTAAGTCTTGGGGCGCCTGGGTGGCTCAGTCGTTAAGCGTCTGCCTTCGGCTCAGGTCATGATCCCAGGATCCTGGGATCGAGTCCCACATCGGGCTCCCTGCTCGGCAGGAAGCCTGCTTCTCCCTCTCCCACTCCCCCTGCTTGTGTTCCTGCTCTCGCTATCTCTCTGTCAAATAAATAAATAAAAATCTTTAAAAAAAAAAAGAAAGGTTGAAGTGAAAATCCACTCAGCTTTAAAAAAAAAAAAAGAAAGAAAAAAAAAGGGGTAAGTCTCAAAAACTTGGTATGATGTGGGGTATTGCAGAAATAAAGATATAGACATCTCTCCTGGGTTAGGAAAACAAATGAACTAGGTAGTGATGCTAACAATAATTGTAGCTGAAATTTAGTAAGTGTACTGGATGTACTAAACCAACGCTAAAAGCTTTGCTGAATTATCTATTTGATTCCTCACAATGACCCATGGGATGGGTCTTATTAACCACATTTTACTGACGAGGAACCTGAAGCTCAAAGAGGTTTAGTTACTAATTCAATGTATTTAGCTAGTAAATGGGGGAGACAGGATTTGACCTCAAGTCTGTTGGTAGACCTCAATCTTCTTTCCTGTCATTACAGGCTAACATGAAGTCTTTTTGTGGAATACCCTTGCATTCTAATGGCATGTTCTGGAGCAGGAACCTCCTAATAGCCCAAACACCCCAAAGACCAGAAGGGAGGGTGCTTGAAACTGTGAGCCTTGGGCTGCTCTTCTGACTTGGACTGCTGAGGTGATACTTTGCCACACCCACAGAGAAGTCTGACCCTTCTAAGATAGCTTTAAACCAAAGGATGTCCTCTGTTCTCCCACTTCTCTCAACCCTGAGGAGGAATCTTGAATTACGGGCAGCTGCTATGTTTACAACAGATAAAATCAGAAGAGTTGGTGGGGAATTTTCACTGTATAAATGGCATTAGTTATGAAATTTCTGCTCACCCTAGGGTTTCACAGGGCATCCTGCTCATCGCCCAGCTACCTCCCTCATGCAGAAAGCCCCAGCAAGGGCAGGGAGAAGTACATTTCAGGCATGACCAACAATATATACACTGGGTTCTAAGCCAATGCAAATGTGCTGAAAGTTCATCAGATGACTTTTCACTGATTATTCCTCCAGGACCAAACCAGCTATTGAGAAGTCAGTTTTCATAATTCTCCAAGCAGCAGAACTTGCCAGGGGCCTGGAATACAATTTAGGCTCGACTCAGATGGGATTTGCACTTCGTCCAACCCTGCAAAGTCACTCCTTGGCTATTATTTTTCACGCTATTGTAAATAGCAAGAGGCAGAGGAAAAGGTAAAAAATATGTTGGTTGGAAGATACTTACTCTCGCCTACCTAGGGTAATCAAGAGGAGACATCAGCTCCAGATTTGGTAAGCAATAACTCACATTTGACTTTAATACACCGTGATAAACTTTGAGGAATATATCTTTTAAAACATAAAATGCTTTACCTCTGATTTAAAGTTTGGGGGATTGGTCCTGCACCGTAGGCAGGTTAGATTTAGCATCTCTGGAAATTCCAGAGCAATTTTAAACTACTCTTTTTGATCACTTGCTGCAATTCCAGCTTTCAAAGAGAATGAGATGTTTTGGGAATGAATTGTGATGGACTTATATGAAAATTTATATGACCCAGAATTGGATTTGTTCCTCGGGAATATTATAGATTATGTTTTATGTTGGAATTACATCAGTGTGCAGAACAGCAGAAGGCTGGCTTAATGTAGCTAAAAATATACCTTGACTTTCCACTTGGAATAGATCTCCCCCCCACCCCAACCCGTTTCTTCCCTAATGAAAATAATGGCTTCATGACTCATATATGTGATAGACAGTAGGGAATATTTCAGTCTTAAAATAAGAGTTTGAGAAAGGACTAATGGTCTTTTTCTAATTTCTTTCCCATCCATCTCTTCCCTCCTGTTTTCCCTGTCACCATCCTATTTCAGGCCTTCATCACCCCATGTCTTCCTGCAAGTGCTCCTTTGTCAGTCTTCAGTCTCTCCTTGCCATAATCTGTCCCCAGCTGCGTGGCTGGGCTTCCTTGCACACCACTTTAATCATGGGATCCCCTGCCATTCATCAGTGGCTCTCCATCTGCTCCCAAGTAAAACACAAACTAGCCTTCGAGGCCCCTTCTAGACATGGCTCTTGCCTTTTCTTTTCCTCCCCAGTGATTCAGTTCATACCCACCCCCTTAGTCCAGGCCTGCACTAGGTCTTCACCTGAATTTGGCAGTCACTGAATGGGTCTCATTCTTGGCTTTTGTTAAACTTAGTGTTCCAGCATATTCTACAAGTACCATGGGTAGCAGGCAGGATGATTTGGGTGCTACACAGATACTTCTCAAAATTATTTTTAACACATTGCTGATACATTATTGTAAACATGTTACTTGTAGATCAAAACTATAAATTTACACATATTATTGCTTAGAGTGAGAGTCATCAAAAAAGCAAGCAAACTTCATGGGATCTGTGGATCTGTTGAGGCTCTTCTACAACATTTAGAACTCCCTTCCCACCTCACCTCCCAGGAGTAGTTCCACAAACTCACCTCCTGAGCAAGGTGGTTTCCTGCCATGCCCACATTGGCAATGACCTGATTGTCACAATAGCAGAATTATGACGCAGGCACCATCCCACCTTCTTGTCTTCTTCCACTATTGGGGGGACCTGCCCTGGTATTGCAAAGCTATTCAGCAGTGATTTGAGATGTTAATGCAGCTTTCTGAAGAGCCTCAATTACAAATGATGAGTAGCTTAGCTACTGGGAAAATCTTATTCAATATTCTTGTTTTATTTTTTAAAAAAATTTACAGGAACTGGATATTAAATAAGGAACCATAGGCAGAAAGTGCTGAAAGAGGAAACAAAGTGGATGTTGGAGAGGGCTGAACCTAGTGAAAGCTCTGCATCCACACAATCAGTTGTGGCTTCGTAAATTCACTCTAAGTACATTTGAGGAACAATAAACCATAAAAGAGGTTACCATGACCTTGGTTTCTGCATTGCTTTTGAGATAAAAGGTCTAAGTATCAGAATGCATTTGGTTGACTGTAGTGTTGTTGACTGATTGAAAATGTACGTGCTCCTGGCACCCCTTGTGGAATGCTGATGAGGGCTGGCCTGGGTGCTGTGTGCAGGATGGATTTTTGAGGCAGAGATCAAAGTTGCTTGGCTAAAATGGAACACTAAAAGGTAAGCCTTCATAACTGTAGATGAATGGGGCAAAGCTACTGACATGAACATTAAATTGCAATACATTGACTTTGCATTTATTACTTATTGGGGACATATCTTAAAAGCATTTTGAAGATGTTCCAAATTCTAATCATTGCACAGGATAACAACTTTTAAAACATTTACATCAGCAAATGGTTTTCTTTGAATCTAGTCATTATATTTTTCTGATTGATTTTGCTTTAGAAGTGAATACTTGAACTTTATCTTGGTTTGATCATTCTTCATATGTACAACTTTTAGGCATAGTGATAGAAAACAGGGCTTTGGAATGAACAGACCTGAGTTTAAACCTCATGACTATTGCTTATTTGGTGTGTGACCTCAGACACGTTATTTAATTTTCTTAAATCTCTATTTCCCCTAGAAAAATGGGATTAATAATAGAATCTATTTTAAGAGCTGTTTAGAGAACTGTGGTAATGTATATAAAGCACTTAATAAAATATTTTCTATCGGATATTTTTCTCATCTGTAAAATAAATAAGAATAATGTAGTAAAGGGAACATGTTCAGGTTCTCTCATCAACCCCCAAATATAAACTAAGAGTGCGTAAGAGTTAGTAGATGGTATTGCAATCCAGGCCCAAGAAATGCTCACTCACCCCTTTTCCCCACAGAGTTCTGACAGAGCAAGCAATACAGAAAGGAAAATAACTAGATAGGGAAAAAATACTCCCTTATAGGTGTGCAGACACCAGTCAAGAAGGGTCTTTCTGGCCAAGACTGAACCAGAAAATGTGGTTTAGTTATCAAGGTTTAAGTAGACTACTGCTTTCTACCCCTTGAATCCAGATACCCCTCCGCTGAGGTCCTTTCTCAGAAATGTGAAGCAGAGAGAATAAGAGGAGGTCAGCTTAGTTGAAGGTCATAGTGTAAGCCTGGGACAGAAGGGTAAATGAGTGTCCTTCTTTGGAGCTGATCTTTAAGCCAAGCTCCCTGACCTAAATTATACCACATTGTAAAATGGGGTCCAATGAATGTCCTGGCCTCTGACCAAAGAGATAAACAATTCCTCTCTCGGAGACAGGGAGGGAGCTGGAAGATCATTCCTTCTAGAGAGCCCTTTCAAAATGTGGAGTCTTTTGAACTAGGGCTGCTAGACTTAGCAAATAGAAATATAGGACAACCAGCTAAATTTGAATTTCAGATAAGCCAGGAATCATTTGTGTAGTAGAAGTGTGTCACATGCCGTATTCGGGACATGCTTGTACTAAAGCATTATTTGTTGTTTATCTGAAATTTGAAAGGAACTGGGCATCCTCCGGGTTAGCTGGCAATTCTATTTCTAGCCATGTTTTGCAGTCAGTTTGGTGATGGTTCACTGAGACTGAAAAGAAGGCTTTCAGAGCTCTTTCTTTGTTGTGGGAGGTGTCCTGTGTGTTGTGGAATGTTTAGTAGCATTTCTA
The DNA here is from genome assembly GCF_002201575.2 of Neomonachus schauinslandi. Classification (NCBI taxonomy): domain Eukaryota; kingdom Metazoa; phylum Chordata; class Mammalia; order Carnivora; family Phocidae; genus Neomonachus; species Neomonachus schauinslandi. The sequence goes on along the minus strand of NC_058403.1, from coordinate 177,739,200 downwards.
GCTTCTACCCACTAAATGCTAGTAGAATTGCTCCTGCTTCCATTGTGACAACCTAATATGTCTCCAGACATTGCCAAATGTCTCTTGGTGGGGCGGTGGGGTGGGGTGGGGTAAAACCACCCTTAATGGAGAAACACTGCTTTAGAGATAGGGGCACAAGCAGGTCTGTGACACATGTCAAGATGGTAGAACAGAAGGTGGCACTTAAGGTTGCTCCTTGAACAACACAGGTTTGAACTGTGAGGGTCCACTCCTCTGTGGATTTTTTTTTTTTTCCAACAGATACAGTGCTGTACTGTAAAAATACAGCACCCTACTGTAAATATATTTTTCTTTTCCTTATGATTGTCTTAGTAACATTTTCTCTTCTCTAGCTTACTTTATTATAAGAATACAGTACACCATCCATATACAAAATATGTATTAGTCAACTGTTGATGTGATCGGTAAGGTCAACAGTAAGTTCTTAGTAGTTAAAGCTTGGGGGAAATCAGAAGTTATATGAGGATTTTCGACTGGGCAGGGGCTCAGGGCCCCTAACCCTTGCATTGTTCAAGAGTCAACTGTATATCCAAAAAATGATGCAGGTCCTTCCTCTGTCTTCATTCCTCCCCCTATCCCCACAGTTTGGGCTCCTTCCCAGTAATGTTAGGGGCTATCTGGACCTATTCAGAGGAACCTAACAACAAATTTTAGTCCCATGTTGATTATAATCACTAGACAATCCTGGTGTATTGACTTTGCCTGTCCACACAGATCACATGAGGCCATGTGTGGCAACTCTTTAGGTTTTAGCTCTGATCCCTTCTTCAGAGAATGCCCAGCAAATGATTAAACCAAGTACTTAAATTTTATCACAGGTCATCAGTTTGTGTGGCTCAGTGAACTCCCCATGTGATGGGCAAAACTCTTATAGTCAAACTACCTTACTTAAGTGTACATATTATTCCTTAGCTCCATTTTGTAGAGAGAGGAATTTGGAGACATTGGATAATGAATTCTGTCCTTCAGACATTTCCACCTACACATTTATTTTTGAAAAACATGCTGATATGCCTTCAAGTGATGTTTCCTGTTGGTAACATTCCTCTGCCTGAATGTTTTCTTACTTCCTTGGAAAAAAATGAAGTGACTTTTGCTTTATTAACTTTGTCCAGCATCGATAATTAATTTTGTAGGCCCATCAGCTTATGTAGTGAGAAGATTTCATTAGCAAGTTAAATGTAACTTTGTTTCTTCCTTGCTTTCCATATTTTGTAGGCTTTTAGAGAAGCAATGGTTTTATAAAAATCCATTGAGCATAGCAAAGACAATGTAACTATCTTGTTATAGTGCTGGGGGTGGGGTGGGGAAGAAGTCTCTGTTCTCGATTCCCTATAAATGTGGTTTGTTTTCAAATGATTTTTATCTAATGTGTTGCCTTACATAGGAATACTCTGTTCCCTAAGAAGCCCATTGTCTTTATTTGTAATCACAGGCCTTCATCATTACAGAAAAAAAATCCGAGCCTTCTCAGATTCTGATACCTGTATTTAATCAATAACCACATTCCTTTTTCATCTGTCTTACCTCTGCAAGTGCATTTTCCCACCTGCGTATGTTTTATTGTAAGAATTCAATTGAAGGAGCCATTCATGTTTGCAAAAAGGGTGATGTTTTATTATTGGCTATAAAGAAAAGAAATTTCATACTTTCTGTTATAGCATGGTGAATTCTGAAAGTGAGGAACAAGTTAACTAACCGTGGAGAGACCACAGAAAAATCTTGTAGTATTCTGACCACATTATAAAATCAGACCTGGCAATTTTTATGTCTCTAATTGACAAGCATTCGATTCGCATTTGAAATGCGATCTCTGCACAATTTAAGGGTACGTAGACTGGAAAGAATAAGTGATGATGGTCAAAATATTGAACACGAATACGACATGGCCTAATCAGTGACACCAGGTACCATCTTATTGGGACAGGATCCCAGAGACCCTGCAGTTCCACGTGTTCTTTTAGTGGCTGGACCACGGGGAGGTGGGGCGGGTGCTTGGAGAGGGGCCAGGGTGCCTGGGGGCATAGAGCAAACACTAAGGAGGTACAAGGTAACAACTGTTTATGAGCCAGTCTGGTAGTATTTTAATATTTGAACCATTGAAACAGCTGTATCACTGTGTACCAGCTGGACTCAGAAGTGCAGAACTATCAAGTGGTGCAGTGTAGTTAGAAAATTAGACCACCAGTTAGAGTTCTTAACAGTTTCATTAACTCACTGTGTGGTCTTGGATAAGTTAGTTCTTGGGGCTTCCATTTTCTCTTATGGAGAATGAGAATATTGGATTGGAATTGTCCTAGGTTCCCTTCCTATTCTAAGAATCGATTTCTTTTCCTCCATGAATGAGCTGCAGGTTCTATGCACAGAGTATAGAGTTGTCCTTGAACTTCTGAAAAACAGAGACTGAAGTGTTTCCTAAGCAGTGTAGGGCACTGTCATGCTCTGTGGTTTGTGGATAAGGTGATTGTCAAAGAGGAACGAAGCCGCATTAACCGTGCATGCACTGTGTTGTCAGGACAAGACAGGAGCAGTTAAATACCTTTCTACAGGCAGCTTAAAGACATTTTTTAAAGATTAATTGTTTTCGATGTTTGGAGGAATTTTTTTGCAGAGTAGAAAAATGTGCTAGTTTACTACAGAAACAAAACGAATGTTGCTTTTGCCTGAAATTACCTAAGTTGGGCAAAAGCGGGTACTTTGGAATTTTTTGCTGTTTGACTAGATTGCAGAAAGTTCCCTCTACTCTTTACTTCACTTTTGTGTTCTTTGTTGTATATATATACACACACACACATATATATGTATATTCAGTGAATATTCTGAGGTATCTCCATGGGAATATATAAGCACACATTAATGAGCAATGCCATGCCTACTGAAAGTAAAGATTCTAAAGTAACACCAACCTAGATGTGTTTTCCCCCAAAATGGTTTGTTTTAATTTGTTTGAGTTGAAAATCACTTTCCAAGTTGATACCACATCTTTAAAATTTTTTTTGTAAGTATGAGGAGGTACTCAGCATAATTATGAATTACTGTAATTATCAGAAAAGAAAAAAATATGATTTCTGAAGCGCATGCTTTATTAGGAAACTAGGTGCTGAATAAGTACCTAAACATGTATTTCTTTTTGGTTCCTATATAAGTGATAGTTTAGTGAAATGACGTGATTCTGTTTTAATATCCTGTTGCTTATTGTACCTGACAAACAGAAATGAGGAAAATGAAGAATTGATTATCTGGGGCCATTTTCTTGAAACTTGCATATTATTCCCATTTATGCTCATTGGAATAAAGAAGAGCATTTCTGTAACAAATTAAGAACATGCATAACCTGTTATGGCATAGTCATAGACGTATAATAATATTGTCTAGAATTACAGTACTCTCTCAAAGTACATCATATTCAAAATCCACTGGAGATGTCTTAGAGACATCTGTTGTAATTACAGGAACATGGTTTCTAATTCATTTAATTCCCTTTCCTACCTAAACTGTACATATAAGTGAATTTTAAGAGACTGTATATAAATTTTTAATTACAAAATGATGTTATACAATACATTATTAATAATAGCCAACAATGCATAATGTTTATGCATGAGTCCATTACAAAGATGAACTAATGTATGTCAATTCTAAAAGAATGCACTAATTTGTCCTGAATTTGTGAATGAAGTTGAATCCATGATGCAAGCCAATGAATGCAATAACACAGAGTGGTTTAGCATGCTTTTTTTTTTTTAGAGTCAAGACACACCTTGTACCTATGGCATTTAAGAGGTATTTAGGATTTGTTCATCACATGTGATCAAGATCTTATTTTTCAGCGAGCCATGCTGTTATGAAATTTGGACTAAGACCATAGAATTGACAGTACTGGCTTTCCCAGACAGGTGCAGAATAAAATGGTCGATAGCATCCAAGAAATGTGTACAGTCCTTACATTTCGGCACATAGAAATCACAGTCTTATTGTCATGGAATTTCCCTGTGGGGCCAAAGGGTCTGCTGGGATGTGGTTAACTTCGCTGTGCTAATGGTAACAGATTTCCGAAATCTCCATGGCCAGCTCCAGACACTCGCTGGTCTCGTGGCAAGATTCAAACAGGCTGCAGTCCATGTCACAGTTGCAGTTGCAATCATTCCAAGCGTGACTTTCATCCGAGGTGTGGTGATATCCGTGAGAGGGGCAGCACAGGTTGGTACACACCATTTCACAAGTATCTGGGAGCATCAGGAGACAGTCCCAAAACTGGCAAAACAGACAGGTGAGGATAAGGGAGGCACACTCCTCTGTTTAAAGAAGAAGAAGACAAAAAATGATTAGTGGCACCTAATGATTGGGGGCATCTCTGAAGGACAGGCGTGTAAGGTGGTGTTCTTGATAACTTTATGGGCCAACTCTTAATTGTCCATATTAGGGGTGATGTACGCCATGATTCTCTCAAGCTTCCCCACCCCCCATGCAGGACTCACTCTATTTAAGCAATTGCTTTATTAACTTCCTGAGCATTTCTATTGATTCCACATAATCTGGTTATTTAAAGTGCTGTCACTTTTCTAAACTCCTTTATTTACTTTGCCTGCAGAGGTGCTGGGAAGGCACACAATTAGCTATCTATTTGGAAACCTTGCAACTGTCTGAAAAATAGCAGGTGCTCCCCAAGTGCAGAGAGCTTTCGGTAGCAATTAGGGTTGGGGACAAGGAGAGACTGTACAAACTTCCAGTTTCTTGTCCCAAGGCTTTGTCATTTGTATGGTGTGGATTCCCAGAAATCCACCACACCCACATTCACATGCAAGCCAAAGACCTAATATAAATGATTTTTAAATAATCGTAGTTTTGATGTTAGTTGTATTTTATTTTGAATCCCTGTATCCTTTGTCCTCCAGTTACTGTGAAGCCTTGATTTTATATTCATGTTAAATGGAATACGTCATCATATGCCTAAAAGAGTAGAAATCTTCTCAATCCTCTTTAAGAAAATTGGTTTAAAAATTTACCACGCAGACTTGTGAAAATCTGAAAAGTATCTCTAAGGTATTGAAGGTAATTGGTAATTTTAGCCAAACAGCTGTGATGGGTTATAAATTATTTTATTTTTTTGTTTCTATAAAGGGAATTAGTTAGAAGATGTAGCAGCTCTCTTGTTAAAATTACAACTTTTTTTTTTTTTTTTAGTCAAAAAGTTCTCAAAAACATGTGAGCATTTTTTAACTGGGTAGGTAAGCATTTACATGAGACATCATCTAATTAATTAAAGTCAGTATCCTGAAGATTGTTGATGATTGAAAGTAACAATCTGGCATCAATTGGAGAAAAATTCTTCCTCCTGATGGGTTTATCAATCAAAGTTAGATTTTCATAGAGATTTATTATTCTTTTCACCAAGAATGTTAATGTTAATAACTTTTGGTTTTCAGACTTTAGCTGGCTGAAACTATACAAGCCTGCAGGAGAGATTTTGCTCCTGGAGTCATCTGCTAAAGGGTTCTGAGTATTCCTAGAGCCCTGTTCATTTACTTCCAACAATGCTTTCCAGAAAACTTTTTTACTTTTGTTATTCATCTATTTGTTAATCTGTAAGAGGAGGGAGAACATGGAAACTTGCTCTAAAAGGAAACAAATATTTTGAAGATTTCTTTTAAAATCCTCATATAAATGTGTAAAGTGACCTGGCATATAAGTAAACAAAAATCTTCCTTCCTGCCTCCATCCCACCCTCTATCCCTGCCTCACACCCTCCTTTTTTTTTTTTTCTTCCCAATAAGACGGTGGTAAAGAACCTCACCATGACTTTTATGATGACTTTAATTGCCATATATTGTTGCAGGTGCTGTGGCCATTACTAAGTATTTCTTAGTAGTGTAGGCAGCATATCCCATAATACCTCTAGGGCGTATGTACTCATCTCTTTGCCAGAAAGGGTGTATTTTTTTATTCACTCAGAGCCAGCTTCTAGCATGTGGCTAACTCACCCATATAAGTCACCACAAACCACCCACAAAAATTCAGGAGTTAGTTAGCGCAGTACCTAGACTCTATTTCATGTATGCATTTCTGAAGAGGGTGTGTTGGTGGTTAAAGATACGGAGCAAAAAACCTCATCAACTTTTACTAATGCCAGGAAGGCTACTCTAGCAGCCCCCAGCAAAGAAGTTCTCAGTAGAAAATATTCCAAGCAAATGTTCCATAGCCCCCAGGCTAGAGGCTCAAGAGACTGACTCAGACTATGATCATATAAAAATGATCCAGTGGGATCGCATCCTTTGTAGATGGAGATGTGAGGCTGAAAGTTTGGTTTGCAGGCAGGTTAGGGTGGGAGCTGGTGTTTCCTATCGAAGTGTGAAATACCTATTTGTGAAATGGACTTATTCTTTCCTGAGGACGTATAATCTTTTGGTTTAATTCCTCTTGCCATTGTTTTCTCAAGCTGGCAGATTCTGGAGGTCTCTGCTTCTGATGTACACTGTAGATTTTATTTACACACACACACAAAATTACACACACACACACACACACACACGCTAATCCTTCAGCCAAACTGGCATTTGTTTCCTTCTACCTCTCTATTTTGCATTTGAGAATAGAAGAGCTCTTTTTTTTTTTTTCTCTCTCTCTCTGTGTATAAGTCAGTCCTTTTTATTTGGTTATAAAAGGCAGAGCCTCTTGCCCAAAAAAACATGGCAACATTGGTGAATTGAAAACAGATTTTTCCGAACTTTCAAGAGCATTGAAAACTTTTCCTAAAAGGCATATTACATAACCCTACACGGACAGCCGAAACTATTTTGCATATGGGCAAATTTTGTTTGCACAAAAGTAACATAAGCAGTTCTGGGGGGAAATTTGCAACTGTTTGAAAAGAGAGTTGAGTGTCCCCTATTCCTGAATGGGTGTGTTTTCCTTTGCCTGCACAATTTCTTGGGGCTTCCATGTTTAATAAACATGATTTCTAAAGTCATAGCCCATGATTAGCACCCTACTGTCAGCCATCCAAAAGAGTACGCTATGCTTCCATCTGCCCATTTCGTGTCTCTTCTCTTCACCAATGTCTTCAAGATATCTCCCACTTACCGAGGCCAAATTATATCCAGATCTCCCTCTTTCCCCATTCCACACACCTGTCCTTCCTCTGGCTTTCTCTTGTGAATGGCTCCTGCATACTCAGATGAAATCAGCAGAAAGCTGGGACTCATTCTTGTCATTTTCCTTTTCCCCATCATACCACCGTCCTCCCTCCAGTTCCTTGCTGAGGTTCTGCTCATTCTGTCTCAAGTTGGTATGTGAAAACCAGAAGCCTCTACCCACCTCTAGGGCCACCCCCTTAGTTCCGGCCACTATCAGCCGTCGTCAGGTCAACAGCAATAGGCTCCTATCTAACACATTGCTTTTACACGAGCCCAGCTCAAATTCATCAGCTTCTGTGATGTTTTTCATTGTAGATGGGAAGAACTCACTCTCCCCTTAAAGTCCCACATCCTTGCCATGGCCTGTGTGATAGGTTCCTGCCTGTTTTTCTGGCTTCCCATCCTCTGTCCTCCTTGCTCACTGTGCTCCAGCCACACTGGAGCAGGACCGCACATTTGCTCCCGATGTAACACCAGCTAAGAGAGCACAGACTTTGGAACCAGAAAGATTGAGATCTGAACCTCCTCCCCACCCCCAAGCACCTTACAGTTGAAAGATTCAGGACAATCAGGGACAATCCCTGAGCCTTAGTCCTTTCATCTACAAAATGAGGACCACTTTATTTGTCTCCCATCATTCATTTATTCATTCATTCACTCAACAACAGATACAGCTTTCTTGGAGCTCAGGTTCTAGTAGAGGGAGAAACTCACTAATAAACTAATTAGCTTCATATCATCCTATCATCAGTACCATGAAGAAAAAATAGAATGCTATGAGAGTTTCACGGCATGTAGAAAAATGATGTCTTAAGCTAAAGGCTCAGAGGTTGAGTAGGAATCAGGTCACGCTGTGAAGGGAAAGTATGGTACACAGACCAAAGGGAGAGCATGGGCAAAGGCTCTCAGGTGGGGCATCTCAGGATCTGAAGCTGAACCAGTGTGGCTGGAGTGCAGTGAGCAAGGAGGACAGAGGGTGGGAAGCCAGAAAAACAGGCAGGAACCTATCACACAGGCCATGGCAAGTATGCACTTTGTAGGCACCTCACATAGTTCCTGAAATAAGCCTGAGGTGAGTACTATCCTTGTCCTTACATAGATGAGGAAAACTGTGGCTCAGGGAATTTAAGAAGCACAGGAAATGGAGCAGCCATGATTTGATCAAACTGTCCCTTCCAGAGCTCTGAACCCTGCAGCTGGCCTGTCCTTCAGAAGGCTCACACTTCCTCTGTCAAAATCCAGTATGGCGCAGGACGCGGCCAGCTCACTCCCTGCTCCGCTCTGTATCCCCCAGGCTGCTAACATCTATCCTCCAGGTTCTGTCAAAGCAGTGGCAGGAAATGGGAGGGTGGGAAGAAGGGAATGCCTGGGGTGTTTCTCGTCCGCGCTCTCTGCTTTGAGTGGTGTCTCAGGCAGTACCTGGATCTTCCCCTGGGTTTTACCCCTTTCTGAACATCCTTCTTTCTGCAGCTCTTGTTAATGCCACTTGCTGGTGGTCTGTCTAGTAATGGTAAGTTCCTGGTGGCCTAGAGCAAAGGCCAGGACGAGTCCTCCACTAGTGACCTGGAGGGGCCAGGGAAGACGTGGCAGATCTTTGTTGCTAAGGTCTGGGTGGCTTCACTGTTCCCTTACGTGGCTTTTCACCTCTTCCAACATTTTTGTAAGGAGATCTCTGCATGTTGAAGTCCCTTTATTGACCCTGGCATCCTGGCCTCTCGGAGTGTCCATCTCTCTTTCCCCGCTCTTGCCTTGTTAAACCGGGATCAGAGAAGGTTCAAGAGGGAGCCAAGACTTGCAGGCCAAGCGGCCAAAAGAGGTATTTGACTGTGAGCAAGAAGCCATGACGAAAACCCCCTTAGGTTGTTTCATTTCCTTTTTACAGCTCTAGGGTACCTTTAGGACATCGAGGCTATAATGTGCTAAGTGATACCCTAATGATACTGAAGGATTAATGCAGCCTCTAGAGGTGCTAAATGTACAGCTGGGGACTGGCTAATTAAGGGGAGAATCTGTCTCATTAGAAAGGATCATGTTTAATCGTAGTGGAAAAGGTAACAATGCAAGGGGCTCCCACCAGTGTGCCTGAGGTCAGCCTCACGGTCACGGTCCTGTACTCCCTGGGTTCGCCCTCCCAGCTTTGGCTCCTGTCACCACGATGCCTGGGATTAAGAGGAGGGAGGGGCAGAGGCAGATTTAGCTGTCCACTGGAGTTCTTATAGCTTTCCTCAGCTCCGGACACATACCACCTCCTCGTTTGGGCATCACTATTCAAAATAGCAAGAATGTAGTTCCTCCAAAATTGGCCCCAGATAAGCAAAAATCCCCCTCCCCTCCAAACAAAGTAATAATAATAATAAAAAAGGCAAATAAACATGGCCCAAACCCAGTATCCTAATATGTTAATGGTTAACGTGCTCTCCCAGCAGATTCAGCAGAATCATGAGATTCGTGACACAGTGACTCCAGCTAATTACTCCAAGTTTCTGGTCAAAAAGTATAAAAATTGGCTCCCACTCCTCCAACATTGAGTTCTTTTTTTTTAAGTCTGTAATGTAGAATAGGAATAAATAAAGTGTGACTGAATGCCTTTCTCTAGCTGGGGTATCATCCCTGATGTTATCAATTTTAATAGCTACTTAAATATGTCAAGATCTATTTAAGTTCAGACAAGCACAACTAACGTTCAAGTCAGTTCTTTAGAACAAGGATGACTAGATTTGGGTGATACTTAGTAAATTTGTGCTTATGTTTTTTTTCTGAGCAAATGAACTGAAATAATTATAAAATTGAAACATTTTATAAGGTGACACTACTGCATTTAATTGTATGAAATTTACAGTGTAGAAAATGTAATCATTTTATTCAGTAGTCCATGGTGTAATTAAGACTATTCTTTTGAGGTATCTTATATTTATGATTTTCCTCTTCCACCTGGATGGGACGTCTCAAGTTCAAAATTATACATCAATTAGGTATATTCTCAGGCTTCTTTTTAAGGCGCCTGTTTTCAAGCATTGTGTGTATCCTTGATTTTATTACTCACAGGGATGCCTTTGCAATCAGAATGTAGCAACAGAAGCGGAGACACAGGTAGTGCTCTGGACTTTTTACATTTTATTCGGGAAAGGGACCACACAGGATGAGCCACAATTTAATAATAAAGTAATGTTGCAGCACATAGTGTGTGATGTGCAGTAAAGATCCTTTTAAATTCCCATCAGAGCACACACCATGAACTGTGCTAATGGATGTAACACATTTTACAAAATCTGCATGTGTGAGGCTTTTCCATTCTGTTTTAAGTGGGGCAATGTATATAAATAATAGATATTAGCAATTAAGCATCCATTCCTATGCACTCATTTATACATTTGAAAATAAATTAACCACAAACTACATGAAAGTGGATGCAATCTTCTCTTTTCCCTTCTGTTTCCCCTGCTGTTCCTGAAAGATATTTCTGTATTTATCTCAGTATGAACAATGACCCCAGCTCTCAATTTCTGCATCCTTAAATTAATTACTATAAAAATTCTCTGACTTAACTCTTGATATCCTTGATGTTTGCTGTTTAAGATAATGAGAGCGTCTTATCCACACTCGTGGGCCTTCGTTTGGATGTTTTGCTCTCTCTTTTATCCAGGTACCAAAAACTCTCACCTCAATGGGGGGATTTTTTCACCATTTGGGAAGGGAGCGGTGGGCTTTTACCTGTGTTGTCAGCCTAAAATCATGATTTCCCGGGCTGTCCCGGCCTCCCAGCCAGGGCTTAAGAAAAACAGTCTAAGTCAACTGTCCTTGTGAATCTCCTTTGCTCTTTTGAAAAAAACAGTAAGTGGTGCATTTCCTACATGAGGCTCCTGAGTATCAGTTGCCATTTTAATGGAGTGGTCCTTTGGCTCTTCCCTGAGAATACAAGGGTTCAGGTATCATGTTAGCTGCACCAGCCCTTCTCCTTCTCCCAGAATCCCTGCTAGGACAAATCAGAGTTGTTCTAGAGGGTACTGTGTTGTACCAGATGGATTTGTACAATGGCAGCGCCTAATTTGTGGGACATGACAACCAAGATCTCTTACATGCATCCCTGAGACAATCCGACGAAATGCTCTAGTGTCTCAAAGAACTCTCCTGTATTGCCTGTTTTCTCGATTGGCATCAAACTCCAGCAAAGCCAGAAACATGGGCGTCATCTTGAATTTGAGGTTGTAACCTGGCAGTCCACTGGCCAAAGTTGGCCCCGAGCTGTGTATTGTTGGGAGTGTCTGGGGCTTCATAGAAGAAATAGAAGTATTGTCAACACCTAAAAAAATTTGGCAGTTTCACATAACACTCTGGAGCTGGCAACTCGGAGCTTTTATTTCCTTCTGGCAACAATTAGCTGGAGCTGAGTAGCAGCAGCACGCTTCACTGTGCCCCAGTCCTCACCAATCCCTGTTGCTCACTGCCATTCTAACTCATTATTCACATCATCCCCTGGCACCTGCAAGCAATTGTGTCTGTAGCTTCTGGTCTAAAGCAGCCACGACATGTTTGCACAAGATCATAAGGAATGCATGTTATAAATTTCTCCCCTTGCTTTCTAAAACCATAGCCATAATGAAAGCAAAAATCAAACATCTATGATGTGCCAGGTCCTGTATTGGATCCTTTGTACATGTTATTTCATTTGGTCTTCAAAACACCCTAGCTCCATTATATAACTGAAAGACTGAGATTCAGAGATGGTAAAAACTTATCCAGGTTTATACGGTTAATAAATTTCAGAGCCAGGAATTAAACTGATGTGATTCCAGAGCTCCTGTTACACAAAAGTCCATTTATTTATTTTTTCCTTATTTTCAAGAAGTAAATATTAATTTAAATATAGACTAGAAACTATACCCTCTTATATTTTCCTTTGAGACACTGCAAGCTTTCTTTAAATGCAAATGCAGATATGGAACACTACAAAATTCTTGAATGGTTTGGGTGTCCTGTAAAGGACACTGCAAAGGCAACCTGAGTAAAATTACATATGTCTTGGTGTGGAGTGCTTGACTTTGAACTTGACTGTGATGACCATTTAGCACCAAATAAACTTGAAATTGGCTTCGCAGAAGGAATGTTCCTTTTATAGTCATATACAGGGGTGGTTGGGTGTAGGTTGGCACTGATCAGAATGCCCAGGAGGTGATATCACCTAGAGGAACCAACCCTGGTTGCTGATGTAAGCATCTTGATATTTTTTACAATCCACATTTATACATTTCCAGCATTTTAATACCATTCTACTCTGCCTTCTTCTCTCAGCCTAGCATCACGGGCTGAAATAGTCTCAGAGTTGAGAAAAGTTTGCCGTTTTTCTTTATCCCCTTCATAGCTCCGTAGCAAGAATGATTATACCTCATTCCAGCTATTTAAAACACTTTGCCTCTGATTTCCAGCTTTGAGAGCAAACAATCTGCCAAGCACCTCATAATTGCAGAGTGACCTTGACATGTGTCATTCACCAGGGTTTTCAAATCAAAGTCTTACTGTTTAATATTCATAAAGGCTCTTTTTTTCTAACAGCATATGTGATGATTTTACAGGGGCTGGGGGTTGGGGAGCTTTATTTAGAGATGGGTTGATTCTGAGAAACGTACCATCAGTGTCTCTCTGATGAACTGAAGTATCAGTTTGGAGGTAGGAAAATTTCGTTTGGCATTCTTCAAGGGAGGACAGTGATGTGCTGGATTCTGACAGTTTTTTCTCACTGGGGGTTTCCTTGGCTGGTCCATCTGTGATATTGAATTCGGATACTGAATTTATAATGATAGCATTAATGGGTTTCTCGTCTGCATGCTTTTCATTTGTGAGTTGCGTATCTAGATGAAAAAAGAAAACACACATACACAAACCCACTATAGTTGACATGACCTAGTGATCTCAGAATGGACACTTGCAGAAAGTTTCACACTCAAGACTTTTGTGAGAATAAGGTCTTATTTAAGAGAATGAAGCATCATTGAACGGAATCATTTTGAATAAAAATATAAGTAAGAATTAAAAAGTGCAATAATTGTAAAATTTTACACACAGTACAAGTTTCCCTATCACAGTAATTTGTAACACTTATTTCTACTGTGTGGTTTTTTTTTTTTTAAGTGATGGGTGGAGAGAAACAAATAATTCATTCACTTGCATCAATGAGATCTCATAGTTTGTTGTCAGCTTATGGTCTGGATCCCAGAAGCAGTAAAAGGGTCTTAAATGGTGGACGGTGCTGCTCAATAATGTATGTGATCTCGATCAAGTTGTTTTTATTTCTTTGGTTCTACAAACCTCAGTTTCCTCCTCTGCATAAGAGGAGTGGTTATAAATGAACCTCTATCAGCTCATATCTGTTTCTATCCTTAGAGACTTTCTGTTGCCACCCCTTCCCCTGCCTTAGCATTTGTGAGGATCCTATTCAGGTGAGTGTTGATATGGCTTTTGAGGGTGTGCTTTTTGGAATATATTTTATTTCCATATAACCACCTGGAAAGGAACCTCCGGCAAAATCCTTGACCCTTGAGATTCTGGTTTGGAGAGGCATAGAAAAGACCAAGAAGGCCGAGGTGCCTCATGTATTTTAGAGCTCCCATATTCATTCATTCATTCATTCATTCATTCTCACATAATCATATATGGGTCTGTTATGTAAGAAGCACTGGGCTGGGCACGGGGGATACAGTAGCGCCTAAGACCAGCATGGACCCCAGTTTCCACAAGCATCAAAGGAGTTAGCAAAGAAATAACTAAGTCACAATATTGAGGAGTGTATGACAGAGCAACATACCATGAAATCATGTTAGAGTTTGGGACATAACCAGTCTGGGTCATAACTTACCTATACCCATTACACAGAATCCTAAGATCGAGAAAAGAGTTAATAGAAGGTATTCTCAAACATGCAGACCAGCTGGTTCCTAGGGACACCTTAAGCCCTTCACAAACAGCAGTCCGGGTCATTTGGCAGCCCTCCTGGGAGATGGTGAAGATGCATTCTGGAGACTTGCATTCTTGTGGCTAACCCAAGGCCTGGTTGATCCAATAATGCTCATTGAGTGTCTAGAATAAATTATACAGCTCGCAACCTGCTTTTTACCATGCTTACAACAGCCGAGTGGCCAACATCCATTTTCATCACCTTTTCCAAAGTTGCTTCTTTGTTTCAGGCAGATGGAAATCTCTACTGGGTCCTGTCTCCTGGGTCAGTGGTTCCCAGACTTGTCTAAAGAGTAAAATAACCTGGGAAATCTTTTAAAACTTTGGGATTTTTTCAAGCTCAGGCAACCCCTCCCACCCCTCAGCAGATTAGCTCCCAGCCCCTGGGGGATTTGTGAAGCTCCCTACATGAGGCTCCAAAGGCTCCTGACTGGCATGGGAACTGTCAGTCCGGAACACACCATTGTCTTGTTTCTTTCTCAGCCTCCAAACAGCCTTGGCTTTCAACAAGGTTTGCTTTTTATTCCCTACCCCTTATGTTGCTGGCTTTAAATCTCTTGGTTGTGGTTTGATTCACTCTAAACTGGACTGGTGGAAATTAGGGTTCATGAAAACATCCATCATGAATAGCAATTAATGTAATAGTGAATAGATGGAATTAGCTCAACCGACTGGGAAACCCTAGGCTTCCTCTAATCCCAGAGAGATTCACCAAATTAGTGTTGTAATGATGATGATATAAAAATAATAGTTTATTTTTCTGGAGTATCAAAGTGTCCGACAGCCAGCTAATATTACAAACAGGTAGCCATTCAAATTATGCCTTAGAACACTTGGAGCAGAATTGATATTTGGAGACAGATAATTCTTTGTCATGGGGAGATCGTAGGATGTTTACAGCATCCCTGTCCTCTACCTACCAGATGCCAGTAGCACCCATTGTCCTAGGCTGTGGCACGCAAAACTGTCTGCAGATATTGCCTAATTTCCCCTCCGGGGCAGAGTCACCTAGGGTGGAAATCCAAGCCACTGCTTTATACACACACCCACATACACCATAGCATGTCGCATGCCTTTTACATCAGGTTCCATATTAGCACTTACATACCGTATTTACCTGAAGCATCACAAAGACTCCAGGAGGTAGATATTGTCAGCCTCCCTGAACAGAGGAGAGTAACTAGTATCCCCCATTAACAGATGAGGGAGTGCAACCAAAACTTAGATAGTTTATTTAGATAAGTTGTCCCAGTGGTCCTCATTAGCAAATGATAGAACTAGGATTTGAATCCAGGCCTGGTGTATTCCCAAAGCTCAGCTCTCATCCTTGTCTCGGTAATAGACAACATCATCTCTGATTCTTAGCTTTTATCTCTGCTTCCTAGCTGCTGAGACCGCACATCAGCAAACCCCTCTGAACCCTGAATCCCACGCATGATGTGTCACCTACCCAAAATCTAGTCTAGCAGATTACTTAGCTTTCCAGATGCCTCTCTCCCCGAGCAGTCTCTGCAAAGCAGGACTACCTTCTTGCACACTCAGGGAATCCTGCATCTTCAGTTACAGCTGCTTTATACTGTACATTAAAGAGCAGCTCAGAAAGAGCTGGTAGATAACGAAACCTTGATGAGTATAGAGATTGCGGCAGCTATTTACTTACGGAATTAATTAACAATCAGTTCAAATTATCACACGTAGTCAGGCTGCATGTAATTTAAATTGCTTTTGCACAAAGTAATTCAGTAACAAAAAAAAAATGTTGGATAGAGGTTACTGGAATGTAAGAACATGCGGAGAATACTGTATACAGCCAAGTGGTATATGATTCTCTTTTTAATTTTGCGACAATTTTAAGTATAGCATTTTGAATCTAAGTGGTGTGCTACATTAAGCAACCATTTGGAGTCACTGGGATTGTACTGAGAGAATTTTGTGGAGAAGTTAAACTGCCATTCATAAAGTTATTTTAATTCTCTATCTCTGTTTATATTTTTATTTTTTTTTCATTCCCCAGTGGGAACTATCTGTTGCTCATTAGAAAAATCATCTGACATACACACATTTCAGACCCCAGTCTGTTCAACCCAGAATTCTGACATCTGAAGTGAGTCACAATTTTTGGGTGAATGTTACTGACATCTTCCATCTTTTATAGATGGAAAGCTATCAATAAATTTCCCCAGATTCCTCTTTTGCGGTGTTATTTGACATTGTATCCCAAGTATTATAAAGTAGCATAGGCTAAAAGGAGAAACATATAAAAAGTGGTATCACATCTCCTGCAGAGAAAACGATTTTGGAATTAAATAAGGAACTCGTGAAACTATATTTGGGATGTTATACATAGTTCTTGACATTAACTTAGAGAAAATAATTTTTTAACAGAAAAAAAAACACCAAAATTAGGACAAAAATTAGAAGCTCAACTCTATTTCTTAGGGAAAAAAATTAAAGTGTATCTTAAGTCAGTGAAATAGAAAATTCATGTTTGGGCTAGAAGTAATTACAGAACCAATGGGCATAAACTTAAGTAACAGAAAAGACAGTTAATTTTTTATTGCCATTGAGCAAATGTTATTAATTTAATTCAATTAACATTTATTGAGTGCCCACATGCAATAGATGAATCAATATGACAGGAGCTAATAATTTATTTACTTTAAGTTATTAAGGAAACATTTTAATGATTTTCATTTCTGCTCACTAAATGTGACTTTGTAATTTTTGCATCCATGCATTCTCTATTTGAGTGCATATATTTATATATATGCTTTCCAATTGTCAATAAGTAGCATCTCTTCTTCCCTGCCTCCTCTGATTCTATTCTTGTTTTCCTCTCCCCCCCCGCCACCTCTCCCTTCCCCTCCCTGTCCCCTACCCTTCCCTTTCCTTCTTCTCTTTCTCTCTCTCAGTTTAATTCCCTGATCTGCCCTGTCTCTGTTATTGGTTTCTTTTTTCCCTTCCAGTTCCTTCAACATCTTTATTCCTTTATTCCTATTTTTGTCCTCTTAGTTCCTTTTTTTGTGCCCTACCCTTGAAGGTCCTATTTGTCCACACTCAGAATTTAATTATTTTCTTTGTGAAGTTGGCCCCCAAAACTCTGTGCAGTTCATCAGCCAGCTGGGCCACATTTACTGAGTGTTAAACTATGTGTCTGGCCCTGTACTGGGTGCTGAGAGATTCAAAGAAGAACAGCAAATAGTCTTGGTCCTCAAGAGGCCCACAGTTAGCACAAATTGTAGTCACACACTTGTAACTGACTATTGGACTTTTACTTGAGTTATCAGCTAATATTTACAATTAGTGTATCTCTTTCTACGAAGGCCCTATTCTTCTCCCCAAACTGGGTAACTCTGGATATCTCTGGAGAACCCATAGTTCAATTTCTTTTCGTTGTATTGTCATTTTTAACAAATTCCCGGTGCTTCAGAATATTCTTTGAATTGCCCCCATCCTTCCATCCAAATATTTACCAGTTCTTACTTATTTTTGCTCTTAAATATCTTACAAGTGCATCTCAGATTTCTCATTCCCATCACTACCACTCAAGATGAATCCTCTCTGTTCTTAAATCTACTATTTCTGTCACCAGTGGTCTCAACTATGGTGACAGCCCTCCCCAAGACATCTTGTACACTATAATCGAAATGTTTTGAGTAATATTCTTCTGATCATAATACTCATTAAAAAATCAAAACAAAACATACACACACACATACGCACACACCAAATGTTAGTCGCTCATTATTACCAGACTGTTTCCCCATTCTCTTGTTCTGAATTAATCTATGCATTCTATTGCAAAATAGAAAAAAGATGTTAAGTTTTTCTTGTGAGTAGTAAACTCCAGAAGCCTACGCAAATGTTGTCAGATAGGTGTTTAAAACAGGGTGATTTGGGGGCACCTGGATGGCTTAGTTGGTTAAGCATCTGCCTTCAGCTCAGGTCATGATCTCAGGGTCCTGGGATTGAGCCCTGCATCGGGCTCCTTGCTCAGTAGAGAGTCTGGCTTCTCCCACTCCCTCTCCCTCTGTGCTCTCTCTCTCAAATAAAAAAATAAAATAAAATCTTTAAAAAAAAACAGGGTGATTTTAATTCTGGACCAAAATGTTTAAAGTCAGTGTGTATTTCAAAAGTATGGGCCATTTCTAAAGCTATCATGATAAATTATATTTTCCCTTGGATTTAAACTATCTTCTAGCTTAGAACTTCATACTGTAATTATCTGGGGTTGAAATCAGATTGAAACAGACAGGTGACATTTCAAGGTATAAGCTACCAAATCATCAACAAATAATTATGGTTAGTAAATGTAGTTAATTGAAGTTAACGCTGAAGAAGAAGAAAAAAGGTTTTTTCCCCTTTGTATGTAGAGTTTATAAAGTTCATACAAATGTCAGAAATGATTTTTGTTGTTAATACTAGAATGTATGGGCTCTATTCTTCATAGCTTGGTGGATAAGAATATGAAATTGAAGAGCATTCGACATGATGGAACTTGCTAAAAATTATGAGAAAGAGCTAGAATCACAGTTTCTAGAGGTGTAGAGCACTATTATGCTGATATTGAGTACAATTTTGGGAAACTGATCCTTATGGCTAAAGACAGAATACAATTAGGAAGACGAGGATTTCTCAGTCCTGACAAATGCATATTGAAAAGTGATTGGTACTTAAAGAAGCTGTATTTAAAAAAAAAAAAAACAACACATTTTCTTTTTTGGAAACTGAATGGGGGATAATTTGTTCAAACTAAGGGATGAAGCTAGTCTCACCTTTTTGAAACGAATGGAAATAAGTTTTTCATGGCATGTTCCATTGTTATTTCCTATGAGATTGGACAAAATAAAATCTTGGGTTTATTAAACCTCTTTTTTGGAGGGGAGTGGAATCGGTGAGGTAAAGATATTGGACATTTTTTTCTGGAATTTTCAAATGCTGGCTCTGGTGAGAAGATGTCCTTTAAAGACTTCCAAATTAAACCAGTAGTTTTATATACCATTGTTTTGTCTTCTGTGGTGCTTCAACTAAAACCCTGCTTCAAAAAACGTTAGATGAAATGTTTATCGAGGGCTGTGACAAGGGGACATTTTAAGCCTTTTCAATCAGCATTAGTAAATCTTTTTTTTTTTTAAAGAGAGAAAAAGCAAAAGAATATTATTTGTCCTGATACAATAGCAGCGAGTGTTCAAGGTGAAAAGGATTAAAGAGGGGAAAAGAACTGAGAGAATAAGGTTGAACAGAGCCCCCTCGCCAAGCTTCCTCCATACCTGCCAAGCATCTTCAACCCTTTGGGACCGAAGTGGGGTTTTTGGCCTAACGCTTCTAGATCATTATCTGTTTTCTGTTCCCCTGTGGTACACTTGGCAGCCGTAGACAGATGCAGGTTAATTGATATACTTTCATAGCTAGATCCTAAGCTTGTATCAAGGAAAAATTCTGTCCTAGGAGGTGGTTGGATCTTCTTCAGACATGAGAACAGTGTGCAATTATGAGTCTCCAATTCATTTGTATGCAGTTACCTTCAGTTTAATGTTTCTGTAAAATGTCTCAAGAAATAAAGATGTTGTTATCTCAGGAAAAAACAAATTGGTTAGCAGTTTTATAGCTTGATGCTTGGATTAGTAATAGGTTTAGGGCTTTAAAAAACTCAGTGAAGCCAATCAGGCTATAAACTCATGCCTAATTGGTATTACATATACGGTTGCTTTTTTATTGTCAGTATTTAAATATAAATGTTAAAAATTAAGCTATAATTATTCAAAATATTCTCTATTATGTTAAAACCATCACAATTTATTCATTCCAATGAAGCGAATGCCACTTAAAGTCTCTTTCTTGCATTATCTCATTTGAGGCTCACAACAGTTTTGCAAAGTATTATTATCACTATTATACGAATGAGGAAATGGATGGAAGGTCAGAGATTTTAGTGGTTTGCCCAAGATTACCCTGCTGGTAAGGGGCAGAGCTAGGACTTGCACTTAGGTCTTCTAATTCCTGTGACTGTCAAACTTTACATCCGTAAATCGCTTTATGAAACCAGGCACTCTGATAGGAGATCAAAATACTTTTCCGAAGTATAACTCCTGTGTCCCTTCTGATGTTTCTCTCTTGAGGGTAACTGACCTCGCTAGTCATTGATTAAGGGAGGCTCTGCGTGTGTGTGCTCAAAACCAGAACTCCAACAAATGACCGCATTTTCCATATCCCTCAGAGCCCAATGCAGGTGTTACCGTCTACGTGAAGCTTTCTGCAATGCCCCCCACTCCAACTGGGAGTCCCCAGTTGGATATCTGGGTTGATATCCTATTTTTTTTTTTGATACTGTGGTTAATTGTGGATGTATTTCTCTTCCCCTTCCTGTTGTCAGCTCCTTGAGGAAATGCATGCTCCATTCATCTTTGATTTCCCAGCACCTAGCACAGTGTCTGGCAGAAAGCAGGTGTTAAATAAATTTCAGATGACTGATGAACTGACTGACAGATTGAATGTGGGGTGTCTCAGCTCTCAGTTGACAATTGACTCATTTTCCCTGGGACAGGTTTTCTGAGCACATCTTCCGTCGGTCTTCCTCCCCCACTCTCGATATGCCAGTTAATACTGAAGAAAGTCTAAAAATTCTCTTTTGTGCTAAAATACGTATTAATTTTTATTTTGATTTGAAGGCAACATTTGCATTTATATCTGTAAAACTGTGAGGACTATAAAAAGGCACAAAGAAAATAAAATCCCCTATAATTCTACCATTATTAACACATTATTATATTTGTTTCACAAAAAGACAATGGAAATATTTGGCGTATATATATCTATATATATGTCAGATCTGGAATATGTGTATATTATATACATTAAAATCAGAAGAGAGAAATATATTTATATATATTCTAATTTTAATATATTCTAATAGGTATATCATATGTCTACCACTTGCAAGATGTGTCACCCACTTTAATATATTATGTATATTATATACAGTACTTCCAAGATGTGTCACTCACTCTTTTAGGACCTTTGCATAAATGAACTCATTTAAAACTCCCAGCAATTCTGTGGTAGGTACTACTGGTGCTATCCCCATTTTTTGGATGGGGACCCTTAAGTACAGGGATGTGAAGTAATTTACTCAAGGTCACACAACTAGTAAGCAATGAAGCTGTGATTTTAACTTAGCCATCTGGCTCCAAGTCCATGCTTCTACCATGATGCTATATTGTCTTCTAGGTAGAGATTTAAAAAGAAAAACAGTATTGGGATTTTATTGAATATATTCTATATGTTACCATTATATCAGGAGCATTTCTCTATATCCTAAAGATTATTTAAAAACATCCTCAGGTCTCAACTCACATGTCACCTCCTGGGAGAGGCCTTCTCTTACACTAACTCTAAAGCAATATTTCTAATAGGGACAGATTTTGGCAATGGCTGGAGACATGTTTTGTTGTCATGTTTGGGGCGAGTGCATTTAGTAGGGTGAGTAGCCCAGGGGATGCTGCTAAACATCCTTCAAGGCACAAGAACTCCTTCTCCCCCACCCTGCCCAAATAAAACATAAAGACTATGGTTTCACATGTCCCTAGTACTGAGGCTGAGAAATCCTTATAAAGTAGTCCCAGGCTCTCACGACCAGCGAATTCTATGTCTCATTGTCCTCATAGTGCTTTCCAGTATTCTGAAAATGTTTAGTTTATGTGTTTGTTGATTCACTTATGGAGTTCAAGTCTCTTCTACCCTAGACTAAAATATCACCTTTATGAGAGCTTTGTCTGTATTAATTAATTGCTATATCCTAGAAGAGGTCTTGGGACATAGTTGGTACTTAATAAATAAGGGGTCAAAGAATGCATAGCATTCCTTGCATGGTGTATCATAAATTATTTAAAAATTTCCCCATTCAATAAAAAAATAGATTGTTTCCTATTTTTACTACTTTAAATACCCTTAAACATTATCTTCATGAATCTTTTCATATATAAATACATATATAGGTTTATATAGGTTAAATTCATAGGGAATGACTTATTGCATTAATGGCCAGATTTCTAAAGGTCTGAATATAATGTACAAATTATTGCCTTCCAGAAAGATTGTGTCAGTTTATACTTACACCAGCAGTGATTGGAAGAAGTTTGCTGTTCTCAGGCCAATTCTAGATTTTACCAATAAAATAATTTACTTTTATCAGTTTGAAAAGAACTTTGAGTCAAGTTTCCAAATTTTCTACATCCATAAAGATAGTCTTTCACTATCATGAGAAGTAGAAGGTTTTTTTTCACATTCACTGCCCTTTCTGAGGAATCTTTGTTCCAAAACTAGATTCATGGGTAATTCTGAGGTCCCCTGCATTATACAGATTAGGTAGGTAAAGACACTCATTTTGTGTTTGTAGATCAAGAGCCTCTTGTTGAACAATGTTTATTGGATGATTGACAATTGAATTTAGTTTATTTAGCTGGTTATTGCCTTTGTGTCACAAGGGCTCTGAGGTGACATATCAGTTGACAGACTTTGGAGGCTCCCTGTTTATTTCGAGGCTTTGTCCAGTTAGTATCCATCCACGATACACCTGGATAAATGGAGAATAGAGATATTCTCCACAGAGACTCAGGGGAGGCCAGAAGTCAAGCCACACTGGAAGGAAGGGCAAGAAATAACCAGGAGAAACAAACGACCTGTTTATTCACAACTCCTTTTTGCCCACAGCATATGCCCAATGTATTACGGAATCTGCGAATCTAACTGAGGGGTTGAGATTTATTTTCCTGGTGGAACCACCTGGTAGAAGTTAACCCTGTGGTCTCCAAAGCGGCATATATAGACCTAGTGGAATTGCAAAACTATCTAATGGGGTGAGAGCATCTATTTAATGTTGACTTTTAAAAAATCCCAGTATAGTAGCCATTTTTGCATATTTTATGATGTATATAGCAGTTAATACGGCAGCGTATGTGTCCATTGTGTGTGTGTGTGTGTGTGTGTCTGTATGGATGCGTGTGTGTGTATATGGTGGGCTTGCTCTTCCCTCCCCCCTTTTTTTTTTACTGATAAAAGTTTACAATAAAAACTTTGGAGACCACTGGTCTAAGTAATAGACTAAGGTCAGCTCTCTCTCTATTCCCCTCCACCTGAAGGAAAATCAGTTTTCTTAAGCTTCCTTTTGGTACCCAGGGTGTGGTTGCTGGAACATTTACAGCCACAGCAGCTGCAGTAGTGGCCTGAGTAGACTTTTCCTCTGAGTTTCTATAGTGGTAACAGGATTAACAGACTCTATTCTGGAAGTACTTGGGTGGCATAACACCTCCCAGCAGAACTATTCCTGACAAGGATGTGCAGATGGAAATGCATATTTATGTCACTTAAAGCCTACCAGAGACACAAGGATTTGAGCTATAACAATAAATAGAAAAAAAAAATCTCCAGCGTTTTTGGTAACCCATACTCAAGTACATTGACTGTGCTTGGCGAAAGACCTACAGTTTGCTCTTTGTCCAAGCATAAAATATTCAACATTCAAGCATGTTAAGGTAGACTATTCTGAATATATTTGAGAGTGTTAAAACAAGCTAGCACAAAGTTAGGTTAAAATTTCAGGTCTTAAAAATAACAGGACAATTCTATGAAGTGTTTGGGCCATTTGAAGGGAAAAAAAGTCTCCTTTAGAAAAATTGTCTAATTATTCCATTTATTAATGATGACAGGTTTAAAAATCATTTCCAGAGGCCAAATAGTCATTGTAATCAAGGCTTCCTGTTTAGCAAGCCTTGATACAGCTTCTGCTAGTTTCCTTCTAAAATACTTGTGACAAAAAAAAAAAAAAAGGAAAGAAAAATGCTCACATCTACAAAATACGTATTATTTTGACCTGGGGAATATTTACATCACATATCAACCCATTAGAATTGACCTGAAGAATTCAATCAGTCTGGCACTTACACTGAGAGGGAAATGAACAGCTTTTATTTCCCTGTTCCTGGCTCAGGACCCTGAAAACTGGGCTGCCATGGCTTTTGAAGAGGTGTGCTTGGTGACCCGACCAGAGAGCTAGAATTCTTTGCCACTCTAACCAATCCAGATAGGGTTTGTTACAAGAAACAGAAGGAAAGTTTCAAAAACTGTTCAAGGTTCTCATTAGGTTGCATGAAGAGCTCTCTGAAGAAAAGAGAAGATAATCTCAAGAGGCAAATTGAGATGAAAAGCCTGCAGGATAGATCCAAAAGGACATAGTGAAATTAGAGATTCTGAAAAAGTCAAAATTGTACATAGAGAATTAAAATCTGCCTTAGGAGCAGCAAAACACAGAATTGACACTGCAGAAAATATCAGTAGTAATGTGGAGAGCAAATATGAAAAACTTTCCCGTGGTTCAAAAGTAAAAAACACAGGATTCAAGCTGTGATAGCAAAAATGACACTAATACACAGGTCAGAGCACACAGCTGTCACCTAATAAAAAAGTTTTCCAAAGAAGAAACCAAAGCAATTTAAACAAGCTTTGTTCAAAGATAATCCTGAAGTTTATGTTCTAAGTAGAAACAATTTTTTTTTTAGTAGAAACAATTTTTGAGTGTGTACCTCACTGTCTAAAATTTAGGAAAAAGAGACCTACAATCCTAGAAAGTATTTTGAATTACAAAAATAAAGATTTTTTTCAAACACATAGATAAGCAAAACTATAGAAAGACCTGTCCTGAGGTTTTCCCCCAATCCTTCTTGCATAAAACTAAGTACCAGAAAACAGCCATACAACATTTTCTCCATTTTGAGGGAATAAGATTATGCCTTGGTAATTTTATCCTCAATCCACTCGACTTTTCTGTGCAAAAGTCCAATAAGGCATTCTCATCATGCACTGTCAGAAGAAAATGTCCTACCCCAGAGAAAAGCAATGAAAACTTTCTTGGAAAAACTATTCAGAGTCATATTTGCACTTTGTGAGACAGCTAAAACAAAATCAGGAACTCAAGTTTTGAGAAGCTGAGGTAAGGAAAGATGACAGATCGTCCCCAGGAATTACAATGACATTGTTGGGGTGAATTTCAGCGTTCAAAACCAACTTGCACTGGAGGCTACAAAGCCAGAAACCAGGAAGTGCGTGGAAGTGTTTGGTCTCCTTTTAGGATGATATCTGGGTGTAGACGAAGAAAACCTTTGCATGGATTTTTATTCTTGATTGTGGCAGTAACCTGGAAATTACACATAAGAAAGATGCTCCGATAAAACCTCCACTCACAGATGTGTTTTTTGAATTTTCCAAATAAGCATGAATTTTCCAGTTTTCTGAGTCTTTCAAGTAAGTTTTCTTAAATGAGCATTTCAGCGCAAAGGGCTGTCCTAAAAGCTCAGAAGGATATATTGCTTCATTGAAGAAATAGTCCTTTTACAAATGACAAATTAAAAATGAGGATCTTTAAAATGAGTGCCAAGACGTGCTAATGTGATGATGTGGATTAGGAAAGAAGACAGTCGAATGGAAACATTAGTGGCTAGAGAGGTCAGTGTGTAGACATTGATAATTTTCTTTTTTGGGAAGTGCTAGACGTACTTCCTT
Source organism: Neomonachus schauinslandi (assembly GCF_002201575.2). NCBI lineage: Eukaryota > Metazoa > Chordata > Mammalia > Carnivora > Phocidae > Neomonachus > Neomonachus schauinslandi. The sequence goes on along the minus strand of NC_058403.1, from coordinate 177,713,524 downwards.
TTTTTAACAAAAGGAATGATGAAGGCAAGTATTGTGTATTTTTATTCTTAAGTGAATTTCTAAAATATTTTCATAAAGAAAGGGGGAAGAGAGAATGAGGGCAGTTTGGACAGGACACTGGAGCCGGTGAATGAGGAACACGTCTCAGAACTACGTGGATGCCAAAGAGGTCAGAATGAGGGCAGAGATCGGCACAGCAACAAAACGGCTGTACGCTTTCAATTCACATTGCTTTCACAGCCACCATCTCATTTCTCTGTGGTTCCTTCCGTCCCGACAGCACCCTCCCCACACACGTACATTTGTACCTCCCAATTTTGTGAGTGCCCTTTACAAGGTCATTCTTTCTACTTAGAGTTCCCTTCTTGCCTCACCTTGCTGAACTCCTGCTCATCATTCAAGACTCAGAGGAAATGGTATTTTATTTAACAACTATTTGTCAACTGCTACTGTACTTGGAAATCCTTCCAGGTACTGGGAATACAAAGATGAATGAAATCCATTTCTGCCCTCGTGGACATCTCAGCCTTCCCTAACCTGTGAAAAAGAAGGTCACTTCTGTGCTCCCATGACATTCTGTGATAAGTGCATCTTTCCCACTATTGAGGGAAGGGGCCTATGTCTTGGAGTCCCTGAGCTTAGCACAGGGCTTGGCATAGAAGTCGAATGAATGTAGGTGTGTGTCAGCTTACTAAATGGCAGGTAATCGAATGCTTAAATATGGTTCTCTGGCTTCTAGTCCTGTGCACTTTCGTATATTACATTGCATCTGAATCAGGCACGATAATAACCAGTGCTGGTGCAATATTTTCAGATAAGTTTTCAGAGATGGAGCTCTTTGAAAACTAAATAGAATTATAGAATTTTAGGTGTGGAATGAACTGTAGATGTCAGTCAATTTCATTTCCCACACACCAATTCATCCATTCATTCATTCATTTAGCTCCTGCTGTAATAATAAAAGTAATGATAGTTAACATTTGCTTCACACTATGAGAAGCTTTGAATGGATTCTCATTTAATCCTCACAATAACCCAATGAGGAAGTTATTACAAGTTCAGTTTTCCTAGCGAGGAAGGGGGCTGCGCCTTATTCACTGTTGTATTCCTAAGCTAGTAAAGATCGGGGTAAGAATTTGAATTTAGGTGTTTGGCAGCTACAGTTTTTCCTCTTAACCACTGTGGTATATGCAGGGGATACAAAGGTGAGTAAGACATAATTGTGCCTTTGGGGAGTTTATGGTGTATTTAAAGGAGCCAAACGTGTCAACGGGTAGATTGCCCACAGGCAACCCTTCTATGCCATCTTTAACCTGATTTTTTTGTCAGTGTAATTCTGCTTAATGATTAATGGCTGGTCAGAATTCCCCAGGTAGGCCAAGGTTCAAATGAAGGGGGCGAAAAGGACAGTGAGATTGTGTATGCTGGGAAATAAGGCAGTTTGGCTGTTGTCCCACTTTCTGGGACTCTGATGCATATGATTATGCCAAGCTATCATTGTTAAGGCCATCTTCCATATTTACATGGCATCGCTCAGTTAGAGGATGAGGGCTGGTCCTCATCCTATCAGTTGGGTGGATTAACTACCTGATTGCCCCTTTAAGAGGCTCTAGCAATTAGGTTGTCATAGAAACACCACCACCACCACCACCACCACCACCACCACTCTTGAGCCTGGCTGACACCCTGTAGGTCTAGTAGGTGAGTGCTCTGGCTCTCTCCGGTTTAGTAAATAACAATATTAACCACACCCACCCTTTATGCTTTAGGTTTCTCTAGGTAATTTTATGTTCTCTAGCGGACAGGACAAAGAAGTTCTGCTGGGTTTTTTTTTCTCTGGAAATCTAAGATCTAAGGTAGGAGTACAGTCACAGCAAGAGAGGCTTGGAGGTTTGGGTAAAATTGGAATTCTTGGCAACCGGAGATGGGTACTCTTTGAAATTCCAGGTCTTCAGCTTCTGAAATACTTTTATATTGCCATAAAGGTAAAACTAGTCATTATAGTTCATTGTTAAGAGCTCACTGGCATTTGTATTTTTGTCAAATGAGTTATATAAAACTATGCATTTTAAATAATTTTAAATAATTGATATTTATGGATTTACTTGTGTCTATGTGCTTATAATTTAGTACTTTGGATGGCTAGGCTTTCAATGAACAGAGCTCTACTACTGCTACATCTGCTTTGGATTAATCTCTCCTTAATTGAATGCCAAGTACATTTGCAAAAGCTCAAAAGGTTGAAAACAGTAACAGAAATTCTAAAGGAATAATACTTAAAATGGAACCATAGGGCCTCCTGGGTTACATGAACTTACTTAGTACTTAGCTAATGGAATATTTAAACCTGAAATGAGCCAGCCATACTTTGTTTGAAGTTGTCCCTTGGTGATACAAACAAGTATAAATATACCAGGTGAGTCCAATTCAGTAATTGTGCCAGACCAAAAGAGTTGGTTTTTTTTTTTCCTCTAAGAGAGCTCCCTAAGTCAGAAGATACTGCTGATGTTTTAAAGAAAATACATTTGCTATTGTCAAGGTTGCTCTGAGAGGAACACCTTTACAGGTGATCAGCTTGTTGAGTCCAACTGGAGTATGTAAACAGTTTATACAGTATGTTGGCATGAGCCCACCTAGACCTTGTTTTATAATACCTAGGCAGTGATTCTTAAACTTTAGCATTCATCACAATCACCTGGAGTGCGTGTTAAAACACTGATTGCTGTGTTACACTCTCAGGATTTCTGATTCTGTAAGTCTGCGTTAGGGGTGGACTTTAATTTCAAGTAAATTCCATTCAACAGAGAGTGATGGGAAACTTGGCATGTCTTATGGCTACATGTCTGCCGCCTGCTTCAGGTGATTCTCATTATTCTGTATTAGTCTATTTGCAGCAGGATGTTAATATGTGAAAGCAAGACTTTTGTCTCAAGTTTTCATTTATTGTGCACCTATTATGAGCCACCAAGCAACTGTAACTGGCTTTGTACCCAAGGTCACACAGCCAGGACTCAAACCCAGTTTGCTCAAACTCTTGCTACCATATATCTCTGCACAGATTCCTTAAAATCCACTGAGGTAAGTGCAAAGCACAGATATAAACACTTGAGTCCAGTAATTTGGCCCCACATATGATTAAGAAGTTTTAGTTAGAATCGAAATGAGCCCCTTTCCCATTCTAAGCAAATGTTTTTTTGGTCAAGATTTCAAGGAAATTAATTGTGGCACCTCGAATCAGAAGGATCGAAGTTCTGTTTCCCTAGAAACATGAGGACTCTATTGATAAGTTCTTGTACTCTGGACTTGTCATAATGAGTCGTAAGGGCTGGTGCCCTGCCCCAGGTTCATCTCCAAAACTTAAGTCTAAGAAATTTCTTTTTCCAGTGTGTACTAGCCAAGTTTAAGAGCACCACAGAGCAGAACCACATCAACCACAAGCTTGCATGCATTCAGCTTAAATCATATACAAATGAAGGTTGGGCTGCTTTGGGATACTTTCAGTGTTTTGTTTTGTTTTGTTTTCCTCATGGATGAATTTGTTGTTATGATCACTCTTTTAGACCTAATCTTTGTTCCTCTTTTATTGTGCTCTTTCTTTGATATGCTTAGTCAATCTGACTTTTGCGCCCTCCTTTTCCCCGCCTATTCTTGTGGTTTTCTTTTCTTCTCGAGTATAAACTGCTAAGCTATCTGCATTGGATATATACAAGAATGCCATGTCTATAGTCTATATATTTCCTGCGTGTCTTAATCTTTATTCTTTATCACAGCAGACATTGTAGAAAACACCAGGTTAATGTAAAAACCAAATCCCCGGGTCTATCTTTATCACTAATAGGCAGAGGGGAAATAATGGAGTGTGGATAAAACTGGCTTAGTCAACTATAATAAGGAGCCAAAACATATTTTCCTCTAAGTGTGTAAGTAGGCCTTTTGCAGACTGATTCCAAGTGCCAGCTAAGGATGTTACATGGACCAGACACATCGCATTTCTTCCTGGGTCTTCCAAGCACATTATAATGACAGGTGAATAACCCTCGTTCCTGTGTAGCCATGACTCCATGCTGCAGCTGATGTGAAAACCTCAGTGGCTGAGCCGTTCTGCTTCATTATGTTCTTCCACCTATTCTGGAAGCCCTTTGGATGAGCTCCAGATGTTCCATAAAAGGTGGCACTTCTTTATAAAGAAAAATGCTTAGTTTTCTTGTTGGCAGCACTTAATGAGTGTGTTCTCTGAAGATAGGAAAGCACCCTGCAGAGGATACATTTAGTACCACACTATAATTTCCGCAGTGCTCACTCTGTGTCCGACTTTACAACTGCCCCTTCGCCTTCCCAAGTGCCAGACGCAGTAATGGGGTCAGTTAGAGACCTTCCTTCAACGCTTGGGAGTCTACCCTCCGAGACTTCAGTGGAGTTAAACATCAGGAGAAAATTCACCCTTCTTCTTCTTCTTTTTTTTTTAATTCATTTAGAAGTTCACTCAGCAAAATGCCATTTTCCATTCGGTTCTCTATTAAAACACTAGTTGATAACGTCCCTGTAATTTTTGCAGCTTCCCCCCCCCCCCCCGTGAACCAGCCAACAAAGAAAGGAGATGGATGAAAATGTATGTTAAGTGAAAACATAATATCATATCTTTTTACTTTCGTAAAGGGTGTTAAAACAGATTCATTAGTTTTGACTAAATACAAGGTTTCTGTGAGGATTTTTGGTAAGTGACATGACAATGTTGATACATGCGCTCAAGACAATGGAGGTTAAAACTGTTTGAAAATATATTTCTCTGATATAGCTTGCATGTTGCGAAAGTTACGGAATAAATATATGGTAGATATTTTTCAGTGTAAGAAAAGGTTTTTTAAGGCAGGGATGTCTTTTCACGAAACACCTTTTGTGCCATGATGAGCTAGCCAACAAAAGAATTTTTTTTTTGGTTTAATAAGAGAAAATAATTTATAATACCGATACGTCAATATGTTTTTCAATAAAGTTTTCCCCAGATTTTCTCGAATTCTCGTCAGTGTAAGAATTATAATTATATGTCTTCTTCCCACTTTGAAAGTGGCACAAGGTGCTCATTTGCAGTTCTGCTGTTCAGTTGTCACTAGAATAGAAATGTCATGACTCAGTTAACAATGCTTTATTATTCACATTGATCTTTTTTTATAGTGTTCTTTATCTCAAAAACATTGTAAATCAGATATCTACCTCCCACTCTTTTGTTCATTTGCAAATTTTTATTATTCTAGTTTAAGAAAGCAATGGTGTGTCAAGAGTTAGTGTATACTGTTTATGTTCTCCCGGCTTCAAAATCTTTTCCTCTGTACGAAGTGGAGATGCCAGAAGCATCCCTAATTCTAACTTCTTTATACACCCTCATAAGAAAATTTTGTATCTCCTCTGGATCAAAAGAGGTTTGATGTTTTTTAAATCCACAAAGATGAAACAATGGAGTGAAAGTATATTTTAGTGCTAAGAACAAAAGTACTTTAGAGTTATGTCTTTTAAAATATTATCACTTGCTTCTGACTCAGTTTCTCCCTCTCTAGCTATGCATGTGACTTCTACCACACTTTTGCCCTCTAACAATTCAGGATATATGGTGGGGCTGTTGTTGAAATAACATCACCACGAGCCCCGTTCTGACAGATGATGCCATTGGAGGGAGTCAAAAGCATGGCATCAAAACATTGTTCCTTCAGCAACTACTAAGTTGGTTATTGATAGGATGTTGATATGATTTAAAACAATTTCGAAGTGGTATGAGGCATAGCACTTTATTCCTGAATTCATCTCTATATGGAAGGATATGGTAGCCATGTGGGTTAACCAACATTTATTTAAGTAAAGCCCATACAGTACCTCACCTAACAGATGAATTGGAAGCAAGACAGCAACCAGGAATTCACTCACTCATTTAGGAAACATTTATATGCTCTTTATAAAGTACCTGGCAATAGGCTAAGTGCTGGTGGATACACAGAGATGAATAAGACCTGGCCCTGCCTTCAGAGTTCACTGTTCAGTGGGGCGACAGGCATTCAGACAACTTCAGGAGCATATGATAAGGAGATAATAGAGGTATGTGCACAGTTCTGTGGGTGCAAAATTCAGGAATTTTACAATTATGTTGGATGTCATGCAGAAAAATATCTAAGAGGAGATGAAATTTTCATTGAGTCTTAAAAATTAGTATTCGATTGCCAGCTGACAATTAAAAGCAGGGACATTCCATGAAGTAGACAAAGTTTGTACACCTTGGAAGTGTGAAAAACAGTGTTTAGTAGAGCATGGTAAGATCATGGTGGGGATAGGGGGAGGAGAGAAAAGGACCGGTGAGCGTTAAGGTGAAGATTTTTATCTTTTCTTATGGATTTTAGACTTTAGCCACTGGGGCGGTGGTTCTTGATCTAGGAGAGATGGATCCCAAGGGAATATGTGGATCTTCTCTTGGAAAAATGCACTATATTCAGACATATGATACAGGTGATCCACCCCACCCCCCCAAACATACAAACTATAATCAAATTCCTTTCACTCCTATTGAAGAGCCTGAAATAAAGGTTTTAAGTAGGAATAAAACAAGATCATATCTTTGTCTCAGAAAGGCCAATATGAAGGATGGATTATAGGGAAAGTAGACTGGAGTCCAGGATTCTAGTTATTGTTATTTGCCTGCTCTCTTCCAAATTAACATGTAAACCAGTTACTGCCTTCTCCTTACACTGTTTTTCTCTGAGCCACTGTGATCTCAGTCTCTCTGAGTCTTTCCATACCTCTTCTCCTTGCCCAAGAGATGAGAACATTTTAAGAAAAAGAGTCTGGTTAAAAGGACCACATGCTACAAAGAAAGCAGTAATATTTCCAGATGGAAACCAAACCACTGAGTTTGGCAATTTGGTGATGTTTGTTAGAACAATTTCAATACGTAAGTAAGGATAGAAGACAGATTAATTTAGGATGGGGGAGAACAGAAATAAGAGCATAGAAAAGTTGAACATGTATTACTCTCTCAGTAGGTAATAATCGCTAAATATTTCTAGAGGCTTTTGATGTACCAATATTCCATAAGGCTTTCAATGTATAAGTGGATTTTTACATAGGAGGAGGCTGAGGCACAGAAAGATAATACAAGTTGTGAATTAAAATTACAGCTAGTGAGAGGTGCAGTTGGGATTTAAACCAGAAAGTCTGGTTTCAGAAAAGAAGGTGAGCTTTTTTCTACTACAGTGCACTGCCTCTGATAAAGTAGATGTCATAGGTAAATAGTAATATTCATAGTACATGTACTATAATGGGTAATATTGATAATATAGTAGTACTGTGGTAGTAATTAGTGAGCAATAGATATACAAAGGAGAAACTTTAATCTTAATTTGAATAGGTTGTCACTATTATTAGAATAATGTGTGCTAAATATTTCACTATTTGGGACTGGATAAGGTACTAGCAGTAGTCTTTAGTGCCCCTAAGTTTTAGAAGTTTTGATATGAAGAAAGACATTTTTCAAAGTTGAATATCTATAACAAGATCTAAAATATTATAGTAATGTAAAAATACTGAAGAGACCTAATGCTCTATCATGTTGTGTTTCACTGTAAATGGGAAAAACCTTGACAAAATCTTTTGTCTCTGATGAAAGTTTTTTTTTTTTTTGACTCTTTTAAATTTTATTATGTTATGTTAGTCACCATACAATACATCATTAGTTTTTGATGTGGTGATCCACTATCCATTGTTTTCGTATAACACCCAGTGCTCCATGCAGTATGTGCCCTCCTTAATACCCATCACCGGGCTAACCAACCCCTCCTCCCCCATCCCCTCTAAAACCCTGTTTGTTTCTCAGAGTCCATGGTCTCTCATGGTTCATCTCTCCCTCCGATTCTGCCCCCCTTCATTTTTCCCTTCCTTCTCCTAGTGTCCTCCATGCTATTCCTTATGTTCCACAAATAAGTGAAACCATATGATAATTGACTTTCTCTGCTTGACTTATTTCACTTAGCACAATCTCCTCCAGTCCCATCCGTGTTGATGTAAAAGTTGGGTATTCATCCTTTCTGATGGCTGAGTAATATTCCATTGTATATATGGACCACATCTTCTTTATCCATTCATCTGTTGAAGGGCATCTCGGCTCTTTCCACAGTTTGGCTATTGCAGACATTGCTGCTATGAACATTGGGGAGCATATGGCCCTTCTTTTCACTACATCTGTGTCTTTGGGATGAATACCCAGGAGTGCAATTGCTGGGTTATAGGGTAGCTCTATTTTTAAATTTTTGAGGCACTTCCACACTGTTTTACAAAGTGGCTGTAAAAACTTGCATTCCCACCAACAGTGTAAGAGGGTTCCTCTTTCTCCACAACCTCTCCAACATTTGTTGTTTCTTTCCCTATCCATTTTTGCCATTCTAACTAGTGTAAGGTGGTATCTCAATGTGGTTTTGATTTGAATTTCCCTGATGGCTAATGATGATGAACATTTTTTCATGTGTCTCTTAGCCATTTGTATGTCTTCTTCAGAGAAGTGTCTTTTCATATCTTCTGCCCATGTTTTGACTTGATTATTTGTTTTTTGGGTGTTGAGTTTGAGAAGTTCTTTATAGATCTTGGATACCAGCCCTTTATCTGTAGTGTCATTTGCAAATATTTTCTCCCATTCTGTGGGTTGCCTCTTTGTTTTGTTGACTGTTTCCTTTGCTGCGCAGAAGCTTTTTATCTTGATGAAGTCCCAAAAGTTCATTTTTGCTTTTGTTTCACTAGCTTTTGGAGATATATCTTGAAAGAAGTTGCTGTGGCCGATGTCAAAGAGGTTACTGCCTATGTTCTCCTCTAGGATTTTGATGGATTCCTGTCTCACATTGAGGTCTTTCATCCATTTTGAGTTTATCTTTGTGAATGGTGTTAGAGAATGGTCGAGTTTCATTCTTCTGCATGTGGCTGTCCAATTTTCCCAGCACCATTTATTGAAGAGACTGTCTTTTTTCCATTGCATGTTTTTTCCTGCTTTGTGAAAGATTATTTGACCATAGAGTTGAGGGTCCATATCTGGCTTCTCTATTCTGTTCCATTGGTCTGTATGTCTGTTTTTGTGCCAGTACCATGCTCTCTTGGTGATCACAGCTTTGTAATATAGCTTGAAATTGGGCAACATGATGCCCCCAGCTTTGTTTTTCTTTTTCAACATTTCCATGGCGATTCGGGGTCTTTTCTGATTCCATACAAATTTTAGTATTGTTTGTTCCAGCACTTTGAAAAATGTCATTGGAATTTTGATTGGGATGGCATTGAAGGTATAGATTGCTCTGGGTAGCATAGACATTTTAACAAGAGTTTAATTTGAAAAGTAAACTATCTGCAGCTTAAGTATTCATTCTTACCCCTCAAAAGGAGCCGTTTGTCTTATGATTAATGTTGGGTTGCCAAAAACATAATGTCTCACTAATAGAGAGTCAGAGATGGTCTCAGTTTTTCAATGATAGCACAAAAGTTCTGGGAGAAGAATCCCTGGAACCCTTGGCTCTCAGTTGTTTGTCCTTATCTTCTAGCTAAAATACATGAATACATGTAGGAAAGGAAAATATTTCCCAAGTCAATGTACTGGATCCTGATGAAATAGTCAAGATTTTTTTTTACTTTTTAAAAGTATGGTGCTAAGTGTTGAAAATTGAAAACAAAAATACAAAGAGTTTTGTACTTAAAAATGTATATTCCTCCTACTGATGTTTTTTCATGAATCATTTATTCTTTGATAGAGAGTATTCAGGTTTTATTTGTATTATGGTTTTCTTTACTGATGAAAATGTACAGCTGGGTTATACCCCGAAATTCCTTCATTCATTTGGTAAGTGATATTGAGTGTCTACTATGTGGCAGACATTGTAGTAGGTGAGGAAAAACTCAGATAACAACCTAAGTCAGTCTTCAGATAGCTTCCAGTAGCCAAGTCTGGTAAAGTGACACTGAGAATCCCATGTACCAAATGCTATGACAGATGTTATGGGGTTACCAGTGAGGGATGCTCACAGCCTCTATGTTAAAAGGTCTTCCCAGAGAAGATAAATCAAGATATGAATCTAGAGGAAGAATAGGAAGGATGTGCATTTTCTTTTGCAAAAAGCATAAAACTTTTGGTAAAAAATTTTTTTTCTGTTACCAGCATCCTGGTACACGTTGTAGAAGAGGAACCAGTGCAGGAGAAGAAAAACCAGAGACTACCAAGTAAGGTGAGTGTGTAAGACTATTTAGTGGTCAGCAGTGCTAGTGCCTATATATATATATATATATATATATGAACCTTACGTATTCAGAAGGTTCCTTCTTTACATATACTGGTGTATCCAATGCTTCAAATGTGGCTAAGGAAAATATTCTCAATTATACCATCTTTAGCTCATGAAGATTTACGTTGGTGACTTGGATGCATACTGAGTTGAATGTACTTCTTTCTGGACACACAGTTAAACAACATTTTCCAGTGGTCTTTTTGCATCTGGGTGGTGTCATGCAAATTGTTCTGGCAGAAGGGATGTAGGCAAAAATGATGTGCCACACTTGCAAGTTTGTCCTCTAAACTATGTCACATTTAAGCAAAAAATGCAGTGGTGTGTGTGGGGGGGTGGGGTAATTGGGTGATTGGCATTAAGGAGGGCACCTGACGTGATGAGCACTGGGTGTTCTAAGCAACTGATAAATGATTAAACATTAAATCTGAAACTAATGATGTACTATATGTTGGCTAATTGAATTTAGAGAAAAAAGAAAAAGTAAAAAAGAATGCAGTAGAAAACTGAGGAGCCCCCTGGGGGTAGCAGAGCCAGAAGATAAAAAAGCCTGGATCCTTGAGTCACCACATGGTGGACAGCAACTCAAAAATATCTACGTGCATTGAACGTTGGCTTGGGATGAACTTTTATTAAGTTAGGCCACTAAAAAGTAGGGTTTGTTTTTTACAGCCACTGCTCTTAATAAATATGGCTAATAATATGCAGTACAACTCATGTGAATTAATTAATTAATTAATAAATATTTTTCAGTATTTATTATTCAATAATTAGAAGTATTTAATATTGAATTCCAGGATTTGAATAGAGTATATTTATTATGTAATTTTATCCTATAAGAAATGCTATGAAGTAGGTACTATTACTGCCATCCCCACTATAATGATTGAGAAATTGGGGCCCAACAGTTGGAGATATTTACTTTAGATCATAGAATTAACAATAGTGTGGCCAGGATTTGAATCCGTGTTCTTAGACATGAGAGCTGCCCACTTAACCGTATATTGTGTCCCACTGGTAGATATGATCATGTATGTTGAACAACTGATGTCTTATTTCTTACAAGAAGGTAAACATAGTTGAATAACAACCAGCATAGTTCCCTTTATTCTGTAAAATAATGTAGAAGATCCATTTCATCCTGAGTATAACAACAGAAATTCTTTTCACCAGTGTGTCCTTTCATTAAAATATGTATTTAGATATAGACTGGTGTCAGACCTTTATTTTTGACCACTAGAATTTTATTTGGTTCTCAAAACCTCTACCAACTCATTTTATAATTAGGCAAATAATAGATGAGTCATATATATACACACACTTTCTAAGTCTAGCCAAATGGTTGTTTGAAGAACAATGGAAATCTCTCTTGGAATTGGCTGATAGAAGTCATTTATTTATTATTTACTGTTTAATATGTTGTTTCATTTAACAAAGCCAAAACTGAGCTGTAATAATAACAAGCTGTGAATTATTAGTCAAGGATTCGCATTTTTTGATGGATACCTCCTCTATGGTTTACTCTATGGAACAATTTATCCCACCCCTTCATCCTCCTCGAATTTTGAAGACAACGTTCCATGATGAATGCAAGGGCCAAGTATGCATTCAAATACGAGGATTCTGCATGCCCGCCACACTGTGCTTGTGTTATCATTCTCCTCCCAGGTGGGAGAAGAGGGTCTCAACCAACAAAGCTCTTTATTAAAACGGTGAACTTCCGTTTGACTAAAAAGACCTTCAACCTGATTACTTGTGCTACTGTTCCCTGCTCACAGGAGCTGGATTGACCCTTATGAGGGACTAGCAACTGTGAGGTACATCAACACTGGCCATGGCTCTGCATTTGTAACAAATACAGTTTCACCATTCGTGACAAAACAGCCCTATTGTTATCGGCTGTAAATCTATTAAAAACACACAAGGGCATTTTAGTATGTGTATCGTGCATGAGAAATATTATTGCCTGACAGGCTCCGCTTGGCAATGGAAAAGAGGCTTTATTGAAGGAAAACAGTAGCAGCAAATGGTGAGCAGTGCACAGGAAAGTAATTGTGCCTTTAACATTGGCGGCACACGTTCACTTAAGACGAAGACTCCTGCCCCTGCCTCATCCGCACCCAAAGGACCTGCTAGACAAGCAGCCAGTCATCTCTCTGGGATCAAGCTGTCAACGCAAACTTGAATTCTTTCCCTTTTTCTGAGCTAAGCTCTACCCCCAGAGCTCCCGACGCCTTCCTGAGTGAAAGCTCTAAAAGAGCTCCCTTCTAAATTGCATCACATGCGCAGTGCTCTTCAAACTGACAGAACAAAAGAGCCAAATTACAAAAGTATGGTCTGAGTGACTTGTTAGTTGCGCTGGATGATTACTTCTTAATGGGCACTGAGAACAGGCTGTGGGTTTTGATGCTGCTTAACTAAACCTTGCAGAGTTCTTTCCTAGTTAGTTACTAATTAAGGTTGATTTGCTTAATCAGCTAAACACACACTAATGAGAGAAAGAGTGACAGAGAGAAAGGAGATGGGGCAAAAGGTAGACCCTTCTCCTCTCTCTTACCCTTCCCAATTAGTGGCAATGAAATTACTTGGACCAAGAGTCACAAAAATAAATTCTCATCTGGAAGGACTAAACAGGCCTGCTGTGATGTGTGTGTGTGTGTGTGTGTGTGTGTGTGTGTTCATGGCTTTTTCCCTTCCCAAACTGATGCTATGCCAAATAATAGTCCTGTTTTCTTGAAGGCTAGTTAGCGCTGGATGCTCCCAAAGCCTATTGTCTGCTCCTTCCGCCCTGCTTCCCCCTAACTGTTAATGAATATGTTCAACTGGCCAGGGTCACTTTATTATTCTGACATAATGAACTGGGGGATGTGATTTCCAAGTTCTGAGGCTGACACTGGCAGGGTGACGATTTCACCTCGAGGTGCCCCAACTGTATACTCGACACACTTGGAAGAATAAATATTGATCTGCTTTCTGAGGATGTGCACCATGTGAAATGTTAATGCTTTTAAACGACTTTGGACATAGGAAGTAGCTATTATTACCACTATTATTATAAGGTATAAAATCTCAGAGTATCTCATCTTTACCCTCTATCCTCATGATTAGTGCACACTGCTGAGTGTCCACTGTATTCACACCACCACTCATGTGACTGGATATAGTGATGACATTCTAAGACAAAGACATTCATTTTGTGACTCCGTAGCAAGGAAAGGAAGGGTTATTCTCCACAATATGTGAATACATATTGTTTTGTGAACTACTGATAATGAATGTTTATTCCCTCATGGGTCCTCACTTGTTAATGGGTTGGAGACTTTCTACTTGTCTTCCCTATGTGATTCATTCTTTTCTGTAAAGAGAAGGACAAAAATTGCCATTTAAAATCATAGTTGGCTATAAAAGTTTGAGGCCCTAAGAGAGATGGGGTTAATAGCTAAACTTTGGTTTGGCAGAATAATTTTTGAGAAAGTTGGTTACTAAAAGTGGGTTTCCCCCAAACCATGATATAGGAGATAGTCCTAGTTAAATTGCCCTATGTAAGAAAATGCTGGGGACGCCTGGGTGGCTCAGTTGTTTGGGCGACTGCCTTCGGCTCGGGTCATGATCCTGGAGTCCCGGGAGCGAGTCCCACGTCAGGCCCCCTGCTCAGCTCGGAGTCTGCTTCTCCCTCTGGCCCTCCTCCCTCTCATGCTCTCTCTCTCTCATTCTCTCTCTCGCAAATAAATAAAATCTTAAAAAAAAATGCTGAAATATGTGGTTTGGGTGGAAGTTTGAGAGAAATAGGAGTGCAGTAATATGGCAGGAGGCAAGATCTCAGAATGGCATAATGGACAATGAGAATGGTCAAGTGACATAGTTAGCAACATGGCTGTCTAAGATCATTTTAAATTGCTTGCTAGATAGTACTTTGATCACAAAGCCCTCATCCCCATTATTTTTTCACTTTGTCAAACTTCAGTGAAGCCAGCTGAGGACCCAGATAGGTGAGTGAGGTGTGGAAAAGTTTGCAATGAGCCATTTAGGATTAGGTAGGAGGCAATTCTACTTTTCTCAAGGATTCTAGACACTTGAAGAGATTCCTGGGCTGACGTCTGATTTATACATTTATTTACTTATTAAATGTATTTATTCAACTAATGGTTATTGAAAATCTATGTGCCAGGGATGCTGATAGTAGTTTGGGAATACAAAAGTGACTAGTACTGATAAGATTTCTGTGCTTAATACAGCTTATCATCATAAGCAATGGAATGCACCTATATCTACCTTGCAGCAATTTAGAAATTTATAATGATTTTATGTGATATGCCCACATACTACCACTCCTGCTGTCTTCCCTACTTCTTTCTTGCTACCTTTGTTTTAAGTGAATTAATTTCTTCATTGGTTCCTAGTTTTTAAAATTTTGCTCAAGTCACTGTCATATGTAATGCCTCTCTTTTTCTCACCTAGTTAAATCCTGCCAGCTTCTCTTTAAAACCTGCCTTGGACATCCTCAGCCCAAAGAAACATCAAGATTTTTCTGATTTAATTGGTCTGGAGTACACTGTGGACATCACAATTTGTGACAGCTGCCAAGATGATTCTAATGTACAGTCAGGATTGAGAACTACTCTCCAAAAGTGGACATATAGAGAGAGTTCAAGAGCGCAGTCTAGGAAGATCCTGAGCTCAGCTCTCCTTGTGGACACAACAAATCTATAGACTCATATGGAATAATTCCCTCTGAAGGGGATATAGGAGCTGGATGAACAGAGCCTGCACAACAAGGGACAGAACTGAGATGGGTAGAAGAGGCAGAGACATGGTCTCAAGAAAAAAAAAAAACCCACACCCCAAGAACTGTGTTCTAAGGGTGGGAGGGGGTTTCAAAGATTTCCTGAAGAGAAAGAAATTTGAGCTCCACATCAGGGACTCTAACTGTTAGATCCTACACAAGAGAGATGAGCCCCCAAAACATCTGGCTTTGAAACCCAACAAGGAATACGTCCAGGAACACTCTAGAACTGTAGGGAAAGGAAAATTGCTTTTAAAGGGTTTGTGAAGACTTGCTCACCCTGGGAACAAGCACAAAACACCAGATGGGAAAGTGCATAGACCATAGATGAAGGAGACCCACTTGCTAATCCTGGAGCACCTACTGAAGAGGCAGGAGGTAGCTGGGCCTCTCCTCAGTGACTGAGATGCTAGAGGCAGACATTTTTGCTATCTTGTTCTGCTGTGCGGATCCTGGCACTAGTGGGTGCCATTTTGGAATCCCCTCTTTAAACTGTGAATGCCAGGGGCCATACCCCTCTGAGAGCCCTGCACAAACTGCACTTCAGCTGGCCTCACAGGATGATAATGCTGCCCACCACTGTGCCCCCAGCAGTTGTGGCCAGGCTTTGCAGACAGCAAGGCCAGGGGCCAACACTGCCCACCAGTGTACCTGCAACAGTCACAGTCTTGCCACAACAGGAGGGCATATGCTGCCCACACAGGGGACACTCCTGGAGCACGTGGCTCTGATGGCACAGGAATGGTGCTTCTGGGCTCCACAGGACATCTCCTACATAAGGTCACTCCTTTAAGACTGGGAGACATAACCAAACTACCTAATACATAAAAACAAACACAGAGTTAGGCAAAATGAGAGAATAGAGAGATATGTCCCAAATGAAAAAAACAAGACAAAAACCTCAGAAAAATAGCTAAACAAAATGAAGATAAGCAATCTACCCAAAGAAGAGTTCAAAATATTGGTCCTAAAAATGCTTACTGAACTCGGGAGAAGAATGGATGAACACAGTGAGACCTTCAACAAAAAAATAGAAAATGTAAGAGAGTGCCAACCAGAGCTGTCTGGAATACAATAACAAAGAAATGGAAAATAGACTAGAGGTAATAAACACCAAACTAGATAATTCAGAGGAATGGATCAGTGACCTGGAAGGAACTGTAGTGGAAATCATCTAAACTGAACAGAAAATAGAAAAAAAAGAATTTTTAAAAATGAGGGTGGTTTAAAGGACCTGGGACAACATTAAGCATACTAATGTTTGCATTATAGTGGTCTCAGAAGGGGAAGAGAGAGATACAGGGCAGAACAATTATTTGAAGAAATAAAAGCTGAAAATTCTGCTAACTTGAGGAAGGAAAAAGACATCCAGGTCCAGAAAGAACAGAAAGTCCCAAGTAAGATGAACCCAAAGAGATCCATATAAAGACATGTCATAATTAAAATGTCAAAAATTAAAGATAAAGAGAGAATCTTAAAAGTGGCAAGAGAAAAGCAATTAGTTACATTTAAGGGAACCCCCATAAGACTGTCAGCTGATTTTGCCACGGAACTTTGTAGACCACAAGGGAGTGGCATGTATATTCAAAGTGCTGAAAGGAAAAACTTCCAACCAAGAATACCATATCTGGTAAATTTAAAATTCAGAATTGAAGGGTAGATCAAGAGTTTCCCAGACAAGCAAAAGCTAAAGGAGTTCTTTACCACTAAACTAGCTTTATAAGAAATATTAAAGGCATTTCTTTAAGTGAAAAGAAAGAGCACTGATTAGTAACAAGAACACTCATGAAAGAAAAAAAAAATCACACTGGTAAAGACAAACATAGAGTAAAGGTAATGGATCAACCACATTACAGCTAGTATAACAGTTAAAAGACAAAAGTGGTTTAAGTCCACTATATCTACAAATAATTAGTTAAGGGATACACAAAAAGATTTAACATATAACATCAAAAACATAAAATATGGGGGAGGCAGTAAAAATGTAGTCCTTTTAGAATGCATTCAAACTTAAGTGAACACTAAGTTAAAATAGACTGTTATATACATAGGTTGTTATATATAAATATGGTAACCACACACACAGAAACACACCTATAATAGATACATAAAAAATAAAGGGAAGGGAATCCAAACATAACACCAAAGAAAGTTATCAAATCACAAGGAAAAAGAACAAGAGAAGAGCAATTACTCTTGTAGAAATGAACTACATGGATAACCAGAAAACAGTTGAGAAAAATGGCAATAAATACATACATATCAGTACTTATTTTAAATGTAAATAGACTAAATGCTCCAGTCAAACACCTAGAGTGACTGAATGGATAAAAAACAAAAAACAAGACCCATCTATATGCAGCCTACAAGAAACTCACTTCAGATTGAAAGAGACACACAGACTGAAAGTGAAGGGATGAGAAAATATTCCATGCAAATGGAAATGAAAAGAAAGCTGGGATAACAATACTTACATCAGACAAAATAGACTTTAAAATAAAGACTGTAACAAAAGACAAAAAAGGGCATTACATAATGAATACCCTTAAAGGGATCAATCCAACAAGAGGATATAGCGCTAATAAATATTTATGTACCCAATATGGGAGCACCTAAATATATAAAGCAAATATCAACAGACACAAAGAGAGAAATTGACAATAACAAAATACTAGTTAGGGACTTTAATACCCCACTTACATGAATGGGTGGATCAGATAGAAAAGTAATAAGGAAATATTGGCCTTAAATGACACATTAGATCAGATGGACTTAATAGATATAATGTTTGTTTCACCCAAAACCATTGAAATGCATGTTCTTTTCAAATGCATATGAAACATTCTACAAGATAAATCATATGTTAGATCAAATAATCAGTGGATCAACAAAGAAACCAAAGAGGAAATAAAAAAAAAATACCTTGAGACAAATGAAAGTGACAACTCAATGTTCCAAAATCCCTGGGATGTAGCAAAAGCAGTTGATAGAGGGAAATTTATAGCAATAAAGGCCCACCTCAAGAAACAAGAAAAATCTCAATCTAACCTTACTCCTAAAGGAACTAGAAAAAAAAGGAATACCAAAGTTAGTAGAAGGAAGAAAATAATAAAGATAAGAGCAGAAATAAATGAAGTAGAAACTAAAAAACAATAGAAAAGATTAATGAAACTAAGTCTGATTCTTTGAAAAGATAAAAAATTGTTAAACTGTTAGCCAGACTCATGAGGAAATAAAGAGGACCTAAATAAACAAAATTGAAAAAGAAAAAGTTACAACTGAACAGATTTCTGTTACAACAGAAATACAAAGAATGATAAGAGACTAGTACAATCATATGACAAACTGGACAACCTCACATTGCATCAGTAATAATAATAGTAAAAAAAAAACCTCACAACAAAAATAGTTCAGAACCAGAAGTCTTCACAGGTGAATTCTACCAAATATTTCAAGAAGAGGAGTTAATACCTATCCTTCTCAAACTATTCCAAAAAATTGAAGAGGAAGGAACACTTACAAACATTCTACAAGGTGAACATTACCCTGGTACCAAAACCAGACAAGGCACTATAAGAAAAGAAAACTATAGACCTATGTTCCTGGTGAGCATAGATGCAAAAATCTTCAATAAAATAATAGCATACCAAATTGAGCAATTTATTAAAAAAAAATCATACACTATGATCAGGTGGGATTTATTTGAGGGATGCAAGGATGGTTGAATATCTGCAAGTCAACCAACCTGATATACCACATTAACAAAACAAAGGGTAAAAATGATATGATCATCTCAATAGATGCAAAAAAAAGCATTTGACAAATTTCAACATACATTTATGATAAAAATTCTCAACAAAGTGGGTATAGGAAGAATGTACCTCAACGTAATAAAGACCATAGAAGACAAACCCATAGCTAACATTACACACAATGGTGAAAAGCTGAAAGCTTTTCCTAAGTTCAGGAACAGGACAAAGAGGCTCACTCTCACCACTTCTATTCAGCATAGTATTGGATGTCCTAACCACAGCAACTAGGCAAGAAAAACAAATGAAAGGCATCCAAATTGGAAAAGAAGTAAAACTGTCATAATTTGCATGTCGTCAAAACCCTAAAGACTCCACCAAAAAACTATTAGAACTAATAAATTCAGTAAAGTTGCAGAATATAAAATCAATACACAGAAATCTATTGTGTTTCTATCACTAATAACAAACTATCAGAAATCAAGAAAACAATCCCATTTATAATTGCATCAAAAAGAATTAAATACCTAGGAATAAATTTAACCAAGGAGGTAAAAGACCTGTACTATGAAAATTATAAGACATTAATGATAGAAATTAAAGATGACACAAATAAATGGAAAGATATTCCATGCTCATTGATTGGAAGAATTAATATTGTAAAATGTCCATACTATCCAAAGCAGTCTACACATTCAATGCAATCCTTATCAAAATATCAATCTTTTTTCACAGAACTAGAACCAGTAATCCTAAAATTTGTATGGAATCACAAGAGACCCCAAATACCCAAAGCAATCTTGAGAAAGAACAAAGCTGGAGGTATTATACTCCTTTATTTCAAACCATACTACAAAGCAATTATAATCAAAACAGTATGGTATGGGCATGAAAATGAACACATCGATCAATGGAACAGAAGAGAGCCCAGAAATAAACTCACACTTGTATAATCAATTAATTTACAACAAAGGAGGCAAAGATACACAATGGGGAAAAAATAGTTTCTTCTGTACATGGAACTGGGAAAACTGGACAGCTACATGCAAATGAATGAAACCGAACCACTTTTTACCATATATAAAAAAATAAACTAAACAATTGATTAAAGATTCAAATATAAGTCCTGAAACCAGGAAGTTTCCTAGAAGAAAACATAGGCAGTAAGCTCTTTGACATCAATCTGGATGACATTTTTTGGATCTGTCTTCCAATGCAAGGACAAGAAAAGCAAAAGTAAAGCAGTGGGTCTATGTCAAACTAAACAGCTTTTGCACAGCAGAGAAAGCCATTAACAAAATGAAAAGGCAACCTACTGAATGGAAGAGGACATTTGCAAGTGATATATCCAATGAAGGGTTAATGTCCAAAATATATAAAGAACTCCTATAACTCAATATCAAAAGAACAAATAATCCAATTTAAACATGAACAGAGGACATGAATAGACATTTTTCCAGAGAAGACTTACAGATAGCCAACAGGCACATGAAAAGATGCTCAACATCTCTAACCATCAGGGAAATGCAAATCAAAACTGCGACAAGATACCACTTTACATCTCTCTGAATGCCTATTATCAAAAAGACACAAAATAAATATTGACAAGGATGTGGAAGAAAGGGAACCCTTATGTACTGCTACTAAGAATACAAATTGGTACAGTCACAAAGGAAAACAGTATGGAAGTTCTTCAAAAAATTAGTAGAACTACTATACAATCCAGCATTTCTTTTGTATGTATTTATCCAAAGAAAATGAAAACACTAATTTGAAAAGATATATGCACCCCTATGTTCATCACAGCATTATTGACAATAGCCAAGATGTGGAAGCAACCTAAATATCCATCAATAGATGAATGGATAAAGAAGATGTGGTGTGTATACACGTGTGGAGACATACATACACACTGGAATGTTACTTGGTCATAAAAAGATGAAATCTTGCCATTTGCAACAACATGGACGGACCCAGAGGACATTATGCTATAGGAAATAAGTCAGACAGAGAAAGACAAACACCATATGATTTTACTTATATGTGGAATTTACAAAACAAAACAAACAAACAAAACAGAAACAGAAACAGGCTCAGGGATCCAGAGAACAAACTGATGAAAGAGAGGAGGGGGGATCAGGATGGACAAAATAGATGAAAGGGATTAAGAGGTACAATCTTCCAGTGATAAAATAAGTAAGAATGAGATGTACAGTATTGGGAATATAGTAAAAAATATTGTAACAGTTTTGACAGATGGTAACTAGACTTACTTGGTTACCCTTTTGTAATATGTATAAATATAGAATCACTGTGTTGTGCACGTAAAACTGATACAGTGTTGTATGTCACTTATCCTTAAATAAAAAATATAAATTAAAAAATTAAGACCAACCCCTCCCACAAAAGTATACATACAAAATCTTATTGGTACAGTTTACTATGATTGTGTTTAACTGCAATATCTGTCTCTTCCTTTACATTTTCTATACCCTATTAGAGGAGAAGAGGCCCTCTTCCTTTTAAAGGTGAACACATGTATCAGGGAATTGCATCCCTATGTCTTCACCATACACAAGACATATCTTTGTCCACCATTGTCCCCTTCCCTTTATTTTGAGTTTCACTCTACTGTCTCCTTCCTCCCTTTGCATGTATGCTTACATGTACCATAGCCCCAAATGCTTCTTGCATTAATTTTTCCATCCATTTCCTCAAAGAAGTCCTTAACACCTACTACTTCATTATTCACTCATTCCTTAATCCCTCACAATTGACTTCCATCCCCATTTAAATGAAACTCATCTTTCAAAGCTCATGTGATACTGCATGCTTTGTGCTTCATTATACTTTGTTAAATGAATAAACAAGTGAATACATGACTTTCTCAACACCAACTCAGTGATCTTTAATCAGTTTTCCTCCTCCTTGATACATGGTTAGTCAGGCCTATGACTCCGTCCCTGTTGTCTTTAACAGAATTCTGGTTCTTCTCTTATTCTGATGTTTCTTGTATGACACTTGACTGGCCACTTTTTTGGAAGCAGAGTTCCACTTGTTTAGTGGAGGACAAACTTAGGGTTAAAATCAAGTTCCTGATATTTCATAGCTGTTAAAACTTAAGACAAAGTGCCCCTTTCTTCATCCATAGAAAGGAGGTGATAATAGTGTTGTTCTAAAGGTTGATGTGATGCTTAATGCCCTTGCAAAGATCATAAGTGCTCCTTTAATGTTAGTATTTGCATTCCAGTGGCTGTAAGCTCCCTATGGGCAGTCTCCATGCCATTTTTTTTTTTCCTTCCTATTCTTTCTGTCCTCAAAACCAGCAGTGTTGAGTTTGGGGTCCTTGAAAACTATTAGTTGTGAATGAGTGAGCAAATGCATTGTTCTCCTTCTCTTAATGGATGATCTTTCCCAAAGGCTTGGCTTCAATTTCCTTCACCCTTTCCCTTACTGACCTCATTTAATCCCTGAGGACCTTTGGACCTCATTCATTTTTTCCAACCATCTTCATGTAGATCACCACCAAATCTAAATTGAAATCACACTCAGCTTATTGTGACCCCAGATCCAGATTTCCTATCTTTAAGATAAGTCCCAAAATAACATCCTCAAGACATCTCTTTGATACCTTCAATCCCTATGTTTAAAAAAGAAAAAGTCTTCTTTCCTTCTCTTATTACTCATTCATATATATTCATTATATATTTACAATTATATATATTTATTTATTATACATGTACATTTAAAATAGCCTCTGAAATGAAAATATATGCCTAACCTGTGTATTTAATTTATATATACACATATAAAATATATGTATTATATATTTGTAATAACCTCAAAAGAATTCTACCTGCTTATTTGTTTATAGGCTTTAAGATAATGCCCCCTGCCAATACTATTCATCCTAATTTGTACCTTGAGTTATTAGCTACCTGCATCACTGAAACCAAAAACAATAATGTTAATTTTTAAAAGACCAGACTCCTTAGTCTGCTAGTAATTTGACCCTTATTTTAATAGAAAACTTTATTTTATGTAAACAATATCAATTTATTATGCAAGCAACATGTAGATACATTTTTATTGTTAAAAAAAAAAGCAACACAGAAGTGTAAACTAAAAGCAAAATCCCCACTCCACCACTGATGTTTGCTTCATTCTTACTGTTCTTTACAGAGATGATTTCTATTATCAGTTCAGGATAACTCTTTTATAGACATTTTACCTACATTAATGAACACATGCATGCTTGATTTTTACTTTATGTAAGTGTACATTACTGTATTTATTAATGTGAAGCTAGAATTTTCCCCTTATTAATATGTCTTGGAGGAGTGCCTATTTAGATCTGCCTCTTCCTCGAGATCTACTGCATAGTATTGCTTCATACAGAAGCAATATTTACACAGATTTTATTGATGAATCCTTAAAAGCTACCTTGCTATTTATTTCCCATCCCTCTCAGATGCGTAATCTTTTAACTGAATGAGAAAACAGATTTCACACTTTTCTCTATTGGCCTCTGTGTGCATGCTATTCTTGCTATTCCTTCGAGTGAAACTTCTACTTATCCTCCAAAACCCAGTTCAAATGTGAACTTACACTTGGAGTCCTCTATTGCTATCTCAGGCTTAAAGTGTTTTTTTGTTTGTTTGTTTGTTTTTTAAGGTATCCATGATTTATTGATGGTTTGCTATGTGCTAAGAAATTTGTAAATATTGTTTTTTAATTTTTTTTTGATGTTAATCACCATACATCACATCATTAGTTTTTGATGTACTGTTCCATGATTCATGGTTTGCATAGAACACCCAGTGCTCCATGCAGTACGAAGAGATTCCCCAATTTTGAGGACAGGAACTGAGGTTTTTATACTCCCACAAGGCTAGACATAGCATCCTATGTATGGTAGATTCTGAATACACATATTGTATAAACAAATACATGATTTTTAAAACTTTTTGTGATCCATGCATCAACAGGCTATAAGCACCTTCAAGGTAAGAACATAGCTCAGTGTGCCTTGACTAATGCAGATACTTGATGATTTGCATGCCAGTGTTATATCAGCTGTACTGTGGACGTGGACAAAGATGGAGTTCTTCCTGTATCATGTTGTATCAACAGTACCCACCAGTCAGTATAGAAAGCTGTTATAGAGAAATAGGGATGAACCTACCAGGATCTCCAAGAGGATTTTGAATTGAGCTGGATAATCCTAAAGGAAAAGAAATTAAAAAGGATTATTCACCTGGATATCCATTGTTTTTGTATTTGTTGTTTTGCTTTGTTTTTGCATGTCCAGAATCCTTTCCCCTTTCTTTCAGCAAAGAGATCCCCACTTTTCAGTGAAGGACCCACTGCATATAGCTTGAGTGGAATGGCCTTGCCCACCCCTGTTCTATGCACAGTGACATGGGAACCTACGTTCTCCGTGGGTTAGCCACAGCAGTTTGTTGTGGGATGGTTACGAGAGTCAGGTTGTACCAATGAGGATGTCCCCTGTGACTTGAGATAAGTGTGCTGGGAGTAGAGGGTTCTCTCCTCTTTTTCGAGGTGGAAAGATAATGTAGGCTTGTGGCTGACAAAAGTCCACTTTCCCACCATGGGTAAGAAGTCTGAAATTAAAGCCTAAATCAGGGCCAAAGAGCTGAGAAAAGAAGGTATAGACAGGACACTTAATTTGTCATTTGGATCTCTTGATTTACTTACTCCTGAAGCTGGTCTACTCCTGGACATCCTAGATAAGTAAGTGAGTCTCCAAATTCCCTTTACCTAAGCTAGTTGAATTTGTATGCTTTATAATGGAGAGAGACTCAGAAAATGATATAGAAGGTTTAATTAATTTTAAATATTTCTTCAGACTCTATTTTCTTCCCATCTCTTTTTAGAGGATGTATGGTGATGAAATTCTCTAAATTTAATTGTTTAGTCTCTGCTTTCTAACTCCCAAAATGTTCACAGAATGGAAATGTTTAATTTTGTGAAGGTATGCCAAAAATGATCTACAAAAATGGTTTAAAATTGGAGGCTGGATCTTATGCTAAAATGACTGGTTAGAAATCAAGAAACTGAAATGTGGTTTCTGCTGACCTGGTCTTTTATCAGTTTTATTCAATTTACAACAGTGAGAAGAGGGGACAGGAACTTCTATATATTGACTACTTACTCAATTCCACTATTTCATGAAATTTACCCCTTTCATGTAAACATTGTTATCCTGATTTGAAAAATTTTTTAAAAAATCCAAATGATTTTCAGAGTTCCAGTCTTGCCCGGTGTCCCCTATCTGGTTAAGTTTAATAGATTTAAGATTACAATCCAGTTGGGTCTGACTTCTAACCTGTCCTTCTTCACCGTCTGGAATGCCATAAAATTAGGATGGATGTTGACTCTTTTCTCTGTTCTTAAAGCATATTTCCAACTTTTAGTCAACTGTCTTGACCTTCATGGCTTGGTATTATTGTTTTGGGGAAATAGCAGTCATTTTGGAGGGTGAAGAATATTGCTATAGAGAGAGTACAAGATTTGAATTTGGAGACGTGAATTCTAGTCCTGTGATTTTTCCACTACAGAGCATTGTGATTATGTGGCTCAAGCTTTCTAAATCTTGGTGTCCTCTTCCATCAAGTAAAAGATAAGGGCCAGTCATCTCTCAGGTCTATGTCAGCACCTTTCTACTGGTAAATGCTTCCCTAGAACCCTGTACTTCTCCTGTTAGAGATCGGATCACCCAATGATGGCTAGATGCAGTAATGTCTTGTTCAACTCAGTATTTCCCAACAGTGAGCCCAGGCTATGGCAAATAGTAGACGAACGATCAATAAGAATTTGTTGAATAAATAGATGAGGGAATGAAGTCTATTAGCTTTTGTGTACAGAATACTACTTTTTATTTTGATTTTTCCCCCAATTGACCAAGAGAGTGATATTTGAAATACTTCCAATTTTGCAGGTGAGAGGTAAAAATAGGTTAGTGATAGATTTGAGTACTACAGTGTGCTATACATCAGCATAGATTTTAAAGAGGACTTTCTTTTAATTCAAAGCTCAATATAAGCCAAGAGCTAACTCGAATTTTTAAAATAAAAGATATACTTTAAAGTGTAAAATGGTCATTTTAGGTGGCCATTGTAATTCAGCTTTTAAGGCTTGGTAACTAAGCCATCCTGGTGAACCTTCTGTGTGAATGAAGCCTTCCTTAATCGGCTTTTCCTATATTATTTCATCCTGCGAAAGAAAAGCAGTAGCTAAGCCAGAAGCAAGCAGGATAACAGAAAAAGGAGTCTGTGGCCAAAGCAACAGAATTACTTTTTTTTTTTTTTAATTCTTTCACTTGTGTTTGTGAAGAAGAAGGAAGAAACATAATTTTTTGTCTTTGTTTAGACATTGAACAATACAAATCACAAGAACATATATTTTTGACATACTATTTTTTTTGGTGTTCTTTGGAATTTGGACCCTAATTAAAAAATATGTGTTTCCTAGCCCTTCTTACTGTGAAAATCCTTGGCAATATAAACAGATGCACTGGTTGGCTTTTAATTCTGACACCAGACTGTCTGAAATAATAGCTCTGAGAAAGTGTGAATTCTTTCATTCCTCAAGCTTTAATTATAAGTACTTAATTTGTTTGTCTTTCTATTGCTGACTGTCATACCAATCTGGCTTATCTTTCATCTGGCTAAACATGGTGCACCTCAGAAGCCCCTCGTTTTGAAAAGTTTATTCTGCATGGGAAGATGGAAACAAGCTAAAAGTTTGAGTTATTTTCATCCTTCAGGGCACCTCACTGTAATTTAACAATTATGATATTAAGTGGTATTCTAAAAAATTCAGTAATATAGGCCTGGAAGATGACAGAATTAGGATCTTGATAAGCAGTTTGGAAACACTGAATATTTCTCATAAAAGTTTGAAAAATGAGCCAAGTTAATAGCTTACTAACTCATCTTGACCTTTCACAGCCAAAGATGTTCTTCATTTTTTGTGTCCACCATTTTTTACACTTCGAAACCAATTTGCTGTCATAACATTTTTAGCCACGGGACTGACTGTCATGGTATTGACTGTTGTAATTAGATGAGGTACCACATGGCGCATTAGCGGGAAAAGTCATCAGTTGCTGGGAGTGGGGATATTTTGGAAATATTGCTCGGTCTGATCTTCCTGAATACTGTCATATTCCACTTTTAAAACTTGACTGTGGAGAGATGTGTTTTTGTTTTCTAAGGGCAAAAATAAAATCCAAGAAAGGCAAGTCACTGCTGGAACTCATGATAAATATAAGAAAGGCTCATGCTCTTCATCCAGTTGGTTTCTTTCCAAGTATTTCTCTGTATGTACATTTGCATTTTGAGATACTTTCCCCCATTATTGTGGAGCCTAATACGAAAGATGTTTATATCCCCTTTGTAAATATGATGGAAAGAATAAAGACAAATAAAATGTATTAGGGATTACAAAGCCCTTTATATTTATTATTTCAGTCCCCATAACAATCCTCTAAGTAATTATCATTATTATCATCCTCATTTCAGAGGTGAAATTGAGATTTAGTGTGGCTAACTAACATACCAAAGTTCCCAGAGCCAGGAAGCTGTGGAGGCTGGGATTTGAACCCAGGAGGTCCAGAATATTTAATCACGTCCCTGCTGCTGCTGGACATTAAGATACCAAATGCTTTACACACATGACCCCATTTAATCCTTCCTAAAACCTATCAATATGGGGAACGTGTACCCATTTTACAGATGGAAAAACTGAAATTTTGCCAAAGTCATTTGCCCCAGCTCACTCAGTTTGTAAGTAGTGGCAATGGGCTTAGAACTGAGGTTTTCCTGATTCCAATAAGCCGGTGCTCAAAACCTTCATTCTAAACTGTATGATAACATTTGTTTAGGGCTTTAGAGGTTTATTACCTAAATCTAGTAGATAGCACCAAAAAAAAAAAAAATCCTTCAGTGTGCAATGACTGAATAAAGTAAGATGCCACTAAGACTTGAAATAAGGGTAAGCGCCAATGATGTGTGTTCCTGTTTTTGCCATTTTTCTGACAGTGATGAAATAGAGTGTTGGGGTATATGTTTCTCCTTTATACTCCTGAATAGAGGGTAACATGTCTTCAGGAACGGTGGGAAAAATACCTGGGGACACTCTCTTGCTCTTTTTGCATAAATGTCCACATTTTACTTTTTCTCCCCATAAACAGAAAATTGGTTTATGTGGAATTAGATTTTTGAGGATATGAAATTTCAGTATCCCTTAGGTTCCATGAGCATGCTGTGGGGCAATAACTTGGACAGCAATGACAGCTTCTAAGTTGTTTCCTGTTTTTCTTGGTCTCATTGCAGTCCTTGCCAGAGCTTCCCTCCTTCACTGCTGCTGCATTAGTAATGCAAAATGAAATTCATTGTGCCCATTATATCTGTTAAATGGTTTCCATTTTAACTTGAGAAAAATGTATTGACGTTCATGTGTTTGGCATGGAAAATGTGTGTATCTATCGAAGATAGCAACTTGTCTGTTGGAATTACAGTGCATTATGTATAATGCTGCTTTTAGCCGTGCATGTACATTTCCTGGAATCTTATTGTGTCAGAGCTTGGAAAGTTTACACAAGCATTGGTAATCTAATTTTTGTCTGGTGGGTGGCTGTGGAAATATGGAGTATTTGAAAAAGCAAATGTCTTGGCCATCTGTGTCAGGGACTGGTTTGGTGGCAGGGGTGTCTAGTCAGGTGGGGTAAAAAGCACCCATCAAAAATAAAGGTTTAAAAATATTGTCCCAGGCCTAACCTAAATATTAATTTGCCCAGGAGCAGAAAGATATAACAGTAATCATGACATGGTTTTTACCACATTTGTGGTTATTATTTTTAGGAGTTCTAATTGTAAGGTTGAAGAATATGTTTTATCTTTCTCCTGCCTCTCAATGATAATCCTTCTCTAGACTACATTGCTTCCCATGTCTTTTGTCTTCTGCAGACATGAGTCTTTGGCTCATGAGCATCTTGTTAAGGTCTGTTGAGGATTAGGGGCTGTGACACAATTTTCTTGCTGAGTCTTTTTATTGGGGATTTTTCAGTTGGTTTGTCTTGGAGGTCTTTGAAACGTCTCCTATCAAGCAATGATTTTCATTTTTCTTTGTCCTCCTCAAAATTGGGGTTGTATTTTGCTCAACTGTTCCTGGGGTCTAGGTAATGAATTGTATTATTTACTAGGCAAGTGTGAAATTCTTTGTGTAGCAGCTGTACTGTGCTCTGCCTCTCAGAGTTGCTTAAATCCTACTCACTGCACTGCTGCTAAACTGTGATGTAGTTTTGTTTTTTGGTTTAAGTGCATTTCAGTCATCCATCTAAAGCAGGGTTTCTTAACTTCAGCGCTATTGTCACTTGATGCTGGATAATTCTTTGTTGTGGGGGACTGCTCTGTGCACTGTGAGCTGTGTAGCAGCATCCCTGGCCTCTACCTACCAGAGGCCAGGCGCACCTTCCCCCAGTGTCTCCAGGTATTCCTAATGTCCCCTGACGGTGTGTGTGAAATCACCCCATTTGAGAATCACTGATCTAAAGCAAGGTTGAAAGACAAGGCTGGCGTGATGTAAAGGAATTTCCATAAAAAGCCCTGAACTCAAGCAATGCAATGACAATGCTGAGAGAGCTTTGTATCTTGGAGGATATGTGGAGGAACTGTATCACACATCCCTGGAGAAACTACTGTAATAATTGTCTATAGTTTCTTAGACTGAGTAACAGAGGAGGTAAGGGTCACCTTTTAACTGCTTTGCTTCTGATCTGCTAATTATCTCCTCACCCCGTGATGCCTTTTATCTCTCCTCTATGCAACTTGACTCACATAAGGAAGATTCTAATTCTTCTCAGATTTTCCACCTTAACTACTTTTCTACCCTAACCTTCCTGCTCTTCCCTTCCCCCCCCTGGTTTTATTTGGCTCAAATGGGAACATGGTGCCCATTTATTTCCTTAATCCACTTCACCACCTAATAATACGCCTCTTTGGAGGGCGAATTTTAACAAGATGCTTTCTACTCTGTGATGCACTCCAGTAGAGAATTAACGTTTACCATGATGAGCACCCTCTGTTCCGGGATGCCACTGACCACTGCAGTGTAGACTTATACATTTAACTTTCGTTTAACTTTTTCTCAGTGTCTCCTTGAGTGTTACATCTGTTAAATTTAATGACAATCTTATGGGCCTGTCAAAAGGGCATCTATGTGCTACTGAAATAGCAATTAAGATAACATGCAAACGAATGAAGTAATCAAACTCATAACAATATCGAGATTATTTTTTTAAATGCTGTGAAAGCTGGGGAGGTATGCTCACAAATCTATTTGATCAATATATGGGATATAAAAAGACAGGATTGACTGATGAATAAAATGAAACTGACACAAACAGGCTGGCAGCCAGCTGTAAGTCTCTTTAGGGCAAATGCAATTAACTTAGAATAATAGACTCAAAGTTGATGGTTAGAAATGCATTTTTATTAACAATCACAGCCTGAATCATTATGCTCTTATGAATAAGATGCTACTTATATTTTGTGCATGTGTGTGCATGCATATATAAATACATATACATATGTCTCTGTACGTATATATCCATGCCTCTCACATTCCTATGTGCTCTGCTTACAATTTGGGTGGAAAAGTTGATTTTTAGAATAATGTACCTTAAAAAGGAAATTCATTCATAAATTATCTCCAGGTCTATAAATCCTGAATATTTTCCCAAATTACATATATAAAAATCATGCTACTTATCTGGTGCTATTAGACATAAAGCCAGTGAGCCCTGGTCCCAGAACTGCTGGTCCTTTGGGGATTTGGAATTGCAATCAGGGATTTACAGATTTCATTTTGAAGAGGAGAAGTCATTACTAGAAACCTAAGCTCATTTCCTCTCCTTTAATAGCTATTTTAATCATTCATTTAGAAAATACATTAACTATTTAGGGTACTTGCAATGCGTTTCTCTTGGCATTAGGTCTGTATTTTTATAAGAATTTTTTTCCCTAAAATTATTTCAAAAGAAGAAGAGAATTAGGAAAAAAAAAAAAAAGACCAAATGACATTTTGGTGATATAAAATTACTTTTGCATAAGATTTTCCTCTCACTGCTTAAGAGGAAGCAACTTAAAACTTCAACAAAAATTACAATATTATTAGCAAACTCTTTTAATGGCATAGAGAAGAAGAAAGGTGGGTGACCCTTAGGAAATTACAAACGACCTCGACTATGATTAAGAAATACCATATGGTTGACAGCCTCTTTAAGTGGATTTGTTAATAACTGAAATAGAAAACAGTTTTCATTCTGTACTAATACTCAATATTGATTTCAACCTTAACTAACAATTGGGTAATAAAAGGACAAATGATTACAGTAAAGAATAAGTAACTTTGATTTCTACAAAGAATTCTGAATATGGAGTCTTGCATAACACTGCAAACTGTTTTATATATATATATATTTTTCAAATGCAAAATAAAGCTCCCTGAGTTATGTAATTGCTATTCTTCAAAAGGACATCATGAAGGTTGACAATTTAAAATGTACTCTTCCTGTCACCATCCAATTTTTTTAAATGTCTACTGCTGGTGTTAAAAACAATCTCCGCAGAAGAGGGCTGCCATTGCCAATTTAGGACACTGGCTTTGTTATTAGCGTAGGCATATTAGATCATCCTCTTGCTCTTCCTGCCTGCTTTGTTCTTTTGATATGGCAGGGAACTGAAATTGACAACAGCCTACATTTATATAACAATAACTTGCATTGTTAAATATATATGTGTAGATAGACAGAGAGTTCTTTTATTCCCCAAAGATATCAAAGTTCACTACACACCATGAAAAAAACCCACAGAAATATGCAGATGCTTCTAGGGTGAACCATGGCAACTATTTAAAAGCATAAATTATTGACAGCCTTAGGATTCTAGAATAGTTCATAGTCATTTTTAAGTTTTGAAAATTTTCCCCCTTTAGAAAATTTCTATTTTCTTCAGGAGGAAGAAAAGGATAAAGGTCATACTTCGTTACCTGTGTGATAAACCAGAAGCAGTTTAGGAAAGCTGGGAACATAGTTGTCTGAGTCTGCATACTTGAAAAACAGTGCTGTTGTAAACACAAGGTCGAGTAGCCTGCTTTGTATTGCAGTCACTGTGGGATCCATTGTATCCATTAAAACCTCACACAGTAAACTCAGAGTGAAGAGTCTGAAGATTGGACAGGCACCCCTAAAAATAGGGTTGCCAGATTTAGCAAATAAAAATACAGGATGCTCAGTTAAATTTGAATTTTAGATAAACAATGCATAAGTTTTAATAGAAATATATCCCATGCAGTATGTAGAACATAGTTAATATTAAAAATTATGTTATTTATCTGAAATTTAAATTTAATGAGGCATTCTCTATTTAATATGGCAATCCTAACTATAAAAGCAAGGCTTTGTGTACTGTTTAGAAAGTAGTTTATGATTGGGGTAAAGAAGGTTTTTAGAGGAAAAAAACACAGCATCTTATCTTTTTGTTGCATTTAAAACAAGCTTACCAACTTAAAATTTTATAAAACTCTTTTCCTCCCTATAGAATAGTAATTCATAATATTTGATTTAGACATGACTCTGCTAAAAAATTTGTGAGTGTAGATCCTGGGCAGAATATATAAGACTCAAGTTATATCATTATAATTGGTGGATACCTGTCTCCCTGACTGCCCATGAAGGATAAAGAATTTTTTTTAAATTTATTTTCCTGAGAACGAGGTATGGTGCTAAGCAGATGATAGGAGCTCAATCCATATTGCCTCAATGAGTTTATTCTTTGACCATTGAATTTATTTTCTCTCCTTTCTTCTAACCTTTTCTCCTTTTCCTCCTTTTTCACACATAATAATTTTCTCTCTACATTATAATTTCTATTTTGAGATATTCTTCAACATACACAGGGTGAAATGTCATACCATTTTAGTGGTAACATATAGGCAGTATTTCTCTGGCTGTATTTCTTACAAGTATTTCTTAGATTAAGTCTGGATGGTTCAGGGTCATTCTCCTGGAGATGGGGAGAATTAGTCAAGTATTTTTTTAACCCCACCAGGAAAGGTATATTATAGAAACATTAAACTTGAGAAATTGATCTACACTCTTGAGCACTTCATATATATTCTTTATTATGTAATGTATATGATCTACTATATGAAGGAGTTAAGAATTTTCTTAAAGGACTTTAAATATATAGAATTTTTATCTTAGGTACAGTGCCAAATTTTGAAGTGCAGACCCAAGCTGCAGCTCCATTTTGTTAAAATTGTGATATATAAAATTACATCTCTTTTGAAACTTGGAATTTTATGATGTTTTAATAGCAAACAGTAAGTCTTTTCATCCCCCTCCTCATTGTTATTAATTTTGTTTTTATTGTATACATGCTATGGACATTTCCCAAGGAAATATAAAGTGAGAGAGGTGTGCAGTGAGTGTAACAAGAAGCAGAGTGAGATAGAGCCTTAAAGAAGACTCAAGGTTACAAACACATAGGATTTTGGTTATCAAGAAAGCAGAAACCAGAAGTATCCAACAAGCACAAAAATAACATCAAATTTGTGTTTTTTTAAGTGTAAATATCTGTGTGTGTGTGTGTGTGTGTGTGGTGAAAAGAAGTTTATTCTTTTCTTTTTAGATTAGACATTACATTAATAAAGTAAAATTTTCAGTTAAAATGGTCAGAATAAAAGTCCAAACAAACCAATTTAATCCATCTTTTTATTACTTAAAGGGGAGGGAGGAGGCTGATAGAAGAGAGCTAGACTAACAGTTATCAAGTATCTCCTATATTTGGGCACTTTGCTGGGCAATGGGAGTACTAAACCATATATCTGACTTCAGGATTCTTTGTTGTTGTTTGTTTTCTTATTTTTTTTTTAATTTCTTAAGTAATCTCTACACCCAATGTGGGGCTCAAACTCACAACTCCAAGATCGAGAGTCACATGCTCTACCAACTGAGCCAGCCAGATGCCCCATAACCTCAGGACTTTTTGACTCATGGTCTAATGGGAGAGACACACAAGGAAGTAAATGATTGCAGTGCTTTGTAACAAAGTGCTATAAAGACATAGGATATTGTGAAGACATGGTCTCAAGTAGAATGTTACCAACCATATAATGCAATTGCAAGAGTGTCTTCACTGGGGCGGTAATGCTTGAGTTTGGTTCAGAAAGAATTTATCAACTGGCCAAAAAAAGTTAAAAAAAAAAAAAAACCACACGCACAAAAACCCAAAAAACAAACCACATTTTATGTAGAGGCCACAACAATTACCAGAGTGTTGAGTCATGAAGCTGCATTAGAAGCAAAGTCATTTAGAGAGTAAGGTTCAGGGTAGAAAGAATTCCAGGAAATAGGACTTGCGAAATATGGATAACTCAGAACTTGGAGACCTTATGCATAATAAGAAGGAGAATTTAAAGTAGGAAAATATATGGTCAAATTGAGAAAGAGAATGCTGGCAGCAGACTGGAAGGGACAAGATAAGTTAGAAGAGCAATGTTTGGACTCTTAGAATCAATAGTCCAGGCAAGAGGTAATGAAAGCTTAAACAAAGTGTCAATTTGTAATTAGAGATGGACAGGATATAATAAATCCAAAAGTTAATGAACCAAAGAATTCAACAGCTGAACATTCTGGAGAGTGGTGATAAACCTGGCTAATATAAAACAGGATTGTATTGAGTGGCTGCCATTTGTGATGTGTTTGCTGATGGTGGCATGTGTGACTCAGATGAAGGGAAATCAAGAGAAGGAAAGTGAATTAGCTTTTTTGATGATAAATCAACTTATAAGGAAACAGACTAGGTCGCTTTACATACATTGTTTCAGTGGACAACTTCACAGCCATCTTTTTTTCCTATGGAGTTTTATCCCATTTGGCTGAAGAAGAAATTGAATCTCTGAAATATTAAATGTGCTGTTATAAGTTCACAGAGCTATGAAATCATGGTGTGGAGGTCTCTCTTCAAGCCCACCAACACACAAAGTTCCTGTTCTTCCCTTTAAAATGTGTAGCGTCAGGTTGACTTCAGACTGATGTGTGTATTTGGACCAAGTTAACAAGGATTTAATTTTACACCAGGCACACTTTAAGTAATCTATCCAGGAGTAGGAAGTGGTTCCAAGAGCTTCTTCTCTTTGATATTTCCTAGCCAGTTTGAAAAGACAGAACTGGATTCGTTCATTCATTCACTGAAGATGTATTGAATGCCTTCTTTCTGATTTTAGTCATATTTTGTTGCTACTTCAGGCTTTAGTGTCTAAGGGATGGAACTTATCATGCTGTCCAAGTTATGAGCATTGGTTTAGATGCATTGTAGGAGACAACTACCAGATGCTATCATTGTTGTGATGACCATGTCCCTGAAGAAAAAGGAGAAGAAATGAATTAAATTTCAATTTCCCCCCCTCATCTTTCTTTTTTGATTAATCATCCTTTTCTCTACCTCTTTCATGCTTGCCCCTGTAGGTCGAAGTAAATTTTTTCCTAAAATATATCATTGCAGGTGCCCCTGCTGTGAAAATGGAAAGAAATGTAATGTTTTTGGCCATAGGGAAAGCTGCCAAGCCCGGAGTACCAGCGCGATGAAAGTCATCCTCCGTTTATTTCCCCTTTCCCTTTTTTGGAAGTTGATGAGACACTAATGTGGCATGGAGCCTGTTTGCTCCTTGCTGTATTTATTTTGTTAAGATTAGAGTTGCTAAGATACGGTAGTTATTTAAATTGTAACCACCGATGCCAGTGGTCATAAAATAAAGAACTAAAATTTCTTTATTTGCTAACTTTAATGAAAAACATTCTTGAGGGGGCTGGAGAGTTTTTTTGGCAAAAAAAAAAAATTTGAACTGTACACCAAGTGGCCTATGTTATAGCACATAATTAGATCTACTAGTCCAGCTGATGCTGAGCTATTTCAGTTGAAAATCAAGCAAGAACTGGCTTTGAGTTTGTTTTTTGCTTTTTTAAATTAAATTATTGTTTTTAAACAAAGAGAATGGTCAGGTTCTGCAAATTTTATGTCCCCTCTTCTATTTAGTGGTTTAAGCCAAGGGATTTTTTTTTTTCAATTTGTTGCTAGTTAATCTCTTCTGTTCAATAAATATTTTGAGGGATTTGAAGTTTTAGCACTTTTTCCCAACTTCTTGAATTGGGTCTCTTAATTCTTCTCATCTTCTACAGCTAAAGCCCTAAATCTCTCTGATTTATTAATTCTTCTTAGTCCATAATTTATAAATTATTTATAATTTTATTGAGGTCAATGACATTTTTTAGGTAACTGAAAAGAAGCTACAGCCTGTTTCAGATTTTATTGTTATTGACAAGAAAACATTGTTTTTTCTTCATAATGAGTCATTTTTTAAAAAACTCAGAATGTTTTCCAACCAAATTTAATCAATTCTGGGACATTCCTTGAACTTGGTGGTAAATATTTTCAACTAATACTTAAAAGCCATTAAACTATTTGGGTGGAAAAATAGACCCTGAGCAGCCAGTTTGGCAAAGGTTTGTTCTGTGAATGTGTGTAATTTTAAATTACTGTATGTTTTTATTTCGCAAAAATTTCCATCTTTCTCACAACACTTCAAATACCAATATCCAGAGTTTCCACTGGCAATTCTTTATTTGTCCTGGAGGCATCTTGCAATTTGGGACCAGGAAAATAGTGTGTTCCCTTTGGATTTATCGACATAAACATATGCATTTCTTCTTCAGCACACAGTTCTTTGCAGAGGAGAACCTTTATAGGTTTAGTGGGCAAATTGTCAAATAATAAGAAGGCTTTATCATAACTATATAGTACATTTGGCTGAAAAAGTGATCTTCAATTTTAATCTATTTAGAGAAAGATAAACTATAAAATAATGACATGTGCTAATGTGATTTGATCAAAAGTAATATTTTATGAAATCACCACTTAAATACCTTGCCAGAGAGACATAGAGAATATGCTATACACTATTGAATTGTATTCATTAAGCCAAACTTGTAATACCCAGTGGAGCCTTATTCCACAACAAGCTTGTGGTTAATTGTAATTCCATTAGAGAAATTGCAAAAAGGTGGTTTCTGCCCACATCTTTGGAGACAAAGTGACTCCTCAGGTTCTGTGGTTATTGTTGTCTCAGGATTTTGAGATGCCTGTGATTTGTAGAGTTTCAGTTCTACCATCTGAGTTCTTCGAACTTAATGTCCAGAAGGTAAAGTGACTTACCACAGTCTTCAGTCTTCATATCCAATATTGATAGCTCATATTTGCCATATTAAGGGCACCACCAGAATTTTATTTTATCGGACTATGTGTACTGAGGTCTAAGAATATAGATATGTCAGGTCTCTGTCTACTTTTATATAATAGTTGGTATATTACATTGGTTTATTGGTCTGAAGTTTTCACTCCCTCAAATAGCATTTTATCTGCAAGCCCTTGCTCTGGCTTGTGTTAGGTAGAGTATACATCCCTGCTTCTTTTTGGAGAATTTAGTGTTGTTTAATGACTTGGCCAAGATAAAGACTATAATAAGAGCAGTATACTTGCAAATAGGAACTCCTACATTTTTCTCTGAGAATATCATGCCTAAATAGTTGTAGTCCAACAAAGATGAGAGACATGTGGGGTAGACCTGGACTCATTCTGTAGCTTTGACTTAAGCCCTACTGCCCCTAGCCTAGATTAGCCAAACTGCAGCTGACTCAAAGATATGCAAGCAAGAAATAAATGCTCTTTGTCATTTGCCATTGAAATTTGGGGTGATTTGTTATACAATATTATTATGGCATCTACCCAAATGATACAGCATGTCCAGTTCTGGTTCCTCAACCAGTGTCTTCAAAACAACAACATTCTGCATAGGTGAGAAGGTGCTTATCTAAAGGAAGACATCTCCACTGTTCTTGATCAAGTCTTTTCGCTATGCTAGCTTTGAAGATACAGTTTGACTTTAGCTCATATAGACTTGAAAAGCTTGAATAAAGTTATGAGTCATGTGTAATTGACCAATGCCCAGACCTGTTGTTTGGGTTAAATAGAACAAAATAGAAGGTTTTCGCAAACTTGAAATAATTTATGAAGTAGAGATACACATAGTTTGGGTGGAACTCATACCCAATATATCACTTAGGCTTAACGTATGTGTATCATATGCTGTAATTTACCACTGGGGTATGGTGGGGCATACTAGTGTTCCATAAACCTTCCATGGATTGATACGTGACCTTTTTTTAATGGGTGATGGAAGGGGGGAGGTGAGTCTCAACTGATAATTTATTATAATGATACCTTTCAAATGGATTATTAAGCTAAGTAGTTCACTTATGATAGGTTGGAGAGTAAGTAAGTTAGAAGCATGATTCAAAAGTTACAATCTCAAAAGTTAAACAAAACCAGTCAAAGCCAAATAGCTACCTCTCATAATTGGGGCATATGTTCTTCAGTTTTTCATGGATGTCACATTCCTATTACCTGGCCCACTTTATTGATTTATGTTCTTTGCTTGGTTTTGTTATACGGGTCCTGTATAGCCTTTTGTTTATTCAAAAAAATTTTTTTGAAACACCTGCTATCTTCCAGGAATTGTTACAGATTCTGTGGATACAACAGTAAATAAACAGAAATCTTCTTGGAATTAACATTCTAGTTTATGAAACAGGCCATTAAAAAAAACTAAGTAAGTAAAATGAAGAGTATTTCAGATTGTTCTAAGTGTTAAGGAGAAAAAAAAAAAACACAAGAAGAGCAAGATAACATAAACCATCCAACAAGACTATGCCATAACCCATTTAGAGAAGTCTGAAACTCTTGCAAAAAATAAACCTAAAGGAAAAAATTCTGCTCCAGGATATAACAATATGTAAATATATTAAAAATGCACAATCATGTCCAAAAACAAAACAAAACAAAATCCAGAATTTCTATTCTGGTCATTGGTAATATAGAACTATTTCATCAGAATAAAAAAAGAGGTTAACAAATGCAGAGATAAGACTGATCTGTATAGTCTGATTCAAATAATAGGTATTTAGTTTATTTATATTTTTAATAATCTTTTCAGAATATTAAATTTTTTTGGCAATTGTACATAACCAAACCTAGTTTTGGTTATAAAAAGTGTATGCTAAATAGTAATGAGAAAACATTAGTTTCAAGTGGATGATTTTAACAGCTACAAATTCTTACTTGAATTCTGTTGAATTTAATGGATAAATTAAAGTCATATTTTAAGTACTTAAAAGAATCTTAAAAAAAGCTCAATCCCAAACATTCAAAAATTGCTTATTTTTATGCCATCTGTGCAGTTATTCTCAATTATTGTATTGTTTTATGCAAGTTTTACATTATTATAAACAGATGTGAGTATGAACGGAAATAACATAATCCATCTTAGATACAAAAGATGTAAAAGGACAAAGAGACATTTTTAGGGGAAACATTGGGGAAAATTAATTTTCACTTAGGAGTCTTTGGAACAATAAATACAAGTGTATTTTCCCTAATGGTGAGGTGGCAGAGGTAGTGCACTGAAAAACCAAGAAGGGAAAAGCAATTTTCTTCTGTGAAATCAGGCATCAAGAATCTTGAGATTCTAAAATGAAATTAGAAGTCCTGTCATCTCTCAACCACTCCACCTCCATGGAGATGTCCAAGCACCTCCCCATCGTAGTTAAATTATGAGCAGTTTCTTATGCGTTCTCCTATGCATGATTTATTCATATGTAATATCCTCCATTTTTATTTAAAACATGAGAGGTTATTATATGCAATGGTCTCTATTTTGTCCCACTTCAACATTTCTCTTTAATGTTTTCATAATATTCCTGGACCAGTAATAGGCTTAAAACATTTAGATTGTTTCCTATAATGTTAAAGTAATAATTTTTAGGAGTAGTGAGCCAGCTTGAAGAAGAGAGATATGCATGTGAAAGTTAGGGACCAATTAAAGGTGCACATTTCAACTAATGAAAATAGTAAGCAAGGAGATTCTTCAATTATTCTGGTCCTTTGGGAGCAAGTAAGTTATTTTGAGATAGGTGATTACAAGAAGAGTAAAAGGAATTTAAAGTATTAGTAAACTATAGAATAAAAAGTAGATTATACTAATGACTGGTAATTTTTTTTTGTAAAACAAAACTATGAAAAATATTTTGTAATTTTATAGGCATGAAAAATACACAAATAAATGGGCTGAAGATGAGTCTGGGCTGTACTTGATATTTGGTTCATAATAAGCAGATATGGAATGAGCATGCTGGCTCTGTGATTAAGGAGCATTTAAGTGGCCTATTCTTCAACTATGCTTTAATCTCTAAACATCGGGGATTAGGGAACAATACACACCAATTGATGGAAGCCTCTGTCATGTTGGAAAATGCTCTAACTCCTTGGTTATATGTAAAATTGTAGATCCTGGGCATTTTATGGGAAAAAAACCACTTCATTACATGGACAATTAGTGAAATTTTTAAAATGTATAATTTAAAATCAGGATCTACTTCCTCTTCTCTCCCCATTAGAACTGAACTAATTTACAGGTGTAATAATACACCTCCAATTTTTTTTAGTACAAACAGTAGTTATATATTGAGAATTCAGGGTTCTGGGTAATGGGGCAGGAAGCAGCAAGGTCAAAGAATTTTATTTATTAATTTCTTCATGATAAGGAAAACTCTTTAAGGGGGTCCTAGTAACTAAGATGGAAATGTTAAAACCTTAATAATATTATAAATTATTGCTAGTAAAAATAAAGCCACTTTATATTAATCAAGATAACAGGTATCTATGTTACAGGGTCTCTGAGTCAGAGATGCATGTATCTATGTATCTATCGTACAAGGTTTCTGGGTATTATATAAATGCACTGGTTATTTGCAAGACATGGTTTGGCTTCTTTATCAACCCTTCCTATGATGATCCATCGTATAAAGTAATTTCTAAGGTTTCTTTAAGATGGAATGTGGGCTGTAAATTGTAACTACTCAAAGCTTATGATTCCACCATAATTTAGGGAAGTATATTAACTCTGAGGATCTCAGGACCCAATTGTTCAGTTAGTTCTTCTAAGTGTTATATATCAGAACTCAAGTGATTTTAAAGAAATTGATATGATTTTGGAAAACCTATGCCACTCCCTGTTCCACCAGTAAATAATGCATTATACAGGAAAGCCTAAAGTTGTGGGATATGTCCCTTCTTTTCTAGAAGTATGAAGAAGCAGTGGAAAGGGTCAAATGATATTATTGATCTCTTAATTTATTTTGACTATGAGACATGACTCTATTAATCATTTACTTTCAAGTTTAAGAACTGCTAACATGTTTAACTTACTAATACTGCAATTCAGAGTTGATAGGTACTTCCCCTTTGTTAATAACTAGAAGCTTAAATAAATTTATTTAGATGGATAGGTGGGATTTTAGCAGATGTTTTCAGTTCCATGGGAAATGGATTAAAATTTGTCCCCACTGTGAGGCCCAAGGAAATTGTGGGTAAAGCAAATGAGAGGAGGACAACATCTATGGTGGGGAAAATAGCTGGTAAGTATTATAAAATTTAGAGATTTTATGGTAAAAATAAACATCAGCATAGATTATGAAAAAGGAAAGAGAATGTTTGTACAGTGTTTATGGAAACGTAAACCAGCACAACTTTTCTAGAAAGTAACTTGATAATATATGTCATGATTATTGTGGAGAACCTGGTTAACTATGCTTTTTGTCTTCCCAGCACCCTCCGTCAATACTGGGAAGGGATTTCTATGGCAAACTCTTCCCAACTTCTTAACACCTGTTACCTCAGTCACTCAGGGCACTTCAAGGATAGACTTCTTTGGGAATTTCTTGATAGAGCTAACAGGAAAAAACCTTTTCCTTTTGGATTTTGAGCTTTTAAGGATTAGGTTTAAGACTGTCAGGGGCCATATTTCCTTTGGAGACAACCTGTTTGTGGCAGAAGTCAAAGTCAATATGGCCAAGGGAAAAAAAAGAATCATAGACAAGCAGATATGAAAGATGGAGGGAAGAAGGGGACTGAGAGAGGGAGAGGGAAGGAAGGGAATTAGAAAATAAATTTGAAGAAAATACCACTTAACAATAGCATCAAAAACCATGAAGTACTGAGAAATAAATTTAAGGATATATGTGTAAGACCTTTACACTAAAGCCTACGAAATGGCTGATTTTTGACAAAGATGCCAGGGTAATTCAGTGAGGGCGATGGTTAGTCTTTTCAACAATTGGTACTAGAACATCTGGATATTCATATGGACAGATGAAATAAATCCCAACTTTCACCTCACATCATACATAAAAAATTAACCTCAAATTTGTCATAGGTACAAATATAAGTGTAAAAACTATCATTTTCTAGAATAAATCATAGGTGAAAGACTTTGCAACTTGAACATTAGAGTAGGCAAAGATTTCTTAGGACAACAAAAGCATGAACTATAAAAAAATGAATAAGTTGGGCTTACCAAAATTAAAATTATCTGCTCTTTGAAAGACCATTAAGAAAATAAAACAAGTCATATATGGAAAAATATTTTTAAAATATTTTAAAAGAAAAAAATATTTCCAGTATATTCACTTGACAAAGAACTTTCTTTGAGAAAACAAACACAAACACACACATATAGACATACACACACGTACACACACACTCATATACTCTGGATGCATCATCCGTAACTGTAGACCAATCCCTAGACCGTCCAGTCATAAGAACCAGTAGAGTCTCATTTAAAAGTTAGTAATTCTGAATTTCTGTCATTTGCTGGTGGAGATTATTGATTGGCACAATCTTTTAAAAATATTCATATGCTCTAACCCAACTCAATTACTGGAAATTTATAGAAAGTAAAAAGAAACTTTGCAATCAAAGCTTTACGTGTGAGTGTCCCTTGAAGCGTTTTTTAAATGATGAAAACTTAAATTATATAAATAGCCATTAATAGGAAAACAGAACCTTACAATACAGTGTTATTTATCCAATAAAATATAAAATTAGAAGAAAGCACACAGAAATGCTGGCATGGCTAGCTGTAGTTGATATTTTTCTTTTCTTAAAAAAAGTTTTAGACATATTCTATCAGTGAACTTGTTATTTTTATAATTAAAATTTAAGTGCAAAATTGAGAAACAACTCAAAGTATAAATAAAAAGTTGAAGAGATAAAAGAGAAAGTCTTGAAGTTAGTGCTAACAAACCAGATCAAGATCATGTAGGTATCAGG
Source organism: Neomonachus schauinslandi (assembly GCF_002201575.2). Taxonomy (NCBI): domain Eukaryota; kingdom Metazoa; phylum Chordata; class Mammalia; order Carnivora; family Phocidae; genus Neomonachus; species Neomonachus schauinslandi. The sequence goes on along the minus strand of NC_058403.1, from coordinate 177,670,392 downwards.
TCAACCCACACTTAAAATTATCCAGTGGCTCCCAGTAGCTCTCCGTTTATATCCCAACTGCATCAGGATGGCAGACAAGGTCTTTTATCAAGTGGCTCTTTGATTTACAGCCACAACTTTAGCCATTTGCCAGGATGCACTCTATTCATAGTCAAGGCTAGAAACCTTAAGAAAGAGTAAGGGTTAGAATTTTGCATTATCTTTCAAGAAAACTGACCTTTATCAGTCAAAAGTAATGAATCAAGTCTTGCACTCAGGTCCAGTTTATGTTAGAAGTAGTAGAGAAGCTCTTGAATGGCAGTGACCTGTCTGCTCTAGTCACATCTGTCTCAGAAGTTAAAACTGAATAGGGCTATCTAGATTATCCCTCTGCTGGATAATTTTTATTTTTTCCTCCAGATTTACTTTTTAGTCTTTTCTAACCATCTTGAACCCTGAAAGTCCCATGTGTGTTGATTGTATCAGTGAGCTTCCATATCAGTTTCCTGTGGCTGTCCTTAAAAAATATCACAAACTAGGTGGCATAAAATAAAAGAAATTGATTATCTCACAGTTCTGGTGACTGGAAGTCCAAAATAATGGTGTTGGCAGAGCACCACTTCCTCTGAAACCTGTCAGAGGAATCCTTCCTTGCCTCTTCCTAGCTTCTAGTACTTTGCAATCTTCCATATTCCTTGGACTGCAGCTGCAGAGATAGTTCCAATCTCTGTCTTTGTCATCACATGGCATTCTCCTTGTGTGTCTCTGTATCTTCACATGGCCATCTTCTTACAAAGACACCAATCATATTGGAATTAGGGACACATGCTACTCCAGCATGGCCTTATCTTAACTAATTACATCTGCCTGTTTCTATATCCAAATAGCATCACATTCTGAAGTACTGGGGACTAAGACCTCAACGTCTCTTTGGGTGCACAAGGTCCTCAAGGTCATAAAATTTACAGAACTTGTGGACTCCAGATCTCTTGAAAAATTCCCTTCAGCATCAAACAAAACCTGCGGAAGGATCTTACTCAAACAGTAAGAATATAAGCACTTGGGTTGTATTTAAAGTTTAATTCCATTAATTTTGGATAAAAGCACAAAAATCAAATGTCCATGAGCAGAAAATATTATATTTCAGTTTAGTCTCCTTTTGCATTGTTTGAAATTTACTCAAAAACTCAAAGCTTTAAATGATTCACTTGAGTCAATCCTAGATTCTTAAAATCAAAAGCATGACTATTGCTTTTAAATTAAGGTAGTCAGTACAGTGTAGCTTTTTCCTGACTGCTCTGCTGGCTTCTCCCTTCTTTGTCATATTCTAACATCTCTGCTTCAAAAAAGTGCATGTGAATACATATATGCTAAATCTGAAACCTCAGCCGTTTCACTTGGTCTATCACCTGCGGCCTTTCAGTATCTCAGATGCAACTTCCCTCGACTATCTCTCTGCCTCCTGCCCATTAACGTAGTTTTGAATTTTCTTCTCTTGGTAGTGATGCTATCATCATCCCTAATGTTTTGTGATTACTATACTCAAGCACCCAGAACATACAGAGACTGGATAAGATGGTGGTTAAAAATATAACCATTGGAGTCAGACAAAATAAATCTGAGCCCTGTGACCTTGAAAAGTTCCTAGCCTCTCAAAGGCCTGTTTTTCTTCATCTGGATGACAGAGAAATAATATCACTGACACTGTTGCTATGAGGATTAATGAGAGATTGCATGTAAAGTCCTCAGCACAGTCTTTAGGGCATAGAGGATTTCATTGAATGAAAGCTGTTTACATAAGATCGTATTGAATGAGATTTCTTCACCACTTTTAACAATTTCTACTTTCAATAGAACCTTCAAATAAAGATGAAAGGACTACATAAGGAAAGAGTGGGGATGGATAATAGTTGTACCAGGAACTTCAGAATGAAAATAGGTACTAGGACTTAGAATAAAATGTAACTCTGAAATTCCTGGGGGCCAAAGCAAAATGGAAAATGATGCATTGTTAAGACTCATCATCGGGTAAAATAAGCTGTGATGAGGGAAAAAAAATCCAGGTGGAATTTAAGTAGCTACTTATGTTTAGGTTGTTGAAAAGCATAATGGACAGTGACTTCAATAAAAGCTTTTTAAAAGATGTAGAAACATTCTTAGGAAGTCTGTAAAATGAAATAAGAGCATTTTTAGGAAATGCAGTGGAGTTTATCATGATGGCTTAGGGGAATTTGGAAGGTCATTTCATGTGGGCCTTGTTTACTGTTAAATAAAATAATTTAAAAGTTATTTCTACGTAAGATTATATGTGATACATATATAGAGATGTACCACTAGGTTCAAAACAAGTAGTCATTCACTCTGTAGTTTATGCTGTGTCACATAACTGGACTTTTTTTTTTAAATATTTTATTTATTTATTTGTCAGAGAGAGAGACAGAGCACAAGCAGCGGGAGCAGCAAGCAGAGGGAGAAGCAGGCTCCCTGCTGAGCAAGGAGCCCAGTGTGGGACTGGGTCTCAGGACCCCAGGATCATGACCTGAGCCAAAGGCAGATGCTTAACCCACTGAGCCACCCAGGTGTCCCACATAACTGGACTTTAGATTGGTGCATGCATTATGTTTATCCTGTTCAGGGTTATTTGAGATTCTTGGATTTGTAGCTTTATACTTTTTATGAAATTGGAAAATCTTTAGATATTATTTTTTCAAGTATTTTTTCTGTCTCTCATCTCTCTCCTCTCCTTTGTAATTTCAATTGCACTTACATTAGACTGCTTGATATTGTCCTATTGGTCAATAAGGCTCTGTTTCATTTTTCAATATTTTTTCTCTGTGCTTTGCTTTTGATAGTTTTTATTGCTATATTTTCAAGTTCATTACTTTTTTAATCTCCAGTGTCTAATCTACTGTTAATTACATCAATGAAATTTTTATTGTCAGTGTTGTATTTTCTACCTCTAGATATTTCATTTGGTTTATTTCTCTGCAATTCATTTCTCTCCTAATTACGTTTATGTTTTCCTTTACATCTTTGAGCATGTGAAGCTGCTTTATTATAATTGTTTTAACTCCCTCGACTGTAAAATGCATTGTATTTGTCATTTATGGTTGTTTTCAATCAACTGATTTTTCCTTGTGGTTATGGATCACCTGCTTCCTCATCTGCCTAGTAATTTTTATTTTATGCTGGCCATTGTAAATTTTATATTATCAAGGGCTGCATATTTTTATACTCCTCTAAGTGTGTTAGACTTGTTCTAGTGGCACATAAATTAATTGTGATCAGCATAATTCTTCTAAGTTTTATTTTTAAGTTATTTTAGGGTAGGCCTATAGTAATATTTACTCTAGGGTAATTTAGCCCTTCTTCTAAAATGTGACTCTTCTGGAGCCTCTCCTGATTGTCCATGGGTTCACAGAGGTTTTTCTCCTTTGGCTGGTGGAAATTCAAATAATTCTCAGCCTGGAAGTAATTTCTGAGAAATGTTTGGCTTTCAGATCTCTAGTAATTGTTGTCTGTCAGAAAATCTGTCATGCCTAGCCTCATGGGATTTCCATCCTACACATATATATATGGTATGCCTCAATGGACTCCTATGCAAATTTCTCAAATATTTCTCTGCATAGGTCTCTTTTTTGGGCTCTCTGATCTGCAAATCCTATCCTTTTTGGCCTCTCCAATCTTCAGTCTCTAGTTCCTCAATTCACTGACATTACCTGGCTCCCTTTGTGTTCCCTTTCTATAACTGCAGTCCAGAAATTACCCTCAACCTAAAGGTCTGGATAATGGTAGGACACACTTTGTTTCCTTTCTCCCAGGGATCAAAATCATGAAATTCTTGTCATTAAATATCTAAAATAGCTGTTTCCTATATTTGGTCCAGCTTTCTAGTGGTTAATATTAGGTGGAAGAACGATTCAGATCCTCCTATGCCCTTATGTCTAGAAGCAGGAAGTTCACTATGAATTATCATTACTTTTAAAATTCTGCAATTATCTTGTAGCTGGCACAATCATTTTGCATTTTATCTCTTTGCATAAAGCATTACTTTAAAAGTGATTAAAAATATAAATATTTAAAACATAACATAGATTTTTCAAAAAGGTCTTGGTATTTCTTCATAGTTTAAAAATATATAGATTGCCTTAGGGGAAAAATATGGCAATGACTTGAGGCTCTCCTGAACCCCTTGACCTCTAAAAGGCCTTGGTCTTATCAGGGGGATACTAGTTGTCTCCTTAGTTGAGTTTATTTTGTAATTTTTCATACTGCAGTATTTTATCATCTTTACATTCTTAGAAATGTGTTTTTGTTTAATGTTCTAAGTTTGGATTTATTTTTCAGGGACCTACTCACAGCAATAGGCTCATCAGACTAATGTCTAAGAATTAGATTTCAGTTTGTTAATTTACAGACCAACCATAAGCATCAAAGTGCCTCAGTCTACATGAGCAGTGCATTCTCTTCCTGTAGGAGACACAACCTGACGACTCATTTATGAGCATGGAATTTGAACAAAGTGAATTAGGTGAATCAAATCGTTGCTGACATCAGGGCATAAATTGTGTCACTCATCTATATAACAAATATTCATTGAACACCTACAATATGCCATTTACTTTGCTAAATGCTGTAAACAGGGCAAATGCAGTATCATGCTGTAAGAATTCTTGGGACATTAGACAAGGAGTAACAGCAGTGTATAAATCTTATGATAGGTAATGTATAAGGATCTATGGGAACTCTTGGGAGCTGTGTATCAAGGGAGAAACTAAAGTAAGCTAGGATAGGTAAAGCTCTCTGAGAATAACATATTTAAGTTGAGATATAAAGGATTAACAAGAATTACGTGGATAAAGAAAGCAGAAAAACTGATCTAGTAAAGTATTTCCAAAGTGTGATATTTTTCTCACTGATGGTAGGCAAGAACAGGGTAGGGTATAGGTTTTGGAGTAGATGTGAAGGAGGAAAGAGCTAACAGAGAAATCAGTCATCTCTTTTGACTATGGAACTTTGATGAACACCACCCCACCTTCCCTCAGCCCTGCTTCATGCCATCTCACCTCAACACCATGCATGCCCACATTAATACATTGTTTATAAATGAAACTTCCAACCATCTAGTGACTTTTGGGGTGAGGTTGAACCATCAAGAGTAGGGATAGTTAGAAACAGTAGTTCCAGTATCCCTGTCCATTAAAGGGCCTCTAACCATATCCATTTGTTCAGATGGCTTGGGAAGAATCAGGTGGAATGGTAGCCTGGAAGTGTGATTCAGCTGAAGGCAATAGTTAAGAGCATAGCTCTGGAGTTGAAATAATCGTTATGTGTTGCATGGCCTTAGGTAAATCTTGGGCCCAGCATACTTGGGTATATAGTGGGGATAATAATAGTACCTATCTCTTGAGTTATTAGAAGATTTAAATGAGGTGACTAAATGAGATTGAAATGAGGTGTGTTTAAACACAGTGCCTTATTATTTTGAAGATTTATTTATTTATTTGAGAGAGAGAGAGAGAAAGAGAGAACACGATCAGGGGGAGAGGTTCAGGGAGAGGGAGAAATAGAGAATCTCAAGCTGACTCCCCACTGAGGAGGGAGCCGGATCCGGATGTGGGGCTTGATCCCATGACTGTAAGATCGTGACCTGAGCCGAAATCAAGAATCAGTCACATAGGGGCGCCTGGGTGGCTCAGTGGTTAAGCATCTGCCTTCGACTCAGGTCATGATCCCAGGATTCTGGGATCAAGCCTCACATTGGGCTCCCTGCTCAGTGGGAAGCCTGCTTCTCCCTCTCCCTCTCCCCCTGCTTGTGTTCCCTCTCTCACTGTGTCTCTCTCTGTCAAATAAATAAATAAAATCTTAAAAAAAAAAAGCATCAGTCACTTAATCTACTGAGCCACCCAGGTGCCCCCACAGTGCTTTATTTCTAATGAGTATCTAATAAATGATAGCATTATTATTTTATCCTGCATCAGAGATAATACCCCAAGAGACCCGATAGAGAACACATTAAACTTATCCATTTATTAATGAGTACACAAATAACAAAAGTTTTTCCCTCCTCTGAACAGCCTTACCATAAACACATCTAAAGAGCTCCATAAAGATATCTGGCACATTATGAGGAGACACAGGAAAGACACGATCAAGGTGCTTCCCTAATATGGAATAACAACATTAAGTGGATAAGGGATATTTCCATAGTATCCTTTGGACCTTTCAAGATGAGTAGGCATTTTTTTTTTTTTAAAGATTCTATTTATTTTTTGACAGAGAGAGAGACAGTGAGAGAGGGAACACAAGCAGGGGGAGTGGGAGAGGGAGAAGCAGACTTCCTGCGGGGCAGGGAGCCTGATGCGAGGCTCGATCCCAGGACCCTGGGATCATGACCTGAGCCGAAGGCAGACGCTTAATGACTGAGCCACCCAAGCGCCCCGATGAGTAGGCATTTTTAAGAGAAAAAGAGAATGTGAGATCTGTTTGTCTTTTGACCCAAAAGTTTATTGAACAGAAAACGCTCTTACATTTATTTGGTTTTTATATCTTTGATTTCAATTAAGTAGCCTTAAATAGAATGTCCCTTTATTACAAAGTATATATAAACACTTCTGTTCTTTTCATTGAAGAACTTATTTTTTTTTAAGATTTTATTTATTTATTTGAGAGAGCGAGAGAGAGAGAGAAACAGCATGAGAGGGGACAGGGTCAGAGGGAGAAGCAGGCTCCCCGCCGAGCCAGGAGCCCGATGTGGGACTCGATCCCAGGACTCTGGGATCATGACCTGAGCCGAAGGCAGTCGCTTAACCAACTGAGCCACCCAGGCGCCCCGAAGAACTTATTTTTAGCCATGCATTTTTATAAGTTGATTACATACTTGATCATATTTGTTTATACATAATGTCAAATTTTTAATTTATAAAGTTGCATGACATTTTGTTTCAACTGTAGTTGTTTTTTATGTAGACATTTTACAGCAACTGTAACTGCTTTGCTGTTTTACTTATCACAGAGATACATAGTTTCTTTTAAAATACATTTATTTAATTTTTGGAACATGAATCAATTTTAAAGTAAATGAGTAAATATCGGTCCAGATGTTACATGAATATGTCAAAAAAATCAAGTAGAAGTTTGGGGACATTGATCTTACACATCCATTCTCATAAGAGGCATGGTCTGGCAGTGGGATAAGATATTGGAGTTTTGTTGGCTGAGAAGCTTTCACATATGGACATGCTTGGATGAAACACTGCCAACATTTGCCTCTCATAGTTTTTCTTATCCAAGCTCTCATGAATGACCAATTCTAGCCTCTTTCTGAGTGATGTGTCAAATTCATCTGGGTCACTCCCCAAAATTGCTGGCTTGGGGAGGGGGGTAGGGGTAGAGAAGGGAGTGTAGGTTATAAATCAATTTATAAATTTTCTCTGACCAATTGTACAGTGATTTTATATTTAATTACCCTCATATTTCTCAGATAGTGAGGGAAGGTTCATTTTTATCAAGGGCAAAAGGATGGATGCATCTTAGTATTGTGGAGGTATTTCTATTTCTATTATGTTCTAAAATAATGTAATCTAACTTTGTAGGATTGTGGACTCTAATCTCTAATACAGTTTTTTTTTTTTAATAGCATTTTCATGGCAGCTTCATGGCACACAATTTAAGATAAAGACCCTCACTGGATGAGAACTAAGTTGTTTTTTAGGAAACAAATTCTGTTAAGTAAAAATAGGAATCTGATATGAGTACTAATCCACTCAAGGGATTAGTTCACCTTCTGAAAAGTGGACTTGGGAATTTGAGCATTGGTTCTAATTTCTGAGCATTCTCTTTCAAATCATTAAATTCTTAGTATTTATACATAAATAAAATAAAGATTGGGAGAATAGGACTTACAAGGTGGAATTATATCAGAAAATACATATTCTTTTTAAATAGCTGTGAAATTTTTATTTGGAATATCCACATTCATTATTTACAAAAATTAAAAGTTAGGGGCGCCTGGGTAGCTCAGTCGTTAAGCATCTGCCTTCGGCTCAGGTCATGATCCCAGGGTCCTGGGATCGAGCCCCGCATCGGGCTCCCCACTCCGCGGGAGGCCTGCTTCTCCCTCTCCCACTCCCCCTGCTTGTGTTCCTGCTCTCGCTACCTCTCTCTCTGTCAGATAAATAAATAAAATCTTTAAAAAAAAATTAAAAGTTAATTACTTATCACATACTACATCAAAAGAAAGTATCAATAAATTCCCCAAAGCAGAAAACATACAGGCTGTATTTAACTACAGTGACATAAAATTAGAAATTAATGGCAATTTAAAAAAGAAATACCCATCCAATTGAAAGTTTAAATGCTGTTCTCCAAATTGTTATTAAGACAGAGAAGAAATCCAAACAAAATTACACTGTATTTAGGGGAAAAAGGCAGTGATACTAAATATCCAACCTTAAGGCATGAGTTAATTGTGAATTTAGGAAAATTACTATTCTCAAGTGATAACTACTCACCTCAAGAAAATTGAAAAAGAAAATGACCCTAAAGAAAAGAGAAGGGAGGAAGACAGATGGAAGCAAAAATATGAATTGAATAAGAATACAAAGAAAATTGAATTCAAGAGTTTATTTTTCCTGCAGGGAAAGAAAGACACTGAGAATACAAAATTCTGAGAAATATAATAATATAAACCTCAGAGTTATATAAATAAATTAGAAATTCCAGATTATTTTTAAATTTGGAATATGTAGACAAGCAGGATAGACTAACAACTTTGAGAAAAGCAGTTAAAGTCTCAATTACCAGCTGATTTCACAGATGAGTCCTTTCAAATTTCCAAGGTACAGCTAATTCCAGCACTTTATAAAATATTTCAAAGTAGAGAAAATAAAAAGGAACAGTTTTTCCAAAATTATTTTATAAAGAATACTTAATCCTGAACCCAAAATGATAAATTAAACAAAACAAGAAAAATACAGAGCCATCACATACAAAGAAGTATCTGTTTCAGGGCTGAATTTTGTGTTTCATTCACTCGTTGATCAGTGGCTGATGATCACGGTCTAATTCCTGGGCTATTTTAATTACCGAAACTTTCTATAGTACATATGTGGCCGTGCTTAGTCCTATTCCAATGTTTGCAAAAGGCTGGCTGGAATTTCACAACTTGGAGTGCTTTCTCTGTGTATATACATGAATGAGTGACTTTGCAGAACTGGTTTTTAATACATTAAAATTTCATCCCTAAAATTGGATCCTAGGTCATTTATCAAAGCTTGGAAGTTGTATTTACATCTTAAGGATCCGCTTATTTATCATTGTTGTAATTTAGGGTTTCCAAATGACCAGGGACTAGGCAGGTATATAAATGATGATAAGGGCCAGGTAGGAACAGGCAAACTGGAGAATATTACACATGGGTAAACGGTTCAAGCTAATTGGTGCCATTTGCGATGCAGATTAAATACCATCAGAGATTTGCTTTTCAACAAAAGCCATAAGTCTGGAATTTCTTTGAAATTTTTCTGATTTTTAAGAATTCATAATTAATTCAAATATTTAACAAGAATTACACTGTAAAACTCACACTACACTGGACCTGCAAATGTTAACCAAATGTGAACCACAGGCCACCAGTTTGCAAATTTGGCCTGGTCATCTTACATCTACTAAAACTGAGACCCTGTTAAGTTAACTGACCCATCTAAGGAGGTCTCACAGACAGGGGCAGGGTTGAGCTTTGAATACTAGTTGCCAAGACTGTTTACACTAAAAACCTATGAGAAAGCATAACAGAGTGACCTGCTAGCCCTGATTCATAGAGTTTAAAATTGTGATGAGTGAAACACTTTTTTTTTTTAAGCAATAATGATAATCCCCATCACAAGCCAAGAGTTGTGATTTATTTTGGTCAAGTTTATTGAAGTATAATTTATATACAATACAGTGTACCTATTCTAAATGTATGGTGAAGTTTTGGCAAATGAAAACACCATCATGATCAAGGTGCAGAACATGTCCATCTCTCCAAAAAGCTTCCTCCTGCCCCACTGTGGTCACCATGCCTCCCACCAGGCAGCCCCTGGGAACCAGCAATCTGCTTTCTGCCACTACAGATTAAATTTGCCTTTCCTCAAATTTCATGTAAGTACAGCCATACAGTGTGTAATCTTTTGTGTCTGTTTTTGTTCACTCAACCTAATGTTTCTGAGATCCATCCATGTTACTGAGTTCATTCCTTTGTAATGCTGAGGCATAGTCCATTATATGAATAAGCCACAATTTGTCTGTCTGATCTCCTGTGATGGAAATTTGGATGTTCCCTGTTTTGAGTTCATAGGAAGAAAGCTGCTACGAACATTCTTGGGCAGGTCTTTCTGTGGACATATGTCTTCATTCCTCTTGGGTAAATAACCTAAGGGTGAAATTGCTGGGTTTATGGTAAGAACATGTTTAACTTTATAAAAAAGGTTTTTTATATATTTTATAAAATATAAATATATATTATGTATTATTTCATATATATATTTATATATGTCACATTTCAAATTGTGAGTTTAGATAGAATCTGTAGCATGGCTGGAATGCAGAAACCCTCTTATCCTTCCTCTGAATTCTCCCACACTTTCCTCTAAGTTCTCGTTGACAAGTATAAATGAATATTTACTGTGTCACTGAGTCAGAATTTTCTTTCAGCAAGGTTTTGGGGAGGAACAGAAGTGGAAAAGAGATCTGAGATCACTCCAATAAGAGAGAGCTAGCAAGCAACATCTGCACAAACTCTCTGAAGAGCCCTTCCTAGGCTTGTGCCTTCTGACTGGTGCCATTAAGATCCATGTCAAATAGTATCCTCCCTCCTCGTTTTACCTCTAAATAATCTCACACTCCTGCCTACCTGTTGCCAAAGCAAGTCCAGCCAGATGCCTGAGTTTTGTCTGAGAAAGGCTGTCTTAAAATGGATAAGATCCTGAGGACTGCCAAAGCTGAGATTTACCCCAGTGATCAGTGAGACATGAAAGGTATGCATGAGCTTTCATGCAGATGTGAGGCTGGTCCCAGAGGTGGAATAACAAGTGTGCTAAGCCCAGCTAGTTCATTAAAACTTTCTTGACTCAACAATTTCTCTGAAGATTACTCTAAATATGTGTTTATATAGTACTTATCACCTCTTTTTTTCTTCTTAAAAATGAGATGCTAAAACCTTTAATCCAAAGGGAAGTCTTAAAAGCTTCAGGATGAGATCACAGAATTGTTTCTCTCCAGGAGTATTTTAGGATGATTGCCATCACCCAGGAGATGCTCCAGAAAAAATCCTCCCTAAAACAGTAAACTCCAGATAATACAATAATGTCATCTAATTGGGAAAAAGTCAATACTTGAGTAAAGTCTGAGTTATAAAGATACTTCTTAAAAAAGAAGTGCAGGGTCTTGTTTTTGGTTTATAAAGGCATTTTGATAGTGTCAGAGGGGAGAAAGGCAAGGCATAGATCTCTGCAGCACATAGACATTGCCATTTTCGATGTATGATGCCAGTGACAGGCATTACTAATTGATCACAGTTTTTAAAGGACAGTCTTTTTTTTTTTTTCAGAGTTGTTTAGTAGTGAAATATACAATGTGGTCCAGAATTTGTTTTTGATACCAAAATTTATTGGCCTTTCAGAAAAAGATTGCTATAAATATTATAAATACAATGAATAGCTGCCTCTGTGTGTATGTGTGCGTGCACATGTCTTGGAAAGAGAGTGGAGTTTTTTTTGAATCTCAGGGAGTTTGATGAGGCAATTCAGATTATAACATTTTGGTGTTTTGATTGCAAATAAATTATGATTGATGAAAATAAAACAAGGTTTAGAGTCATCATATTCAACAAAATAAACTTAACTTTTAAAATATAGGATAAATATCTGACAGAAATGAGCACTGATATAAAATTTTTAATAACATTGTTCATCAACTGGGTTTTATATGATATGTTTGAAAAGTATTTTCTGCAGATAATTAGTGTTAAACTGACTAACTTAGGAGCACTAAGGAATGTTGTAAAAATTATTAGATATTGCTAGCGATTTAACTTTAAAATATAAACATCTTACTACTTCTCTAAACTCTGGGCTAGTTCCATTAGAGATTTTTACCAGTTTTGCAAAATGAGTTATATCAAAAGGGAGAAGAAAATCTATTACCATGTGAAACTACTTTTCTGTGATAACAAAGATTTTTGTCTTCCAAAGTTCACTGCAGAAATAAGCTGCCCTTTCTGGGTGATTTAAGTCTGTAGCTGTCATCTGTAACTTCCAAACAAAAATTCCTACAGTTGTCAGAATTATCACCTCATCATTCTCACTGATCTTATAATTTTAAAAAGGTTAGAAATGTATTTTGTGTTTCCAAATAGTATTCATGATGATTGCCCTAGAGCCTTTTAGCTCGGGTTTAAATCCTAGCCTTGCCATTGGTTGGTTTTGTGACTTTAGGTAAGTTATTACCCAAGCCCTCAGGCCTGAGTTTCCTCTTCTGTAAATTAAGGATGATAATAATAATACTACCTACCTCATAGGGTTGGTGCAAGGATAAGGAAGTTTCTATTTGTGAAGTACTTAGAGCAGTGTTGTGTGTGTGTGTTTGTGTGTGTGTGTGTGTGTGTGTGTGTGTGTGTCTGTAATAAGTGCTATATGAGGGCCTGGTAAATAAAATAAATTACATTTGAAATAAGGACTTTTTTGCAAAAATAATTCTAAAATCTGTATCTTATCCTATGAGTGTTTAATTAGGCAATAATTACTTAAAATCAGATTATTTATTATTGATGCAATATGTATTACCTAATCAGTTTTGGTTAGTATTTTTAGTCGAAGTGTGTAGATAAAATTACCCATGATTTCATTCGGCCACAATTAATTTTTAAAAATATTCTGATGAAGAGCATTTCAAACTTTACAAAAACATGTATATGTATATGCTCTTTTTAACAAAAAACACAATCATATTTAAGATAGTATGACATAGGCTGTATATGGGCAAGATTTTTGCCAGTTTTATTACTGCTGTATTTCAGTGTCTAGAATAGTGCTTGGTATAGAGTAACTGTTCAATAAATATTTGTTTAATGGAATAAAGTTTTTATTGTAATAAAAATTTTACTTCATGTATTTGAAGATATTTTAATGTTGTTAAATATTATTCTTCTGATATTGCATATCATTTTTAATGAGTGATTAACATCCCATCTAATTAATATAAATATTTCTTCATCAACTCCCCCAATGTTGGACATTATCATTACTTCTGTCTTGCTATTATAAACAAATATCGTGACAGGACTCATAGCAAAATTTGCATTCACTTATGGTTATTTTCTTAGAGTAACACCTAGAGGTGGCTGACCGATGAATTAGATGGAATTTTAAGGCTTATGATTTATTCGGTATTTATTCAGTAAATATCTACCAAATATCTAACCTGTGCCCTGTACTAGATACCTACTTAGGAATACCATGGTGAATTAAGCAAGTACAGTCCTATTGTATTGCATAGTCTAGTGCAGAATTTGATAAACTATGGACGATGGGTTGAACACAACCTAATGGCTTTTTTTCCTCCTAACAAATGAAGCTTTATTGGAACACTGCCACATTTACAAGTTTATATACTGTCTGTGCTCTCACATTGCAATGGTGGACTTGGATAGTTGGGACAGAGACTGTAGAGCCCGCAAAGCTGAAAACATCTGGCTAATTACAGAAAAAGTTTGCCAACCACTGATCCAGTCAATTTTAATTTTGGCATGTTATCCTCCTGAAAGTTTATGTTCTCAACTATAATCCGGGAAAAGTCCTCACATTAACAAGACAAACGTCTTCGTTTTCACTGGATTTATTATTTTTTTTCCGTAAGGAACTCCTTACAACACAAGTCATTTTTAGTAAATGACATGCATGAGTAATCACCAAATCTGATTTGGTGATTATTGAATTATTGAAATTTACTTTAAATGAGAAATATTGGCTGAGCCTGTGTGATTGACTGAGCCCTCAGAAGTTTTACTGGACTTTCCTTATATGCTCATAAGGACTGAGAAGACTATAACTAAAGCCATCCGTATCTTCAGCTGCCTAGAAATAAGACTTTAAAAAATGCTGGGATTGTTGAAAGCAATAGTATGTCATTTTACATATGAAATCCATTTTGTTTATTCTGAAACTAACCTACATTACCTTAATGACTTATGTAAACGGAAATATCAGTTATTTGATTTTTTTTCCCCTGTACTGGCCTCACACAGGCACGCTAATGATTATTTGTCAAAGTCACACTGTTTGCTTACAAGGTATGAAGGCTTTTTAGACATTATAATGACGGCTCTTGATTCACTTGATAATATTTAGAATAAGCCATAAAAGCCAATCTCTGAACGAACAGACCGCTTTTATTGGCTTTTAGTGCTGTTACTGCTGTCATAAGTGGAAAATTGGCCTAATGCAAGCAATACTGCTGTGTCATACTGCAAAACTGGTGCTTGGTTTTACAGTTTATTTCTTCTAATGAAAGTATGGCCAGGTATGGGGATGGTTCTATCACCTCCTGGGCTGAAGGGCCTGCTGCCACCGTGGTCTATGGTTCATCTGAGGAACAAGGGTGGATGCACTTGAAGATGGGTGGGAACTTGGGTAATGTCATAGGCATGTGCTCATTTGTTATATAAATTCTTGCTGAGTCCCATTATGTGCAAGTTACAGGGGATGAAAGGAAGAACAGATCTGATTAAGATGGAACTCAGTTTTAATAAGAGGATGACTAGCCTGCTGGCCAGATTTTATTGGCTCCTCAATGCTATAAACTAAAATTTTATTGAGATATTACTTATGTATAATAGAGTTCACAAATCTTGAGCATACAGATTGATTTAATTTTTTGCGTATGCCCATGTAAATAAACACTACCCTTCAAAATGTAGAACACGTTCAGCACCTTAGACAGCTCCTGTCACCCCACTCCCAGTCAGCCCCTTTGCCCCAAGAATAACTACAGTACTATTCTGACTTCTATCACTATAGATGACTTTTGCCTCTTCTTCATATGAATGGGACCATATAATGTGTATTCTTTTATCTTTAACTTCATTTGCTGAGTATCTTATAGGTAAGACTGACCCATGTTTTTACATGTACCAGTAGTTCATTCTTTTTATTGCTGTGTAGAATTTTCATTGCAGGACTATCCCACAATTTATTTATCTACTTTATTGTTAGGGGGCATTGAGGCTGTTCCCAGTGAGTGGACATTTTGAATAAACCTGCTTTGAACATTCTTGCACATGTTCTTGTGCAAGGGCTATAAAACACTCATTTCTGTTGGGTACAAACCTAGGAATTAGAATTGCTAGATTGTACAGTGGGATTTTGCTTTTTTGTTTTGTTTTGTTTTGTTTAGCCTTGGGTAGATACTGCTTAGCAGTTTTCCAAAAGGTACATTCATCAGTAGCATATGAGAATCCCAGTTGCTCTGTGCTGTTCCAGTGCTTGGTGTTGTCAGCACTATTGTTTTAATAGATTTAAATGCTCTTATATGCTGCATGTACAGAAAATGCAAGAAAAATACACTTGGGTTTGGTATATGTTTTCTATGTACAGTTGATCATGCATGGAGAATATAATGGGCCACAGAGAGGTAGTGAGAACACAAGTTTTAGAATCTTAGGGATTTAGGTTGACATCTCTATCTCTACAAATTGATAAATGACTGGCCTTGGTATAGTAACTTATGTTACCTTATGCCTCAGATTCCTCTTCTGTAAAGCATAGCAAACCATCCCAAGTCAAAGGGCTGTCATAAAGACAAATGAAATGACACAAGTAGCAAGTTAGTGTCTTGGCTTATAGGAAGGCATTCAGGACCTCCTGATCTGTTCTCTTATCTCTCAGACTTCGTTATTTGACTCTCCTCAATCTAATAATTAAGATCCCATACTTCAGAATTAAACCACATTTGCTTCAACTCTGCCTTTACCATTTAGTAGCCAAGTTGTCTTGGATGGGCCACTTAGTTTCTCTGACCCTCACTTCTTTTAAATCCCCTTTCATGGTGATTGAGGTGATAAAATGAGACCACATACCTGTCTGGCACAGGGTAAAAGTTCAAAAAAAGGTCACACAGTTGTGTCAAATTGAATTCAGGAATCTAATTATCAGATGAAATTTTATGTCTCTTAAGTGTTTATCCATGATGGTTCCTTTCCTTGAGGGATCCTCCTCATCATTACCTCCTGCTTCTTCCCCACAGGTGGACTCTCTTTTATTTGAAACTCAGCTCAATAATTCTCTTTTCTGCTAAGCTTTGCCTGACTTCATAGTTGTCCAAAATTTTTACACTTGTAAGTCACCAGGGCACCTTGTCTGAAATGCAGGTTCTTTAGCTCCAGCCAAAGAAATTCTGGTTCATCATGTCTTGGGTGGGTCTCATGAAATCTTCATGCCTAAAAAACTCTTGGAGTGATTCCAGTGTAGGTGGCCCCTTGACCTGCTTGAACACCCTGTGTACTCAACATGGCAAGTCCTGGCTTGAAATTGAAGCCCTTCTGGACAGATACATGACTCAAGAAGATGTGTCTGTCCATTTGGAATCTGATGTGTTCTCCCACCAAATTCCCAAATGGCCACCTGTATTATTCCTACCACCTAAATTTCATAAATCAGATCACGTTACTTACATGTGCTAATGATTTCTCATTCCTCCCTAACAAAAATCTAAAATCTTCTCGCCTCCAGCCCCTGAGCCTCTCTGACCTTCACTCTTACCACTCAAGCTGGCTCATCCTACCTCTTTGGTCTT
Organism: Neomonachus schauinslandi; assembly: GCF_002201575.2. Classification (NCBI taxonomy): domain Eukaryota; kingdom Metazoa; phylum Chordata; class Mammalia; order Carnivora; family Phocidae; genus Neomonachus; species Neomonachus schauinslandi. The sequence goes on along the minus strand of NC_058403.1, from coordinate 177,653,583 downwards.
GAACATGGCAAGCATTCTCCTGACTCAGGGACATTGCACTTGCTATTCCTCATGCTAGAAATTCTCTCCCTGTGGGTATAAACGTGGCTCTTGCCCTCATTTCATTCTGGTCTCTGCTAGTGTGTTACCTAATCAGAGAAACCTTCCTTGACTACCCAATTTATACCCTACCTGCTTCTACTCCTTAACACTTCTCAACACCAGGCATTCCATATACTTGTTTGTTGATTGCCTACTATTCTCCACTAAAATGTAAACACATATGACTTTTTTTTTTAATTCCTTCCACAGAGCCTAGAACAGTGGCTGGAAAAATGAGGTGTTAAGTAAGTATTTGTAGAATGAACAAATCTGCCAACATTTTCTCACCAATACAAAACAGGAAATGGGGAAATAAAAGATAAGTCTTATAACTTTTGGTGTCCAAGATATGCCTGTCACCAAGACTAACTCTGGTAACAAGACAAATGGAGCAGGAGACTAAAGAAACAGTTGAATATCCCAATCATCGAGGGTTTGGGGGCTAGTCCTTAGAAACCTCAGTAGGATTCTCTTCAGCAATGGCTTTGGGGGGGTATTAATAATCAAATAATAGAATCTACTTATCTCAGCACTAATACCAGCACTAGGTCATTGGGGGCATAAGCAGTCCTGTGGCAGGAGATGTTTGTAAATCCCCGCTTTATTAGAAGGGAAGACACTGGAATAGATTTGCGGAAGCCTTGCAAAATGATGCAGTACTCTGAGTGATTGCTTTTTGGTTGGTCTGTGTTTTTAATGCACTGTGCCTGGCAGATAGTAAATGCTCAGTAATAGTGGAATTAACAGGACCTGGATTTGGCAGTAGCTGAGTCTGGGTAGTTACTATTTAGACTGATGGCTATCATTATTCTTCCTGGGTACTATAGACATATGCAAAGAACAAGGACTTTGAGGACTAGTCTCAGCCTCTCTTTGTTCCTGTTACCTAATCTGTATAATGGACATAATTGGGTCACCCACTTCCCTCTGTGGGCCGTGCACAGATTAAAGGGATTGATGTTTGGGTCAGGTTCTTTGTAGCAATTATCATGATAAGGGCCGGGGTTTGGATGTCTGAATTTTAAGGGGGTTGTCGTTTAGAGTTCTGATTTCATACAGAGTAAGACAGAGTAAAGAGTATGAGATGCCTATTTCTTAAAAAGAAAGAGAAAAGAAGAAGAAGGAACAAAAAAAGAAAAAGAATCTGAGGAAAATATGGCCAAATGTTAACATCTGTAAAATCTGGATGGTGAATAAATAATGTATTTTTAAAAGAATACGTAAAATGTCAAAAATCAAATAGTTAATATATGTGCTGTTAATAATCTCGCAAGATTATTAATCTTAACTCTGTTTCTGATCCCTGAATGTTAGTCTCCCCCCTCCCCGCAAACAGACAGCCTTTACATAGTCTTTGCGTGGCAGAAATACTGGCTAATGGCTTTTTAACGTCCTGAATAGAACTTGATTTTAAAGCCCAATTAGACTGGTTTTCATGAGTACAACTCTTAAAACTGTCACCTCGTTCTAGTTAAAGTTCCATGAAAGCAAGGGTCATATTGTGTTTAATTCATAGTTTTTATCTCATTAGACAGACTTAATGAACGTTAACTAGCAGGAAAAGTGACAAGGCCTAGATATTTGTACTTGCTCATTCCTATGATTTTTTCTTTCTGTAATCTTGCCCTAAATTTTCTAGTGAGGTTAACTCAATTCCAAATTGTAAACTATCAAAATTTGTATTTGACTCTTTATGTATTTGTGTTAACCTTTCTGGAAACAAAAACAAAAGCAAGAAAAGCAGTCTTTGAATAATGACAAACATCAAGAGTAAATGGAATTGGTGTAGCTGATCTATGTTTTTGATGTTTTACTGGCAATGTTACATGGGTTAAACTTTAATCACTATAGTTCTAAATTACTTGTTTCTTACCAAGGAAAATCATGTTCTTGAAGTAATTTTACACATATCCTGTGCAAAATTTTAAAAAAAAGTATTTTTCACCTATTTTAATGGTTAACAACTAGGGTTCTGGACCGTAAGGGGTTTGCACCTGACTTTCCCACTTACCACGTATTGATCTTGGGCAAATTACTTCTATTTTCTAGAGCTCAGTTGGTAATGCTGATAGCCATCTGATGTGGTTTTTGAGAGAAATCAATGAATTCAAACATGTAAGTACTTAGGACAATGGCAGACAAATTGTAAGCATATGATATATGTACACTGTTACTATTAGAACTAATAAATCGAGTTACTAATTTTACCATGCGGAACTCTCATCTCCCTTCTCTGGACTGGCCCACAACCCTGAACTGGCTGTGTTCTGGCACCTGTCATGGTATATAATACTTCTCCTGTTTCTTTGCCCATATCTGCCACTATACTCTGATATTCTCCTGAGAAGGGACAATACTTTTAACACAGGGTCAGGAACATCAGTGGATCAAACGGCCAAATCTTTGGCAAATGTGCTGACACTTTTCTTTCCGGTACTCAAGACAGTGTTTCTCCCCTTATCCCACTCAGAATCCTCTTCAGCACAGCAGCCTAGGCCTCACTGACAGTAGATTAGAACCAGAGTTCAAGATGCAAAAGTATCTGTTACCCATATAATACATGCTCATCAAATGAGTGATATAAATTTCTTTTGTCTGTTTATTTTTTTTAAAATTTAAAAATAATTTTGAGAGTAGTTTTAGATTTATAAAACAATTGAGAGGGAGGTTCAGAAATTTCCTAAACCCCCAGCCCCCACGTATGTGTAGCCTCTTCAATTATAAACATCACTTCCATTATAAGCCAGATGGTGCTTTTTTTTTTTTTTTTAAACTAAGGATGAACCTAACTTTGTTCCAAGATGTGTAGTCTGCATCTGCAGATCTTGTCGTTGACTTCCTGGCAGAATGTAGGAGTATAATACTTTCTGTTTTCCCATTCTCCCTCTCTTACTTAAATTTGTCCAGTGGTTTATTTTTAATTAAGAGTCATTGCTTTGTTGAGTTCTATTATATATGAGACATGATGGTTTCAAGATGAATAAATGATCTCTTTCCTCAAGGAGGTAAACATTAATATTATGAATTATCAATATAATCATAATTATTTTATTAATTATAAAGCTATTACTCATGACTAATTTTGTGTGTGTTAATCTCCCCTGTTATATTGGCAGCTCTGTGGCCCCCTCAGGACATGGGACAAATTACCCCATCTCTCTGAATTCAAGCTTTTTTTTTACAAAATGAAGATAGTAGTACCTATCTCACAGAGTTGTTGTAAGAATTAAGTGAGAATATACACCCGGTGATTTTCTCTTATAATATTGGTATCAGTTGTGTTTAGCCAATTATTTGTAGTATGTAATACCTGCCTAGCTTGACTGGGGCCTCTGAGTGTTGTTACTATGCCTGCCTTGTTCCCCTTGATGGCTATTTTCAGCCACTGTGCCTTGTACATAGTGAACTCAATTACTGTTAATCACTATTAAGTGAATCTGGAAGTAATTGCAAAATGGTATTCAAGCTATGTGTGTGTCTGGCTCCTTCAGTTTGAGAGACAGTGAGAAAAGAAAGTTTATAAACTTGTTTTTTAAATTCATTTATGTAGGAGTACTTTGTATCTGTTATACATTTTAATGTATTTTTTATGTCAGAGTCTTTTGTATTGGGATGAATTTTCTTTTTTTGAGCAATAGCCCTTTTATGCCACCTAATAACTTGACAAAAAATAAAATTCACTTCCAGTATGACACCTATGAAATATTCTCTTTAATGATACACAGGTGTTTAAAACTATGTATTTAATGGGCGCCTGGGTGGCTCAGTTGGTTAAGCGACTGCCTTCAGCTCAGGTCATGATCCTGGAGTCCCAGGATCGAGTCCCACATTGGGCTCCCCACTCAGTGGGGAGTCTGCTTCTCCCTCTGACCCTCTCTCCTCTCATGCTCTCTCAAATAAATAAATAAAATCTTTAAAAAAAAACTATGTATTTAATGATATATCTCTATATAGATATAGGTGTTATTTATGTAATTATCTATCATATATCTATCTGTTGCTTGTGGGTAAAGGGAAGAATTCCCTTCCTCTTCGCGATTACACAATGGAATTGTACAAAAGTTGTAAAAAAAAATAGCAGTTTTGTTCAGATTTTTTTGGGGGGGGTGGAGTAGCAGAGGGAGAGGGAGAGAGAGAGAATCTTAAGTAGGCTCCACGCCCAGCAGAAAGCCCTATCTTACAACCCTGAGATCATGACCTGAGCCAAAATCAAGAGTCCAATGCTTAACGGACTGAGCCACCCAGGTGTCCCTCAGATTTTTTCGTAAGTGGCTGAATTACCCTCATGGTTATATTTCCTACATAAGCAACTTTTTCAAAATAAGCTTAGTGTATTTATGATTTAAAATTATTTAATAAGAGAAACATATGTACGATCGATGACTAAAAATTGAAGTGCTTATCTCCTTGAAAGAAGGGGAGACTTTGTTGGTCATGCAATCTCGGGCCATTGATTGGTGTTGTTTGACAGGAAATCAGTAGCATATTATATAATGGGAGGGGCAGAGGTTCAGTGTTACCCAACCCAACTCCCCACCCCTGCTTTTCAGATTTCAGGAAGTGTTCTGCTTGTTTGCTTTCCTTTAGTGCAGGGGTCCTTAACATATTTTTGTGCCACGGAAGCCTAATGAAGTCTATGGACCCCTTCTCAGAATAATGTTTTAAATACATAAAATAAAATACATAGGAAACCAATTATATACAGTTAGCAAAATATTTGAAATTTTTTGATAGAGCAATCTATGTGCATATTTATTGGGAAGTTAAATAAGACCTAGAAAGTGAATATGAATGATGGGGTAAGAGTAAACAGCATTGACACTAATATAACATTGTGTGTTAACTATGCTGGAATTAAAATAAAATTAAAACAGAAAAGAGGAAACAATATTTTGAGATATCAGTGGCAATTATAGTGTGATATGAAAATATCTGTGATTTCTGTTCTTCACAAAATCACAGTTGTTGCCAATACCACTGTTGTGATATTGCCTATATTTATGATTGAAGGGAATTCTAAGTTTTAGTTAAATATTAGTGAAAACAAAACACTTCTGCTTTAGTTATAGGGAGATAAAATGGTGTTAGCTTGGTTTTTGGCCCCACATAAGACTTTTTAATAGGTCTTTTCCTTTCCTTCCCATTTGCTCATTCGACAGAACACTTCACTAGAAGTAACAGGATATTTTTTTATGACACTAATATTCACCCAGATAGTCTTAAGGGAAAAAAAAAAAAAAGATGAACGAGTATCTGAACCCTACTGAAAAGACAGAAAAAAGACTTTCTTATGAGCCTGGTCATGTTTGCTAATTATAAATTAACTGTACCAAGTTCTAGTTCATTACTTTATTTATTTTTGTATTACACACTGAGGCCTAAAGAGACTTTTGGAGCCGGAGAAAGAGCAAAGTTATCTGATGAAAGAGGAAGCATACACACAGCCCAGGCTATCACTCAGCAATATGAATGTAAGATCAAGCAGGGTACTTTGGGCAAGAGTTGAATGAATTTTTAATATTTATCAATTTTTATTAAGGATGCAGCTTGGTTTTACAAAGATATTGTCATGTTTTGAGTATTTTCATCTTCATTTCTTTTTCTCAGTGCTTTAGGAATGTCAGTTGTTCAAAATAATACTGCCCCGCCATTTAAAACTGAGTTCATGGGAATTTATATTTTTCTTTAGAATGAAAAATATATCATTCTTAAGAATGAAAAATACATGGATTTTTCTCATACTATTCTTCATAAGACATTTTCTCTTTTTGCTAATGAAACCTTATCATACAACCGGAGGATGCTTAAATTCCATTTCATTTCAATTTGACAATATTTATGAGCACTTACTTTTGCCAGGCACTGTGTGGATGTGTAGGGAAATAGAGAAAGGAATAAGAAACCACACATTCCCTGGTGGTTTCAAAAGGGTCAGGTAAAGGGAGGAAGAAACCTAAAATGTAAGCCATGAGAAAAAAACTAAATTAGTAATAATAATAGTAGTTATTATTGGGTGCTCGGTACTTCTCATTCATTTTTGCTCATTCAGGAAAGTAGCCTTCATCTGGAAATAACAGAAAATTCCAACTCAAGCTGGCTTTAAAATAAGGTAATTTATTTCTCGTGTGCCAATTCATAAGTAGGGCGGTTCAAGGATGATCAGATCCATGGCTCAACAACTCTTATAACAGATTTTTTTCCCTGTGTCATTCTGGGTTAGGTGTGTAGCTTTATTATCAGTCTGATAATAAACTTGATGGTGACAAGATGGCTTCCCCACTGTCAGGCATGAAAGTTTCCCCACATGAAAATTTTCAGCATCCGAAAGAGAATTTAGTGGCCAAAGAACAAAAAAACAAAAACAAAACAAAATAAAGCAACCAGCCACCCATCTTCTCCCAAAGGAAATGAAACAAAATAAACATCTTCACCAGAAGTGCCCAGCAGACGACCCTCACCCTGTGTCTCATCGTCCTCACAGCCTCGTGGAACACCATTTAAGTGAGTGTCTAAGCTGGGTGGCAGCTTGTTGAGGACACCAGCAGAATTCTAAAACTGTTGTACATCTGACAGCCCATTCAAAGCAGCAGCATGTTTACTGATGGGGAAAGGGGGAAAGCCTTGTTTATCAAAACATTTTCCTCACTTTGTAATAAAGCGAAGATAAAATGAAGGAGTTGTTGGCATCTCTTACAAACCTTAGATTTCCTTTTCCCATAAGCCCCTAAATAAATTGTAGTTTAACACATGAGGTTTAGTGAAATTTAATTTAAACCCTATGCTGCTTTTCCCTCTCTAAATTATCAGCTGATTGTCTCCCTAAGAGATGTAAACAAACTACACATGATACTTTCTCCCTAGTAACTACTGCTTCCAGAACCTAACAGAGAATATGATGGGCCTCATTTTAGTTCATCAAAGTCCGAAAAATACTCAGCCCCAATTTCTAGACCTGTCAGAACACCTTGACACTAGTTAACATACTTTTCCAGATAAGGTCATTTAAATTTTTTTGAAGGTAAATTTTAAAAATTAAAATGAGTTGTTATTTAATTCATGCCAGGGAGAGTATACACTGTTCCTGTGTTTCCAGTTGAGCAAAGAGGTTGATTATTTCCCCAGCAAACTGGGTACTGTCCTTGATGTCTCTGTCTCCTTCATCCCCAGAACCAATTTACCAGGAAGTCCTGACAATTCTAATTTTCAATGTATTCTCAAATTTCTCTTCGCATTTACATTGTCATTCTTTTAATTATTACTTTGGCTGCCATAAGCCCTCCTCCTGCCTGCCACCCACCAATCAGCTTTTCCTCCTTTCCAATCCACATTGCTGCCAGAATGTTCTTTTTAAAAGACAAATCTAATCATGGCCCCTCTGTGCTTACTGCCATTTAGCATTTTCTTATTGCCCTTAGCATAGCTTCTTTCACATGCTGTTCAGTACTGTGTTCTGCCTCTCTGGTTTAGTGTGTTGCCAGGCTCTGGTAGATGTCCCCCAGTGTATCATGGTTTTACTAATGTTTGTTGATCATGTCTTATCAGATATTTCTTCAGAAATGATCCAAACCTATTTTTCTCTGAGCTCTGCTTACTTTAAAAAAGAGAACAAGGGGTGCCTGGGTGGCTCAGTCAGTTGAGGTTGAGTGTCTGACTCTTGATTTCGGCTCAGGTCATGATCTCAGGGTGGTGAGATTAAGCCCCATGTCAGGCTCCACGTTCAGTGGGGAGTCTGCTTGAAGAGTCGCTCCCTCTGCCCCTCCCCCTAGTGGTGCTCACCCTCTCTCTCTCCCTCTCTCTCTTTCTCTCTAAAATAAATACATCTTTTAAATAAAAAAGAGAGAACAAACCAAATTTATATTGAAGCATGCTTCTCTTGTTGAATTTAACATTGGACAATTTTAATAATTGTACAGATTCTTTTCCCTGGCTCTGGATCGTTAGTTACTGTAAAATGAGTCCTTATGAAAACAAAGTGAAAGAACCAAGAGCCTACCTGTTTACTTAAATACGCTAGGGAAAGTTGAGATAGAGGTTGTAAGGTAAATGCTACAAACCGCAGAAAGACTGAATGTCTTGGTGGAAATTAACAGTTTAGATATTTGAGCCACTAAAGGGCTGTAATTAGACTGTACCTTTGTTTAACCCCCAGGTTATTCATTTCTTTTCTCTGCTTGCTAATGCCAAATTAATGTAATGTCTATAGTTTCAACTGGACAGAAATACAGATGCTTATTATTGCATATGCCTGGGTACCTTGCGGAATAATAAGCATTATTTGGGTAAACACAATTCCTTGAGCTTCATTACATTTTTTCTTGGAGAGTGGAAAAGTATTTGACTTTGTTTTCTCCTTATGTAAAAGGAGGAATTAAAATCCTTCCTTAAGCATTTTGTTACTGTTGTTTTCCTTCTGTGAGGTAGATGTTAAAAATTCAGGTAATTTGTAAAGTATCATTTGACTACCTAGCTTTTTTGAACTCCAAGCTTTATAATTTTAACTAAAACATGTTATTATTGTAAGCTCACAGACTTCCAATCACTGAAGTATAACTGAAATTAATTCATAATTGAAAAATACAATGGATGCCATGCCCGTAATGGCTATCTGAAGTATATTTGTTTCTGGCTTAAAGCTTTTACAGAGTGGTGTCTTTTATTCTTTGCTAAATCCTACTATTTAAAGATTTAAGGGGACAACTTTTTTAAAATTCTAAATATAACAAGGAAAATCAAGGTCATGTCTAGGTTTGATGGTGGGTGGCTACTTGCTGAATATGAGAAAGCAGGACTGTATGTAATGTAATTTTCTTGCCGGAGAGATGGTATGACCAGATAGGGATATTTGAAAATTAAAGTTAGATTTGGCATCTAAATGCCCTTTAGTTTGCAGGTTTTTGATGTTTATTGGCCATGAAAAAATATATTGTTGTTTCATAATCTGATCATAGTTGATTCTGCCATTAGAGGTATTTCCCTCCCACGCTTTGATATGATATGTTTTATTTTTCAAATGTTTGTTTCACAAAGATCAACAAGCAAAATAAGATATCCACTTCCCTCTTCCATGGGCCATGGTTTTTGTTTAGTTAGCCAACTTCAACAGGAAGATATTGAAATGATTAATCCTTATAACTTGCTTGTGTCTTAAGTGACTGGAAATTATGGGAGCTGGACTCTAATTGTTATCTCTTAAATATGAATGCAGTGTAATATTACAGAGTTGTAATTCATCCTGAACTATTTAATCACTACAATCTGCAGATAAGTTGGCTTCTGATGTCATAACTAAGTCCTCCTTCCCATTCGAGTCACCATGACCGGGCTGAAGATAGATGTTGAGAGAATCCAGCTAAATGAATCATAGGTTTCAATATGCATTATCTGCATGACTTCTCCAAACTTTTCCCACCTCCTTTAATTTTAGTTGTTAAAATAAGTGCCAGTGAAGGGTTATTGGTTATCTACCTTCAAGTGTATTTCAAAGCAGAGTCCATAGTGGGAAAGCACTGGATTTGGAATCAGAATACCTGGAATGAGACCTAGTCCTGGTGTTCATTAACCATGAGACTTAGGACCGATTATCTAAACATCTCTGACTTAACTTTCTTCCTTTATAGAAAAAAAGGATGCTAAGGCCTTCTGCACGTGGCTGTCATGTAACTAAATTGAAACACTGATATACAAAACATTCGAAGTGGTCACCTGTAAGCCAGAGGTAAAGTGTGAGGACTCTGCAAGATGCTTGTTCTTCGTTCACTTATAAGGAACTTCTAGTAGATGTTGTAGTGTGAGATTTAAAAGCACAAAATTGGAAACAACCTGAATATCCAAAAATGGAAATGGGTTGTATATATTTTATTACTTCGCTAGTGGAATACCACGTGTATGATCACTGAAATGATCTTGTACATCTATATTCATCTGGAAAGGAATGCATATTCATTTATAAGTAAGAAAAACACAGTATTAAATATATTGCATAATCAGATTTTATTAAAATTACTAGTTTATTAATTACTAATTGCTAATTTTGTATGCATGCATACAAACACACATACAAACATTGACTCATGAATGTAAAATAGAAGGAAAGATGTAAAGTGGCTATCTCTTGGTGTCGGGATTTGGAGTGATTTTGGCTATTCACATCTTCTAATTTTTCTGAAATAAACGTAGAATATTTACGTAAGGCTACACACACACACAGACATTAGAAATTCCAGTTTCAAACCAGAGGCTTTCTATAATATCTGATAACTCCTTCTTCTTCATACCCCTTAATATCCAGTCTATGGCCAAAACACTGGGGACAGCACTCTCTTGGATGCTGGTACCTTTGTTTCCATCCATTGCCCTGGCAACCAGTGTCCCAATTCAGAAGTCATTTTTCCTCATCTGTGGATGCAACAAGCTTCTAACTAGTCCCTCTGTTTCCACCTTTCACCTCTATTTCTTCCAATCCATCTTCATAAAGATCCTCAAATCACAGATGTTTTCTAGAGTGCAGAGTTGATTCTGTTACCCTAGGTCCTGCCTGCTCTCCTGACCTTAACCCCAGATATATCTGATTGCTTTTCTTTGTCTTAGGATATTTGGTTTATTCTCTTCAGTCTGGTATTTAAAGCCTTTTAAAATACAGCCAAGGTTTATTTCCTGCTCTCTCACACATACCCTTCACCCAGCCAAACATAACTACTTTTCTCTGAATGCCCAGGGTTTTTTTTGTCTCCATTTTAGATCATCATAGTCATCAGTCTGTAATGCTACTGCCTATTAAAACCCTACAAATGATTTATATAGCCCACCTCAAGTCCCACTTTTTCAGAATTCTAGGTGTACTTTTTCCTACCTCTGAATCTCATAGAATTTTTGAAATTTATTTGTATATTCATTCATTTATTCGTATCATTTTTTTTAGCAGCTGCTGTGTTCTAGGGGCTATCTAGATGCTCAAAAATAGAGGTGAACAAGCCAGATATACTCTTGCCCTTGAGCAATTAACAATCTAATACTTAAGCATTTCTGCTTTATTTAAATCTATTTACTTATGGTGAACTTGCCTTAACTACCACCTCCCCCTGCAATCACACATACACTGATTGTAGGCACCTTGAGTGTTATTTATGTTTGACTTCTCTTATAGAAACATTGTGTCATCTGACAAATAGAAAACAGTCAACAAATGTATTGTTGAAAGGGCAGAGAGAAGAATGGAATAAAATATTTTGTTTGAGGAACATAGTTATATATATATTATATATATATAAAATATGTATACTTATGTACTATATACTATCATACATAGTTTATATATGTGTATATATATGCATATATGTACATATACATACATATGTATATATATTATACATATAACTATTATACATAGTTACATATTATATATAATTTTATATAGTACATATATAATTTTTAAACTATGTAACTTTTTTTCTGTTCAGTGCTTTTAAATTTAAATTTGGGGGCACCTGGGTGGCTCAGTTGGTTAAGCGACTGCCTTCGGCTCAGGTCATGATCCTGGAGTCCCTGGATCGAGTCCCGCATCGGGCTCCCTGCTCGGCGGGGAGTCTGCTTCTCCCTCTGACCCTCCCCCCTCATGTGCTCTCTCTCATTCTCTCTCTCAAATAAATAAATAAAATCTTAAAAAAAAAATTTAAAATTTGGAATAAAATTAAAATTAAAAAATAAATAAGTAAACAAAATGTAAATTTGGTTCCTATGGAGCATTATTGATCTCTAAATGATGACAACATGTTCTTTCTGCTAGTTGGTTCCAGGGGAGTCCAAGATGAGACTGATTTCCTTAAGTAAAACTGAGGCAGAGCACGTTTTTCTGTTAGAGAGCAAGTTATGTTACAGATCTCACACTTGATCATTTAGCCTGGAAGACCGAGACTCGAGAGTGTCTGTCTTTTAATTAGTAGATGTTCGCCTACAAGAATTTAAAGGCTTAACAGAGTACTGAATTTGGACACTCAATATATTTATGATCTGTAAATACACTATGCCTCTAGGTTGTGTTGTTATTTTAATTTTTAAAAAAGTCCTTAGTGTAATTTTCCCTCTTCATGGAATAAATTATTCCCTTAAGAATTTCCCTTGGAAACATGAACTCCCTTACTATCTATTAAATATCTCTCTCTCTTTATGTTACAGTTTTTCCTCATTTTAAGATGAGGATATCAGTTGTTTTCTCTTTCTCTCTCTCTCTCTCTTTTTTTTTTAAGGAAAAGGGCTGGTAATACATTAAAGGATTTTACACAAAAGGTCTTTTCTTTTAAGAGACTGTAAGGAATCTAAGTTAATCTTTTTATTTTTTTATTATTTTTTATTAACATATAATGTATTATTTGTTTCAGGGGTACAGGTCTGTGATTCATCAGTCCCACACAATTCACAGTGCTCACCATAGCACATACCCTCCCCAATGTCCATCACCCAGTAAGTTAATGTTTTTAAATGAATTTGGCTGTTTTCAAACGACTCCTTAGTATAGCTGTTTTAAATCAAATCTGCTAAATCCATTAAAGACGAAACAAACCAAAAAGCACTGTTGTAATCTTAAGAGAAATCTGTATCTATCTAAGGAATTGGGTGTACCCGTATGGTTTAGTATGTGAGAGATTTGATACTGAAAGATTCCATCCAAATGGTTCATGTACATTCTACTATGATTCAAATACAGCTTACTTATGAGCTTGCTCCTGTCTGAATCATATGGCAAACAGAATGTACTGTTGATATTTTGTTTTCCCCAACTGAATTATAAGGTCCTTGGGCATGGGAGGCAGAGTATATTATTTGTTTAAGTCTGTCTTGTAGGAAATCAAAACATTTGTTGTTTTGGTTTACTTAATTTCATATTATTTTGTACTTGTTTTATGGTATGAATGGTTTATCTTATCAATCTGATTTCTCATGTATTGTTGTAAGAAATTAGTTTTAAGACACACGCACAGAGTGGTGTTTTTTCCTTTTTATTAACCGTGGCCTGAATATAACTCTTGATACGTTTTTTCTCTGGAAGAGTTTATTTATATGTACTTTGTATGTGTTTTTGCAATTTATATGTAAGATGTTTTAGTATTAGCACCTATCTTTTGGTAACTCCAGAAGAAATTTGTTTTTCCATCTGTCATGTTGACTCTTCTAAATATTAAAAAGAAAATAAAATTGGTAAGTGAAAGAAGAGCTAAAATGCAGATTTTCCTTTCCTATTGTCTGTTGTTTGAGATTAGACATCACAAAGCACCTTTCTTACCTGCTGCAATGTAATTATTTCTTTTCAAACCCACATTGGTGTGGAAATTCAGCTCAAGAGGAAGAATTTCCTGATGTCTTATTCAGTACTATGCCTCTACGAGTTGTCCTCTCTACTTTTTCTTGAAGTTAGACACTGGCAAAACTACTGTCATTGCCCTTGCTTTTCGTCTTTGCTGCACATTTACTTTTCGACAGGCTTAAATAATGGCTAAATGGTTGAAATGATTTATGCCTGTAGAGTGATGTCTTCATTTGCTCTATTCACATTTCTTTTTTTACTAATGGTCTGGTGAACACCTAGTGTAGGTGTGTTTTATTAGAGAGTATATTCCCTCTAAATGCTGTTCCTAAGCTGAAAGAAATGGGCCATAATCATATAAAAATAAAGTATCTCTTTGTAGAATTTACAAGAAATGGCATGTCTTTATTCCTGAGGCATAGAACATAAGGGACTTTTTTCTCTCACTCAAAGATTGCTCTTTCTACTAATGTTGATTAAGTGGACCACGTCAACAGCTGTTGTGACGAAAAGAAAACGAATGTGTCTCTTGAACATCTCAACTGAAAGGGGTAAATCTCTTGAAGTTTCTAGTTATCTACAATTTTCTTCTTCCTGTTAAGACAGGAGAGATGGCTTCCAGTCTCTACAGATTGCTTCACTGTTAGTTCATAAAATTGCAATTAATAATGGTGAGCTAAGATCATTCTGGACTTGATGTACTGCCCTATCATCATTGAAAGAGAGTCCTTAAATCTGCTGTTTAACAACTTACAGGGACTTTGCACTGATTAATTCATCTGGTCATAGTCTCAAGGCTGACACTGCATCTTGTAGGCCTTCCATTCCATTGGGATCAACATCATCATTTTATAAGAAATGAGCTTACTACTTTATAGGCTTAGTTGGAAAGAAATTTCAAACGTCAGCTGTAGGATGTGCCACTGGAATTTAATTTGTTGACCTATGAGAACACAGAATATCTCATCTTTTACTGAACTTTCTAAACATAAAATAAGGTTATCAGAGAATCAAAATGATTCTGACACTTGAACTTCAGGAGAAGGCCAATACATTTAAAGTAAGTACTCTCCTTCCTGAAATGTTCAGCCGCTCCATCAATAGCACATGTCAGGTTCTTAAGAACATATTCTCCCTTGTGGAGAAAAGCACTGGAAGTCAGATCATGGGTACTGGCTTGTGGAGTCAACATCATTTGGGGGCCACACAGCATCTGTTCTCCCTCTATTCTGGTGCTGAATTTCCTGAATTCCCTCGGAAGAAGCATCTCTATCCCTTTAGATGCAGTCTTGCGGTACTGTCTGTCAAGGTTCCCTGCCTTGCCTAACCACAAGGGGGACTCATGGCCAAAGCTACTGAGCTTTCTTCCTTGGGATTTGGAGTCTTGAGTATAAGAGGACAGGAAAGTATGTAGAGCCAATTTGTTCTAGGAGTGGTGACCCAAGTAAGTTGTTAAGTCTTGCTATCTGGATCACCAGAGCTAGATTGGTGCCTGCCCATTCTGGACCTGGATTTTCCCTCTAGACTGTAAACTACCTCCAAGCCTGCCAATAAATTCCTCTTTTTATTAATTTAGCTAGAATCACTATCTGTTACTTTTTTTTTTCTCAAGAACTATGTGATGAATAATTTTATGTGTTACTTGGCAAGGCTAAGGGATACCCAGGTAGCTGGTAAATATTATTTCGGGTGTGTCCATGAGGGTGTTTCAGGAATAGATTAACATTCGAATTTATAGTCTGATTTTTTTTTTTTAAATAAGCTTTCACCAATGTGGGTAGGCATCATCCAATCTGTTAGATGAAACAAAAAAGCAGAAGAAAGGCAAATTTTCTCTCCTCATTTGAACTAGAATATCCATCATCTCATGCCCTTGGACATACTCCTGTTTCTCAGAACTTGTTACTTGGACCCGGATTTACATCATTGGCTCATAGAAATTGGGACTTAGTTGGGCACTATACCGTTGGCTTTCCTGAGCCTCCAGTTTGCAGACAATGGATCATGAGACCTCCCAGCCTCCATAATTGTGTGAGCCAGTCCCTCGTCATAATAAATCTATCTATCTATCTATCTATCTATCTATCTATCTATCTATCATCTATCTATCATCTATCTATCTGTCTATCATCTATCCATCCATTCATCCATCCATCCATCCATTCTATTTGTTTTGTTTCTCTGGAGAACCCTGACTAATAAAAACTACTAAAGCTTTTTGGTAATTATGTCGTAATTATTAGATATTGAAAGTAATGTGTTGTCCTTTGTTAGTCTCTTACCTTACATTCTTTTGAGAATAAAATACAGTGGGATATTTTTACTATAATATAAAATATATCTTTTGCAGGCATTTCCAGGGTAATGATTGCACTGGAATCCAAAACGCTGACCAAGGTCTATGAAAGGTTCGAAGCTCTGTTCCTGAGCAAACTCTCCAGACTCATTGAATGCCAACCTTCCTTTGGGTCAAGATGCTCCAGACACTTGTTTTCATTCACTTTATTCACAAAGAGCATAACATGTTCTTTCCTGCCTTAGTCCTTGACCTGAAATTGTATTTCATTTCCTTCACTCTCCCCATCAACAAATGCCTTCTCATTCTCAGGTCTAAGCAAAATCTCTAGCAGACTTTCTCCATCAACATTAGTCCAAGTGAACAATTGATCTTGTATATCCTATTGCTCAGTCGATAATCTTCATGGGGATACCTCTTAGACATTTCACACTTAAACTGACCCACATAGACTTTCTGATTCTCTCACCTCCAGCCAGTTTTTCTCTCATTTTTCTCCATTCAGCGTTACTGACCTGCAGTGTCTCAAACCAGAAGTCAGCCTGGACTCATTTCTTTGTATTGCCCCACACCAATGCACCAGCCAATTCAGTTGGCCCTACCTCCCAAATAGATCCCAATCCCTATTCTCCCACTTTCACCTTCAAAGTTTTATCCTATCCCAGTTATCATCTTTTGCTTGGTCAACTGCAATGTCTTCTAATTTATTTCTGCATAAACTCCTTGCTTCATACAATGTAAGTGACTGTATATTCCCCTGCTTGGAGTCATCAGTGGCTTCTAATTCCAGTGAGGAAAAAAATATCCAAATACCTGACTGTGGCCAGCAGGGTCCTACATTATTTCCAACTTACTTCCTTTGCCTCCTTCCCCCCTCCCCCCCCACCCCCCCTTCTTTTCTCCCCTCCAGCCATGCTGAGCCATATTATTTACACAGGCTCTTCTCCCTGTTGGAATGCTTTCCCCAGATTTGGCACAGCTGGCTCCTTCTGGTCATTTAGGTCTCGACTCAAATATTTCTCCTTCAGAACTTCTGATTCGAAAGAATAATTCCTCATGCCAATCTCTATCACATCACCTTGCTTCAAAGCTTCAAAATAATTACCCTTGTAAAATTAATCGTGTTCTTTTACTTGTTTTCTTATTTATATGACTTGCAAGGGCATATTTTCACATCTAATTTTCCCTTTCAACTGTGTTTAAAAACAAAACAACATTCTATTTGGCTGTTACTTTTTACTCACCTGTATTTTGGTTATTAGGGAACACATTTTTACAAGCTAATGAACAGTACAGAAATAAGAGCTAATGATTCCATTTTATGTGTATACATAGTAGAAGACATTTCAAGATATGTTATTTGTGGCAGTTAACAATTGAATTTAGCATGTCTTAATTTTTAAGGTAGAGACAAGAAAACCCCTTTAAAAATGAGAATTATCTGAGGGAGAGAATTAGCATGGATTAATATTAGTCGTTATAATAAAGCACCTAAATACATGAGCTCCTAGAGGCTGGGACTGTGACATCTTCAGTCTTTGGCATCTTTATTTCTTTGCCTAACACATTGTGAGTTCAAGAAGAGCTTCATCAAATGGGTTGTTGAGTTGAATAAAATATGCATTTTGGAACTGTTTTAACGCTTATCATCTGAAATTATTTTTTGAGCAAATGAAGTTAACTGTCTTCACTTAGAATTAAGGGAAGGCCAGTGAATGTGTGAATATCAATAAATGTAAGATTCTCACTTTTGCTGTCTCCTTTGCAAACAAACATCAATCAGGAATGAGATGGGATTCTTGTGTTATGGATTTGAAGTTTGGCATTTTATTGAAAACGGAATTTGGGGAACATGGCTTTTGGGACCTCTGGGCTGTTTTCAGTATCTTGGATTACTAGCCTCTAATACTCATGAATTCTGATTAAATGATAATCAGTGCTGTCAAGTTGCCAAGTCATTGGTGACCTAACCCTTCTACCTCAATGCTAAATAAGTTTAGGGAAGTTTACTTTAAAATGTATTTAGTAATGATTTTGAAATCACCAAAGAGCGTAGTCACCACATAACTGTCTATAGGAAAGGAGCGATACTTAATTCAAAATAACTATAGAATCCTCATTTTTCATGCTCTTTTCTTCCAGGCATTTATGGAAGGTGCCAGCAAAGCTTATGCATTGCCTTCCTCCCTCCTTTTATTTGACCACACCCGATTTCGAAGTATGTATTTTCTCATTGGCGCATCTCCCAATTTAACAACTGTTGGGTGGAGTGAACACCCAGTTAGATTACAAAACTGTGCCTTGTTACACTGAGAGCACACTTAGAACTTGGGATGATTTCGTTCTTCCCTCTGCTTATTACACCCATAAAAAGAATGTTTCACTAAAACAATTACAAGCAGCTATTCTTTAGAAGGACAAAGTTTTATTTCAAGGTTCTTAATTTTACCTTTTTTAGGTCAAACACTTGTCTTTGCTCATACCTATAAATGTGTGTGTTTATTTATATATATCTCTGCCAATGCAGCAATATTTATGGAAGAGTGCCTTTTAGGAAATTGTAATAGATTTTGTTTAGAGATAGAAGCTCTTGGGACAGAAGTTACAAACTGGTAGCCTCTGGGCTACAATAGACTCACAGAACCTGCCTTCATTTGTCCTGCCTGGTGCTTTATTATTGCTGCTGCTGTTGTTTTTACTTCATCTTGAGAAATCTGGAGATTTCACACAGAAATCCAGATTTCTGTCTTCTCCTGAAAAATCCGGAGACACTGTAAGAAATTGTGTGCCATTCAAACACTGGTGATGCTGTGATTTTAAACTGCAAATGGCAACAATTTAAAGGCTTCCATCCCTTCATTTTGATGTTTCTCTTCCGTATCAAATGGTGTAAAGTACAAGCACTAAAATGCTTACCCAGAATGCTCCCTGGCTTAATGGGGTATTACATGCCATCTTATTCCACCTGTAATTTCCCCCCCAATTTCTATGTTATATCAATTTTTCCTTCGTAAAGTTTTTCACACTTGGGCCTATTTTCTTCCTCTCCTTGTTATGACTTTTATCCAGGTTGTTTTCCTCACTTCTGGGCTCCTGAATGAATGCATTGCTGTCTTAGCCATCACCGTCCCTCCTGCTTTAACCTTGCCTCTGCCTGTCCCTTCCCGCTCTGCACATCAGTGAAAGATTATATCCCCAAATCCCCCTTCAGTATATTCGTCCCTGCCCTGAGACCTGTCGTGACAACCCAGAACCTGCGTCCAGCGACTTAACCTGTAGTCCGAACTCAGTCTGTTCGTTCCCCATACACAGATGACTAGCCGGAAGGCCCATTTCCCTTGTACCAAAGCAGGGGTCTTCCAGCCCCAATGCCTCTACTCCTAGTCGTCTATCTCCTCCTCTCCACCTGCGCAAATAGATCCTGAGCTCCTTTAAAACCTCCTTTCTTGGGGCGCCTGGGTGGCTCAGCCGTTAAGCATCCGCCTTTGGCTCGGGTCATGATCCCAGGGTCCTGGGATCGAGCCCCACATCGGGCTCCCTGTTCGGCAGGAAGCCTGCTTCTCCCTCTCCCACTCCCCCTGCTTGTGTTCCCTCTCTCACTGTGTCTCTCTCTGTCAAATAAATAAATAAAATCTTTTAAAAAAAACCCTCCTTTCTTAACCTATTTTGGTCCACCCTTCTACCTCATGATTCATCTTGCCCCGTATGTATTTCAAAATTATATTGTGTTTCTCTGATGGTCTTAAAACAGTTTCTCCATGTAAGGTCTGTGCACATCTTACTTAGAATCACCTGTCTTGCTCTTCAGCATTTATTCCTGGGCCCCAACTTAAGGAATTCAAGAGTATATAGGAAGCCCAGGAATCTGATAAATCTCAAATTTGGAAAATCTGGCATTTAAAAGCAAGATGACTAATAGTGGTACAAGATTGCCTGATGGTTTGATAGGAAATCAAACAAGATTCAGTTAATTTTATAGTGATTGCATTTTCAGGCCTACCAACGTGTTTCTCAAACACTTTTTACTCTTAATTGTTGTTAGTAGCTCTGGGTGTGGCTTTTGCCAGTTCTTTGACACCATGACTGAGGCCTTCAGGCACATGAGATCCAGCCCCATCCGAGAGCCAGTGGAAGGTAAATAAGAGCCTCTTTGCCTTTCAGGCAAAAGCAAGACAATTAGATAAACCCCTTGAGTACAGGACCGTGTTTGTTTTTCTATTTTTTTTTTTTTAATGGTTCTCTACATGCTCATGCTTTGTTTCCAGTAATGCCATGATTAAGAAATGTTGAATCACATCGGATAAACTGAATTAATGTTTGAAGTTGAGAAGTTAGAAGGAATATCAGTTCTCAGGTTGGCAGTGAGTGGTAACTCCTGTGGGTCACATGCTCACTCTGAGGCCAGATGCTCAGGTCATTGCTTTCTGTAGGTGAAACCAGGGGAGGCTTGCCCCAACCCTAATTAGGCATTGCTGGGATTCCCTCCATTGTAACAACAGGGAGCATTCAGCTGGACTTGGAGGGGAAGGCAAGAGACACATTGCTGTGAGAAGCAACTACCTTTGTCATTCATGAAAAAAAAAAATTGAACAACTTTAAAGTATCAGATTTCATTTCTTTGAAAGTGAGGGGTTGATAAATTTAAAGTATGGATTGATAACCCCTGGAGGAGTCACTGTGACAAAGTGGATGAAGGCCAGGAATGGAATTTAGAACTGGGTTCAAGATTCAGGTTGCCATGGGCGCCTGGGTGTCTCAGTCGTTTAAGCATCTGCCTTCCACTGGGTCCTGGGATCGAGTCCTGCATCTGGCTTCCTGCTCAGCAGGGACTCTGCTTCTCCCTCTTTCTCTGTTCCTTCTTCCTGCTCGTGCACTCTCTCTCTCTCTCTCCCCCTCACTCTCAAATAAATAAATAAATAAAATCTTAAAAAAAAAAAGATTTAGGCTGCCACTTAACTATTCTGCCAGTTTGAGCAGATCCAAAGTCTCTCTGAACTTCAGTACTTTAATCTGTAAAATGGGGACAATGCTGCTGCATAGCCAATTTTTGTAGGGACTAAATGAAGGAATTTATGTAAAATACTATGAAAATATGCAGTGCTGTTACTATTACAGATGGTTCAAAGTGTGAATCAAGATCTCAAAAAACATAGTTACATTATTTTGAATCATGCCTTAAAAAGGGAAAGAAACCCCACAGTAATAATGAAATCTTATCCCCATAATCTCACAAAGCAAGTATCATGGTCCCTGGCTAAGTAAGGAATCTGAGGCTCAGGGAGGTTAGGTAAACTGCCACAGTCATGCAGCTGTTAAATAGCTGAGCTGAGATTTAAAAACCACACCTGCCTACTTTAGATGCTCTGTTCTTCCTACTGCTCCAGTTTACCTTAAAAAAAAAAAAAAAAAAAAAAAAAAAACCAAAAAAAAAATTTTTTTTTAAAATTAAAAAAAAAAAAAAAAAGACATTTATGTTCGAAAACTAACTCATCCTGATAATTCCCAATTAAGATGTTGTCATCTAGCATCTGGCTCAATTTCCTTTTATGAAATATAGTAAACATAATTTGAGTATAGCTTAAATGAAGTGTCCAAATGGGATAAAACAGGTCACCTGGGAAATTAGATTTTATAGATTACAAGAATTCAATGCCTAAATCGTACTTAATGGAAGCAATTTAAAAAAAAAAAATCTTCAGGAGACAATTGACTGTTCTATCAATTTTACCATTACTTTTACGTGAGACATCTATAGCCTGGAGCAACGAAAGCAAAAATAAATAATATAAACTTCACTCTAAGTAGTAGTGAAGAACACCTGTGTCTTCATGGGTTTGAGGTTCACAAGAAAAACCAAGGGGGATCTCTGACTCAAGTTCAGTTTTTTTACTTCCACATTGTATTTTAAAACATCCTATTTAAAAATATTTAATAAAGAGAAGTTAGAGAATTTTCTTGCCCTGTGGCTTTTTGAAATCGTTTTGAGTCTGTACCAGCCTTTATCCAGAAACAGAGTCTGCAATAAAGATGAGAGCTCCAGCCATTAATTTTGATTACTGGGTCATCCGGCCGAAGAAATGATCTTTTTTTACAAAGTCAACGCTTTTTGAATGAGGGTGGGATTAAGGATAAGAGCGGATGTGAGGGTGTGAAGGCGGAGGTGTTGATTTAAACATTGTAGAAAAACATCTGAGCACTCTACCATGCCCTGACAAGTAACTTAAGTATCTTTCCTTTGAAACACTGTGCAAGCCAGTGGTAAAATTCACATACTATAGAGCTGCACAGTCTGGGATCAAATCCCAGCTCTGACACTTGCTAATTTTGTGATTTGAGGCAATTTTACTTGAACTCTCTGAAATTCTCTTTTTTCATCTGAAAATTAGGAATAGTTACTGCTTCCTCGGATGGGTATGATGACTCAGCATAATCCTCGATACACATTGTCAGTGTGGTTGATGTCATTATTATTGTTTTGGTGTTGTAGAGCTTCCTCGACATAAACATTCAAGTCCCCCATGACCTTATAAAACAATTTTGAGGAATGACAACTACTTAGGCGTCTCTTTACAATTGGATAGATTCATGCAATAGTCTACAAGGCACATATCTATTGAGATAAAATGTTAATTCAGTTTTCTTTAGGAGGCATTAAAGATAGTCATAAAATGAAAAGATTATAAAACCAACCTTCTAGTAAATAATCACGAGTTTCTACATATTTTCAAAAGTGCACAAATTTGTACTCATCTTAGGAGAACATATCGATTTGTGTGCATATTTCAAGCAACCATCTTACCCACGCTAGGCCCGTGATGGACAGCATTCTCCCCTGGGAAGGTGGCTTCTCTAATTGCAGTGAATTATGATTCTATTTGTAGACATTACTTCCTACAGCATGCATTTCTTTCTGTGATTATTATTTAAAAAATAATTCTCCTCAAATTATTTAGTCTTCTTGGCTATAAACGAGAGCATTCAACAGCATAAGAACCTCACAGATAATACGCATCTGGGTTGAAAAGGTGTATTTTCTTATCAACAAAATAATCAGTGTTTACTGCAGCATAGGGAATACAAAAAGCATTTCAATACTAAAGACATTAAACTACCACTTAGGCCAAAGGAAAAAAAAAAAGAAAAAGAAAAAAGAAAATCAGAAGTACTAACATTATTTGAACTTCTGGGACATTTTCCTCCTTCTCCCACACTACCCCTTGCTAATAAACAAAAGCACAATTTTTCACATTGATAGAAAATGAACAGCAAGAGGACTTACCTTCCTTTAACCAAGAAATGTTATTTTTATCATTTTCAAAATGCTCAGCTGTTCTTACTTTTATCTTTTCCAGCTCAGTTTCTGACATCTAAGTGGAAACAGAATTTGTGATATAAAAAATTCATTAAGAACCCGAATTTATAACATTGAGCTTTATATTTAGAGACTACTGCCATATTATAGGAAAATTTTATCTCTCTAATTTTTCAGCTCGCTGTCTAATGTTAAGTCTTACATTTTATCCATTTGTAGTATTTTAAAACTTTTTTTTTTTAAGATTATTTATTTATTTATTTGAGAGAGAGAATGAGAGAGAGAGCATGAGAGGGGGGAGGGTCAGAGGGAGAAGCAGACTCCCTGCTGAGCAGGGAGCCCGATGCGGGACTCGATCCCGGGACTCCAGGATCATGACCTGAGCCGAAGGCAGTCGCTTAACCAACTGAGCCACCCAGGCGCCCCCATTTGTAGTATTTTAAAACATTGACAGTGAGAACTAAACTTTATATGATGGTTCATTTTTCAGCAGTAAAGATGGCTATAAGATCTAATAATTTCTGAACACAAAAGAATAACAGATTAACAACTAGTCACAGATTTGTAAAAAAAAAAAACACATTCAGTTGCTGTTTTAATGTCTTTTTTAGAGTCTATAAAAAAGCATGCTGCAAAGTGATATACAAAGATATAACCAATAATAAAACTCAAAAGGACCTTTTCAGCAATTTATTGGATCCAGTGAGAACCTTACGACTAAGTCAGGCCAAGTGAAGCTCCCTGAAGGTGCTGAGACCTATTAGTGCACCTTCAGTGCATTTGCACTTGACTTGAGTGGCTTGCTCGCGGTGAGCTAGGACACTCCACTTGAATCAGCACCTCAGTGTAACTTACCTGCGTGTTCCCAAAGGAGGAGGCCCAAGGCACGGGACAGGGGAGCAGCCTGGCGATGCTCTGGGCAGCCTTCCTTGTTGTCTCTGGATGTCCAGCATTCCTCCACCCTGCCAGAAGTGAGCAGAGAAGTAAATATGCTCCCTCCCTGGGTGGTGCTAGATTTGTCTTGCTGCCAGAAGCATCTAACTTGCGGCTGAGAGGGTTCAAAACAATAAAAACCTTTTCCAGTCTAGCACTTATTTAAAATGACACTCTGCAAAATAGGGTACAGATAAGGAACTCTCTTCAAATTGACCATTTCTCCAGTCCTTTTCCTTCCACACCCACCATTCATCACTTAGGGGGTTAAATGTGAAGGACGTGGAAAAAACATATGGAAAAATAGACATGGACTATGTGGGTTAAAAGAAAAGGAAGGGAAATCTCTACAAAGTTGTATTCTCTAGGAGTCCATCCTGCAGCTGACATTTTGAAAAGCAAGTTTTTCTAACATTTTTTAGGCAACAAGAAAACATTTCAAGTTTTTTTTTTTTTTTTTGAGAGTCTGCACATATTCCAAAAAGGAGTTGGAGTAACATTTTAAAAGAGGATTTGTCATTAGATTCTTAGTCGAAGATCATACAATTTTCAACCTGAAGTTAACAACATAAAGTATGACCCTTAGTTATGCATGATGATAAATAGTCCATCATTCCTAAATGTTGTCTTTTTTTTTTTCCATCATGGAAAATAATCTTTATTTTTTGGCCCAAAGTGGTTTTCCTCCTCCAGTGTCCCTGGACAACTCTGCTATTTGATCACCTTGCACCCATTTCATCTCCTTTACCAACTTCGTTTCTTGTACTTTGCTTCCAGTTTCATCATCTTTAAAAACTCCCTTGATAATCCAATTCTCGTACTAAGACAACTTTCACTTCCTCCCATTGTCAATAAGATAAAATCTTCAGGCAGCTAAGGAAGGCCTCGAATGGTCAGATTCTATATAACATCAGGTTGAAACTGTGGCTTCAAGTCTTAATAGTTCTCCAGGTGCCTAAACTTTTATTCCAACCTAACTGTAATGCTCCTGTTCCTTGAACTTGCCTGCTTCTGTTATTAACATTCCAGAGATGTTTCCTCAAAATCCCATTTCCACTCCCACCTTGAAGCCTTGTTGATGCCTCTCACCTGGAAATGATTGCTCCCTACTCCGATCCCACTTGGGACTCCTGGTGTAATCATCTCTATTTTGGTCTCACGTAAATCTGTCTTATCTTCCTCCCAAGACTATAAACCCTGTGAGGGCTCAGCCTAGATCTCAGCATTTTCTGTATCTTGCTCAGTGTGTGGCTTCTCTAATTGCAGCGAATAGTGATTCATTACTATTACTTCCTACAGCATGCATTTCTTTCTATGATTATTATGTAAAAAATACTTCTCAAATTACTTCGTTTTCTTGGCTATCAAGGAGAACATTCTACAGCATAAGAACCTCACAGATAACATGTATCTGGGTTGAAAATGTATATTCTACAGATTAATAATTATTCTTCCTAGTTGATTTTCAGTTATATTTTTATATTAGACTGTATGGTTAATAAAACTTTTTTTTTTTTTTAAAAATTCAAAATGGAGTTTGGATCTTTCTAGGGTTACAAGTCATCTAACCTCTTTTTCCATGTAGTTCTAAGGCAGGGAACCCATTTTAACCTGTCAGCCTGTGATGCTTCCAGGGTCAGATCCTGTGGTCATTTTTTATGTATTTTATTTAATTTCATCTAAACTATTTTCCAGTTATCTGTCCCAAGAGCAGTCCATAACTCAAACTCCTGTCCATGTTTCTTACTTTGGAGATTACAGATTACTCTTCCTTCTGGTTTATTCTCTGATTATCCTTGATATCTACATCTTTTCTATTTGTTTCACTTTTGCAGTTACTATGATACACTTATTAGAGAACCAGTGTTAAGTAAATTGCAAGCTTTAAAATCCCTTTGCAAGTGTTGTCCTGAGGAGGGAATTTTTATGAAGATAAAATGCATTTCTAATTTGGAAATACCTAATTTTGGCCAATATTATTTCCAACATGTTCTAACACTTGGAATATTTATTATTTTCTTTTATCCATTTTCTTTGCTTAGCCTCTCACTGCCCTCTGATTTTCGCTTTGCCTTTTCAATTGGCTTTGATCTTTAAGAGTGTTTGACATTAGTTGAATTTTCTGTATGGAATTTTGTTTTATTTTGAGAAGAACCGTTTTTTGAAACCAGACAACTCATTTTGAATTCTATTCTTGTCTTTGTTTTAGCAATCATTATGAGACCTGTAGATGTTAATAAGTATCATATTCAATTTCCTTCATCTACTTTATCAGTAAAGATAGGCACCAAGTACTTTTTCCTGCATCAAATGTGTATCACTAGTGTTCTTGTGAGCGAGACATTGCATTAAGGGTAGTGCATACTCGTGCCAACCTTTAAACCATTTATTCATTCACCTAGAGATGTCCTTAGGCCACAAAAGCCTTGGGATGAATGAGATAAATCACAATTGATGGTAGGAAGAGAAGAGAAACCAAGTCTAGTGAATCTCAGACCTAGCATGGAAACAATAGATGGTCCAAAATGAAGGTAAAAAGTGACAAACCAGCCTCAGAAGTCAGTCTGGTTTTACTAGAATTCAAAGAGAACATATTTAAAAAAGAACCTCCTCCCAAATTGTGTTCATTGTGTCTACTTAAAATAATGAGCTAAACAATTCAAACCTAAGGATATGATTTCAAGCCTCAAGTTTTCTTGTTAAATTCTGTTTTGGTTTTCTTTTCTAAATAGGGATAGTTTGAGGGGCGCCTGGGTGGCTCAGTCGTTAAGCGTCTGCCTTCGGCTCAGGTCATGATCTCAGGGTCCTGGGATCGAGCCCCGCATCGGGCTCCCTGCTCCGTGGGAAGTCTGCTTCTCCCTCTCCCACTCCCCCTGCTTGTTGTGTTCCCTCTCTCGCTGTGTCTTTCTCTGTCAAATGAATAAATAAAATCTTTAAAAAAATAAATAAATAAATAAATAAATAAATAGGGATAGTTTGAATGTGCTCTTTTTATAATTCCATTCCTTTTATTTTGACTCGTGCATCAGTATTTCTAGTTCCTAGTCAAAATCTGATTAAAGATAGAAACTTAAAGGACAAACTATCCAGCAGAAGGCAATCTTTGCCAAGATAAAAACCTATACTGAT
Organism: Neomonachus schauinslandi; assembly: GCF_002201575.2. Classification (NCBI taxonomy): domain Eukaryota; kingdom Metazoa; phylum Chordata; class Mammalia; order Carnivora; family Phocidae; genus Neomonachus; species Neomonachus schauinslandi. Next base: position 177,626,535 of record NC_058403.1, on the reverse strand, counting down.
TGTATGTTTCATGTTCTTGTTTCTGTAAAAAGAAAATAATAAAATTGAATGCATGAAGCTAGAGCGTTCCTTAACACACAAATGATTATTGCTATCAGCAGCAAAGGCAGTCCTAAGAGGGAAGCATATTACAATACAGACCCATCTCAAGAAGCAAGAAAAGTCTCAAATACACAGCCTAACCTTACACCTAAAGGAACAGCAAATAAAGCTAAAGCCAGCAGAAATAAACAATATAAAAACAAACAAACAAAAACCAGTAGAATGGATTAACAAAACTAAGAGTTGGTTCTTCGAAAGAATTAATAAAATTGATAAACCCCTAGCCAGACTTACCAAAAAGAAAAGAGAAAGGACCCGAATAGATAAAATCTTCAATGAAAGAGGAGAGGTCACAACCAACACCACAGAAATACAAACAATTGTAAGAGAATACTATGAAAAATTGTATGCCAACAAACTGGGCAACCTGGAAGAAATGGACAAATTCCTAGAAACTTACGAACTACCAAGTAATTATGTGCTCTCATATTAGTCTTTTTTGTTGTCTTCAAGATCATTACATTGTCACTTGCTCTTTTTTCTAAAACAATGAAATTGTATGTGTAATGAGACAGTATGGTATTTATCAATGTGAAGAGAAGTTACCAATGCAGATTTTTGGATTTGAGGTATGTAATTTGTAGAGCAGTTTTTCTGAAGGATTAGTGGATTGGATCCAAATGGAAATGTTATAGGAAGTTGTGCTATTCTTTGGCAGTATGTTTTCTGCTATAGAATGGAATCTCTGTATTATTTAGTACAGTTACTTAAAATGTTTTCAATAACCATTCTAACGACCGATAAATGCCATCAAGTATTTTGCATTTTTAACATTCTCTTTGGGATTTTTTGGCCTCAATACAAAAATACACATGGAGTAAATAAGCATTGGTCCAAAACATTAGAGGCAAAGGTAAATAAAACAAGAAGAAAATTCCGTATTTACAACACAGGCTTTCTCAGGGAAAGGTTACAGCTAACACCACGGGCATACCAATTCAAGGATTTATTAGATGTTAGATCTCATCAAAAGTTTAGGTTCAAGAAATAACACTCAGGGATATAAAATGCATTAAGTTTTATCCTTGTTTCATGCCAGATCATTAAAAAGAGCTGTTTACCTTTACCAAATTATTTTTATACCTTATAGAGCTCCTTTTACTGGCTTAGATGTTGGCTGGCACTGAGAAAAGATTTAAACATGTCAATGACACTCACCGGTGGGCTTATTATGAAGATTTTTGGTTCCTCAGAATTATGATATGCATCCTTAACTTAATGCAGTCCACTTAGTTCCTCTTCATGTTAAATGTAATAACTTTATAACTGTATAATTCCACTTACATACTCCTTTAAACTATTATTTTCATATATTGTACTCCACAAATGTTACAATCTGACAGGCAGTGTTCGTGTGTTGTGTGTGTGTGTGTGTGTGTTTAAACAGTCATTTGTCTTTTAAAGAAATTAGGAGAAAGAAAAAAATGATAATTCTTTTAATGTTACCCACACAGTTGCCATTTCTTCAATTCCTTTCAGCAGCCCTCAGTTTTCATTTGATTTCATTCTTCTTCATCCTAAAGAGCTACTTTGTTGTTGTTGTTTTGGTTTGCTTTGTTTGTTTGTTTTTGTTTTTTGGTTTCTTTTGTTTTGGGGGTTAGTTTCTGGTTTTGTTTGTTTGTTTTTGTTTTCGTTTTTGTTTACCTTTCCTGGAAGTTAAGTTCTGCTGGTGACAAACTCAGCTTTGTTTATCTAAAAACCTTTTTAGTTCACTCCCATTTGTGAAGGATATTTATCCTAGATATAGAATTCTTGATTGCCAGTTCTTTCCTCCCCCTCCCTTTCTCCTTCCCTTCCTTCCTTCCCTCCTTCCTACATCTAACATGCCTTTTCCCCTCTCTGGTCACTTTAATTTTCTTTTCTTTTTCTTTGGTTTCCAGCAGCCTGACTATAATGTGTTCAGGTGTAATTTTCTTAGTTTTTTTTTTTTTTTTCTAATTAGGTTTTTCTGAGATTCTAGTTTCTGCAAGTTAGTTGATGTTTTTCACCAAATTCAGGACATTTGGGGCCATTATTTCTTCAGATATTTTTCTGCCCCCTTCCCTCTTTTCTCTCCCTCAAACATTCCAATTACACATATATTAGATTCCTTAATATTTTCACACAGGTTACAGAGGCTCTGCGCATGTTTTCCCAGATTTTGCTCCCTATCCTTCCGATTGAATAATTTCTGTAGATTTGCCTTCAGGGTCAATAATACTTTCTTCTATAGTCCTCAATCTACTATTAAGGCAATCCCATATATTTTTAATTTTAGATATATCTTCATTTTAGATATACTAGAGTTTATATTCTCTTTGGTCATTTCTAATAGTCCCCACCTCTTTGCTGATAACACCTATCTCTCATTATCATCATATTTTCCTTCAATTTCTTGATTGTATCTATTATAGCTAGTTTAAAGTCATTATTGGCAAGTCCAACATCTGTAACTTCTATGGACTATTTGTTTTCTTGGTTATAGGTTACATTTTCTTGATTCTTCAAGTGTGTAATAATTTTTTATTATACCCTTGACATTCTGGATGATACATTGTAGGGAGTCCTACACTATGCTGCATTCTTTTAAATTTTTTTTTTTTTTTTTTAAGATTTTTATTTATTTATTTGAGAGAGAGAATGAGAGAGAGCACATGAGAGGGGGGAGGGTCAGAGGGAGAAGCAGACTCCCTGCCGAGCAGGGAGCCCGATGCGGGACTCGATCCCGGGACTCCAGGATCATGACCTGAGCCGAAGGCAGTCGCTTAACCAACTGAGCCACCCAGGCGCCCTGCTGCATTCTTTTAGAGAGTGTTGAATTTTATTCTAGAAAACAGTTAAATTACTGGCACATATTTTGTATCCTATCAGGCTTGGTTTATTTTTTGTTAGCGTGGGTCAATTTCAGTTCTTTTCTTAGTTTTATGATGTAGCTCATGCTAAAAGATCTGATTGTTATGGCCAAGTTATGTCTTTTCCTAGGTCTCTACTAAATGTCCAAAGTGGTCAGTGAGATATGTCCACTCTAGTTGGGCCAGAGTGTCTTCTAATGCTGTATTAACCACGGTAGCCACATTAATTGCTCAGCCCTACAGAAGTCACTTTTTGTAAGATATTTAGTGTCTTATCCTATGCATGCACAGCCAAGACCTTAGCTAAGACTACTTGTGGTGAACTCTGCCCCTTCCCTACTTTGTGCTGCTCTCTCATCTCCAGAATCCTGGCCTGAAAATTCTAGCCACTTCAACAGTCCAAACTTCAGTCTCTGCCTCTTTAATTGAGCACATCTGCTACTCTATTTGAGTTCCACCTACTTGCACTATGGTAGGGAAAGGGCTGCCAAGACAAGAGATAGAGCAAATGTATAGCTTATCATTTGTGTTTTCCTACTCTCAAGAATTACAGTATGGTTCTGCCTGTTGTCCAACATTGAAAAATAGCCTCCTTATTTATTTTGTCTGGTTTTATAACTATATATGAAGAAATACAAGTACAGTACCATTTATTCCATTGTGACCAAAAGTAGAAAGAATTTTAAAAATTCCTTTACCACTGTCCTTCCAATCAAGAAGACATCAGAGATCACTCTCTTTCTCATCCCCTGGTGCAGGGCAGATGAACCTAGAACAAACGGTGTCTTATCTTTGTGATTCAAATTTCACTTTATTTTAAGTTCATAGAAGAATCAGTAGTTTTGAAAGCAAGTCCTTTTTATGATAAGTACCAAAGAATTAAGATCACAATTAAGCCATAAATCACATATTAGGTAAGAATACAAAATTGCTTAAAAGTAGTGCTTGAGTTAATCACCCCACCAAATTAAATTTTGACAAGTGAGTAGGAAGGAAGTTTGAAGGGGATGTCTGACTATGGTTTAGATGCTGAATGTTCATTAAAAAGAAATTTGGTGCGTTATTGTCTTAGATAATCCTAGAAAGATAGGGACAGTAGGATCTCCAGGTAATCTGGAGAATAGCATCAGAATAGATCTTTGCCCACTTTCCTAGAAGCATCTTAGTGGTTTTCGAGACTTAGAAAAATCTTTGCATCCAGTGTGACATCTAAGTATCAATAGCAGATAGAGAACTAGGTGGAAAGACTCGAGTATTTTTCATCATATTATGTATTCTGAGGACAACCTGGAGAGAATCCCAAACTTCCTCCAAGTCTTAGAGATGTCCTAAGGGCCAGCAAATAGGAACAAAACCCTTAGTCACAGTAAGTGGTGCCATTACTGGATGCTGCATAAACAATACAAGCTAGTGGTGATGGAGGGATTACTAACTTTGGGAGAAGAAATAGTGAAAAAAGAGGTGATCCCCAAAGGCAATCAGGAAGGGTTAGCTAAGTGAAGAGCAGCAATGACAGAAGATTATCATGTACTTTATTTGCCACCCAGAGGGAAAGCCAAAGGGAATTGTATATAGCCTGAAAGCCTCTCTTTGAAGCGGGAAGAGACTCAGCTAACTTGAATTTGTAAGTTTGTTTTTCATCATCATCAGAAATGTGGGCTCATGGGGCGCCTGGGTGGCTCAGTTGGTTGAGCGGCTGCCTTCGGCTCAGGTCATGATCCTGGAGTCCCTGGATCGAGTCCTGCATCGGGCTTCCTGCTCGGCAGGGAGTCTGCTTCGTCCTCTGACCCTATCCCCTCTCATGTGTTCTCTCTCTCTCAAATAAATAAATAAAATCTTAAAAAAAAATGTTGGCTCAAATGCCAAGTTAATATCAGTTATGGAAAAATAAAAATGTTATATATTTTGTTGGTCTGAACACATAACCTTGCTCTATACCTTCAGTCCCTCTACTCCTGAGAGCTATAAAATGAGTTAGTTTACCAATGTAGTCCGTACTTTGGGAGCCCTGTTTAGAATTGCTTTCTTCTTAGATAATGACCTCCATCAGTCATGGAGGTGGGTCTAGTTGTGCTGGGTGACCCTGTTCCTTGGCCATAATGGATTATGTCAGAAATAGGTGATTCATTCTGGTCAATCCAATATCCTCACTCCCAAAATTTGAATTGGGATCCAATCATTAGGATTTAGCAGTTTAAATCAATGAGGGTTGTCTAAATCATCTAGGGAGGTCTGTTTGGCTTGTGGGAAAGTAGAGAAATTGGACAGTTGAGGGAGAGCAAAGTGGGCAACTTCTCTGTCCCATTTTCCTCCTCTGTAACATAGAGATAATAATAATCCTATGTACCTTGGAGTTGTTGGGGGGTTAAATGTTAATGAATATAAAGAGCTTGGAAAGGAGCCTGGGCCTATAGTAAATACTGAATAAAGACTTAGTGATTATGTTTATTCTGAGTGATTTGTCTTTCAACTTTATTGAGATATAGCTGAAGTACAACACATGGCACATATTTAAAGCATGTGGTTTGACCAATTTTGATTATGTATTTACCCATAAAACTATCATTAGAATCAAAATAACAAACATCTGCATCACCCCAAAAGTTTCCTCTTTCCTTTGTAATCCAACCCTCCCTCCACCACCATCCCCACATAAACACTGACCTTCTTTTTTCATTCCCTGAAAATGAGTTTGTGTTTTCTAGAACTCAATCTAAATAGAAGCATACAGGATGTATTCTTTTTGCTAAATCCTTTTTGTTCAGCACAATGATCTTGAGATTTATCCATATTGTTGTATCAATAGTGTACTTATTTTTATTGCATTCCATTGTATGGGCATAGAAGAATGTGTTTATCCATTTACCTGTTGATGGATATTTGAGTGGTTTTCCATTATGGATATTACAGATAAAGCTGTTAACCCTTGTATGCAAGTTTGTGGTTTTACTTTTTGTGGGTTTAGCCTTTATCAAATTTAAACATTTTAAGAGAAAAAAATGAGAAAGACCCTAAAATAAATAAAACTGTGATTAGAAAATATATGAGGTGCCTGGGTGCCTCAGTTGGTTAAGCATCTGCCTTCTGCATGGATAATGATCTCTAGGTCCTGGAATTGAGCCCTACATTGGGCTCTCTGCTTAGTGAGGAGCCTGCTTTTCCCTCTTCCTCTGCCACTCCCCCTGCTTGTGTTTTTTTCTCTCTCTCTCCCCCAAATAAATAAATAAAATCTTTAAAAAAAGAAAATATAATTTTGGGGCACCTGGGTGGCTCAGTTGGTTAAGCATCAGACTCTTGGTTTCAGCTCAGGTCGTGATATTGGGGTCCTGGGATCAGGCCCCATGTTGGACTCCAAGCTTAGTGCAGAGTCTGCTTGTCCCTCTCCCTCTGATGCCCCATTCCCCACTTGTGAGCTCTCTCTCTCAAATAAACAAATAAAATCATTAAGAAAAAAAAAGAAAATACATTTTAAAAAAATACCACCCATTAGCTTGCAAAGTCAATTTTATCCTATAACATACAACTTTACTTTTAAAGGACTAGTTGGTATCCAGATGGAGTTTACAGCTGTCTCATCTTTATATTTGACTACTATGAGGTCTTTGATCAACTAAAACCTGCTGGAAAACGCTCTAAAGGAGAAAAAGACAGTAAGACAAGACACTACCCCCTTAACCTCTCAAAATTATATTGTAGAGATGAAGAGGCATACTGTCTTCCTGTAAATGTAGACTATTATTTTTTTAAAAGGTACTGAACTTTTAGTACATTTGCAAACTCGGTTTATTTTATTTTAAAAATCAATTACAGAAATGGCAATATTGCTTTCTCACTCAAAACCTAGATATTTTGAAATACTTGGATGACAGTGATTGCAGCAATATAGGATGTTGTTTACTGAGTGTGTATTAGAAATGACTTTAAAATTATTTATTAATAAGAAGGTATTGATTAATTGATTCTTACAGTACAGTACCTTTTGCTAAATTCTCAATAATTATTTAAAATGATTATGTAAACTAATAGATATTATTAATGGAAGTATGATGATGCTTAAAATGAAGTCCTCTGTAATCAATACATTATGTCAGTAAAATTTACCCTAAATGTTAACATCTTTTGCCTGCAGTTGTTTTCCTCCTGTTTTGTCCTGTTCTTTGTCATCTTTTGGCTGTGTCTCTGCTTTTGTAGTTCCAAGATCTTCACTGCCAAGTAGGGCAGACAACTATAATTTATTTCATACTGTACGTGGTCTTCTACCTACATCAGTGAGGAATACTTTTTTTTTTAAACCCAAGAGAGAGAAAGAAAAAAAATCTTATCTTGATCAGTCTTTTCTCTAGACCACCTCTCATGGGTCATTCTTAAAGCAGGACATTTAAATAAACTGAACTTCAAATACAATTTCAGTTTAACAGGACTTTTGGATCCAAAGAGAAATTCTAACATTTGATCAGCTATTCACAAATGATGTCTTTGTATCCTTTAAAGAACTATAAAGCAAATAAAAAATTGTAAGCTGTTTTATTTGATGTTATCTGAGATAAAATAATTCTTTGAAGGGCCATAGAGACTAATTGGAAAAGAATATCAGTATATCCATAAATTAGGAAATTAATAAAGTTAAAACCACACAGGACCTACATAGGTAATGCCACAGTGATCTAAGAATACATAATTGTTAATGTACAAATTCTAAGGGGGAAAATGGGTTTTCCAGACAAGAGAAGAAAACTCTAGTGGGCAGAAATTTACAAAAATAATGGTTGCGTATGGGAAAGAATAGGAGAAGGTGATAAAGGGGGAGATTTCTTCTTCCACGGCGCAGATTGAAAATGTCATCTTCTTTGCTTTTTGGAGAAATAAAAAGTACCAGTTCTTTATCTTGAATTATATATAAGTCACATAGTTAAGAAAAATGTAAACCCTAAGATTTTTTGTTATTGTGAAAGGTGGAAGGTAACAAAATCATTGTGAATGTGTTCATTTCATACTAATAAGTGACAGGGTTGGGATTTGCATTCAGGCCTTATGGATCTTAAACTATGACCACTGAAAGGAAAATTTTCATCACTGCCAGCTCATTTCTCCCAGTTGCTAACTGCCCTGATATGACAGCATGGTATCATTACGATGGTCTCTTCCATCCCAGTGTACTTCGTCTTTGCAGCTCTTATCACGGTAGGAATGGTACCATTTCGTGGCTAATGGCTTCAGGCTGACCCATGCAGTTCTGCAGGCTGGGCACTTCAGAGCTCCAGGGTGTACGAGGTGACTGTGTAATATGTCAGCTTAGCTAGGCTGAACTTTGTTCCCCAGAATTCCTTTCTTGCATATTTTCAGTTAGAATAGGCCACAGAAGAGATTTCTGTGGAAGATTTGAAAGACAACCTTTCACTGGGAAGGTTAGAGTAGCCACTCGTGTATTTCCTGCCCATTTGTTGCTCAGTACCTGCTGGCTCACTTCTTGGTGTGGACAGCCACCATTCTGCAACTTCCCATTTTCCCCTGCATCTTCCTGCAGCTTCTCCATCTCCTGGGTGGTTGTGTGTTTTTCTCCAGGATGAGGAGACACTAACTTTTCCTGTAGGACAGCCACTTCATCAGGAGGCAGTGAGAATGGGCACAGCTACTCCAGCTTATCCTGTCATCCTCTACTTCACATGGACCTTCTCTTCCTGACTACTTTCTCTGCCAACTTGAAGCTATAACAGAAGTAAAAACAGCAGCTTTCTAGAGTTTAAGCAGCTCCTCAAATTGTGTAATGTCAGCTCCTGGTAACAGACTCCTTACGATATGAGTCTCCTGGTAGTTCTGCTCCTTGGCTGATCTCTGGCTGAAAGAGTGCACCATTTACATTGCATCATTTGTAAATGGCACCACCTCCTATAGTCGTGTAGTGCACTGCCTGGGGGCCACATCAGCAACACTGAACGTCTGTACTCCCATAGCTTAAATGGCATAGAGACCAGAATCATTTGTTTCTTGTTTATTGCTCTAGTGATAGGTGGGAAAGTTGACACCATGACCAAATACATTTGGGAAACACTGAAATCACTCTGCATTTCTGCATTGAGATCCTACCACATTCACACAGTAAAGACTCTATAAATCTGTGCATGCACTAAAGTAATTTGTTCAGTCCAGCCTTCTTTAAACATTTTTGACAAAGAATCATTTTCTGGGTAGTGTGTGTTAACATAGCCCAGGAACTAGTGGTCTACAAACCACACTTTGAGAAACACTGGAATACATTCTGATAATCTCAGTCATTTGATATTTGGCTCTCATCATCTCTAAGTGCTATCTGAGTACAGAGTTAATGTAACTTAAAATCCTATTTAGGCAGTCAAAATTAAATGCAAACAGGGGATGTGATAATAAGAATATAGTGAAGAACAAGGTGTGCTGATATGCAGTATAATTCATTCCAGCACTTTTCAGAAGATATTGAACCATAAGAGAAAGGCTGGTGGCAGAGAACATATCCTGCATAGGAAAGACAAAGCGTAGTGTGCCATGACGATGAAAAGAGGTAACAGAAGAAATGTTTCTTCTCTCCATTCCTTTTCCCTCCTACTGTTGAGTTAGAGGGTGAATATGTGAATGGCGAAAAAGGCAATGAGATCAGGTAGAAAAAGTACTAGATATTGAAAGCTGGAACCAGTTCAGCTTGAGTGGAATGGAGGAACATCAGGCTAAGGGTACTCCCCACACATCTTTTGTATCTTAACTCCAGCATTTACATGTAGATGAGCTATTTCAGTAGTACATGAGATGCTTTAGGGCCAGCCCAGGCAAAATTGCAAAATATAGTAGACAAGGTTAATTTTTGATGTACTTATTTTCTCTTGATAAAGCCAAAAATGGTTATCAAAAGGAGTCCTTTGGGTTGCCATAATGACTGGGCGACATCACTGATATATGAAGGAGAGGAGCCTAGGGTACTAAACATGGTGTCACACAAGGAAGATCCTGCACAATAAAGAAATGACCTACCCAGAATGAGTTGCCTCACCACTGGGAAACACTGAAAGCCCTTTCTCTGGTTCCATATATTTCCTCTTCTTTTTCAGTCATCTCCCCCATGAGAGGTGGGTATCTCTCAACTAGGTGTGGATCTGATTAGCTAATAAAAGTTATTGCAGAAAGATTGAATAAAACTCAACTTTCAAGTGTTCATTTACATTTCAAAAAAGGAAATAATCAACTCCAGAGAGTCTCTAACTAATTGATGCTCTGAGAGGAAAAATATATTAAAATATTTTATTAGAATAATAATGTAGTCCTCTTATATGGAGAGACAGTTTGCAATCTTTTCCTTCCTTTGTAATTTGCTCATTTCAAACTCTGTCCTTTTCTATCTGTCCACTCACAGTACACAATTTCCAAGGAATTAAATATGTGTGGCTAATGTTACATCTGCACGGCATCAACCTTTAACCTTTGTACATACGTATTCATAAAAACAAAATGCCAGCCCATGAAGAGAGCTGGTATATACATTACAGTATAAATCATGTCTCTGTCAATGTAAAGGCAGTCTTATCTGAACTATTAACTTAAACTCTCTATGAAAAATAGGTGATTGGATACAATAGCAGCCTTTTATCTTTACTCTTGCCTACACATGACCAAAACAAAAATATTTAATTTTCTTGCCTGGTTTATGGCATAATAATCCTTTTCTATATTACTCTTTCACACCTTGGGCTAAAAGCTCCAAAGGTAGAAGAGTAGGAGTAACTGATGAGTTATAGCACTAGCTGCTTTACATATGTATATATGGAAGATCTGCCCTCTGAAATGTGCCATTACCTCCATCCTAAAGATGGAAACCTGAGGCTTAGAGGGCTTGAATATCTAATGTGTTCAATGCAAAAATAGCAGAAGTCAGAATTGACCTCAGGTCAGTTTAACATCTAAGCTCCTACTTCATTACCATACCCTGCAGTATACAGATCTTTTCAGTTTGCTTTCTAGGCTGCCCTGCATGGGTATGCATGTTCTAGATAGCTCTGAATATAGCCCACTATTTAATGGGCTAGTCTAAGGGAAGTATAAGTAATCCATACCATCAGGGAGGTTTTGATGTAGTTGGAGAGATGTCTTACATACAATGCCATGTGCACATGGAAAGGTAGCCAGCAAAACATGGCATAATATTCATCAGAGCCAGTGGAGATGCACATTCAATAACTTTGCAGGATTTTAGTAGGGAAGAGCTCAGAGTTGACAGAGGCAGAGAAAAAGCCAGGGCTGGTTTTCAGACTTGATGTGTGACTTATAGTAGCCATAATTTATTTTTAAAAAGGGTGGCAGGCTTTTATGTGTAGATCTGCACTAGGGCCTGAGAATACAATGGTGAAGGGGTTGGACAAGGACTTTGTCTGTCCTGTGGCCCCTTCCTCCCCAGGCCACAGCATTTCACATGCCTGTAGAGTCACCTGGGCGTCCTGTTAAAATGTAATTTCACGTTCAGGAGGTCTGGAATAGGGTCTCAGATTCTGCATTTCAAACAAGCTTGCAGGTAATGGCCAGGCTGCTACTCCACAGACCGTACTTTGAGTAGCAAGACTCTAGAGGAGGGAGTGGATGAGCAAATGAAGAAACAAATGGTGAGAATATAACTTCAGCAAAAAATAACTGAAGGTCCATTAGGGGCATGTAGCCATCTATGCCAGCCTTCAGCTCCTCTCTCCACAAACAGATAGGCTACCATTACCACCTTAGGATAACCTGGGTAGGTCTCAAATGTTGGATAAATCCCTTTGGCTTACCTTTTCTAGATTGATAGACATCTTTCCTTCTGTTGAATTGTTTTCCCTCATATATTTACAATCCAATTTATTGTACAACATTTTTATAGTTCATCACCTTTTCTAGGACCATTCCCCAAATCCTAGCAACATTGACTTGATTTCAGCCATACTCTGGTCTTCTTGGGATCAGCATGATTGCAGAGCATTTCTAAATTCTGTGAATTTCTATCTCATTTTTAATGTGCTTTCTCTCTCCTTCTTCCCTTTTCCCTTCCTTCTTCCTTCTTTTTCATCTTCCTTCCTTCCTTCTTTCCTTCCTTCCTTCCTTCTGTCCTTCTTATTTACTCACAGAGTGTAACATTTGCAAATTAGTGGGGATTCTTAATATACCCCTCAAATGATGAGTTTGATGTCCCAGCTATGTCATTTATTAGTTGTCTGACTTTGGGCAAGTTATTCAATCACCCTGTGCTTTCCTCATCTATTAAATGGGGATTAATGATAGTATCCATGTCACAGTGACATTGTAGGATTAAATGATTATTAACTGTTAAGTGCTTAGAACAGTTGCTAGGACATAGTAAATGCAATATAAATGTTTGTGGATATTCTTGGTGCTATACAATCTTCTCTTCCCCTCTGTGGGATAGCAAACTTTCTTTTTGGTTTGACAGTGCAGAAAAACATGAAGTTCAGTGCAGTGGTCATCGCTTATGTTCTGAGGAGATACATGGGAGGGCTAAAGACTTATACCAGAGTCTTTATCCCTCTGTGTCTTCTTACTCCTTGTCTTATCAAAATTTGAACACTTTTCCCTGTTACATATCATTATGTTTCCCTTAGTCTTGTTATTTAATTTCCCCATAAATGTAGATTTCATGGACACATCATTTATTCCATGATGGCAAGACAGTCATGCATGAAAGTTGTTTTTACTATTTTTAGGCCTCACGGTACATATTTGATGATGATGATGATGATGATGTTGATGATGATGACTACTACTAGTAGTAGTGTTAACATTCATCAAGTGTATAATAAAGGATTTCAGCTTCCAGCCATAACTGAATAAGAAGAACCAGATGTACCATATCCCCCTCCCAGTTGAAACAACTAAAACAAACAAACAAGCAAGCAAACCTGGACAACCACAATGATGAGACTCTGGACAGAAAGCAGTTCAGGACAGTGATCCTCGACAGAAGGAAAACAAACAAGATGAGCCCTATGATTGCCCCAGCCTGCTTCCCAGGAGGATTTTATAGATTCAGTGCATGGTAGAGGAACTAAAACAGAGGCTGACATGTCACAGTGTTGAGGAGACATAATTCAGAGATCAGAGAAGCCCAAACAGATAGCATTTGTAAGGTAAAGTATTGAGTTAAAGAGACCTATACACAGAGCAAATGATTCCTCTCAAGTGTTCAGCTAAATATCACTCAGTGCCTCCATGAGCAAACTACTGGAGTTCAGGAAGGAACAAATTAGAAAGGAATAGGCAGAACAATACCTGGAGCTCACACAGGGCAAGGAAGAGTTTATATTACCATCAGACAGAGTGAAAAGACCTAACATACTGGGCATCAAGTAAGTCTTCAGCCAAACCAATTGTAGAAGCAAGCCACAAAAGGATCAAGTTATTTCTAAATAACCTAATTGTGTCCCAGAACAAAGATGAAAAATACTTAAAAAGAATCATCCAGCACTCGAAGATGTAAAAAGACAATGTCTGGGATCCAATAAAAAATTACCATGCACACAAAGATGCAAAAAACACAACCTGTAATACACAGGACAAGAATCAATTATAAATAGACCCAGAAATGCCAGACATAATAAAATTAGTAGACAAGAACTTCAAGACAGTGATTAAAACTATATACTCCATATGTTCCAAAAGGTAGAAGAAAGCATACACATATGAGAGACATGGAAGATCTATAAATAAATAGATAAATAAATAAATAAATAAATAACAATTTAAACTTCTAGAGATGAAAAGAATTATAGTGAATGGGATTAAAAGCATACTAAATACTGAAGAAGAAAAGATTAGTGATCCTGAAGACATAGCAATAGAAATTATTCAAAATAAAAGACAAAGAAAAAATGACTGGGGCAAAAAAAAAAAAAAGTACAGGGGATTACTGAGCTGTGGAATACCTTACTCAGTGTAACTTACTCAGTGAAATGGAAGCTTAGAAAAAGGTGAAGTGGGGAAACAGAAAAATACATATATTTGAAGAAATATGGCTGGAATCAAAGTTTTGGGAAATCATATTTCCAAATTTGATGAAAATCATAAACTCAAATATTGAAGAAGCTCAATGAATCTCAACCACAAGCAATAGAAAGAAGACTACACCAAAGTCCATCAAATTACTTCAAACTTGTGTTAAGAGAATACCTTAAAAGTATCTAGGAGAAAAGAACACATTACAAAATAGACTAAAAATTAGTAAATGACAGCAGGCAATAGACATCAGAAATAATACAAGCTGGTGCAACTTTTTTAAATATCAAGGGGAAAAAAATCAACCTCAAATTCTATACCCACCAAAAACCATTTCTTTAAAAAATGAAGTTGAAATAAAGACTTTTTCAGACATACAAAATGTAAGAGAGTTCACCACCAGCAGACCTCCATTACAAACATGCAATACAATAATGTGCTAAGCATTTAATGTGCTTTTCTTCATCAATCCTTTTCCAAACCTTATAGATACATGCTGTTGGAATCCTTACTTTATGGAGTAAAAAATTAAGGTTGTGAGATCCCAAAAAAACACGACATGGTATAGCCGGACCTATAGAGTTTGCACTTACAGATTTCAAGACAATCTGAAATGCTGCATACTGGATGACTCCACTTATATGATAACCAGAAAACACAAAACTATGAAGACAGCAAAATGATTAGTAGGCATGAGGGGATGGCAGTGGGGAGATCAATAAGTGAGGCACCGAAGATTTTTAGGCCAGTGAATATACTCTGTATGAGATCTTAATTATAGATACATGTTCTTATGCATTTGTCCAAACCCATAAAATATAGAACATCAAGAGTGGACCTTAACATAACCTATAGACTTCATGTCATCATAGGTTCATCACTTGTAACAAATGTGCCAATCTGTTGATGTTGATCAAGGGAAAGGCTATGCATGTGTGGGGACAGAGGTTATATAGGATATCTCTGTACCTTCCCCTCAATTTTGCTGTGAATCAAAAACTGCTGTAAAAAATTAGAGTCTTAATTTTTTTTAAAAAAGGTCTACTATCTTTATATTTGTTTCACTAGTCTAAGACCTAGTTTGTAGCCAGGAAATAGTGTGTTTTGCCATTTAGCAGGAGGTGGGACCATCTCAATTGAAATCAGGTGTTGGGGCACCTGGGTGGCTCAGTTGGCTGAGCATCAGACTCTTGGTTTTGGCTCAGGTCATGATCTCAGGGTCATGAGATAGAGTCCTGCATCAGGCTCCACACCCAGTGAGGAGTCTGCTTGAAATTCTCTCTCTCCCCCTCTCCCTCTGCCCCTCTCCTGCTTATGTGCATGCTCACATGCACACGTGTGCTCTCTCTCTCTCAAAGAAATAAATACATCTTAAAAAACAAAAAGAAATCAGGTGTCCAACAAATGCTTTTGGCAATTAAGCTATTAGTGTTATTATCATTTTAAAGAGCTCATATTTACTAATGATCTTTGTTACAAGAAGAGGTATTTAAAGAAATCCCTTTCTTATGTTTTAGATAGTAAAGATATAGTACAAATTTTAGGCAACAGTACAAAATTTTAGATAATCACTTATTGCATATATACAATCATGGCCATTTATCTTAGTAGATTAATAATAGCAGTAAACTTTTTGAAATATTTAAAATTAAAAAAGAAAAAGACTCACAGCACTCCTTAAGCTTTTCAGAAGCAACTTTCAGAATAACAGTGAAAGATTAAACTTATATCTTTTATAAGTTACTGGATTTTAAAAGCTCTATTAACATTTTCCTTTGTTTTTCTTTCAGAAAATTTTAAAAAGGCTATCTCTGAGCAGGTTAATGGTTAAGCTTTTTTACTGTTATTTGACTCAATTTTTCTAAACACTATTAAATTGGAAGTACTGTAAGGGAGGTTTGAAACTCAATTTATGTCCGGTTGTATTAATCAATCTGTAGTAACTTCATCCTACATACCGAATCTCAGTAAAAATTTGTGCAAAATCATTGTTAAAGTATTGCATCATAGAAAAAAATCCATAGGCGTATATCACTGAAAATATAACTTCCACACAAAAAAGTTTACTGTTTTAATAAAAAAAATCAACTGATTCTAATATGCTGGTGAAATTAGAAAACACTGCCTATGAAAGAAAAATGATAAGATGAATTTTAGCATATGTCATAAAACTCATTTATAGACATGTTATCTGGAATTAAAGGAAAATCGGATGTTTGAGAAAATTTTAAAGATTTTGCTTTATTTTAATTTGGAAAGAACAAATAAGAGCATTTTGTCTAATGATTTGCTTACTTGAAGTTTCTGAAAACTTCATTGAAATAAAAGGTTTAATTGAATAATAAATATTTCAAGTAAAGACTTTCACTTTGTATCTTATAAATTATCAAACAACGCCTAGACGTCCTGCAGACATCTATCAAGTATTGGTAGATCCTGAAATAATTTTATGGGCAATAGAAATAGAAAGTTACAAGGTAGGATGTGACCAGGGTCTGGCTGTGGCATCTGTCACTCCATTGATCGCCAGGGTTGATTCGGCTGATCTGGCTGGCTAGGCAGTGGTCATCTTCCTCCCTTGTCATTCCAGGTGCATCCCTCTTGACCCTGCGCTCTGGCTCTGTTAGGGGGAAGAGGACTACCCTCCTGCTAGAGTTGGATAGTTCTTTGGTCAAGGGTATAGCAGTAGCTGTGCTCTCCTGCTAGAACCTCGGCACAAGCTCTCAAGGTCCATTTGGTAGTCAAATTGCCAATACTCCAGACACACCCAAATGAGGGGCTGCATGCAGCAGTCTGCCTTTCTCTTAAAGAAAAAAAAAAATCCCCCAAATTACTAGATACTTAATTTTTTTTAATTCAGGAAAAAACATAATCTAAGTGTAAATAAAAGGACAGCTGTAATACAATGTGGAAAAGGACTACTAACCCTGTCTTGAAAAAGAGAATGAATAATCTATAAAGAAGGACATAAATTCCCTCATTCATATTAAGTGATGGTAAGCCTAATTCCAAAAGAATATATGAACTTTAATAGAAACTTCAAAAGTCATGAAAGGAATAACTAGTAATATGTATAAATGTGTTTTTACTTTTTTAAAAAGTCAAATCATTTAAAAATCTTAATGATGAAGTGATAGTTGGTCTAAATCTTTCAAAACCCACATACCTTTTTCTATAATTAGTTGTAGAACTTTGAGAACATATCAGTAATCTGATGTACATGAAAAGTGAAAGGAACAATTAACATTAAATGGCATATTCAGACAAGTTATCTTTATCTTTGTGGTATATCTATATTTATCTTTATATAATACCATTGGATGCAGCATTTTGATTTCCTGAGGTCTTTTATAGGTAAGAGAGAATACCAGGAAATAATCAGAGGGGGAAAAATCAATATTACAGCACTTGCTTATTTACTAATTCTACCATACTTTCATTTATACCGTTTTCATACCACTCAAAAATAGTTGTTTATATGCTGTATTTGGTAATTATGCTATTTGAGTCAGTGCTACTTCTTAAAAAGTTGGTCAACTGTAAGGGGAGGATGTTTGGTGTTTTGTTTTTTTTTTTAAGATTTTATTTATTTATTTGACAGAGAGATAGAGCAAAAGTAGGCAGAGTGGCAGGCAGAGGGAGAGGGAGAAGCGGCTCTCCGCTGAGCAGGAAGCCCAATGTGGGGCTCGATCCCAGGACCTTGAGATCATGACCTGAGCCGAAGGCAGACGCTTAACCAGCTGAGCCACCCAGGTGCCCCAAATTTGCTATTATTTTTATATTTAATTAAAAACCCCAAACATGGGGCACCTGGGTGGCTCAGTTGGTTAAGCGTCTGCCTTCGGCTCAGGTCATGATCCCAGGGTCCTGGGATGGAGCCCCGCAAAGGGCTCCTGGCTCAGCAGGGAGCCTGCTTCTGCCTCTCCCCCTGCTCATGCTCTCTCTCTCTGTATCTCTCTGTCTCAAATGAATAAATAAAAATCTTAAAAAAAATAAATTATAGTGTGTGGTTAATTTAATGCTGTAATTTCCTTATATTTCAATAAAGCATTCCAAATAGAATCTAAACAAATCATTTCAACTTGTACAGAAAATACTATAAAAAGACACTTATTGTATAGAATCTGTGTGATTGGAGCGATTGCAGATGAATTACAGACAATGCATTAGATGTGACTTTATATACTGGTAAGGGAAAACAAAACGTAATTACTTTTAAATTAGAGTGTAAAATTTTACATATCTTAATTAATTTAGTTTTATTTCGGTTGATAACAATATGCCCAACTAGCCGATGGTGATACGAAACTTGGGAAAATGAGGATTTAAAAGTTGAAGGTTTTATTCCTCTTAGACAAAGCACAAATACTTCAAACCTCTGAACACTGTTTAAATGTGCCCAGTGACTCTCATCCCACTTGTCAAGAATAGCTTCTGTAGCATTTTGTTTATTTCTATCGCTCTTCTATATTTTTTTCTCTGCAATGCATGATTTCCTGCTACTCTCAACCCTCCCACTTGGCCCAATCAAAACTTAGTCCCATGAAGTAATTGGTACTGGTGGATGATCTAATATTGTGGACAGCTAGAGCTTATGTGCAGCTTATCACATCATGGGACTCCAGGGGAGAAATGTGTGTTTTCTGTTTCCTTCTTATCAGAACAAGACTTGGGGCCACCTGATATCAGACCTTAGATTTTACCTCCCCCACAAATCCAATTTATTCAATCTATTTTAGACTCAAGCATTCCACATAGCCCTCGACACCTCACTGTACTTTATGACAGATAAGGTGGAAAATTCAAGGCACTGTTGATGAAAATAAAACAACAAAGTCTGCACACACAAATCTTGCCAGAGAAGTGCATTTAACCATTTTAAAATGTAGAATTCATCTACTTAAACTTTTCAAAGCGGCTTGTTTATATAAATGATGGAGTAAGGTGCATTTGTTTTTATTTCTAAAAATTGTCAGATAATTTACATCTCTGCCCTTTATCTCTGCTGTTATTAAAGTATTGGAGGAATAAAATTCCATTTACTTCTATTCACAGAAGACTGTCATATTCAGATAATGGCACAATTCAGAATTTATCAAGTGCCAGGAGATTATAAAAGTTAATGGAACAAAATGGTATTAGTGTGAGATTTTGGGAAAATCTCATGAGATTTGGTACAGTAACTTCACAATTAAATTACCATGTCACTACTGTATGTGCAGACAAAGGGAAGTGGGGCATTTTGAATTCCATATTGATAGATCTTATGAATGATCTAGAAATGAAAACCTCCTTTGTTTAGATAACTGTGAACCTTTTTGGAGTATTGCTTTCTCTTTCACTGTACAAATATTCAAAGTGAAGGGCACAGCAATGTAAGTCAACGAAGCAGATATTTTAGGATAGCTTTCTTTAATTCAAAACACGGACTAGTCCGTTTATTATTTGTTCTAAAAGAAAAGATGGGTTTGGGGCTACAAATGCTATTACCAGAATTTCATGTCAGATTTGTGTGTTTTTCTTCACTAAAACTTTCCCATAAATAGGCTGACTCTTGTAGAATTCCTTCATGATATTAGAATGACTCTATTTCCCTCCTGGACACTCCAGGCTAGTAGGCCATGTAGGCTAAACTCCTCCTGATTGACTCCTAGGTCCCTTCCTCCAGTCCTCATCCTGACTGCAAGCCTCAGTTCCTGTCTTAATTTTCTTCGTAGGTGTCTAGGTGTCATCTCAGATCTAGTGTCCCCCAACTAGCTCATTAACGTCTCTGGGAAGAAGTTACTAATCATCAGAAGGATTAGCATGTAAAATGAATGAGACAAGGAGGTCTTAGTTCAGTGTCTGGCACTGTGGAACTTCCTAATAACTATTAATCAATGTTATTACAAGTAATAATAAATATTCTTGGATCTAGTGGGTCCTCCTGTGTTCCCTGTTGTATCCATGTTATCTTTCCTTAACCACTTGGCCTCAAAACCTGGAAGTCATTTCCATTCCTTTGTCTTCCTCACATAGGCTGTCCAACTTGGTCATAAATTCCTGTATGCATTATCTTTTTTTTTTTTTTAAGATTTTATTTATTCATTCGACAGAGAGAGAGAGAGCACAAGCAGGGGGAGCAGCAGAGAGAGAGGGAGAAGCAGGCTCCCCACCAAGTAGGGAGCCCGATGCAGGGCTTGGTCCCAGGACCCTGGGATCACGACCTGAGCAGAAGGCAGATGCTTAACCATCTGAGCCCCCCAGGTGCCCCTGTATACACTATCTTTTGGGAATTTCTTTTTCTCCTATCACTGTCATCCTTTAAACTCTTGCTTCAAATATTGCAGAAGCCATTGTCGGTCCCTACTCCTGTTGACAGAACCTCTTTCCCACTTTGGAGGCTGAAATGCCATAGACTCACTCATTCCCATCCTCCTCTGCACCCGGAGCAGAGTCACGTGACCCACTCCTGCCTATGAGATGTGAGGCTTTTAGGAAGGGTATTCTTGTGTATAAAAATTAAATTTAAAAATAAATAATTAATAATCAGAAACAAAGTATTTTAAAATACCAAAATGATGAAAAACTATATAAAAAAGACTTCAGTGGAAACTTTCATTGTTTTTTTTCACTAGAAGTTGTCACCCCTACATATCATCCTGGAGCTGCCATAGGAATCCTGATACTAGGCAAAAAAATATACCACTTTTATAGAGGATGACAGGTTTGGGTGGGGGGATAGATGGAAATCATCTGGATCTTGATTTTATTCTATTTCTTCCAAGCTTATATGGAGCCTAGAGTCTAAATTGGTCCTCTCTCTGGTCCACTTGATTCTTCTTTCATCAGTCCAGACTACCCTACGCATTGCTGCTAAATAGGAATCTTCAAACCTCCCATTTTTTCTGTCTTAATCCTGATTAAACACCTTTAACAGTTTCCAGTTTCTGTAATAGTGGTCTTCAAATGGAGTGGCGTAGGCAGGATAACCCGAGGGAGCATGTGAAGAAACCATTAAAAATTATATATAAAGGAGAGGAATTAAACTTTGTTAATATTTTCTATATCGGTTATCAATGACTTTCTCACTAGTCCGTTTATCTGATGGTCACATATCAGACACGAGGGAGGAATTCTACACGGGGGATCTATTGACAACGCACCTTCACCTATTCAATTGCTTTCAGCATCATTCGAGATATTGAATGTAACCTGAGCTTGGTTAAGTGGATTTGTGGATTATATCATTTAGCTTTTTTCTAAACTAACTCTAAAAAAGTGGCTTAGAGAGATTTCTGTTAAGCTATACTACCTGAAGATAGTGTAGTTACGCAGGCATGCGTCCGCTATTCAGCGTATAAGCTCTTCGTCAGTCTCACTATGAGGCACAAACGATAATACCACATTCAACATGAATCAGCCCAAAAATTCAGAATTATCAAGAAGACAACTTAAAATATGGGTTTATATTCACTATTATTAATGAGGATACCACCCTTTGAGAAGAGAACACTTTTGAGATATTAGCCTGTGATAGAAGTGTATGTATGTAATATATAAATAAATATGCATACATTAGGGGCACAAGCTCAAGACTGTGTTTCTCTAGTTCAGATTTAAATGAGAATAAATTGGACACCGGTACCTACAGGACAGTATCTTCCTTTTGCTAATGAGCTAAATCTTGCTTTTTCTTCAATATTGTAAAATAATTATAAATAAGTGCTCTCATTTATTAAATGCTTAATTGTATGCCTGGCACTGTGCTGAGCCCTATGCCTCATAGCATTTATTTTGCTCAATATTTCTTGTAAATAATTTTGTAAACTAAATATTATCCCCCATTTTGACAGATGAAGAAACTGAGATGTTAAAAACTTTCCCAAAGGTACCCTCCTAATGGTTAGAGAACTGGAATCCAGTCTACAGTTAAGCCCCACCTACTGCTTTAAACTACTCTTCATTTTATCTCAACTCTCATGGTACCCTAGGAGTGGCAACAAACAAACCAAAAAAAAAAAAAGTAAGGAAATAAAACTAAGCGTATACTATGTATTAGAGAACATGCTAGGTATTTGAAACCCTTTATAATAGATGTTTTCAGTAAACTCTGTTAGCTAGCGGGCATTATCTATTTTTTTTTTTTTTTCCAATGAAGAAGCTGCCATGTCTTCCATCCTGCTATAATCTTACCTCCTCCTGAAATTTATGCACAAACAACGCCTACTGCTGTTTTTTGGCATTTGATTGTCTCCTTCCTTGTGACATAGTTTTAGTAGCTGGTTTCCTCATCAAAGCCAGTGTGATGTAATGGGGGAAAATGGATTTGGCTCCAGGCTGACTTGACATCTAATCTCCGTGCCTCACCCACAAATGAGTCGTTTTGGATAAGAAACCACGGTTCCTTCACATGTAGAATGGACAAAAAAGACATTCTTCAGATGAAGAAACCCTAGCATGGTGAACTTGCATGTATATGTATTCATGGGAATGTCATTTTCTCACCTGGCAGGTATATCTCTTCTGCAACTAGACTCCAAATTCCTTGAGGTTGAAGTGTGGATGCTTTGCTATTTTGTTTCTCTCACAATATTATAAATATGCTCAGTGCGTGTTGATGCAATGCTGCCACTAGCTCCTAGATTCCTCAAATCTCCAAATATTGTTTTGTTTTTCTGGGGGTTGGTTGTGAAGCAGAACAATGTATATGCCCAGCTTCTGTCCCTTCGACCAGCACATGATTATCTTTGTTAAGGATTTCATCAAAATATGATCTAGGTATTTTTGTTGTTGTTGATATCACATCATCATGAGAAAGAGCTCAATTAGAATGGGCCATTCTGGGGTTGAATAACTGAAGTAGCTGCTTTGAAAGAGACAGCCTATTTACTTAGCCACCGTGGGACTGTCCAGTGCTATCATCCTGAGTGACATTAATGTACTATAGGTAACTTGAACTTGTGCCCACTCCTATCTGGGTAATTTTCAGTCAATACCATGCTTGTGAAGTACAGAAGTTAAATTCACTTTGTCAACAAGAAAACAGTTTTATTATGTCATCAGCAAAAGGTAAAGGGGCTTATTTGGGTTATTTGGGTTCTTTCGAAATAGGGATCTCACTCTTCAAACGCCTCAAATAATAGATTTGAAATATGCTGTAAGTCTCAAAATCCCACTATGTTATCATAGTTGTACCAAAACAGGCAGCTCCATTTTGGGGGAAAAAAAAAAAAGAATTCAATGGTTAAGCAGTATCATGGTCTGGGCACTCTTTTGGGATAATAGCAGTTTTAGGCTGAAGTTAGGAACTGGTATCACCAGCAAGACTGAAAGTTCTTACTCAGAAGGCAGTCTCAAGTTTAAATAAATGAACAGAACTCCAATCTAGGCATTCTTCTAGAATAGTAACTGTTTCAGGCTGAAGTTAGGAATTGATATCACCAGCAAGACTGAAAGTTCTTACTCAGAAAGCAGTCTCAAGTTTAAATAAATGAACAGAACTCCAATCAAGATCTTTTATATTTAAAAGAATCACTATGCAGGGGTGCCTTGGTGGCTCAGTTAGTTGAGCATCTGACTCTTGGTTTTGGCTCAGGTCATGATCTCAGGGTCATGAGATTGAGCCCCACATCAGGCTCCACACTCAGCAGGGAGTCTGCTTGAGATTCTCTCCCTCTCCCCCACCGTCTCTCATAAATAAGTAAATCTTAAAAAAAAAAAAAAAGAATCACTGTACAAAATAACACTCAGCACCCAGAAAATATGTGAGCTTGGACATCTCCCAATCTTGCAGTTCGAATCGGGAATATATACTGTGGCTTTAACTTGAAAATTGTGATCGACTTCTTTGCATATCTAAGAACTGCCTGTAAGTTATATAAAAGGGAAAAAGTAAGTAGAGCCTGAGTTTTTGAAGGCAAGGACCAATTTGATGACTTTCTACAATTTCATTATAGTTTCTTTGAAAACTGTTTCACCAGTACTCTGTACTGGCAGTTGTAAGATGAGGGTAATCAGTGTAGCAGTGGGTACCTCTAAAGTTATACAAGCATTTACTTCCTTTCTAGAGTTTTCCATGTTACACAGAGTTCCCTTTTCCCACACAAAGACGTATCTGTCAATCCTGGAGGTTTGTGGGAGAAACTTGTGGGAGTCAGATAAAGTCAAGCTTCAGGAAACTAACATTTTCTGGTTCTTTTGATTGGTATGGACATCTCCTACTTATGAACAACTTTTGTTCTTTATCAGTGTTGTACAATAAAAATAAACCACAGCAGTATGATGCCTGAGTTGGGACTGGGTAGAATCCAGTAGTTGAGTTTACTAGCAACATTTTATTTTGAGCAATGTCCATACCTCACAGATCCTTTCTTTAGAGAGAATCATCATCTTCTTTGGAATGTTTTGTTATAGCAGTTAAACATAATGGAGTTTTGCTGTTCTTGCTATTCTCTGTGGGGCTGGAGGAGGCCAGGGGGAGGGGGAGAGAGAGAGAGAGAGCATGAGAGAGAGGTTATTGAAGAATAGAGTCCCTACCAAGAGGCAATAGATATCTATTGCTAATTATTCCCACCACCAGTAAATCAAATATACTTCCTCATGTTACAGAAAATTAGAATGACTTAATAATAATATCTAAACTTAATAGGGAATTTTATGTATCATGCTTTTAAGTATTTAATTTAAAAATAGTTGCTCTGGTGTTCCAGGATTTAGAACCACAAAGAGAGTACAAGCTCCTCTTAGAACCATAGCTTCTTGCTCTAGGAGTGGGCCAGTGAAGCTGGGATGCAGTTACCCCGTTAAGTGCTTGTTTTCCCTACTGTATATCCTGTATTATGGCTACATTTCAGCTGTTAGTTTTCCCCAAGGAAAAAGCAGCAAGCAAAGAATATGAATAAATAAATGCTCAACATCTTGCATGTCCAAACTTTATTATAATTTCTTGCAATGATGATAGACATTTTGCAAGCTTTATTTAGGGAGATTTTGTCATTCCTTGGCATAACCATATGCTATAGCGGATATTTGAAGGTGCCTCTATTCCTGCTGGAATATGGCTTGAATACTAACTTAAATAATGATTGTGCATTTCATAAACTGACTTAAAATATGGTTCTTTAAATGGAATTCCACTAGTCATGCACTCAATGAAAATTTACAAAAATAAAATTCAAAACAGTAACATTTGTCATGTTATCTTTTAATCAGTAATTACTTTGGCTTTTATGTTTCTTTTCTCCATAGATCACATGGCATACTGTAGCTTTAAATTAATCTCTTTGTCTTTATTTAAAATTCAGTTCCATTTTATTTTTCTAGTTCCTTTGAAATATATTAATTTGTAGATACCAAAACTTATTGTTAAGGTATTAAACTCTTGATTGTATACTTCCCAACATGTAAAGATTATAGTCGTGTGTTTTTATTACTGTGGGATATGGTTCAGTAGATCAAAATGTATAATACATTTCAAATATATTTATTATATGATGAATTTTATAAAGAACTGTGTTTTAATGGGGGGAGAATTTAACTTCCACATTTGGAGAATCCTGGTTCTGTAACTCCCTCACAAAGGCTACTTTTTAAATCTTGGGCAAGATATATGAACTGTCTGGCCCCCTACTTTCTCATAGCCATACTTAGATGCAGATATCCCTATACCTACGTTTCTTTAAATGCTATAAATTCCCTTTATTATATTCAAAAAGAAAAAAGGGGGGTGATAGGATATGGAATCAGAAAGTCCAGGTTTGAGTCCAAGTTTTAGTATATTCTAGGTATGTGATTGTGCATAAAAGAGTTAATGCAAGCCTGAGACCACTGTCATTAGAAAGTCCTGCTTGAAATGTTGGCCTTTGGCTGGCCTCTGGGAACTTGGATTTCAGGAGGGATCCCACCACCCTAAATGATAAAAGTGGCTGGCTGTGCCGAGATTGTTTGTATAAACAATGTGGTTTATGTTGAACACCTGCTTTCCTTCAGGGAATCTGGAATCTTGGTCTGTGCTAGGCAGATGATGCCTACATAACCCGTCCCCACTGAAAATCCTGGGCACTGAATCTCTCCTGACCTTTCCCAGAAGACAACATTTCACACGTGTTTTCATGACTTGTTGCTGGGAAAATTAAACATGTACTGTATGATTTCACTGGGTGAGAACTCTTGGAAGCTTGCACCTGGTTTCCTCCACATTTCACCCATGTGTCTTTTCCTTTGCTGATATTGCTTCCTGTCCCATCACTGTAAAAATCAGCCATGACTATGATGATGTGCTGAGTCCTCCTAGCAAATCACTGAACCAAGGGTGGTCTGGGAACCCCTAACACAGTGATCTTGAGCAAGTTAGTAAGCCTCTCTGAGTTTGTCCCCGCTTCTGTTACATGTGTATGATGCTGACAGATCTCCCATTCTGGGTGGCTGTGAAGTTAAAATGTGATTGTGTACATCTACAAAGTATTGTATGTATGTGAGTTGGTGCTGTTCTTCTTATTATTACTGTCATTGTTGTCATCATGTCCTTTATGTTAGACCTCTTTCTGGTGCTTTGGGATATATTTTCTTGATGCAGTATGAGGGGTGAAGAAAAGCACCCAAGTCACTCCCCTTTCTTAGCGTGGCCCTGCTATGGTTCCATAATTAGTCTGTAAGAGACTATGATAAAGCTGAAAAGGCTTACTCTGAGTGCAACCACTTCTCCCCCACTGGCATCTAGAACTGTTAGGTTTTGTTTTGTTTTGTTTTGTTTTGTTTTGTTTTGCCTGCTGAACAGGGCATCATTTCCACTGATCAGAACCCTGATTTTTTTTCATGGGGAGAATAAGATTTCTTAATCTCAGGGAAGGTTTGTTTCTACTTTCATCCTCAGCCCAGAGGATGGATCCTGGTTGGTCATAACAAGTCATGATCAAATCATCTCATTCCCCTTGACTACTGATGGGTTTAAGAGTTGATAGGTGACTATGTTGTGATTCATGAGATGGAAGAGTAAGACTGACAAGGAGTATTTCCCTTCCTACATAAGAAGACAAAGTCTCATGAGGCAAAAGCCTTTTCCCCCTTGACTCTTCTTTCCTGCCAAGAACATGAATGTGATGACTGGAGGCACAGTGGCCATTTTGCATCCATGAAGACACAAATCAGGAAAGTAAGGATGTCAGAGCAAAAGGACGGAAAGACCTTTGACTTTATTGGAGCCATGGAACATTATGATGTTTCCTTACTGAGACACAGAGTCCAACATGTGACAGGCATTCCAATAAGAAGAAACTTCCACAATATTGCTTTATTGATATTAGATACATGCAACAGTATTTATAATATATCAGTACTATATAAAGCCTGTTAATAAATATCCCTGGGAATCAATGAACATATCAAATCCAAAGCAAACATTTGCAAATGTGGGTATCTGAGCCTTACCGTACAACTGTCCTTGTTCTGAGACCCAAAACAGACTTCTTGGATTATTACAAGGAAAACAAACTCTTTTAGAACAATAGTAACAAACTGTATTCTGGAATATAGCCTTTAATAGAAATTCTCATTCTGTTTATATCATTTCTGTTTATAAACTACTATTGCCATTGAGTGTTTGGGGTCAGTTTTTTTCAAGCAGAAATAGTGATGACAGAAAGCACTTTTTTTTTTTCTCTGCAAGAACTGGGGAGAAGATCACATGGTGTCTATAATAAGAAACTTTAGGTGACTCACTTCAAACTCATATCTTCAGTAGCTGCAGTAAACACCTGCTGTCATATCTGACACCACTTGTTAATAAGTGGAAAATTTTTAAAGTATCTATATCTTAGCATAACTGCTTAGCTGGCTTAGAGTTCGTGAATAATTGATGACAATTTTGAGTTGAAATTTATCGATGGTGCACGGTGGCATAGTTGGCTTTACGCTCTCCTTTTTCCAAAGTATCATCTTAGTGTCTCATTAACTTCTGAAGAACCAAATGCCACTTCTCTTTCACTAAATTGATTGATTAATGGATAACTGTAAGCTACATTTTCCAAAGGAATCTCAAGTGTCCTGTGGTCTTTTATGAATTCTGCTGCAGAATATGGCAGAGAGTTTATGAGAGGTACACCCTTATTTCCAGAAATGTCATCTTTATGCAGATATAGACAACCAGTGGCCAACGGCCAGTTAGTATGGCATGAGGTCACTGTTGGTGACCCTGGCACTTCCAACATAAATGTGCCTGTGTGGCTCTTTCATCATCAAATTTTCTCCTCTTCCCTACATCTTTGGCCAATGTTTGTGAATTGTGGCAGTTAGGAGTAAAGAGGTGGCTGATTCCTGATACATTATAATTCAAATTATTCAGCATTTGGCAAATATAAGTAGTAAGTACTGAAAGCTAGCAGAGGGTATAAAGTGCTCTGAAGAGTTACACGGGCCAAACAAGATGAAACTGGGGATGTTACCCTTTTAAGGAAGCCAGTTTGTCCTTGAAGCCAATTCCTCATTACTTTTTAAAAATAAGCTTTTATTTTAGAATAATGTTAGGTTTACAGAAAAAATGGGAAACACTGAGTTTCATTTTTAATTAGCATCTTATATTAGTATGGTCTATTTGTCATAATTCACAAACCAATATTGGTGTGTTATTATTAACTAAAGTTCATGCTCTATTCAGATTTCTTAATTTATATCCCATGTCCTTTTTATGCTCCAGAATCCCATCCAGGATAACACATTACATTTAGTAGTCATGTCTTCTTAGGCTCCTCTTGGCTGTGACTGTTTCTCAAAGTCTTTGCTTTTGATGACTTTGACAAGTTTAAGGAGCATTGCTTACGTATACTGTAGAATGTCTCTCAAGTGAGAGTTCTCTAATGTCTTTCTCATGAATACACTGAGGTTATGGGTTTAGGGAGGAAGACCACAGAGGGTAAAGTGTGATTCTCATCATGTCATATCAAGAGTATACACTTGATTGATATTAATCTCAAATAAGGTAATGTTTGTCACATTTCCACTATTGATTTCAATATGTCGGGTCCCCCCACCTTTCCACTTAAGGAGTGGGGAGTTTTGCTTCACCTCCTGGAGGGAGGGTGGAGTACCTACAAAAATTATTTGAAATTCTTCTATACCTGGGATTTGTCTCTTTTACCCTATTTATTTCTTTGGACCCATGGACATTTATTTTGTACTTTAGATTATAAGCCAATACTGCTTTATTTTGTTGCTAAAATTGTTCCATCTTTGGCCATCAGGAGCTTTTCCAACCGGCTCCCATGGTCCTTAGACATACTTCCATCATTGTGGGTATTTTTGAGCACTTCCTTAGTTTCTGGCACTATAAGATGTTCCAAGGTCACCTACTATGTTTGGTACCCCAGCCCTAGAGTAGAACATTTCTCCAAGAATCTCTGGTTTCTTTTTATAGAGGATGGTATCAGACACCAAGATCTAGGTGCTAAGTATGCTTATTGCTGGGATGTCTTTGCTTCTAGGCCTTCCTTGCAGACAGAGCTAGGAAATAGATTTATGTATACTAACACCTCTACATACCTATATCTATAAATATTCCTACATGTAACAACCTATATTTATATTAAATTAAACTTGAGTTTATCCTGATGTCTCCAACTCTAATCCATTTTCACATGGTTCATGCTTTCTCCTCTTTCTTTTCTGTAACCTCCTGTTTCAACAGTAAGAAATATGCCTCCCAACATCTGTCATCCATTTATTTAATTGTTCATTTACAGTGTACATGCATGGTGGTCCCAGGAGCAATAACCTATGCTCCCATAGGAAACAACATTACCAAGTGTAGTTCAGTGCATATGAACAGTTCCTTTTACCTTTAGTCTTACAGACTACTGTAATTTCTTTTTATTTATTTATTTAATTATTTCTTATGTTATTATGTTATGTTAATCACATATATTACATCATTAGTTTTTGATGTAGTGTTCCATGATTCATTGTTTGCATATAACACCCAGCACTCCATTCAGTACGTGCCCTCTTTAATACCCATCACCAGGCTAACCCATCCCCCTACCCCCCTCCCTTCTAGAAACCTCAGTTTGTTTCTCAGTGTCCATAGTCTCTCATGGTTCGTCTCCCCCTCCGATTACCCCCCCTTCATTTCTCCCTTCCTACTATCTTCTTCTTCTTCTTTTTTTTTTTTAACATATAATGTGTAATTTGTTTCAGAGGTACAGGTCTGTGATTCAACCGTCTTACACAATTCACAGTGCTCACCATAGCACATACCCTCTCCAATGTCTATCACCCAGCCACCCCATACTTCCCAGACTACAGTAATTTCTGATGTTACTTAAGTAGGCACCTTTCTCCCTGACCCTTCAGTACAGTTGTCTCTTAAGTTTATAATATAGTCAGATAGCTTTGTCACATTTTTTATTTCATCCTTTAATTCTCCAATCTCCTAAATTATTTTTTAATTTGCAAACACTTAAGTTTACTCTTTGTGCTGTAAATTTCTATAGATTTCGACAAATATGTAGTATCATGTATTGACCATTACAGTATCATACAGAATAGTTTCACTGCCCTAAAAAAATCCCCTGTACTTTGCCTGTTGAGACCTCTCTCCCATCCTCTCCAGAACCCCTGGACTTCACCATCTACATTATTTTGTCTGTTCCTTAATGTCATAAAATTGGAATCATAAAGTATGTAAGATTGACTTCTTTCACTTAGCAGTAGCACTTAATATTGATTCACAACTCTGCATGGCTTGATAGCTCATTCCTTCTTATCACAGAATAGTATTCTACTATATGGATATACCACAGGGCATCTCGGTTTTGGTGATTATGAATGAAGCTTCCATAAATCCTGCAAGGTTTTGTTGTACAAGTTCATGTGGATATGGATTTCCAATCAACTGGATAAACATCAAGGAGCAAAATTATTAGATCATATGATAAAACTATCATTAGCTTTTTTAAAAAAAATGCCAAACTGATGTTGAGAGTGGTTGTATCATTTTGTGTTTTTACCAGCAATGAAGTAAACTTCTTGTTGTTTTGTGTACTCCTCAACAATTGTTAGGGGTTTTTTTTTAAATTATTTTAGCCATTGTAGTAAGTGGGAAGGTTTCTTATTGTTGTTTTAATTTGCATCTCCATAATTAAAAATGATTTTGTGCCTATTTTCATATGCTTATTTTCCATCTGGATATCTTCTGTGATGAGGTATCATCTTAGTTCTTCAGTTTATTTTAAAATAGGGGTTTTTTTTTGCTGTTGGTGGTATATAAAAACTCATCATCAAACTCAAGGCCACACAAATTTTCCCCTATGTGTTCTTCTGGAAGTTTTATAGTTTTGCATTTTACTTTAAAGTGTTTGGTACATTTTGAGTTAATTTTGATTAAGGTCTATATCTAGATTTATTTATTTGCATATGGATGTTCCAACACTGTTTGCTGAGAGGACTATCCTTGCTCCATTGCATTGTCTTTGCTCCTTTGTCAAATATCAAATGATTGTATTTGTGTGAGTCTATTTCTGGATTCTCTCTTCTAGTCCATTAATCTATGATCTCTGTTCTTGCACCAAAATCACCATTTCTTGAATATTGTAGTTTTATACTAAGTCTTGAAATTGGATTGTGTGAGTCCTACAACTTTTTCTTCTTCAATATTGTATTGGTTATTCTAGGTCTTTTGCCTTTCCATATATACTTTAGAATTCATATCAATAAATACAAAATATCTTGCTGTAATTTTAGTTAGAATTATGTTGAATGTGACGGATCAAATTTGGAAAAATTGACATTGAGTCTTCTAATCAATGAACATAGAACGTCTTTTTATTTATTTAGATATTTGATTTCTTTCATTGTAATTTTCCACATACAGAAGGCTTGTATATATTGTTAGATTTATACCTCATCATTTTAATTTTGGGTGCTATTACAAATGTCTATTATAAATATAAATTATATTATTTTTATAATTTCTAATTCCAATTACTTGAAAGCCATTGCTTTTATCTAGGAAAGCAATTTATTTTTGTATTCTATGAATTTGCTATACTCATTTATCCATTCAAGAAGTTTTCTGGTAAAATCTTTGGGATTTTTTAGGTAGACAATTGTGTCATCTGTGAATAAAGACAGTTTATTTCTTCCTTTCATGACTTTTTAACATCAGAAAATTAAGAAGTCTGAGAATGTAATAGAAAAATACAAAAGATCCTTTTTAAATTCTTCCTTATATTTCCTCTGGAGTCCTCTTTCTTAAAAATTCAGCAAAACTACATTTAAGCTTTCCTCTGTACCAGGTACATTGCAAGAAGAGGAAAAAGTTGTCATATATGTACTTATAAAAAGTTTTTATATATTTACTTGTCATATATTTACTTATATTTACCTATATTTATTTAAGAAACATTTCTTAAACAGAAATTTCTTTTTTTTTAAAGATTTTATTTATCTATTTGAGAGAGAGAGAATGAGAGGGAGCTGGAGTGAGGGGAGGAGCAGAGGAAGAGGGAGAAGCAGACTCCCCGCTGAGCCCAACATGGGGCTCTATCCTGGAGCTCCAGGATCATGACCTGAGCCGAAGGCAGACACTTAACTGACTGAGCCACCCAGGCGCCCCTTAAACAGAAATTTCTCAGGAGGAAAGGAAAATTAAAGAAACATGTCATCCATCTTCCAGAGTTGGTTCAATATTCCAAATCCTGCCCTTTGATGGACTAACAGCTATCTTTTTATAATATAATTTTAACTCTAAAATTCTTACAAAAGATGCATTACAGTTTCTGTTTTTAAGAACAAAATTGGACATTATAAATGTACTGTTAGTATTTGTATACCTGTAATCCAGTCATAGAACATCCCTTTTTCAAGGGCAAAGCAATAACCTCTGATGTGTTATGCTTTAGCTTCGAGTTGTTGACTCCTTCAGGAATGCATGAGTAGATCCTGCAATGAAATTAATGTTTAACCATTACACAAAGACATGCTGATTACACACTGATAGTATATTGATTACAGATCTAAGCAGAAGAGGAATGGATATCACCACCCCAAACATGAATTGAGCCATTAGGTGGATTGCAACAAGCTAAAATAAGATCCACAAACACTGACCTGAAATGTACAGAAATTAATTTAATAGCAAACCGGACTAAGATAACATGGGCAAGTAAATGCATCATCAGTCTGAATTTCTAACCATAAGCAGTAGCAATATAAGAATTCCTTACTGTGAAACAAATAGCTTAGCAAGTTAGGATTCATTTAGGCAAAGTTGCATTTATTCACTTAGCATAAACGTGTGCATTGTATGCAAGGCATTGTGACAAATCAAGAGAGTGTGGTTAAAAGATAGAAATAAATGCACTTGGCTTTTGCCTTCTTAATTGTATTAGAATCCTAGGTCAAGCTTTAGTAATTTGGGGGAGACTGGCTTCAATAGAAGAAAAACTTTATTTGATAGGAGTCTCTTATTGCCATAAGGGTGAGGGTAGAAAATGGCCTCAGGAAGACTGTGGAGGCATGAACTAGGGCACTGAAGAACACAGCAAGTTCTCCTCCTCTGCCTCCATCTTTGACTTTCTTTTATAAACATTTTACATTTGTCTTTAGCTTCAGACCTGCCTTTTCTGCTCTCTTGTTCACATAATAAAAAATAGTTGCTCATTTACACATCCAACAAACATTTATGGAATGTTCATCATTCCAGTCCTTGTTTTTTATTTTTAAGATTTATTTGTTTATTTGAGAGAGAGAAAGAGAAAGAATGTGAGCAGGGGGAGGGGCAGAGGGAGAGGGAGAGAAAGCATGTCAAGCAGACCCCACACTGAGTGTCAGATGCTTAAGTGACTATGCCCCCCCCCGGCACCCCTCCAAGACTTGTTTTAAGTACTTGAATACAGACAGCAATGAAGAAGGGACAAAACACCTGCCCTCATTGAGCTTGTACCCTAGTGTATAGACACAGACAATAAACAATAAACATCAAAAATAAGATATAAGAAAAATGCTAGTAAGGGTTAAGTGTCAAAGGGAGACTACGTGGGCAGCAAATAGGGCAGGGAGGTTGCAACTTTAGACAGGATATCAGAATAGGCCTCATGGATAGGATAACACTTGCAGAAAGACTAGAAGAAGTGTGAGATTTGGCTATGCAGGTATCTGGAGGAAGAATGTCATGGGCAGAATGAATGATCTGGGTAAAAGTCTCAAGGTGGAGTGCGCTACAGATATATGGAACAGCATGAAAGCCAGCGTGCCTGGCACAGGGAACTAAAGGATCGAGAGGTGCCAGCAGAGAGACAACAGGCCCACACGTCCTATGGAACTTTGCAGGCTATTTTAAGGACTGGTTCTTTTTTCCTTGAGGAAAATGGAGCCATGAGAGGCTTCGAGGAGATGAATAACATGATTCAGTTTCAGGGTTGGATCTTACTGTCTGAGCTATGTGGAGATGGATAAATAAATCAAGCAATCTCCTACTCCTTCTTTTCAGTCTCTGTGAGGTCACATACCCACCCCAGGCCAGTGGTTGCTTCCCAAGGAGCTGTGGCTCAATAGGTGAGTCCAGGTTGCCTGGGGGCATTTTTGCCTCCTCGGGAGCCTGTGCCTGAGAGATGGGGTTGGTGGGGTGGGAGAAGTTTTCCGAAAGCGAGGAAGAGTTAGGGGAAAGAGTGTGACGAGGCTGGCAACCTATTAGTTGCTCACCTTATGTCAGTTACACTCTAACAGAATAAAATGCGTTCATAAAGACTTTCTCCCCGTACATATTACCTGTAATAAGAGGGGTACTGGTAAAGTATGAAGGGAGGTTGAGAGGAGGAAAAATCACTTTTGTGTGGGTCATTAAAGCACCTGAATTTGAAAGACAGCTTGGATTTGGCCATCTGGAGATGGGGGTAGAGGTAGGGCTGGAAGAAGAGGTCACTTAATATAGAAAAAACATTATGGGCAAGAAGCCCTGAGTGTTTGTTCCCCCAGGTAGGGGTAGGTAAAGTACTGCAGACAGTATTTTATGCACAAATTATACATGAGTTTACTCAAGAGACTGCTAAACTGCTCAACAATAATGGGTAATTGTCTTAGCAAGCGCATCCTCCTTTTGCTTGTGCACCCCAACAAGTAATAAAGGGAAAAGGCATTAGAATAAATGTCAATGCAGAGCATATTATTTCTATGAATATGATTGTTGCACAGTGCTCCTCTATTAGAAAGTCTATGGACACATTGATTAAAGTAGTAGGAAATTTTCTTCCCTAAACTTCTTCCCTTTGGATACTTAAACTTGAACACTAGTGCTGGTGAAATACTATGGTCCAAATTCCATAAGAAATACCAGAAGCCCTTAAACAAAATGATCTATTTTAAGCCAGAGAGGAATCCTCTGGGTAATTAAATTCTCTGGGATGCTGAATTTGTTCCCCAAAGTTCTTATTCCAAAATACCGTTCTGTTTACTTATTTTTTTTGACCTCCCCAAGACTCTGTATTATTTTTTTTTTTTTTTTTTTGGCTAAAAATAATTAACATTTTCTTCCGTGGAGGGATACTGAAATCCTAAAGAACAATTATCTTTTTAGCTCTTCTATTTTGAACAAAATATGTAAAATGTTCAACCTGAGGATTTTCTTTCTTCTTTCTTTCTTTCTTTCAAAATGCTGTTGTTTCTAAGATCTGAGTTTATTTCTTAATGTGTATTTAAGTAGGTTATCATATGGGAAATGTCATTAATCCATTATGATACAGTGAGCTAAGGACTATTTGTGAAAGACAATCCCATATGCAACATTTTTTCACCATTTCTTTATTCAAACTCAAAGTTTCAAAACTAATTATAAATATAAAACTGCTTTATAATGTGTCATACTAGCTATTCATTCATTCATTTGTTCATTCAAATTCAAAGATCCTTCCTCATTAAACTTGCGTTCAAGAGAGAAGATAGAAAATAAATGTAAAATATGGAAATAAATTAAAGTAAATGCAAACATGGAGACATGCTATGAAGAAAATAATGGAAGATAATGTAATCAAGAATAGTGTGCAATGGATGGACTAATTTAGATTGGGAGAATAGTCAGGAACAGTGTTTCTAAGGAGGTAGCATTGATTTGAGACCTGAATGATGAGAAAGAGCCAGTCTTGCCAAGATGTAAGTGAAGAGCACTTCAGACAGAGGGTATAGTCAAGACAGCCCCTAAAGTTGAAATGAGTTTGATGTATTGAAGGGTCAGAAAAAGGGCTTGAATAGTGTTGTCATAGTGCTCATAATGTAATACCTAAAATATATCCTATTTCAGGTATTGTGAATAATTTGTGATAGCCCTTTAATTAGGCCACCATGTAAAATCATACCTGGGGACAGATGTGAATTTCAGGGATAAAAACATATTCCCACTATAAAAGTGGGAAAAATGGGAAAATGGCAGGTGGAGTTCATATCAACCATTCCTTTAATTCAAAAATCAAGAGAAAGATTTTAAGAATAAGTATCTAAGTTGACATGTGGAAGATGAAAAAGAAACCCCAAATATTACGAAAAAATACCTGGCTATAGCTTGTCTTCTTTAATGATAAATAATCAGAAGAAAAAAATGTATGGGCTTTTTGCAAGGTTCTGTAGCAGAAAACATGGAGAACATGGTATCTGAGGCAGAGAATAAAGATACGTTTCAAAATGTTTTAAAATGAACAGAAATACCCCTATTTCCAGGAAGATGGAATAGATGCACTTTGCCTTATTCCTCCTGCTGAGTGCAACTAAACTCCTAGACATTTTATATTTTTAAAAGCCCAGAAGAAAAGTGGGGAAAAACAAAAGGAAGACTGGCTAGAGGTCATGGGAGCTGAGAACAACATGGGGATGAGTTCCTGGGTTTTCTTTTTATCTCTTATATTGTAGACTTGGAGCTGAAGAAACTAGCCCCTGAGAAATGCTAATGGGCACAGACACACACATACACACATAGACTCACACAGGCACACACACACACACACACATAAACATACATACACATCCTAACAAAAGCCTATTCTTTAACCAAATGACCAGAAAGGAAAACCTAGCAAGACAAAATATTTTAGACAATAACCATTCTGCTCTAGCCATACACTGCAGAAAAACTGTGACTCCATCTCCCCATCCTGCCAGCAAAGGCTCACAAGGGAGTCTCGACTTCCTCACTCACCAGGCTGTAACAACGCTCCCCAGCTGACTAGAGGACAATAGAGATGATTTCATCTGAACAACAGAGAGAATAAACTAAAAAAAAAAAAAAAAAAGTTAACAGTACTTTAAGAATCCTTGGGAGTATGACAAAAGATCAAATGTGCATGTCTTTGGAGTCCTGGACTGAGAGAAAAAAAATGGCAGGTATGAAAAAGTAGTCAAAGAATCACCCAGCTCCTGGTTTGCGAGGATATGAACCTACAGATTCAAGAAGGTGAGAAAACCCCAAACAAGAAACCCAACGAAATGCAGACCAAGAAACATCATAGCAAAATTTCCGAAAGCTAAAGAAAAAACAAAACAAAACAAAACAAAAAAAAACAACAAACCTTGAAAGCAGTGAGAGAGAAAAAATGTCTGCCCTATAGAGGGAATATAATTCAAGTGACAACAGATTTCTCAGGATAAACCATAGATGCCAAAAGTAAGTGGCATATTTTTCAAGTAATGAAAGAAAAGAACTGTCCACCTAGAATCCTACAACTAGCAAAAATATCCTATAGGGATGAAGGGGAAATCAAGACATTCTCAGATAAAGGAAAACTAAGAGAATTTGTCCCCAGAAGACTATAAGGTGGCTAAAGGGAGGTCTCCGAACAGAAAAATAAATAAATAAATAAAAGAAATTACCTGGAATGTCAGGAAAGAAGAATGTGGTAAGCAAAAATATGGGTAAGTTCAAGTTTTTAAAATGTGCTTGACAGTTGAGCAAAAATCTTAACACTGATGTGATTCGAAATGTATGTAGAGGAAATAATTTTAAAAACTATATTATAAACACAATTTTGTAGATAGACAAGAGTACTTTAAAATTATTTTGAAATTTAAAAAAAAAGAATAAAACAGTTTTGAAAAAGAATGAGCTCATCCCATTTCAAGACTTATTTTATAGCCATAGATATCAAAACTGTGTGGTATCAGTGAAGGAAGAGATACGTAGATTAATGGAAGAGGATAAACAACCCAGAAAGAGACTCATACAAAGATATTCAACCGATTTCTGAAAAAAATGCAAAACCAATACAATGGAAGAAATATAATCTTTTTGGGTAAGCATCTGCCTTCGGCTCAGGCCATGATCCCAGGGTTCTGGGATTGAGCCCCGCGTCCAGCTCCCTGCTCAGCGGGGAGTCTGCTTCTCCCTGTACCTCTCCCCTCCCCCCTGCTTATGCTCTCGCGCGCTCCCTCTCTCTCTCAAATGAATAAATAAAAAAAATTTTAAAGAAAAAAAAAGGAATCCTCAAAGGTATATATGATATTGCTTCCATAAAACAAAAACAGGATACTATTTATTAAAATAAATAACCAGAAATCAAAAGAAATCTCTTGGGAAATAAAAGAAAAATATTTGCAAGGAAATAAAGTTTAAAATCAGAAGATGAAGTCAGAGATATTTTCTAGAAACTAGAACAAAAAATGGAAGGAAATGGAAAAATGAGAGAAAAAAATGAGAAAAAATTCTTAGGATTAATTTAAGAGTAAGTTTAAGAGAGAGATGAGAGAAAAGTAGATGGCAAGAGATAATTAAATAAATAACATAAGCATGATTTTCCAGAACTGATAGACACACTGCAAACTGAAACTGTTCACTGGCTGTCCAGCATGAGGAATGGTGGGAGAGGGGAGTGGTAAACACCACACCTTGGCACATCATTGTGAAATTCCTTGCAAACCAAGAATTCTCTTGCAAGAGAATATCTTAACATCTTACAGATACAGAACCATAGAATCATATCATTTTATTAATGCATAAAATATCCCAACGGGAGATAATGTTTAAAAAATGGAAAGCAATGGGATAAAGGGAAGGGATTCTTCAAATGCATAGATGGTTCATGAACCATTTAATGTGTTTTTAAGTTTTTGCTTAAATATGCGTTGGTCTAGGGAGACTCAAAGCTTTCAGAAGTTTCCCTAATGAGCCCATGATGGATGAATGGATTCAGGGATAGATGCATGCATGGATGGATGGCTAGATAGACAGACAGACAGACAAGAAGGCAGATAGACGTGTGAAAGACCACAGTTAGAGAAGAAATACGAATACCCTTCAAATTATACAAATCTAAGATTTATATTATTTGGCTTTTACTTTTTAACTCAAATATATCATTTGGATTTTCCTGGACATTACTAAAGCTAGAGAAAATATTATTAAGACCTCACTTACGTAAGGAGCTTAATCTGACAAAATCTTAGTATTGGCAACACTCTCAGAAATACAAAAATGACAGTTGGAGAGTTTTAGAGCTGAACTAAATATGTGATAATACTAATAATCCCTGGCATTGTTTTTATGGTTGTGCTTATAAATCACATTCAGAGCCATGATTTTATGTGTACCTTTAACAATCTTTTGAGTTATGTAATCCAGGTTTTCTCACTACATTTGATTTACAATACTTCACATGTTCTAAGAAAAAACTCTACAGAAAAGTACTCAGCAAAGAATGACCACAAAAAATGTATCCTAATCATTAATAAATTTATCATAAATTTATCATAATCATTAAAAATAAGTTTAAGTCAATGTTCATCATGGAAAGAGTAATGAAATTATGTGTTCCTTATGTTTATATGAATCTGAATTACTAACACTTGATTGAAGATCTAACAGTAATGACTCAGTGACATTGGTGGAAGCAGATATTATTTTTTTTTTTTTTTTAAAGATTTTATTTATTTATTTGAGACAGAGAGAATGAGAGACAGAGAGCATGAGAGGGAGGAGCAGACTCCCTGCCGAGCAGGGAGCCCGATGCGGGACTCGATCCCGGGACTCCAGGATCATGACCCGAGCCGAAGGCAGTTGCTCAACCAACTGAGCCACCCAGGCGCCCGCAGATATTATTTTTAACCAAAGTTTCTGAATAAGTGAAGATGTTTCCCTAAAGAAAAACAAAAAACAAAAAACAAAAAACAAAACTTTTTTTAAATACACATCATTTTCTTTTATGGATCACAAAACTCAGCACATGCTCTTTTTTTTTTGAAAGATTTTATTTATTTATTTGACAGAGAGAGACACAGCGAGAGAGGGAACACAAGCAAGGGGAGTGGGAGAAGGAGAAGCAGGCTTCCTGCTGAGCAGAGAGCCCAATGCGGGGCTGGATCCCAGGACCCTAGGATCATGACCTGAGCCGAAGGCAGATGCTTAATGACTGAGCCACCCCGGCACTCCCCACCATATGCTCTTTTTAGAAAACTTGGAAATTATCACACAAAACAACATAGAAATCACTCATAATTCCCCATCCAGAAATAGCAACTGTGAAGATTTTGGTATATTATTCTTCCAAATTTTTTTCTATGCCTATAAGGGAATATTATCAAACTGTATACATATTAGCCAGCTTTAATAAATTTAAACATGTCAATAAGAAGATTTCCAGGATGTGCTATACACTAACCTACTAAGTAAACATAATTGAATATATTATAAACTTCTCTTGGTAATTCTGAGTCCTAGTTGCAAGTCCCAATTGTTGCTTAATGACATTCTCAGGATCTACTGAGAGATGTCAGTTTCTTGCCTTGGCATTCCACAATTCCTCACTACTCTTCCTTTTAAAACCCCTGACCATGATTTTGTTCTGTATGGCTTGTTTTCTCATGAATGATCAACATTAACAAATGTTTCTTTCTGCTCTAAGAGTACTGATCCCATGTAGTGTCTGTTCCTAATTTAATGCTTTTAATTTGCTGTGTACTAGGAAACCACATAGCTAAGTTTATTAATAATCATAACTTCACCCAAAGCAACAGGATAGCTAGCATTTTTTGGAGGACTTACTTCACCCCAGGCAATTACTGTGGTAAGTGCTTTTAATCTTCATAATTACTGAGTGGGAAACTCTGGATTAAGCAAATATTAAGTTACTTGCCCAAATTCACACAAGAGCACTGACTTGGAGTAGAACTGATAGGTCTGACATCTGGAGAAGGCAAACTGTATGGGGGTTTTAAGCCGGCATGACTGGTTGAATGGGTGTACTAATATTGAGAACAAGGAATATGCACCCCTAGTGGAAGGTGAGATGATTTTAGGGTACACCCTAAAGGATTTTATGCATAAGGATTTGGACAAGAAAATTAACAACCCTGAATTACGTAGTGAGCTTAATTCAGCTCCAATTATTCTGATTATGTCAAGGAGAAAGTTTCAATGAGTGCTAATATGTTTTTAACACCTTATTAAAACTTGCTAGAGTATTTTTTGATGAAAAGGGAACAGGCCTTGGATATAAAGCTTTTGATAAATAGTAGTATCTTATTATAATTTATGACCAATTTGCTTTCACCAGTTACTTATAGGGCTAATGCCGATTTATAAAAATATGATAATGATTTCTCCTTTGTGGATGTGAGATTTTTCTTTTTAAATAAAATTACTTAAATTTTAAAAGTTAAATTGATTTTTCCCTGTTAAATAATAACAGATGTCCACAGACATGACAGAAAAAAAACCCATGAGTGTGTCATATAAATTATTAAATACAAAAATATGTGTCTAGTGGGAGAAAAAATATCATCAAAGAGAATGATCTGGTTCATATCAGTTCCCAAGAGTTAAATTTTCAGTAATTTTGTGAGCTAATTGTTAAGCATAGCCATTAAATTATACAAACTTACAATGGTAATAAATCCTCAAAACTCATCACTTCCTATCTTGCCACATTTTACTATTTTCTTTACTTGAAGTTATTTATGGCTACTGTGTCTGTAGGTTCGAAATATAATCTAATGGTGTCATACTATGCACTTCTTCCCAGGTCCATGTTCAGTGAATTCAGGGTGGTATTTCAATATGGACCATGGTGGGAGTATTTACAGTACAGAAATTGGCAAAAGCTATAAATTAGAAAGTTCCTCCCGGAGAGGTGGTTGTTTACCACTTACCAGCACACCACTGGATATAAGAGTAAATGGAAATGAATTTCTATTTCCCTGGCCAATGATTCTTGGTGCAATGCTTTTAATTGGTAGAGGAAGCCTTCCTTGAAAAGGAATAGATGGTAAGTAATAGAGAATACCTTGGCCAGGGATGGTAGGGAGTTGTTAGTCAGGTTTCAACTGAAAATTTTGTGAATGAGAAATTCTGCCTCCTGTCTTCTAAAGAGGCATAGAGAATATATCTTCTAAATTTTTTCTTGTGAAAACTAAATCCATCCTACTTTTGTTTATATTATTTTAGTTAAAATGTGTTTCAATAATTTCTTGATAAGTAGTATTCTTCAAAATTTGGTTACTTTCCTCAATGATGTGAACTTATTCTTAAAAATCCATAAAATGTAAAAGAAGCCAAAGTAGAGTGATAAAAATGTCAGTTGTAGTAACAGGATTTATGGCTTTGGTTTTAATACGAGGAGTGTTTTGAAAATATCTTGTCTCTTATCTTGTGCACACAGTAGCTCTTATTCAGCTGAGGAAGAGGTTAAGTGAGAAATGAGTTGGCTCGCCAAGGATACATTTGTCCCACCCACCGTCAGCCCCCAACACACATATATACTCACACACACATACTCTGATGTTAATTTGATTTGAAAAAATATCAGGAAACATCATCATCAATTTCTCCTCTTGCAAAAGTGATTATTCTTGCTTGACTGCCCTCTGCTGGAATTCCTGAAATATACACTTTGCCTCTACTTACAGGGACAAGTTGTAAGCGATATGTAACTTAATAATGTGAGCAATCTCCTCAAGGCGTATTATGTGCAGAAGCCCAGGTATGCAAGATTAGAAATAAAACTGAGTTAAGCATTAAATGCAGTGGTCAAGAGTTGATTTAATTAGCCATGAAAAATAGCCAGGTTTTGAATGGATCAAAGAAAACAATTATACATAATGGGTGAGCTGAAAACAATTGACTATTACTGAAAAAGAGGAATGCTTTAATTAAACTAAAAGATATGCCTAATGTTAAATGAGGTAGCTACAAAAGGTTCACAAATAAAGCTGCTTAACTGCTGAGTATAATATGAGAGATCAGAAGCAGTGTTTAAATATACCTAATAAAAAAATACAACCTTATTAAAATTGTATTGGTATTATTTAAATCCTATGGTGAGCCTTTTCTCTGTTCTATAAGCTAAGCCCCAACATTTAAGAATATATGTTTACTTGTTTAAAATATTTAGTTTTCTCATTTAATATTAATTCCGATACAACGATACTGCTTTTGTGTGCTTAACAGGACTATGTTTTTGTGATATTTAGAGAAAAATTATTTTAGAGAGAATAGTGATTGTGGCATATCAGACCTTATCAGGTACTAGTTTAGCATACACTTATCTGTGCATTTGTAGGGCTTTCCAAAGTTAGAGGAATACAGACCGATTGTCAAATAGGTTAAGTTGGTAGAATTGACGCTGTGAAATTCACCTTTGAACAGTATCAACGTGGACTAGTTTTACTATAAAGATCAAATCCTTCACTTAAGGAATTTGAGCTCATAAACAGAAGAGACTTCTATCAGGGCATTTGCTGTTCAAAGTGAGAGCCTTTATTTCCTTCACCCTCTTCCTTTTATGTTGTCAATATAAGAAATGAACAAGGTGATTAGAGAGCAGTGGGAGGAGAAGAGAGGATGAGAAAAGTCCAAGAACGAACAGGAAGGAGACAAAAGAGCCCTTCTCTCTGCACACCATTTTGTTTGATTCTTGTCCCTCCTATGGGTTAGACTCTGTGAAGTTAAGCTTGTAAAAAGCCAAGTTTTCCAAATTCAAAACATGGACTCTGCATCACTGCACATTATGGTTTAATGTACAATAAGGCCAGGACCTTCTTGGAAACAATGCTAATCAAGTGGTCATGGATGTTAATTCTTTAGCAATAAAAACTGACAACGATACAAGTAAGTCATTTTTCCTATTGTGAAAATGACAGTTATGTACTTTAGTCAGCAGAGGGAAAGGAGGAGATTATGGGGA
This sequence comes from Neomonachus schauinslandi, assembly GCF_002201575.2. NCBI lineage: Eukaryota > Metazoa > Chordata > Mammalia > Carnivora > Phocidae > Neomonachus > Neomonachus schauinslandi. The sequence goes on along the minus strand of NC_058403.1, from coordinate 177,582,482 downwards.
CTTGTTCACTTCACCAGACTAAATGCATTCTGTTCCACCGCCCCCCACCACTGATCACACACGGAGTAGTTTTCCAATATTGATTTGCAGGGAAAAACTGAAGGCAGGGTGGGATGGTAGACATGAATTTGATTTAACTTTCTGAGTGTCATAAGATGAACTCAATCACTGAATTTTGAATGGGACCAAACAATCCGACGTTTGTCAGAGAAAGATCATATAAAACATCATAATATAGGGTGATTAACATAACATAATAAAATAAAATAAATCATAATATAAATGGGGGAAAATCCAGATTTTTGGGGAAAGTTTGTGTGTGCTCAGCTTTTTTTTGGAATTATACAGTCATATCTGAGGTTAAAATATTAAAATATTGTATAATCTGATGTTATTCTAAATGAAGAAGTGAACCTTATTTTATTCAAAGGAGAAGTATTAGTAGAGCATAAATATAATCAATAGCTACAATATATTGCAGTTTTAAATATTCTGTTATCACTGGGCTAATCATTTTACTAACATTACATCATTGACTTTTTAAAAACACCACTATGAAGTAGGTGCTTAATCACGCCCATATTACAGATTGGAAAACTCAGGCTAAGAGGCCCAAGGGCACAGAGACACTATGTACTAAACCCAGAACTCTCATCCTGGTATTTCTGACTCTGAGGGCAAAGCTCTTAAACGTCTAGTGCATCAGTGATAGGATCATTCCTTCTTGAAAAGGCCTTCAGTGCCCTCCTGGGTCACTATCCTGGTTCTAGACAAGGAATAACATACTTGGGAACTGAAGGTGCTCTGGTTCTTTTAAAAACTAAAAGCAACCACCTACGGCATTTCTAGATTACCAATTCTCAAAGAATTTTAAGAAATTCTACACAATACTAAAGCACTATGGAAGAGAATTTTCATCCTCTTTGGATAAATTTCTGTTGTCTACGGGCCATCATCTTTGTTCGTGTTTCCAGAAACCTATTCTGGGGAAGTGATCTGACAGACAGCCTGCTCCCAGAGCAGCACGGCCCTTTCTCCACTCTCGTCTCTCTGCAGCATCTGCATTGGGCTTGAGCCCGGATCCATATTTACGAGACATATGTAGACACTTTTCCCTTTCTTGGCAAATGCATAAATAGAATCCTAATGTCTACATGTAGGTACTATATAAATACAAAGTTGTGCATACTCTGTGGATGTCATGCATCATTTATCTGTGTATTTTTAGCATCACCAACACATTTACATATGCTGTCATGTTTCAAACTGCACCTCAATATAGTGCCTTTTTCAACATGAACTCGGCAGCAGGCAACATCATTCTTTGAACATTTTCATCACAAATGAAGGTCAGAAAGCAAGAAAACAAATGCCAACATAGGAGACAAATTTTAAATGGGTAACACTTTCCTAATATGTTCTGAAGATACTGTAGAATTATCTAAAGCAGAGGACTGAATTTTTTTACTGTATACTTAAATTCATGCAGTCATTTTAATGTACCTTATTATGCCAGGATTTCCGGAGATGAGTGTTTCCACCTTGGCCATTGTCTAGAGGGGATATAGTTATGTAAACCATCATTTGCAATTTTGTACTAAATACCTGTAAGGTATAGGAGCAAAAAGGGAAACACTCTCTAGAAATGACTGAAGAAGTCAGGGAATCTTCATTTGGGATCTAATACTTGAAATGATTCTTGGAGAAGGAGGAACGGTTTGGATTTTCTTTTGTACGAAACATTAGAAGAGCTAGAGGTCAGTTGACCACAAGATCAAGTCTAAGATCAAATATAAGAAATTAATTGATCGGACAGATAAAGTTTAAGATGCTTGGATTTCTTAGCAGGGATCGATCTTAAATTTCAGAAAACAAGAAGTGGGCAGATGATTTCCCTTTCCTTCTTTTACTGAAGCCCTAACCTGTCTCTCTTTGACCTTCTATTTCTGTGTACTGTGGATATGACAAATCAGTGTAGAAGGTTTGTGGTAGAACTGTACCAATGATTTTTCAAGCCTTTTCCTTGAGAAGCAGAACATTTCATTAAACAAAATATTTCATGCAATACGGAGTGTAAAGCAGTTAAAAGCAGAAGCTTGTCTGGTTGAAATGAGGGACAGGGAGAAAAAGACCACCTACAAGCTACCATTTGAAAATCCCTGAACTTGGTAAAAAGTGTGTGTGTGTGTGTGTGTGTGTGTGTGATTTCTTTAAGTCCCTAAATCACTTTAATTGCTTTCTTACCCTCAGATTGCATCTAAAGAACTCTGACTCTAACCCAATATGCAATCCTGTTCTGTGGAATTTCAGAGACCTGGGAAAGATCTGTTCTGTCTATCCTTAATGTCTTCTTCCAATGGGTATTTAAGTAGCAAGTGTTCTGTGTTGACTTCAACAGTGGTTCTCAGAATGTAGTGTGAGCAGTAATCACCCAGGAAACAGGATAGATGCAGATTCCTGGACCATCTCCAATGATACCGATACCTCTAGGTCTGGGGTAGATGTCTAGGTCTCTCTGTGGATGTCACTGCCCTCCAGGTAATTCTGATCCAGTGATCTACCAGATGTATGGGCTTAAGTATAGACTGCAGTGGGGACAAAGGCTCGACAGAATGAAATAATACATTGAAAGGAAAAGAAGAGTAGAAAAGAGAGAAAAGGAGAGCCTATGTTAGCTGCAAAATGCCAACGAAAATTACCTAGAAGGCCATGTGGTGATATCGATGCTGGTTTGCTACCTCTGCTTTAGAACAATAATTAGAAGAAACCTAAAGAAGTCCTTAGGTATGTTTTTCCAAATTACTCGCATTTACTCAGGCTGTATGCACCTCTCCCCGCCTCATCCTCCCTCTCTCTGTTCCTTCATTTCCTCCACCAAATTCTTTTTTTTTTTTAAGATTTATTTATTTGAAAGCGAGGGTGGGGGAGGGGCAGAGGGAAAGAATCTCAAGCAGACTCCCCACTGAGCATGGAGCACTACTCGGGGCTCGATCCCATGACCCATGAGATCAAGACCTGAGCCGAAACCAAGAGTCTGAACGTTTAACTGAGTGAGCCACCCAGGCACCCCACCCCCTACTTATTTCTTTAACTATCTTTTGTCTACAAAAGATAGTTACATTTTGTAGACAAAATTTTGCAAATTTTGGCAAATGCATAAGTAGAATCCTAATGTCTACATGTAGGTACTATATAAATACAAAGTTGTGCATACTCTGTGGATGTCATGCATCATTTATCTGTGTGTTTTCGGTAAAACACATTTTGGAGTTTTAATACCACACGTGTCCTGTGTTAGATGTTTTTATGTTGCAGCAATCATAGGATATATCTGTATACGTTTGATATATACCTGCTTTGTGTCTTACATTATTTCATAAGCATTTCTATGTTGTGATGTATCTTCTTATAGTACCTACTACAGTACCAAAGAGGTACAAGGATTAGAATATTTAGTGCATGTAAAACTCAATAGAATGAATGGCACACAGCTAGTATTCATTAAATTATAGCATTGTTGTATGCCCTTTCCTAAGCTCAGAATTATCTTTTTTATAGATGCCCAGAGGAGGAGTTCCTGGGTCAGTGTGTATGAACATTCTTTTTGTAAAAACATTTGAAGGTCTTAGTACAAGACGTGTGTGTGTATATTTGATACATTGCTTTTCAAAGTTAGTTTAATTTGCAGTGTCACCAGCACTATTTGCGGGTGTCCATTTCACTGACCCTCATTAGCATGTGTAGTTTTATCATTTTTAAAAGCTGATATTTTTATTTTTATTTTTTTATTTTTTTTAAAGATTTTATTTATTTATTTGAGAGAGAGAGAATGAGAGAGAGCACATGAGAGGGGGGAGTGTCAGAGGGAGAAGCAGGCACCCTGCCGAGCAGGGAGCCCGATGCGGGACTCGATCCCGGGACTCCAGGATCATGACCTGAGCCGAAGGCAGTCGCTTAACCGACTGAGCCACCCAGGCGCCCTAAAAGCTGATATTTTTAAATAGCATTATTGCATTTTGTGTGTGTGTGTGTGTGTGTGTGTGTGTGAGAGAGAGAGCGAGAGAGAGAGAGAGGAATTTGTGACCTGTTCCCACCATATATTTTTTGAAATTTTAATATTTTCTTATTTTTTACATGGGCCATGTAATATACTATGAGCTGCACATATATTTCTAGGGTTTTTTTCTATTTAGTTTGCTATGAGTTTTTTAAAAACGTATAAATATTTTTCATTTTCTTGAGATCCTATCTGTTGGTATCTCAATCCTCCCTTCCCCTTCCCTCCCTAATACACCATTCCTACGTTGCAGAGCATATAACATTTATGATTAATTTCAGTATTCTTTTCCATTTTTTAAAGATTTATTTATTTATATTTATTGAGCGAGAGAGTGGGGTGGGGAGGGGTCAGAGGGAGAGGAAGAGAATCTCAAGCAGATTCATGCTGAGCATGGAGCCTAATGCAGGGCTAGATCTCACAACCCTGAGATCATGACCTGAGCTGAAACCAAGAGTCAGCTGCTTAACCGACTTAGCCACCCAGACACCCCTTCATTTCCATTTTATTTTTACAGTTAAACCTATTCAGTGCCCCTTAGTGTCCTTTCATCATAGTTTCCCCAATTATCCCTTTGTTAGAAGAAGTTTGTCCTCGGGTAGTTTTATCAAGAAGGGCTTATGGGAAAAATCATACGAGTTCTTCAGTGTTCAAAACTGTGTGTGCATGCGTGTGTATTTTAATAGCATTATTTTTGAAAGATAGCATGGAAGGATATAAAATCTTTAGACCATCCTTTATTTTCTTATCTTGTAGATGTTGCTCGACTCTCTTCTGATGTTAAAAATGTCATTGTGAGGCCAACTTCATTTCTTTCCCTTTTAACAAGTGGCTTGAACTTTTTGTCTTACTCCCCACCAAAACTCCTTTTTCAAAAGTCTATCTTTAAGATTCAAAAATTTTACAGAGATGGGTCTTGATGTTGACTGTTTCTGGCCATTTATCTATGGTTCATGGTATATCCTTTTTTTAAGGAGACTTAAGTCTTATTCTGTCTGGGACATTTTTTCTTGCATCAAATCTTTAAATATATTAATTTTCCATTGCTCTGATCTTCTCTTGAGGACTCTAATGATACAGATGTCACATCTCCTTTTCCTACATTCTGTAGCTATTATTTTTCTAATGTAAACTTCCTTTTTTCTTATTTTGTCTGTGTTTTCCTCTCTAGTGTCCCTATCTTCTGCCATGTTTTCCACGGTGACTATTCCTGTGTTCTTTGCAATATTTTGCTCATTGCTCTTGTAATTTGGGTGTCTGTGTTAAAACTTTTCATTTTGTATTAAACTTTTCATTTTGAAATAGTTGTAGATTCATATACAAACTATAATGCAATACAATACCACACTATAATACCACACAATACCACACCCAGAATATTAACTTGGATACAGTTAAGATATAGGAAGTTTCAAGAGCTAAAAATGAAACAAGACAAAACCAGAGAGGGAGACAAACCATAAGAGACTCTTAATCTCAGGAAACAAACTGAGGGTTGCTGGAATGGAGGAGGGTGGGGGCATAGAGTGGCTGGGTGATGGACATTGGGGAGGGTATGTGTTGTGGTGAGCACGCTGTGTATTGTGTAAGGCAGATGAATCACAGACCTGTACCCCTGAAACAAATAATACATTATAGGTTAATAATAAAATTTTTTTTTAAAGAATAAAGTACCTAGGAATAAACTTAAAAAAAGGTACAGGAAGTTTCCATCACCACAAAAAATCCTTCACATTGAACTTTTATAGCCATACTCACTTCATTCTTGACCTCTAATCCCCCCCACCAACCTTAGCCCTGGCAATCACTAATCTCCTATTGTTCTCTATAATTTTGTCACTTCTAGAATATTACAGAAATGAAATTATACAGTATGTAAACTATTAAGATTGTTTTTTTCAGAGCGAGAAATAGAGGGTGTATGCATGCACATGAACAGGGGGGAGGGGCAGAAGGGGAGGGAGGAAGAGAATCTTAACCAGGCTCCACACTGAGTGCAGAGCATTAAGTAGGCTCCACACTGAGTGCAGAGCACAATGCAGGGCTCCATGTCACGACCCTGAGATCATGACCTGAGCTGAAATCAAGAGTCAGACGCTCAACCGACTGAACCACACAGGCACCTCAAGATTGGATTTTTTGACTCAGCTTTATTCTCTGGAGATCCCTCTAAAATGTTGCATGTATCATTAGTTTCTTCCTCTTTATTGCTGAGTCAGATGCAAGGATACAGACTTACTGTAGTTTACTTACTCATCAGCCTGCTGAAGGACATCTGAGCTGTTTCCAGGTTTTGGCTATTCAAAATAAAGGCACTAAGCATTATTTACAATAACTGAGATATGGAGGCACCCAAGTGTCCATTGATAGATAAATGGATAAGGAAGATGTGGTGTACATATGCAATGGAATATTACACAGGCAGAAAAAGGATGAGATCTTGCTATTTATGACAACATGGATGAAACTAGAAGGCATTATACTAAGTGAAATAAGTCAGAGAGAGAAAGATAAATACCATATGATTTCACTCACATGTGGAATCTAAAAAACAAAACAAATGAATAAACAAACAAAAAGCAGAATCAAACCTATAAATACAGAGAACAAACTGATGGTTGCCAGAGGGAAGGGGGAGTAGAGGAATGGGCAAAATGGGTGAAGGAGAGTGGGAGGTATAGGCTTCCAATTATGGAATGAATAAGTCATGGGAATAAAGGATACAGCATAGGGAATATAGTCAGTGGTATTGTAATAGGGTTTTATGGTGACAGATGGTGGCTACATTTGTGGTGAGCAGAGCATAACATATAGAGAAATTAAATCACTGTGTTGTACACCTGAAACTAATGTAACATTGTGTGTCAACTATACTGAGAGTAAAAAAAAAAAAAAAAGCTACTAAAAACATTTTGTATCCACTTTTCCAGGATAAATGCCCAGGAGTGCAATTGCTGCACCTTATGGTAATTGCATTTTTCGTTTCTTCTCTTTCTTTCTTTTCTTTTTCTTTCTTTCTTTCTTTCTTTCTTTCTTTCTTTCTTTCTTTCTTTCTCTTTCTTTCTTTCTTCTTTCTCTCTTTCTTTCTTTCTTTCTTTCTTCCTGCTTTTCTTCTCTCTTTTCTTTTCTTTTCCTTTCTTAGTAGGAGATGCTCTGGGCTCATGTTGTATGTTTCCCACCTGAGTTCTAGAATCAGCTATTTCTCCAAAGGTCCCTGGTTCTTGCACTGGAGGACGGTATTAGAAACCAAAATCTGGGAGGTACATGTGCTCATTGGTACTGAGGTTGGGTTTCTAGGTCCTTTCAGCTTACAAACCAAGGAAATACATATGTGTAGACTAATGCCTATATGTACACATATCTCAAAATATTTATAAGTATCTGTAATATAAATACATATATCTGTAATATAAGTAATATAAGTATATATATCTGTAATATAAGTAATATAAGTGTCTGTATCCATACTAGATTAAACATGAATTCACACTGTGTCCAATTCTAATTCATTATCACATATATGATTAGAGCTTCCTCCCCCTCCCTTATGTCTAAAATCTCCTTCTAACAGCAGGAAACCTGACTCCCATCATTTGCCATCGATTTACCTTATTGTTATTTCCAGCAAACATTTTGAAGGTATCAGAATTGTTAACCAGCACCTGTGTAGAAAATAACTTTATCAACCAGAGTATAGGATTTATACATGGGTTCTCTTGTCTTTCATCTTAAAGAGTCCACACATTTCTGCTTACCTAGATCAGTTCCTTTCCCCAACCCCTTCAGTGAGTTGTATACATTGGCAGTTCACTCAGATTGTTTTGTCACACTCTTCATTTTATTCTGTGATTTACTGACCTCCTAAATGTTTTTTTATTTGCAAAAATGAGGTTCATTCTTTGTGTGGTAAAGTTCTATGTATTCTAAAAAACACACTGTGTCATATATCCACCATTACACTATGTTACACAATAGTTTTGCCACCTAAAAATCCCCTGTGTATTTGCAATCCACTCTGCTTCCCGTTGAAAACCTGGCAAGCTGTAGGAGTGCTGACGATGCTGACTCTGTCTTTGGCCCTCCGTCTTATTCAGGCTAGTTCAGTGACTGCCCTTGGGGCTGCATGTTCCAGGCCCCTGGGAGATTAATGTATGCCCAGGTGGGAATGAGGGAAGACTTGTTCTGATCTTCCCTAAAGTGGCAGAGAGGAGGCTCTGCTTTAAATATCTAGCAGAGATCAAACTCACACACAGGTGGCATCCCTTTAGATAACTACATTTTGACCTCACCCCCATGCCCCTTGCTCTATAAAACCTGTGGCTTGAGGACCTCATGGGTGGGGGCACCTGTGTGGTGCCTGGATCACTTGTCTGCCTGATCTGGCCAGTAAGTTAGTGGGAATAAAACTGTAAACAGTATGGAGTGGCTTGCTTCATTTTCCCAGTCTCAAAGTGCCTTCTCAGTCTGCAAGATAGTTTACTGTCCCTCCTCCACCTTCTTTCTTCTTTTTTTTAAAGATATTTATTTATTTACTTACTTATTTATTTAGAGCATGCACAATCAGTGGGAGGGGCAGAGGGAGAGAGAGAATCTCCAGCAGACTCCCCTGCTCAACGCAGAGCCCGACAGGGTGACTCCATCTCATGACCTTGAGATCATGACCTGAGCCAAAATCAAGAGTCAGATGCTCAGTGGACTGAGCCACCCGGTTGCCCCCCCCCCCCCATCTTGGAACACAAGCCCTGATCTTTTTAATGTTTTTGCCTTTAATGTTTTAAAATTGCAGTCATGACTTATGTAGACTTTTCATATTGGCTTTGCTCATTAAACAGCATATACTTAAGATTCGTCCAAGCCCTTGTTTTTTTGCCCTGGTAGCTCATTTTTTTAAATCACAGAATAATATTCTACAGTATGGATATACCACAGTTTGTTCATTCATTCAACTGTTGAAGGACATTTTGGTTGCCTCCACCAATGGGCTGTTATGAATAAATCTGCCATAAATATTCATGTGCAAGTTTTTGTGAGGCCATAACTTTTCAAATCAGTTAGGTAAATACCTAGGAGCACAATTGCTGGATCCTATGTTAAGACCGTTTTAGTTTATAAGAAACTGCCAAGCTGTCTTTCAAAGTGACTCTATCATTTTTGCATTCCCACCAGTAATGAGATAGAGTCCCTGTCATTCCACATCCTCACCAGCAATTGGTATTGTCAATTTAAGCCAAATATATGTTTCATATCAGTGTTTTAATTTGCATTTCCCTAATGACAAATGATGTTGAGTACTTTTTCATATTCTCATTTGCCATCTGTATGTCTGCTTTAGCGAGGTGTGTGTTCTATGATTTTGTCCACTTTTAAGTTGAGTTGTTTCTTACTGTTAAATTTCAAGAGTTCTTTGTATATTCTGAATACAAGTTCTTTATCACGTTTTCTGCAAGTATTTCTCCCAATCTTCACTTATGTTCTAATTTTAACAGTATCTTTTGCAGAGCAAAAGTTTTTAATTTTAATAAGAAGGAAATCTATTTTATCAAAATTTTTCCTCATGGTTTATGCTTTTGGTGTTCAATCTAAAACCTTATTACCAAACCCAAGGGCACACAGATATTCTTTAATGTTTTCTTCTAAAAGTCTTATAGTTCTGCATTTTACATTTAGGTGTATGATACATTTTCAGTTAATTTTTGTGTAAAGTTAAGATCTGTATCTAGCTTTATCATCATTATTATTATTGTTTTTGTTTGGTTGGTTGGCTGGGGTTTTTTTTGCATATGGACCTCCACTTTTCTAGTACCATTTGTTGAAAACAGTACCCTTTCTCCATTGAAGTGCCTTTGCACCTTAGTCAAATATCAACTGACTATACCTGTGTGGGTCTAGTTCTGGACTCTTTTCTATTCCATTGATCTATGTATCTGTTCGTTCACCAACACCATACTGTCTTGATCATTGCAGCTTTATATCAGCTCTTGAAATAGGATAGTGTAAGTCCTCTAGCTTTGTTGTTCTTCAGTATTGTATTGGTTTTTCTAGGTCTTTGTCTTTTCATATAAACATTAGAATCAGTTTGTCGATATCTACATATATTACATGTATATTGTGTCCAGAGTTTTTAGTTGTAATTAGTGAGAAGAATAGTGAAAGGCACATATACTTCATCTTGCCATAAGCAAAAGTCCCTCCCAATTTTTTGTTTTTATATTCTACTTCTAAGTACCATCCATGCACACCACATTTTATATCCTTTTTTTTATATCTCAGTGTCTCCCATTTTTATATCCTCTTTTGTATATCTCAGTGTTGCCCCTATATTCTTGCATTTGTGCTTTGATAATGTTCTTGCATTCATGTAGGGATTCTTGCATTTTTCTTTATGGTCTTCTTAGAAGTGAGTACTACCTCACATTTTCAGAACACTCAATGATGTTTTTGGTTGGAATTATTTTCTTCTTCCTGGAAATATTTTATGGAAAATGTATTTTTACCTCTTGCACCATTTGCTGTTCTTTGCCACAGATTTCATGTTACACATATGTGTTGATACCGTTCTAGAATTTTTCTCATCACTCCTAATGGATTGAGTGGTTATTTGCAAGAGATTTGCTGTGGTGTTGAGAGTTCAGACTAGGGAAGAGCTTGGGATGACCTCCAGGTTCACAACCAGAAAGCTCTCTCCTCTGTTGCCACAGAGACAAATATGCAAATATGCTCTTCCTAAAAACATAGTGCATCGATGTGATTATTTGTAGAGGCCCACCTCATCTACTTCTCTGAACCAAATCAGGTCAGAGTTGTTCTATTGCCAGCCCTGTCTCCTTCATTTTCTGCCCACTTGCTGCTCATACAAGATACGAAATTTTTTTCACCACAGGGTGAGGCTCTCCTTTTCAGGAAATGTATTATTGTTAACTCTTGCTGATAGCTACTTTTGCCAGGTCCTCTCAGTGCCTTTTGTTTTTGTTTTTAATTCTCCTCACCTTTTCCCAGTCCAAGCTGTCTTTGGCAGATCATCTATATATCTTAGGGTTATATCTATATCTTAGCTTCATTGTAAATGGAGTTTGCAGACAATTCACCCCCTTGTCTTCATGTTGCTCTTATATGATTTCCAAGAAGGGAAGGTAAAAAAAAAGTGCTGACTTAAGGAGACATTTTCATAGTGGAAATTTTTAACCTGCATTTATTGAGTACCTAATGTTTCAGTCTTTCATTTTCATACTTCAAAAGAATCAAAAGAAGACATATATTGGAAGATGAGACAACAAAGAACATGTTGATAGTGTTTGTTCAGGGGTAACAATTTTCAATTGGCAATTTCGCCTTCATCAAAATACTTTCTAGAGAATTCACAGAAAGTTTTTTTGAGTTAACTAGGCATTGTCTCCAGTTCATTCTTTGACTAGTTGGTGATTTCAGGTAAAGCGCCTTCAAAATTTCCACATGAAGCATTTATTATACGTTGGAATGAAGTTATAAATGCCCTATACAATAATTGCTATTACTTCTCATGAACTCCAACATAATGCTTATGTTGGAAGACTAAACTGGTGTGCTTATTTTAGATTTTCTGTTTTATAAGGAAAGAAACGTTCTACACGTATAATGGTGCTATGTAATTTGAATCTATCAGACACCTTGTCATAGAGGGATTTTTATAGGTCCTTCTGGGACAAAATGGGGCTTTGGCACATGGCAAGAGGTGCCACTTATTTTTCACTATTGATTCTAGGATTCCTACTTCACTACCTCTTTCAGGAGGCAAAAGAGAAGAGTTTATATGGTTTTTTCATCCAGAAACATGCTCTTGGTCCAACCCACTATTAAAAGTTTGGAAGCTACAGAAAATTCTACATGGTAGATAAAGATCATCTACAAATTTTTTCCTCAGACAAGCCAGGTTGTTAATGTTTTAGAATATTTCTGTGCATCTTTTTCTGTGCATTTCAACTTCTTTGGCATCAGGCTTTCCATGTAATTTTTGTTTGTTTGTTTGTTTTTGGTTTAATAGTAAATGTTATTAAGTGCTATTTAAAACCTTTACAAATATCGTTCTAATAACTGAATTAATATTCTCATCCAATCTTGTTGAAAACACAAAACTAGACAACAAGAAAGCAAAGGCATGTCATTCTTGGATAGCAAGATGTATCATAAAAACGTCAAGCATCCAAAACTTAATGCGTTAGTAAATTACAATCTCAATTAGAAGTCTAGAAGTTCCTTTAAAGTATTTTTGAAAGAAGTGAAGGGAAAAGGTGAAATGCTCTAAATATCAACGTGGAAGACTAAATGTTCAAAATATCTAAAAATTATATTAAAAATTGCATGAGGTGATTAATTTCTAGAAATTAAAATATACTATAACTTAGTATATTTTATATATATCCCCAAATATTAAGGGATTAGCATTAGAACAGACAAATAAATCTGTGGGAAAATATGCTTGAGTATACTTAAAAAATTTTTAAAAAATGAAGATGGTAACTTTGATTCAGTAGAAAAAGAGTGGCTTGCTTACTAAATGTGCTTTCACAACTGGCTATCCATCTGGATAAACAGTGGTCTTGGACCCCCTCCTCACCCAATAAATAGAAATAAATTCCAGATGGATCAAAAGCTTAAATGCTTTCTTAAAAACATCAAAAACCTGGGTGGCTCAGTTGGTTAAACGTCTGCCTTTAGTTCAGGTCATAATCCCAGAGTCCTGGGATCAAGCCCCGTGTCGGGCTCCTCACTCAGTGGGGAGTCCGCTTCTCCCTCTGCCTGCCGCTACCCCTGCTTCTGTTCTTTCTCTCTCTCTCTCTGACAAATAAATAAATAAAATCTTTTTAAAAAATTAAAAACCTGATAAGAACATTTAGGAAAATATTTTTATAACTTCAGGGTGAAGGAAAGTAATTTAAGCAAGACAGAAAACTCAGGGCCATAAAAGAAACCTATAAATCTATAAATGTATTTTCACATGTTAAAGTACGTCAAAAACCAAGTCAAAAGACAAAGGATAAACTGGAGGAAAATGTTGTAACACATATGACAGAAAAAGAACATTAGCCATAATAGTATAAAATACCTATGATTATGTGAGCAAAAGGCATGTGCGCCAATAGAAAAATGATCATGGAATATAAATAAACAATTGACAGAAGAGGAAATTCAAAAGACCCGTAAACATATGAAAGAACACTTTATTTCTTTTTTTTTAAAGATTTATTTATTTGAGAGAGCGAGAATGAGAGAGAGAGAGAGTACATGAGAAGGGGAGGGTCAGAGGGAGAAGCAGACTCCCTGCTGAGCAGGGAGCCCGATGCGGGACTCGATCCCGGGACTCCAGGATCACGACCTGAGCCGAAGGCAGTCGCTTAACCAACTGAGCCACCCAGGCACCCAAGAACACTTTATTTCATTAGTAACAATAAGATATTACTTTTCACCCCATCAGACTGGCAAAAAATTTAATAAATTGCTGGTGAGTATATGGGAGGAGGACATTTTCAGACGTGGCTGGTGGGAATATTTATTGGTATAGACTTTAAGAAGTGATATGGAGGGGCCCCTGGGTGGTTAAGCGTCTGCCTTTGGCTCAGGTCATGATGTTGGGGTCCTGGGTTCGAGCCCGGCATTGGGATCCCTGCTCAGTGGGGAGTCTGCTTCTCCCTCTCCCTCTGCTCCCACTGGTGCTCTCTCTCGCTCTCTCTCTCGCATGGTCACTCTCCCTCCCTCTCAAATAAATAAATAAATAAATAAATAAATAAATAAATAAATAAATAAATAAATAAGTGATATGGAAATACGCATTCCAAATTAAAGCAGCATCCCCTTTGCCCTAGCAACTCCACTTCTGGGAATGCTTTCTATCTAAAGCACTCTATGTAGTGATATGTATAAGGATGTTTATTTAGCATAGAGTGGCAAAACAAACACAAAAACAAACCTCTCCCCGCCCCCAAACCTTGTAATCACCCTGAATGCCAATAAATGGGAAAATGGTTAAAATAAAGTGTGTTTCACCACTTTAAGAAATATTCAGCTAGCAAAAAAAAAAAAAAAGTGATTTAGAACGATATCTGGTGACCCAGTGATGTCCATGACATGGTGTTCAGTGAGACAAGCCACTTAATGAGAAATGTCTAAAGAATGATCACATTTATGTTAAAATAATGTAAAAATAGGCAATGGCCAAAATGTTCTCTGCATGTGAATTGGTGCAGATAATTTAGGTGAGTAAGGAGGAAGGTGAGGAAGGATACCAACCCACCAGTAAATAGGCTAATCTTAGTGGGATGAGAATTAGGTAGGAAACACCAAGGCAGTAACAAAATGGAAACATATTGATTGTATGTTTTGTAACATGCAGACTATCAAATTCTGTTTTATTGTAACTTTGTACAAGTTGCATATACATGCAGCAGCCCTGAAGTTTTCTTGGTACAAATGGAAATTGTGGACTGGGTGATGAAATTCCAGAGAATTTTCCTTTGGGTTGTCATTGTTATTTTGATAGCAGGTTTGAGTTAAATTATTTAAAATATTCATTCTTATAACCACACAGTATTTTACTTGTGTCCAAAATTTGTACTCTGAACAACTTTGCATATAAATCATCCACATTTCAGACCATTTTCTTAGAAATGGTTTTAAAGCATAGGTATAAGACTAAAATACACAAACATTTTGAAATTTCCTAATATTTCTCGCCAAATACTTTTTAGAAATTACTTCTACCATGCTATTCAGGTTTTAGAGAATAATGCTTCCAAGTTCTGTCTGCTTCGACTCCTCTATTAGTTTCTAACTTGATCATGTTTTTCTTTTTTTTTTTAAAGATTTTATTTATTTATTCATGTGAGAGAGAATGAGAGAGAGCACATGAGAGGGGGGAGGGTCAGAGGGAGAAGCAGACCCCCCGCCGAGCAGGGAGCCCGATGCAGGACTCGATCCAGGGACTCCAGGATCATGACCTGAGCCGAAGGCAGTCACTTAACCAACTGAGCCACCCAGGCGCCCGATCATGTTTTTCTTTTATTTTTTGGAGAGTTTCTCATTTTTAAAATTCGAACAGTAATATATACACACTTAAAGACAGTTGTACTAATGTTACACATGCAATGTATTAGAAAAAAAAAGACACTAGTAAGAGTGATCAATAACCCCCTGATCCAGAGAAAAGCAATGCTAACATTTTGATCTCTATCTTTTCCACCACACCATGCTGGCACAACCCTTATCGGGGTAATGGACAATATTTTTAAAAATTACATAACCATTTACTCTTAATCTGGCAATCTGATTTCTGAGAATATACCCCAAAGTGCAACGGTACAAATATGAAATGATATACGCATAAGGCTATTCACTGTGACATTGTATGTAATGGAGGGGAAAAAAAAAGTAAATAACCCAAATAGCTACCAGTAGATTCTTAAAATGAGCAGCAAAAAGAAATGAAGAAAAGATAAATACACAAATGCTGAATGATCTGTAGAATATTTTGTAAAGTGATCATTATATTCTTTAGGATAAGTATAAATATGCCCCAAGTATTGTAGGGGACATACTTATACTAAATATATATATATATATATATATATATGTTGTTTATCTGAATTCAAATTTAACTGGGCATCTCGTATTTCTGTTTGCTAAATTGGACAGCCCTGTTTGGGAAGAAGACTCCAAAATAGAGTTTAGTGTGCAGAATGTTTATAGCAGTGTCCCTGGCTCAACACCTGCGAATACAGGAGCAGAGGGAGAAGTTATACAGTGAGAAACCAAACAATTTTAGGTGATCCCTCGAGAAGCTCTAGAGCTAAAATGATCCATCGATGTCCTCTGTTAGGACATTGGCAGGTCTTTTTTGCCTTCCTCCTCAGTCGCTGAAGATGGTCAAGGCAGCTCTCTGTGGCTGGAGATTGTAGAGAAAGCAAGGTATTTTTTCAAAAATTAATGTGGTTGCACTAAGAGGATAAGAAACCAAGTCCTTACTTTGAATAGTGGAAAGTAAAGCACTTTTTTCCAGTCTTTTCCCTATGAACTGGATTTCAGTTTGTATATAGTTCAAATTTACAGTTTTTGATCTAAAATATATAGATTTTGAGGCTCTTTCTTTCACAAGACTTGAGAGGGATTAATTTGAAAGAAAATTAGAGAGAACATCTGAGAAAAAAAGAATATTTCTGTCATTCTCTAGTTTGTAAGATGAAGGTGGTTGTTGATGTTTTTGTTGGTTTATTTTTTACTTCTCGGTAAGTGAAAATTGATCCTTCCTGCCTTGTCATATTCTCTTCATCCTCACCCCCTCTTTTCCATGCTTATTCTGCAATAAGTAAGCTCCCTTGATAATCCTTTTTATAGAAGATTAGACAGGGGGAATCCCAAAGCATAAATCTACTATGTTTTAAATAGTTTTCATTAACATTTTTTACATTTAATTTTTATACTTCTCTGAAAATCATAAACTAACAAAACAGTCAATTACATACAAAGCTATCTCACTCCTCCAGTGCCTAGCAGGGCTTAATGTACATTTGTTACATCTATTGACCATTCTGCATGGTTTAAAGTGTAGGTGTATTTTTATAATTGTTTTCCCTTTAAAGAAAGAAAGAAAGAAAAAACCCTTATGGTCCTCTCAAGCCTAACAGGTAAAAGCAAGAAGTCATATTGGGAAATAGCTTTCATTTTTTTATAAATGCTATAATTAATCATTTGAGGCATAAAACTATAGCGGTGACCCCTCATGTTCTTTAAAGCTTCCACACCCACTTTCTGGTTGAATTGGGGTGTTAAGTCCTGGTGTCAGTGCCAATTCTAACTTAGAAATTACATTCTTCCCACTCAGAAATTCCTCCTGGAGTTTCAACAGGAGAAATTATTCTTCATTTTCCCTCCTGAAAACTGTTGGGTTATGTTGCTGGCAGAGGGAGGCTGTTTGGTTCCACCACAACTGTAACTGGATTTCAGCGGTGTTTGAAGCAGTATCTATATATAGAATGCAAAAAGCCTTAGGCTAACTGTAGATGAAAAGCACTCCAGATATGTAAGGTATTATTACTAGTAAAGCATTATTATTTTAACTTTGCTACAAGTTACAACGAGCCTATAAAATCTGCCCAACAGTATTATAGCAAGGCACGCTTTGTGCTTTAGGTTCTTTACCTCTAACCAGTTGTTTCTCTTGTATCAACACTGCCTGTCAATTTTTAGTAAGCAACATCATTTGAGGCATTATGAATTTTTTTTTGCTCTAGATGTCCTTGGTGGGGAGTGAGATGACCGATAAAACCCTTGGTTAAAGTTGCACCATTTGAGTGCCACTGAATAAGGCAGCAGATAGAAAGCCTTGCCCAGAGACAACAAAACAAAACAAAAAAACCACCTAGGAATAAAATAATCTACTCCAGTCATACTGAGTCTTAAACACGATTCTGTTGTTACCTGCTGATTTAAGCAGTCCTTTTCAGTTAAAAAATAGAAATTGGAGTATAATATACATGATGAAAAATTTTAATAAAACACATCGGAACTTTGTTTTTCTTAATGGAAAATGAAAATGATCTGAAGGCTTCTAGTGCACCTTTTAAGACCTCCTGAAAGGGGTGCCTGGGTGGCTCAGTCAGTTGAGCATCTGACTCTTGATCTCAGCTGAGGTCTTGATCTCAGGGTTGTGAGTTCAAGCCCTGCATTTTGGGCTTCACACTGACTTGGAGCCTACTTAAAAAAGTAATAATATTAATAAATAAGACCTCCTGAAAAAGAAAAACCAAATGGTAAGAATGTATCAAAGCCTATTTGCATCAAAAACTAACGATGTACTATATGCTGGCTAATTGAACATTATAATAAAAAGTAAATTGATTAATTAAAAAAATAAAGGGGCACCTGGGTGGCTCAGTCGTTAAGCGTCTGCCTTCAGCTCAGGTCATGATCCCAGGGTCCTGGGGTCGAGCCCCACATCAGGCTCCCTGCTCCACAGGAAGCCTGCTTCTCCCTCTCCCACTCCCCCTGCTTGTGTTCCCTCTCTCGCTGTGTCTCCCTCTGTCAAATAAATAAAAAAATAAATATAATCTTTAAAAATAATAATAAAAAAATAAAACAGGAAAAAAGGCCTGTTTGTGGTTTTACACATTTATGAAAATATAGAAACATTGGGTGCTTTCCTCCTAGCAATCAGAGAGATAAATATGGGTCAATCTGATGACCTGAGGCCAGACGTTTAGGTATTTTGATCTTAATCTACAAGAGTCAAATAGTTTGTTTCTCTGGACACAAAACTATCAGCTCACTCTCAAAGTGGAAGTGAGGGGCAGAGAAAAGGGCATGGGCACAAATTATCGTAAGTCCCTTTCCATTGTCACTGCCAAGGAGAAGCACTTACACCTCTGACTAGCAGGGGGCCAACAATGACTATAAACAAAAGATACATTTTAATTAATAGGCCGATTGAGAAGTCAGAATAAAGAACAAGCTCACTATAAATTATCTTTTGTTTCTCATCAAAAGGTGGTAGAATTCAGATTTTTTAATTAGAGTCCTAGAAAATAAGGGTTTTTTTTTTTTTTTCTACTAAGCTCTTGTGGTCTGATAGAACTATGCTGATGGAAATGTTCTATACCCAATGAGGTAGTGCTATTCACATGTGGCTAGTGAGCTCATCTGAAGTGAATTTTATGCAATTTCAACTAATTTTAATAGCCATACACATTTTAATAGTGGCCAACATAGAGGATAACACAGTGCAAGCATCAGGGAATGAATTAGCCAAAGTGGTAGGCATCTCTAACCAAGAATGTATCCATCCCTTCTAAGGAAAGGCTGGGCCATGCACCCTGAGAGGCAAAGTGATGTATGAGTAAGAGCAGTGGGTAATGGAGTCTGAGCATCTAGGTTCCAGTCTTGACATTCCACCCGTTGGACAACTTCTTCTTTAAGGCTGGATTTCTGTAAAATAAGAGTAATAATACTTATTTTGTTTATCCCTTGTGAAGATTAATAGAGAACGTCCCTAGGACAACTAGAAAAAGGCCTGCCATTTAAGAGGTGCTAATCAAATATTAACACTTCCTCAAAATCATTACAAATATGTTCATGATGGAAGACCTAGGCCTAAATTGGGCGCAGCCGTTAGCCAAAGAGCATTTAATTGTTGTAGGTGTGGGTGGGTTTCTGGGAAACCAGCCAAAATGTATAAACTCATTCAGAGGTTAGATTTATTCCATTCATTCATTTAAGATGTAGTTCAGTGCCAGGTTGCATTCAGCATTCTGGTAGGCCCCGGGAGAGTGATGAGGAGATACCAAGAGCACTATCGGCTCTTGAGTTCTTGGGGGTGTTTAGGACAGTCTGTGATTACGTGAGTTGGAAGACCACAGCAACAGTTCGTCAGTTGTGAAAACTTTGACTAATGGCATGACCTACGTGGTGACAGATGTCAAAAACAGAGCTACCTCATTAGCGGCAGTAACTCAATAGCTTCTTTCTCTTCACTCTTGTCCATTATTGATTTTAAGCTCCTAAAGGACAGATACATTGTCTTAACTTGATTTACATAGTGGCAGAGTTCACATTCTATTTTTTTGAAAAATTCCTATGGATAATGGTAAAGATTAACAAGAGTCAAACGGTGCTGGAAGGACACTATTAATAGTCTCTTTTCAGCAGCGTTTTTCCATCATGAGTTTTGAGCTAGCAATGTGATGCCCAGAACAAATGAGGTAAGCTTTTGAACAAACATCCAGACGCAGGGTCACAAATCTGCGAGAGTTAGGAAGGTTATTCACTGTGGAGAATCACACTGGCTGCTTGCCTCCGTGCTTAGGGAGCAGGACCGCACAATATCATTGGCAAGAGAGTTCTGAAGCAGCCTGGAAAATGTGAGTGAAAATCTCAGCCTTATGCTATCAGGTCAACAATTTAAATTCAAGCCAGACGTACAATGACAGAAGTTCCACTGATTGTCAAGGTCCCTGGCATGCCCTGTCTCCCATTTCAAAGTCAACAGCTCTGTCTGGCTCTCTGATTTTAAGAGGGAAGTTAGGTTATCAACCACTGTTACCCCCTAAGTGGTTTACTCGAGGCAACTGGAAACAGAAAACGTGCTGTTAAGACTATATCCCATTTGCAAAGGGATTTAACTTCGTTTTTAAGTATATAAAATGAAAAAAAAATAAATCCACCTGAACTTTAATAGAATATGTGATAAGTGAGAAACCAACCAAAGGAATAGAAATTGTATATTACATTCCATTATCAACTATGTTAACTAGAGGTACTGCAGGAATTAGACCATGATTCATCTCATGTGAAGTTTTTGGCAGATGGGGAATTTGGAGGTGTCAGTTAAGCCCAACATAATTAAAAGCTGATTTCTGAAATTGGGAGTAGCAATGGCTATTAATAAGGTTCAGATGCTGAATTCTCGTGTAAAGTCCTAGTGTAGATGTGTGAGGGAAGTATCACGTCCCGGATCTTTGTAGCAGATATACTAGGGTAAAGGCAGGTAGCTTGGAAGAAAATGTCCAAAGGAGTTTTTTTTAGTTAATGAAAAAAATTGACACACAAAAAATCCAGGCATGAGGCACTTGATTTCTCAGTTGGGATGTATTTCAGGAAAAGATGGCACCGTGCCTTCCCCATCAGGATTTGGTAACCATTCCACTATTCATGAACAGATGCCTTGGTCAGATCCCCAAGTGTAAGTGAATTCATTAAAAGATCTAGGGAATTGGGGTATTAATTCTAAATCATTACATATTATAGATTTTCTGGAAACAAGTAGGGGGACATGGCAAGGAGAGGAAATAGTGGAGACTGTGTCTAACTCTCGGCCAGAAGTTGGTCTCAAGAGATCACCAGAAGAGCTCTTTTTAGCATAAGAATTAAACTCTTAAAAAAAAAAAAAGGATTTAAGCAGTTATTGTCACAGTGTAGAAGGCTGATATAAGACAAAATAGAATCATGAATGCTGCATGCCATACATGGGAAATAATCTAGTGGATAGAGGAATGTGCACAAATCATTTTGTTTTTTGCATACTTCCAAAAGAAACTCTTGATATAATTTTTATAAAGGAGACTCTGTCCTGTAGAATGCTTGAAATGATGCTGTTTGTAATGGTAAGTAGTGTTCTGAATATATTGTGGCATATTTTGTATTGGGGCTTAGTTGCTCTCTTTCCAGATTTTTATTTTTTCACTCAGACAATTTGGCACTGGTTGATGTGTAGGTGGATATATTTTTCTCACCTGCACAATGAGCTTGAAGTTATTTTTGGAATCGTTTTCCTTTTCAGCTATTATGATGATACCATACTTGGGAAAATTCTGTTGAATTTAAGAGATTCTGACTAAGGGCAAAATGTAGCAATCGGGTCACATGAAGAACTTCAAAATAGCACTGAAGTTGTTTTATCAAGGATAAAGTTTTTGAGTACATAATTTTTAGGAATATGCTCTTTCTTGTGCTCTGGCTTTACAATCCATCCTAACGGTCCTACAGGGGCTACGCGAAATGCTTCTGCTTACCTCCCAACTGACTTAATATCATGAAGATGTAAGAGATACTTGAAGTGTCTACACGAAATTTTATTGTAGAACATGACTGAAATGTATTATAAAAAAAGAGATCTTTTTCTGTAATGAAATCCTGATTTTACGTTTGCTACATTTAAGCCTGTTTCTGTTTGGTTTATTATTGCTTGTTTGTTAATTCCCTACCCACAAAAGCAACGAAGTGATGCATGCTTTCTTGGCACATTGGTCACAAATAGGAAGGGTGGTTCTTAGTGACTGTGCAGACCACTGGGTAGAGGCATAGGACTCTGAGGATGTAGTCGGTTGGGCATATATTTGGTAAAATTAGTGTTCTAAAGCAGGGGTGAGCAAACAGTCACCCAAGGGCCAAATCCAGCCCACCACTTGCTTTTGTAAATAAAGTTTTATTGGAACACAGGCCCATTGGCTTACATATTGTCTATACCTGCTTTTGCACTCTACTGTGGCAGAACTGAGTAATTTTGGCAGAAATGTATGACCTTCAAAGTCTAAAATATTTCTTATCTCGTCCTCTACAGAAGAATTTTCCTAACTCATGTTGTAAAAGATTTTTATTTGTTTCTTTTTATTTTTGTTTGGGGGTTTTTCTTTTAAATAGATATCACTATAGATTCACGAATGCAAAAGCTAGTCCAACTCTCCTCTCCACTGCTATCTGTAAAATGTAGTCTGAGAGGGGGCCTGGGTGGCGCAGTCTGCCTTTGGCTCAGGTCATGACCTTAGGGTCCTGGGATCGAGCCCCACATCAGGCTCCCTGCTCAGCAGGGGGAGTCTGCTTCTCCCTCTCACTCTCCCTCTATACTCCCTCTCTCAAATAAATAAATAAAATCTTAAATAAAATAAAATAAAATGTAGTCTGAGGAAATTTATTTACTCACTTCCTAATTTTTTTTTATACTTAAGTGCAGCCATGTGACTCAGTTCCAGTCCTTGATATATGAATAAAAGTTGGCTGTGGAATTCTGAGGAACTGCCATGACCAGCACCATCCCATGCTCACTTGCTTGCCTTGAATGTGAACATAAAACCTTGATTTGGGGCAGCTGTGTTGATCCATGTGGGAAAGCCTAAGGAAATAGCAAAAGTACCAGTCCTGATATTTTATATTTTTGTTAATCGGTCATAAGTAAGCCTATCTAATATAAAATGATAACTTGAAATCTTGTAAATCTTATTTTGGGGGGGCAGAAAAGTGGGGAATGTTGCCACAAATTCAATCTAAAATAAAATAGGTGGTCTGCATTATAAGCATATTATACTAAATTATGACTATTTTGTTTAAATGGGCCATAGTTCTCCTTGTCTCCTCTTATCCCCTCTTCCTTCATCCACCTATTTAACTGCTACTTATCCTTGAGGTCTCTGCTATGGTTTCCAAAGATGGCTACCCACAACTCCTTCCCTCCATGTGCACTCATATAATGAAGTCTATACTCCCTTCCCTTGAATCCAGACTGGCCTTTGTGACTTGCTTTGACCAATTAAATGCAGCAGAACTGATACTCTGGGACATCTGAGGCCCAGGCTTAAAAGGATTGATGAGAAGAACAAAGTGATTCAAAGAGGAAGGAGTGATCAGCTGTCAAATGCTGCTGACAGATCCAGTAGGATGATGACCAGGATGCAGTAAGATGGGTATCATACATGATCCGGATTGCAGCAATGTCTGTGGAGTATTTGGAGCCAAGTCCTGATAGAAGTGTATTCAAGAAAAAATGGGAAGAAAGAAATGAGTACACATGAGTACAAATAACTCTTTCATTTTTCCTGAAAATCCAAGAGCGACTGAAGGTGACAGAAATAGAGTCACTTACCTAAATCCTGTAATACAATTCTTAGACTTAACCTACAATTTAAGACAGTATGGCCTCATTGTAAAAACAGGATTCCTAAAAGCAAGATTAATGCTTGGCACATGATATCTTGGCAAATTATCTTCCTTGTATTTCAGTTTATTCATTTGTAACATGAATACAAATGATCATTTTATAGAGTAATAGCCCTGATAAAATTTCTTCATTTGTGCTTTTAAGTTTGATCGTTCTCATTGTTGCAGACTGTTCTATTTGAACTTGGTAGAAGATACAAAAATTGATGTCAAGAAACATTATTTTAATAAATATGATTTTTATACATATGTAAAGGAAACCAAATCAAAAGTAATTCTTGATTCTTGTGATTTCCCCAAATTTGGGAAGAACATGTAAATTAAATAATGGGAGAAGGAGTATATGTAGGAGATGAAAATATTATAAACAAAACTGTAAAAGTATTTATTGCTTATTATATTAAGATAGTCCGTTAAGATACATTAAGATAGTAAGTTAATAAGTTTTTATTAACCTGACCCAATTGTGCCACCACAATTCGTAAAAAATATGTTACCGTATTTTATCATGGTCAGGCCATATCTTGGGTAGAGAGACTGGTGGTAATTTAGACTGGAAAGGCTAAGTGCCAATGCAAAAGAAGAATCCCCTCACTTCTACAGGTGGATCTACATATCCTAGGAATTAACACACACGCATGCTCTTTCTATTTTGTTTGAGACCACCTCTGAAGACAGTAGTTTAGAAAAGTAAATTGCAACTGCTCTCTGGATAAAACTGTATTCAGATAGGAATGGATAAATGAGTAGAATATTTTGAACTTAAAAGATTCAAATTAACTGAATAAATATTTATAATCATTTTGATAACATTCTTTAGAATTACGTCCTTTTTGGCATAATATTTTGTAATATTTTGTGTACAATTTCAGGTTCGTTTCATGTTGGCACCTGTTCCGGGTTCTCAATGGCACAACATGTGTTTTAGGCAAGTGCCAGTAATGTGTGTCTTTCATGGTATTTGTAGGGATATTCTTCTTATAATTGCAAGGCGGAAGTTGTCTGTAGTCCAATGATATGTGCATAATTGTCTGTGTTCACTATAGCCAAACTTTGATTGTCAGCTGTATTAAGGGTTATGTTCTGATTCCTTTTTATTTTAATAATTCATTACATTTCCTGATAAAGGGGGTTTGGAACAGAGAGTCATGGTTTGTTTTTTGGTTTTTTTTTCCAAGCTTGTGTGTTTCAGTTTCTGGGTATTAAGCTAAAATGTATCCCCTTTAAAAGAATGGGACTTTCAAGTCTATCAATTAATATTGCTCTTTATTTTTGTTACACAAAGGCAACCTCACCAATCACGGCAAATATGTGTGGCAAGAATTGGACAAATTTCATATGAAACAAGGATGTCTTTTAAGTTCTCAATAGACCCATGAAACAGCATTTATAAGATGTACTGGTTAGTACTTACTGTGTGCCAAATATTCTCCTGTTACATCAGAAAACCCAACTATTTCTCTCCATGGGTGCTAAGCCCATATGCTCACAAATGCCAAGCTTCCTCTGTCCAGTGATACAGAGGAGCGGGTACATCACCCCCTAAGCTAGCTCTAGACATATTGCCAGTTGATAAGATTTTATCTTGGAAATTTCTTTCTGAAAATTTAAATAGAAGACAACAAATGTTGAAGATCATAATAATGGCTCTGATAACACTTACTCTGTGACAAGCACCATATTACGTGTTTTCCATACTTCATCTCCCTCAAAGTCTCACCATCCTGAAGGGAGGTGGGTACCATTTTATCTTGAATTTGAGGCTCAGAGAGGTTATGGAAGTGAGCCAGGGTCACACAGAAAGTTGCAGAAGACACAAGCCGAGGCTTACCTGACTTCAAAGCCCCTGCAAGTAAATAATGTGCACATGGCCTCCCTTAAGGGAAGATTCGCTAATGGCAGACATCTGGGGCTCTGCAGCCTGACGGTACACACGCCAGACCAGGCTTGCTTTGCAAGAGCATGGTTCTGCCCCCACAGAAGTCCCACAGAACCACCCTGAAGAATGTCTGAAGAGTGACAAGCTGAGGCTCTGGCGTAGTTATACCCGTGTTTGAATTCTGACTTATTACCAGCTTCATGACCTGACTAAAAAACTCTATTCCCATTATCCCATCTGTAGAGTGGAAAGAGTGATAATATGTACCTCAGAGGATTGTTGCAGAATGAAATGAGATCAAACTTGTGCTAATTCTGACTCACGCCAGGTGCCAGGTGATAATGGGGCCATACCAGGTGAATGCAATGTGAACACACTGAGGATTCAAGTAGCAGAAGCCACAGGAGCCTGGGATGGTGGGAAGAGAGAGGCTTTGGGGACGGGCCAATTTTAATTCCCAGCACAACATTAATTTTGCACATTTTGGGATCTCCGCTGAAGATTTTGCTTAGGAAAGGTAATTCCGATCTCTTTTTGAAGAAATGTGATTCAAGCAGGAACAGAATAAAGACTGACTGGAATGTTTTTGATAAAAAGCTTGAATATCTGAGTATGATTGTGATAGATTCTTCCGTAGTACGTCATTTTATGATCTGTGCTGTGAATATCTGTGGTAAATTTTTATTTTCACTTGGTATTGATATGTTTTCTAGGTTCCAAAAAACTGGCAGGTAGTACTTAATTCACGTCACAGAGCTCAACTTCACATGGTTTTGGCTTTGGGGAAGTCCATAAAACTCTATGAGCCTCCGTTTTTTCCCCATTAAATTGGGACATTAATATGAGATAGTATATGTAAAGAGCTTTGTGCAATGTTCAGCA
Organism: Neomonachus schauinslandi; assembly: GCF_002201575.2. Lineage (NCBI taxonomy): Eukaryota > Metazoa > Chordata > Mammalia > Carnivora > Phocidae > Neomonachus > Neomonachus schauinslandi. Next base: position 177,556,218 of record NC_058403.1, on the reverse strand, counting down.
CTCAGTTGATTGCAACAAATGGTGGCTGTTTTACTATTTTTCATAAAACCTTTATCACTTGTTTATCGTCGTTTCAACAAGTTGTTTGAGTACCTACTGTAAGCCATAAGCAATGCTAAAGGGTGGGGAGGAAGCCATCCCTGAAGGAGTAGCACTTGTTTTCCAGAGGTAGAGAACAATAAATGTATAAGCCATTAAACAGAATGATCCAAGTACAAGTCTGTGATAAGAGCTTCCTAAAAAAGAAGATGTGAAAGAACTTGGCGCCCTTCTCTAAAGAGATGATGCTTGGGCTGAGCTCTGAGAGCTAGAAAGGAGTGAGCCAGGTACAGAGCAGGGGGACCAGCAGATGCAAAAGTCTGGGAGTGGGAACAAGCTTCACTGTTCTCTCAGCAAAGCAAAAAACCCAAGGCAGAGGTAGGGGGTGAGCTCAGAGAAGTGGGCTGGGCCAGGCAGCTCAAGGTTTGCTGAAGAGTTGGATTTATACTATGTATGTAGAATAGCCACTTGTGAGTTTTAAGCTGGGTAGTGACACAATTCAGTATTTAGTAAAGACGGCTTTGGTGGCTGTGGACAGAATGGTTTGGGGGAGGCAGGTGTACAAGTGCGGAGGTGGGAGGAGTTAGCAAGTGAGTGCAGGTACCGTGTGGTGATGGCTTGGGGTCAAGGGCTGGCAGTGGTGCTGGTCAGAAAACTTTGAGTCTTTGGAAGGTGAACCCACAGGACTTCTTGTTGGACTGGGTGTGTAGATGTGAAGTACTCGAGTAGCGGCCTGAATTACTAAGCCCAAGACTCCTTTCTGGTCATAGGTTTTGCTACCTATAGGGGAGATGGCTATGTAGTATCCCTTGAGAGAAATGTCTAAGTTTAAAGTGTGCTGGGTCAATTATGTGTGGGAACTGGGGCTTGTTTGGTTACTTTATTTGGATGAATCTTGGCCTTTGTCTAGAATTGCCCAGAATACCCTGATTATTGACTAGAAGTGACACATGCAAAGAAAAGCAGGCAATAGCCTGCAATTTCCCTTTGCGGTGCTTTGCCAAGTCTGTTGGAGCCAAAAAGAAATATGTTTGCTCCTATATACACTTATCAAAACCTCTTCCCATATTTTGAGCCAAATGGAGAAAGTTAATAAAAGCTCGACAGCCAAACAACGTGAATACATGACAGCTACCAGGGCTGGGGGAAGGGGGAAATGGGGAGTTCATGTTTAATGGGTACAGTGTTTCAGTGTGGGAAGATGAAAAAGTGCTGGAGATGGATGGTGGTGGTGGTGGTTGCACGACAATGTGAACGTACTTAATAGGCCACTGAACTATACACTTAAAATGGTATGTGGTGTGTGTTTGTGTTTGCGTGTGTGTGTGTGTATAATTTATTTGAGGGAGAGAGCGCGCAAGCATGCATGAGTGGTGGGGGGAGGGGAGGGATGGACAGAGGGAGAAGCAGACTCCCTGCTGAGCCAGAACCCCGATGAGCAGGGCTCAATCCTGGGACCCCGAGATCATGACCTGAGCCAAGGCAGATGCTTAACTGACGGAGCCATCCAGGCACCCAGTGTATTTTTTATGTATTTTTTGCCACCGTTTAAAAAATTTCCTGAAAAAGGGAAACTATATATAAAGCCTAGTGTTGTCCAGTCTTTCCAATCTCCATGCCAGTCCTTTATAAACACACCCATCAGGGGACGCAGAAGCTGTTGGAGGCCATGATCCACAGGGTGATTGAAACTGATGGTTCCTATTGCACGATAACCAGAGTTTATAGAACAAACAGCCAACAATAGTTGATCTTTACTTAATATCTTGATGTTTTGTTCATCATTGGTTTTCTGCATTAATTTTGATTTGTTTGAGATCATACATTCTTATATTATTTATCTTGAATATTGGGGCTTGGGGACTTCCGTAATTGTCGTGCCCAAGGCCAGGATTTCATTCACCTGTCTCTTTGTTTGTGGTGTGAAAACCATCACCCAATTACTTAGTGGTTTTGCCGTGGACTAAGGATCTCTCAGAAACCTAGCTTTTCTCTGGCTCACTCTGGGAACAGGATACAGTGGTCCCTATTGCTATTAAACCTTCCTAATCCTCTCAGGAATGTGTATTATTGCCCCTGGATTCCACTCTTCTCTCTCCCCAGCACAAAAGCCAATGTGGGAATGGGTAGGAACCCATTGCCAGCATCAAAGTTCTCCTCTCTCTTTTTGCTACTATCCACTCAGGTGCCTCTAACCTGCCCTTAAATGACTATTACCATTCTGTTTAATGGCTTATACATTTATTGTTCTCTACCTCTGATGTGTGGTGAGAAAGTGACTTCACGAAACCCATAGTCTATGGTTTAGATTCTATGCTTTGGGACCTCTATAATTGTGATATTAATATTTAAACCAAGCTGTAGGAATGCCAGCAAAACTCCTTTTTCTCCCTAAAAGTACTTGGCTCTCAGGTTATTATCTTCTGTTTTAGGTTCACAAAATCCATCCAGAAATGTATTTGATGGTTTTGTTGTAGGCTTTATGTGACCTCCCCTGAGGCACCTAAATGGTTAGGAAAATATAATGGGTTCAGGGAACCTGGAGTGGCAGAGACAGCCACATAATACCTCCAATGCCGTAATCCCACTAAGTAAAATTAAATAAGCTACAGTGAAGTTTAAAGTGCCCCAGGTCAGGAGTCAACAGTCTGGTTTCTTGCTGTGACCAGCACAGGAAGGGTCAGGTTCTTCCCTTGGAGGTTGCATTGCATGGTGTTCAAAGGCATGAGCTGGGTCTGAATCTTGGCTCATCCAGCCTCCCCTATGAGACACTGGCATGTTATTTCATCTCTTTAAGTCTGTTTTCTCCTCTTTAAACTTACTAATGATTATTATCCCCAGCTTATAAGGCACCTAGCTCACAAGGATACTAAGCTTATCCAAGCCTGTTTCCTCATCTTTAAAAGACGTTATTTAGGACCGGGGTTAAACGTGATCAAGCATACAAAGCACGAAGCACAGTGCCTGGCAAACAGTAGGTGTTTAATAACTGACAGTTATTACTATTTTCTCCACTTATGACATGACAGGAAAAAAAGATTATGTACTGTGACTGATTCATACTTTGTTGAAAGACTGATGTAAAAAATATGAAATGGCGTTGTATATTATAAAGGGTTAGGCCAAAATATAGGATTATTTTGCAGTGATTTTCAGAATCATTCAGTGACTAATAACCATAATTGTAGAGTACTCAAGAAATCAAATCCTTTAAAGATCCTTGGCCATGTAGAGGTGCTCTATGACTATTGCAGAAGCTCACAGGTCCTTGGGGCAATAATTCAGGTATTTATCCATTCAGCAAACATTTAATGAGCATCTACTGTGTCCAAGGCATGGTTCAGGCATTCTTCTAGGGATATGGGGAGTGAATAAACCACAACCAGAATATTTCAGGCTTTGGATAGAGTAACTGAAAAGCCTATAGATACCCAAATTAAGGTTTGAAATGGACAGCTGGTTATATGATTCTAGAGTTGTAGAAAGAAACCTGGCTTAGAAACATAAATTCATGAATAATCAGAGTGTACATGTTATGCAAAGTCAATACGAGGAACATGAAAACAAAAGGATCATCTCTTATTCTTACCTTTAAGTGCTAGGATAGAGAGGGGAGAGTTTGGGGTAAGAAAAAGGAAATCAGGAGGACTCAAGAAGATAATCTAATTAAAGGAAAATGGTACTACTTGCTTATCTTTGTAAATTTTAATTTGACTTTAAATGGAAAAGCAAATTTCATAAATTTAGCAAATACTTACTGAGTCCTTTACTTGGACTACGGTCCATTACTTAAAAACAGACAACAAAAATGTTCCAAATTGTTATATGTATATACTCTTCAGTATTTAATGTGATAAAAAAGAAAAGGGCAATCACCACAAATCTCACCACTAAGAGATTTTCAGTGTTATGTTGATATATCTCCCCACAGTTCATTTTTGTTGAGCAGTATCTATAATTTTTAATCAAGATTTTGAGTATTGCTACATGTTAAGTTTAGTATTCCATTTTCAGCTGATAGATCAGAAGATTTTTCATTTGTTCTCATCTTTTAGAAAAATGATTTTTAATGTTTGGTAAATGTTCAGGGGGCTATAGAATGATCATTTCTCAGTTGTTGAAAATCAACTTTTCGATTAATGTGTGTGAATATATATTGTTAAAATGATAATATAATTATAACCTACAATTATATTATTATTATAATATATATTTAACTTTGGGTGCCTGGGTGGCTCAGTTGGTTAAGCGACTGCCTTCAGCCCAGGTCATGATCCTGGAGTCCCAGGATCGAGTCCCGCGTCGGGCTCCCTGCTCGGCGGGGAGTCTGCTTCTCCCTCTGACCCTCCTGCCTCTCATGCTCTCTGTCTCTCATTCTCTCTCTCTCAAATAAATAAATAAAATCTTTAAAATATATATATATATATTTAACTTCATTTCATTTTCTTAGGAAAAAAATCCTAAAAGTAAAATTACTGGATCAAAGGTATAAATGTACTAATATTTAGGATCTAATTAGCTTGAGAAAGATGATGCCATTTACATTCCCAACACTGGGGAAGAGAAAGCTCATCTCACAGTACCCATACCATTGTATGTGGTTATTACTTGCTAATAGGGTTAGGCAAAATATAATATCACAACTTCTTTGTACTTTTTGTTAAGCATAATGTTGAATAGGCTTCTGAATTCTGATTTCCTTAGTTTTACTAACATCTTAGCAAATATTTATGATTTTTATCCCCTCATTTCTTTTTTTTTTAAAGATTTTATTTATTTATTTATTTGAGAGAGAGAGAGAAACAGCATGAGAGGGGAGAGGGTCAGAGGGAGAAGCAGGCTCCCCGCTGAGTCGGGAGCCCGATGTGGGACTCGATCCCAGGACTCCGGGACCATGACCTGAGCCAAAGGCAGTCGCTTAACCACCTGAGCCACCCAGGTGCCCTATCCCCTCATTTCTAATAGTTACATATTAGATTTTTCTCAACTGAATTATCTAGAATTTAAAAAACAGTTAAGTAACAAGGGTCATAGTGGCCAGTGTCGAGAAGTGAAATGTCTGGAAGCAAATCTATGGACACAGTGCTTACACCAGAGCAACTTAGAAAAAATTCCATGAATTATAGAGCACATATTGAAAAGAAAAATATAAAATTACCTGTGTGTATGAGTGGTTTGCATATGTTTGTCATTTGAAAAGAAAGTGAGGTAATTACTCATATTGGTTTTATATTAGAATCATTTTTACTGATCTCATTTGAGAATGAACAAGGTTTTCTGTACATTTTGGACTACAGTAAATTAAAGAGTTTTCGTCTGAAATGAATTCAAAATAATTTTGTAGATCATATCTTAACGTGTATCTCCGACATGTATGTTTCCATAACTTACAAACCTGTTTTTTTAACAAACAGGAAGAGAAATTTCTAAAGCAATGTATTCTTTTTAACAGTTCAAATAAACATAGCATATTCTCATTACTAATTTCTTTCTTAATAGCACACATCTTTGTGATCCTTAACTAAACCATTTGTTTGACCAGTTTATGTAAATAGCAGATGTTTCTGAAGCATTTTTTTAAATATTAAAAGAACACATTACAAAATAGCTTTTATATGACCTGAACTTACTCTTCATCATTTGTGAAATCCTAAAGATGTCCTGTAAATTTTATACTCATCTCTTCAAATTTGACTTTTCACTTCATCAACAACATAGGGAGTGTGTGGTAGAAAATGTAAATGCTCGATGCTCTGCTGAGACTCACATAAATATAGATTTGTTGGAATTACTACAGCTATCTGTCAGCCTCATGGCTTTTGGGAGCCAAAATTTCCTAACTCCAAAATTATGAACATGTGACAAAATATGATTTATATTGCTTTGTGAAACTAAGTCCTCCCTATAAATAAGTTAATAGACTAAAAAAATGGACTTGGGCTAATGAGAAATATACCTTAATTCATCTTTTAGTGATCGTTTGAAAATGTGAGGCTTAGATGAATTCTGTTTTAGAGCTAGACGCATCTGAAAGACAATATATGAATCTTGTGACTTCAGTCTTGAGAAATTTACAATGGAAATAGAGACAGAAATGTTTTTACTTGTAATAAGCAGCCCACCAACTCCTATTCCACGACGTCCTCATTGTCTTGGTTTTTTAGAAGGAGGCTTTGTAATAGGACAGATAATGAGCCAACTCCAGTTGATCCGTTCTAAGCAAATTGTTTAAATTCGTTGAACCCAAGTTGTTGTTTTTTTTTTTCATCAGTAAAATAAGGCAGCGGGGGGTGGTTAATGGCAAAAATACCAAAACCATTGAGTTATCATGTGAATAAACTGTAGTTAAGTCAAAAGCTTGATAAAATGCCAGTAAATATGATAGTGGATAATAAAAGGAGTTGATTATTCTTTACTGTTAGATTTCCCCCCAGGCTGTAGACCAACTAGAAGTCCATGCAATTAAAAAAATATGTTTATTAATACCATTTTAGCAAAATGTTTACAATTATAAAAACATTTTCATGGATATCAGTTTTCTCATTCATTCAAAGTATATATTTCTAATATAGGTAGTTTTTCTTTGGGGTAAGCAGAGCATATGATTTTATGTGATAATATTGATAAGCATTTTTAATACTATTTTTATTTTAATGTGTATTCAAAATATTACTGGAACACCAAACCCTTCATTTCATGGTGATAATAAGTTTTCTTTTAATCCATCTAATCAAGAAAAAAATCAGGTTGATTACAATTAGTAGACATTGCATACAGACATGGCAAGAATTATGAATTTGGTACATGAGTCACTGTGATTTGGAAAACATTAAGCTAGGAGAATGTTGGAGGGGGTTAGAGAGGGTTGTCATTAAGAAACTCTGAAGAGGGGCGCCTGGGTGGCTCAGTTGGTTAAGTGACTGCCTTCGGCTCAGGTCATGATCCTGGAGTCCCGGGATCGAGTCCCACATCGGGCTCCCTGCTCGGCGGGGAGTCTGCTTCTCCCTCTGACCCTCCCCCCTCTCATGTGCTCCCTCTCATTCTCGCTCTCTCAAATAAATAAATAAATCTTTAAAAAAAAAAAAAGAAACTCTGAAGAGGATATATAATTTTATATTATAGTTAAGGATTAATGTCAAAATATGGCCCACCAGTATTGTAAGCTGTTTATTACTCTTTATTCTTTTTCTTTTACATTTGTTCCCTTCATTCTTTTTTTTATTATGTTAATCACCATACAGGACATCATTAGTTTTTGATGTAGTGTTCCATGATTCATTGTTTGCGTATAACACCCGGTGCTCCATGCAGTACGTGCCCTCTTTAATACCCATCACCAGGCTAACCCATCCCCCCACCCCCTCCCCTATAGAACCCTCAGTTTCTCAGCGTCCATAGTCTCTCATAGGTTCGTCCTATGTCTCATAATCCATAGTCTCATGGTTCGTCTCCCCCTCTGATTTCCCCCCCTTCATTTTTCCCTTCCTACTATCTTCTTTTTTTTTAAACATATAATGTATTATTTGTTTCAGAGGTACAGGTCTGTGATTCAACAGTCTTACACAATTCACAGTGCTCACCATAGCACATACTCTCCCCAATGTCTATCACCCAGTCACCCCATCCCTTCCACCCCCCACCACTCCAGCAACTGAGGGTTGTTCCCTTCATTCTTAAAGCCAAATTCTTTTCTTGTTCACACTCATAATTTATATAAAGTTATTTGTAATCTCCCCTTGGGCAAAACATTTGTCTCCCATTACAAATTAGTAGAGCCCAAATGAACAAAGGTTTTTTTTGGATAGTCTTCATCATTATATAGCTCGAGATAGGAAAGCCAAAATGAATATCTACAATTTATTTTCTAGATTAGGCAATAATTTAGGTAAATCCTGAACTCTGTGATGCTTGAGAAATTCTAGACAATTCCAGAATGCATGTTTCAATGTAGGCTCTTGCCCTATTCTCAAATAAGGCAGTCTCAAGTGCTCTGGGTTAAAGGATTCTCATTAATATTCTTTGAATACAAGATAATCCTTAGTAATCTGGATAAAATAATTCAGTCATAATTTTACTGTGTACTGTTTTCCCAGAATAATATGAAAATGAAATAGAAGCACAGTTCAGTTTATTTTCCAAGGAAAAAATTTTTTGCTAACTCTCAATTCTAATTTTTCCATAATTTTGTTCCAATTTTTCTGGAATTTTTTTTCCTATTTTCACTTTTTTTGCAATTCAAAAACCTTATTGAAAATGTGGTTAAGATTTAGTCTGAGGATCTATTTCTTGCTAAAAGAAATATACCTTTTTAGCTTAGGTTTCCTTTTTGAAAAAGCTCAAAGCAAATTCGTTGGCAAAAATCTTCCTTTTGCCTAAGGCAAAAACTAGTGAAATTATGCCATATGAAAGAGATTATTAAATATTTTATTTTGCCTTTTTGAAGAAAGTCATGAGCAAACATTTACAGGGTTCTTCTTTATACTGAAGTTTATTTTTATAAACCTTGGCTAAAGCACTTTTTGTTCTCCTCTCTCTAATTGTATTTCTTTAGTATGTCTTTCGTGCTTACTAAAATTCAACAGATGATTAACCAGCCCCATTTTTCCGGGTTACATAAAAGTGGGACCCTGTACCCTCTGCTAAAGTGTTGGTCTATTATGTGCTTGTCTTTCAATACGATCCATCACCTCAGATCTGTTCTGTAGAGGTAATGTGTATATTTATATAGAGTGCCTTCTAGGCGAATGCGTGGCTATTGCCAGTGTCTTAGTTCCTTGTAATTGCAGTTGTTATTCCTTCTAGGGTAACAGAACTTGAACTGAGGAATAATAAAATACATCTTATTAAAACACCATCTGAAAATATACATTTCTTTTAATGAATTGGATGAGTTCAGGAGGTATTTTTTCCTATGTCTGATATGTTACAGTAATGGAAGTAATGTTGGAATGCCTACCATATGCCATGTATTGTCCCAGGCATTTTATATATGTTGTCTTAACTACAATTTCACAACAACTCATTTTTTTGTGAAGTTCATCATACATGGATTAGGTTGGCATATTTTTCTGAAGGCTGTAAATAATAAAACTGGTGGAATATCCAATATAGTCTCTTAAAAGTATTTATTTCAAAATTACAAACAATGTGTATGATGGACATTTTTCCCTAATTAACCTGGTATAAGCCATGACTTCTAATTTATAGTCACAGATGCCCAGTTCATAAGTCATTTTCATTTTGCTTCTGAAGTTAGTTTAGGGAGGTGCAGAAAAAAAGAGATGGTTTGGATAACCTTATTCTGCATAATAATCTGTGAAATTCAAATGATAGTCTTAAGAGTTCATATGCTCACCCTACACCTTGCTCTAGGTAGATCTATCCAAGGTTTGGGACACAGAGACAAAATCTTGTTTGAGTATCCTGCCTCAAGTACTCCAGAGCAGAAAAAAGCCAGAGAAGAGAGACCCAGTAAAAATTTTTTTCTAGAGAATTGCTGGAGAGACCAAACAACTACCCAAAGCCAGGAGTGGGGGCCAAAAAGGAAAATGGAAACAAGCACACAAATGGATTGAAATGCGAACAGATAGATACGCATCTGGGTTGATTTCTAAGCCCTCGAATGTTACCAATTCCATATTGTGCTTACACAAGAGATGGGCACAAAACTTTGTCTTAATGGTTCAAAGCTGATTCTACATAAGGCATCTATCTTCAAGTGGCTTTAAGGCTTTTGGTTCTCTTGTACTATAGATCACTAACTGGCAAACTATTACTCACAAGCCAAAACTGGCTCACCACCTTTTGTATAAATAAAGTTTGATTGGAACACTGCCCCACCCACTCATTTCCTTATTTTTTATGGCTGCTTTCCCACTACAATGGCAGAGTTGAGCACTTGTGACAAAGTCTAAAATATTCATGATAGAGTTCTTTACATAAAATGTTTGCTGACTCCTGCTGTAAAGAAATCTTGTAATAGGATACCAAATGTCCTCATTTGGATCCTCTGATCATAGATAAAGATATATAGATAAATGTACACATATGTGTATGTGTGTGTATATAATGCATATATAGATGTGTGTGTGTGTGTGTGTATTTTAGTAGAAACTTCCTTACATTTGCTAAAAGATTTTTCTTGACCTAGAACAGCTGCTATGCTTTCTATCAAATTTCACTTTTAGTGTCTATAAAAAATCTCCAGATTTTGACAAATAGCTTATAGTTTTCAAAATACGAGGTCCACGTTTGGAAGCAGTATCAGATGTTTTTTTTTCATCAACTTTCAAAATAGTGGTTTTATTGAAACATTCATGAGTTGTGAACGAATTTTTTGGTTATATCTTAAATATCTGAGTGATTAAAACTTTTTACTGCTATTACCTATTAAGCTGATTTAGCATGCAGTCCTCAGGATATTAAATAGTTTCTTATTTTCCTGATATCATTACCGTCATTATCGCAATGCTTGCTTATATTTGGGGGGGGGATTTGTTGATATTTAAGGTCATGCAATTGAGAAATAACTCATTATATATGACTTTGAGACCAAGGAATGTTATGCATCAAATTTAACCCATATAAGACATTAATGAACCTTATATTGACCTAGACCCTTGTAGATATGCTTCCATATGGCAGTTTTGATCTTGTCAAGATTCAGAGATACCCTGTAGACAGAGAAGACCAGATGGGAAGGAGCTTTGCTGACTTGATATAATTAATCTTCTTGGGATTCGAGCATAAGAATAAAAATCACAGTAAGGATTGTATACAGTTTGAATTAGTTTAGATATTCTCTTATTAAATAAGTATGATTCTCTCCTGCTTCTAAGTATGATGGAGAGGTGGTACTAGATTTGTGCTCCAGTCATAAGCCAGATCTGAACAAAATATAAGAAATGAAATGAGATAAAATGCTGCACAAAACTGTGATCTAAGAGAAGAGAAAAAAAGCCAGCAAGCCCTATGAATGCCCTGGATTTCTCTATGAGATGCTTTCCAGACAACAGTGTAGGGAGGGGAACTTAAGCAAAGCATAAGAGTCTCCCTCAGTTGAGGACACAGGGTTCAGAGTTTGGTGAACCTGAAACATCTGGAGTTTGATGAGTGGAATACAGGAGAGAAGGGAACTATGCTGAGAAAGAGCTCCAGAAATCTATAAAGGGTCACCTTGAGTCTTTGGCAAAATACTAAACTGTTCATGTGCAGGGTGAGATCCCTGAGGCCAGCAAAAAAAAAAAAAAAAAAACACTGATGAAAGAGTAACTGCCAGGTAGTTTTAAGTGGAACAATTCCCAGAGCACTCACAAGGCTGGGAGACATTCAAATTCCAACCGAGTAAAGTGACAGAACCTCATTAAAACTGTGACATTTACTGGATATCAAAGAAGGGTCACACCATAGTAGTAGGTAAGCTAAACTAGCCCTAAATTAAAGATTATTCTAGACCTGCCCTAGAAAAATTTTGAAATAAGACCCAAAGGATAAAGCTTAATTCTGGCCTGAAAAAAAAGGAAAAACTTGATGCTTTTTAAAGAAGTCAAAATCCAAATACTCAACAAAATTTAAAAATTACCACAATCTGATAAAAATTACTTCACATGCATAGTCTAGTAAAGAGCGTAGGAAAAATGTAATCCATGACCAGAGAAAAAAAATCATTCAATAAAAACAGACCCAGAAATGACAGAGATGATAGGACTTGGAGATAGCTGCTACCATGAATATGTTCAGTGGCTTAAAGGAAAATGTGAGCATAAAAGTAGATAAATGGAATTTATGAAAGGACAGCCAGATGCACCTTCTGGAATGAAAATAACTAATATAGAAAATTCACTGGTTGTGCTTAATAGCAGATTAGACACTATGGAGGGAAAACTGACAAGCTTGAATACATTGCAGTAGAATAGAAACAATCCAAACTTAGGCACAAAGAGAAAAAACTATGAAAATAATAAATGGAGACCCAGTGCTTTGTAGGACAGTATCAAGCAGTCTAACACACCTGTTGGAGTTCAGAAGGAAAGGGGGAAACAAGAGGCAGAAAAAATACTTGAAGGAATTATGTCCAAAATTTGTCCACGTTTTGTAAGTATAAACTCAAAGAGCCAAGAAGCTTAATGAACTACAAGCAGGATTAACACAAAACTATACCCAGGCACATTTTAATAAAATTTTAGAAACCAATGATGAAGAAAAACGTTGTTTTAAAGCAGGCAGAAAGGTGTATTAAACAAAGGAGAGCAAAGACTTGTTACTAATGAGAACTTAGGAATAACTCTAACCAGAAGACAATGGAACAACATCATTAAAGTGCTGAAAGAAATACATGATTGAGTTAGAATTCTATATCCAGTGAAGATATTCTTAAAAATAAAAGTACTGTAATTTTTTTAGACTGATGAAATCTGAGAGAATTTAAAGAAATACTAAAGGAGCCCAGAAATTGTATCTATGAAGCAAATGTAAAACACTTTGCTTTACTGGCTTTTAAAATTTCTTGAAAGTTAATCGTTTAAGGACAGCAATAATGTATTAAGAAAACTTAAGAAATAAAATTTATGATAAAAGCACAAAGGATCAGAGAAAAAAATGGAAGACTATATTATACATGATATGATATAGTCTTATTTGAAGGTGGATGGTGATAAGTTAAATGTGCACACTGTCATCCTAGAGCAACAATTAAGAAATAAAGCAAATATGTATAGCTAAAAAAGCCAAGAGGCTGATCGAGAAGATTAATTGGAATCTAAAGAAAAAAAAACAAAACAAAACTCAGTCTAAAAGAAGACAGGAAAAGAAGAGAAAGAGAACAAAGAATAGATGTGATGAACAAAAGACATTAAGACAACAGAACAAGGACAATGTTGTAACATTATATGTAAATGGCCAGATAATTGAGAATCTTGCTGTAAACCTATAGTCTGATGAGCCAATATAAGTCTTGGTACCAACCACTATTTGTGACATTTTCTCAAAAATAGATTTTGTGATACATTATTGGCATTGTAAATATTTGGGAATGAAGTTTTAATTTTCTTGGAAATCAATTTCATGGAATACAATTAAATTTTAAATATCACATGTAGCAGAAATTATTCCACACGAAACAAAAGTCACTTAAAAGAGAAAAAAGTTTTCAAAAGACTAAGCTCTTTCACACTAGAAAAGAATTGAAGAAAAATTTTAAACGTTTGAGTGCTCACCATGGAAGATGTAGGCATGTATTCTGGTTACAAAATGGCCCCTAACTAACTGTGTGACCTTGTCTGTGTCATTCCACCTTCCTGACATTTGGCTTCCTCTTCTATAAAATGAGGGGGTAGTCTGTGTTATTAAGATACTTTGGGACCAAAGATCATTTTAAGGCACAGTTAACAGATCAGTAATGATCTAGTATTTTCAAAATGTACTCCACCAAGCTAAAGGCCATATTCTGGTAAACCAGGTATTCTGTTTGTTCTACAGCTAGAGCTAGAGCAAAAGAGGATGACACAACCCTCGGTCCTGATGTTTAGCTGTCACTCACCCCTAGTCCCTCATCCCTCTTCCAGGGTTCTTATCAGCTAGGATATTTTTTTTAAAACAACAAGGCGTGGACAGTGAACACTTGGAACCTAGAAAGCATAGTCCTTTTTCCAGGATGCATTTAGAACATGACTCCCAAAGGTCTAATTAGAAGGTACTTGAGAAGGGGGGGTGCCTGGCTAGCTCAGGCGGAGGAGTATGTGACTCTTGATCTTGGGTCATGAATTTGAGCCCCACACTGGTTGTAGAGATTACTAAAAAAAATAAACTTAAAAAAAAGGAAGGTACTTTAGAAAGGTAATAAGGGATCCAGAAACAAACAAGTTAGACACCGGGATAATCAAGGCAAAACAGATTTCTCAACTACAGGACTTTCTAGAATCTTCCATGTGGTAAGGAGGATTGTGAAGGGTCAATAAAATTCAAGCTCCACAATTTTATAATTGGTGACTAACATTTAAGTTTGGTGAGGCTGTGGCTTAAAACAAAGCCACAAAAGAAACTTGTGAAATTATAACTTAACCCTGTCCCCACTGTCATAAAACAAAAATAGTGACCATGATGTGAAAAATTACTACCAAGGCTTGTTTTCAGATGGGCAAGGCCTAGGAATGACTTCACCAATAATAATGTCTCTTTTCTCAGAAACTCCAAAGAAATGTGCACCTTTCATTTTCTGTCTAAAATCTCTTGGTATTGTAACCACTCATTAGGATCTGTACCTGCTGAGGGCCCAAACGCTGTCTCCTTCACTGTTGTAACTAAGAAGGCAGAGACATTGCGATTCTTTATCACTGTTGAACATTTGTCTCTCCATCTCTGGAACTGGATTTCCTTTCCTTTGAAGCTCACCATTGATCTACATAAAATAGTACAATTACAGACCAAAAAGGTAGTACAATTGTCGTACTTTAAAGCCAACAGAGACCAGAATATTGCAGAATTGTTGAGGCTAAAATGGAGGCAGATTAACTGAGATTCAGTGTTTATTTTCAGAGAAGGTTTTTACATTTTGTCAGATTCAATCTGTTTGAGTGGCTTAGATTTGAGTCTTTCTAGAGGTAAGAATTTTAAAAACATGAACTAGTTCTTGATTTGTCGATAGAGAATTCATTTTATAGAAAAGTCTTCATTCAGAGCTTTCCTCTGCCCACAGTAACATTAGATGAGAAACATTCAGCATGTCCATTCCTGTTAACAGAATCAAAACCTTTTTGTTGTTGTTGTTTATTTCTAGATATTGAAAGCTTTGGTTCTTGTGTTAAATGGATATGACAGTATGTATAACATGGTGAGAATGATTTTGTTTATGCTTTGTAATGATGGAAAATGTATATACCATGAAATACCTAACAAAATGTACTTGTGATGTTTGGAAGCAAGAAGGACATTTCCTCCTGGTTTTGAATAATTTTAATGATCTCACAACCCATTCTATTCATTTTTCCTCTCAATTTCCTTTAACGTTAATGAGGGGAAGCTTTTAAAGGACTAATTCAACACTGATGAAATTAAAAGAAGCAGTTAAACTTCATGAATTGAATATGTAAAAACATATTAACCATTATGGACTTATCTCACCAAAGTGATCAGACAGATTTCTTTAAATGTGATGGAGTGTAGGACTCAAGACCATAATATATAGTATACCCACCCTAGTTTAAAAATACCAGACTTACAACCTTCCTGTAATGATATGTTTACTAATTCTTATTACATGGCACGTTTAACAAAATATTTGATCATTAAAATAGATTTTGGAACAAACAAAAGCGTGAACTGTCTAGATGCTCACTTTTTCCTTAAACTTAGAGAAAAGTTTTGATATATGAAAAGTGATCAAGGCAAAAGAACATATAAAATATATGAAGAATTGGCAATTTACTAAGAGGTACCTTTGTGCATCCAGTCACAAATGATGCAAAATGTTTGATGTAAAATAACGTACAAGAAAGTCTGCTTCTTGGATTCTGATGAAGACCTAAGTAGCACAGATCAACAGCACATTCATGGTGTTTAAAAATCAGTATCTCCTTTGCCTGCATTGATGTCCGAGAGATGGCCTACTGTGACATGGCAGAGATAAAACAGAATAGAGCTGGTGGGTTTGTGTCTTCTTAGAAGCCCATAGAGCCTCATTTATACACCTTGAATCGAGCAGTTGGTGACATCCTGAATGAAGGAACTTAAATTATTATGCTGAATAAAGGTGTTCTTAACCTATCACCAGTATGCTTGTGCCTTCCTTCTCTTGGTGATAGCAAAAAGAGATATATTTTATACTTAAAATATATTACATATATATGTATACACACACATGGTTTGACTAACCACAGGATATCTCAAGTCATAATTGAGGCCCGTCTCTCTTTTGTTCAGCTTCATTATTTTCCATTATTTTGTCCTCTATCTCAGTAATTCATTCCTTTGTTTCTTCCAGGCTCCTGTTCATTGCATCAAGCCTGTTTCCAATCTCATTTATTACATTCCTCATTTCTGATTGATTATTTTTTAACTCTTATCTCTGTGGTAGGGGTCTCCCTGATGTCTTTTCTCAAGCCCAGTGAGTATCTTTACGATTATTGCTTTAAATTCTCCATCAGGCATGTTACTTAAACTCACTTAGATCTTGGGCCATGGTCTTGTTATTTCATTTAGGATAAATTCGTCTGTCTTGACATTTTGTCTATGTCTCTGCCTCTTTCTCTGTGTTTGAAGAGCCAGTTATGTCTCCTGTTCCTGAAAGTAATGGCCTTAGGAAGAAGATGTCATTTGGTGTCCAGGGCCTGGTGCTTCAAGGGGTCCTCCAGTGTGTGCTGTAGGTGCTCTGCTGTTGTGTTGTGGCTGCTCTATCCTTCAGGCCAGTCATCTGCAGAGACTCTCCTTGCCTACTGTGGACAGCATTTGTTCCTGGCTACTTAAACTAGGTGTGCTCTGGCCTGCTTGTGAAATGAGACCTGACACCAACTCCACCAGAACTGAGGCTCTACAGAACTCTCTGGTCAAGAGACATGCTGGTCTTCTGGAGGAGGGGCCTGCCACACTGGGACCAAGGCAAGCTTGACTTAGAAAGGCAGTCCCACCAGAGCACAGAGGGGTGCTACTTGGTGTAAGCAAATTGAGACCTGGAAAGCTGACTTGAGGAATGATAGCATCTTCAACTTGGCAGGTTATTTTTTTTTTAAACATAGGTTCTGCATTTCTTAAGAAATATCCTAAAAATAAGCCTTTTAAAACTTATTTTTCTTAATGTAGGAAAACTGAGAAAGAATCAAAATATCAAACAAATGGAGGAAATGTCAAATATTTGGTATGTTCTGAAGCTTCTACCCAAACCTTGGAAGCACTATAATTCTAGATAGTATGGATTATTTAGCCTTCTTTAGTGATCTGCTCCAGTGTTCAGTCTTTCTTCAAAGATTTTACTTAATATTTGAGAAAGAGAGAGAGAGAGAGAGCAGGGGGAGGGGCAGAGGAAAAGGGACAAGCAGACTCCCACTGAATGGGGAGCCCGATGCAGGGCTTGATCCCAGGACCCTGAGATCATGACCGGAGCCGAATTCAGATGCCTAACCTACTGAGCCAGCCAGGTGCCCCTGGAGTCCAGTCTTCATTCTTTCCCTATGTCAAGCTGAACTTTATTGCTTCAATAGAAATTTAAGCTACACTTCATTTAGCCTAGACAAATACTCCTATATCAGTTGTTCTATGTAAATAAGCTTTCAAAAACTCTCTATGTGTAATAGCACCAAAGTCCAAAAGTCACCCTGTCCAAAAATCACCCTGAAAAGGACCAGAAAAAGTCCAATCAGCAGCCAACTGAAGTGCCTTATTGTAAGCCTGTCCTACAGAAGCCAAATTAATCGCAGAAGCAGAAAATGTATGCAGAGTAATCAAAATACAACATCAAATATTAAAATTACATAAAAAGAAACTGAAAGCTGAATACCCCCAAGAAGGCACAACTACTAATTTGTCCTCGAGACATTCCTGAGACAAAAAG
The DNA here is from genome assembly GCF_002201575.2 of Neomonachus schauinslandi. Classification (NCBI taxonomy): domain Eukaryota; kingdom Metazoa; phylum Chordata; class Mammalia; order Carnivora; family Phocidae; genus Neomonachus; species Neomonachus schauinslandi. Next base: position 177,538,640 of record NC_058403.1, on the reverse strand, counting down.
AACCCAAATACTTCTTACAAAACATTTTGTGGGGATTCTGCTTGCCATGCATATTCTGTATATTTTCAGAAATTGTGTGTATAAATAGCATGTCAAAAGAGGGCACTATTTAGAGAAAAATAATAGGCGTTAATTAAAATGTGGACAATAGGGAATGAAGGTCCTTCAGTTTCTAAAATTAGAGGAAGATGATTCAATAATAAATAGCTCTGCCATTATTAGTTTGCGGTAGCTTCTGTTAATTGTACCTTTTGTTACCTTTACAGCCTGTCTAAACATAGTGTGCTTGAAAGCTCGATATTGTTTTCTAGCTAGTCCTTTATAGAAACTGTTCTGAAGCTTATCGGGCAAAGAAAAAAATGGGAGAAGGGAGAATCCAGTCTTTTGTAGCAAAGAGCTTAATAAGTAGAGTACCAGAATAGTTTTTGATATCTGTCTTACATTTGTTTTGGATAATTTTGTTCTAATGAGAGTTCTCTGAAAATTTCTAGTTTCTAATCATTAGACCATTTGTAAAGTCTTGTGTGAGGGGCACAAATTTTGAAAAGTGTAAGACTGATTTGCCTTGGTCAAATAACATGTATAAACCCATTATCATGGGGTCACTTCAGCTCATCTCCTGATGTAAGTATTGAGAAGTAATCCCTGGCCCTTTTTTAAATTAGATTCATAGAGTTTGTAAATACAATGAAATGGTAGTCTTTACCAAGGTGATTAGTTTATTTTGGAGTTGGGGGGAAATGATGACAATGAAAGTACCATTAAATGGAATATAAAGTTGGAAATTTCTGTTTTTATGAATAACCTACCTATTGTGGTATGATACTAGGGTGGCATACCATAGGGCTATACGTGCAGTCAGCAAGGCTGTCACTGTGTGACCTCAGGTGAATTCATTCCCTTCTCTGAGCCTGCATTTTTTTAATCTATAAAGTGGTGATAACTAATGCCTGGTTTTCCCATGAGGTTTTGAGAGATTCAAAATCACAGTACAATATACAACTGAAAACAGTTTGCTAAACACTTTTTAGCAACTATGCCAATGTTAGATATTTAATGTGACCTTGATTAAACCACATAACCTTTCTAGATCTGTTTTCTCATTTATAAAATGAGGAGGTTGCACTAGATGAACCCTGACAACCTCTAGTATTAAAAAATGAAATCATTCGAATTGAATTCTGTGAAAACAAATATTTTTCAAAGAAAGAAATTCTAAAAAGTAAGCATGATTTTGATTAAGAGTATTTCAAGTGATTTTTTTTTTTTAAACTCATGGTTCCAGTGGCAGAAACTAGACAATGGCAACTAACTTGATACAAGAAGAGGAGAGGGAAAAAGATCCATGAATACAAAGAGAAGTTGAAGAGGATGGGCTGGTGGAGGTATAGACAAACTACAGTAATTACTGTCAACTGTAAATGGGGAGGATTACAGGGGGGCAAAAGGAGGAAATTCCACCTCTGTTGACTTCTGCCAACACAGCACCCTTCCGTTCTGTAGAACAAAGGTGAGCAAAGCATGCCTGATAATATTTAAGATATTATGAATTCATTTTGTAGACAAAATTTAGACTGAGAATGAGGACTCATCTGTCATCTCCTCTTCTGTCAAATGCATGTTGCCCTTGGCAATGGGTCTGCTGTTACTAATTTCGTTTTTGTTTAGAAGCTTGCTTTTCCTCTTTGGTTCTCTGAGTTGCTGTGAATTAAAAAAAAAACAAAAAATGCTCACAAAAGAAAAATGTCTTTGATTGATTTCTGATGGTGACACTGACACTCTTGTACTTAATGTCAGTGCCAACCTGATTGTTTGATGTTTATTACATAGGTGAGTGGGAGGAGCTCCCCCTCCTTTTTGGTTGCTGCTATTGTAAGACTGGCTCTCGTGTTTAGTTTGATCGGGGTGAGGCGGGAAAGCAGTAGTTGTTAGTCTGTGACAATTGGGAAGACGCAGTTTTGTTTTCAGCCTTTCAATATGCTAATATTTTCTAAAACCTGTCAGGAGAGGTCAATGTCCTCATCAGATTTCAACTGTCAGAAGCTCTGGAAAAATTTAGATTCTCTTTCTAAGATATGGAACACAATCTTCTGAAGAGTTATCATAGAACACCCCGATCCTATTTGGAATCCTTCTAGCTAATTACCAAATATTTTTAAACCAGGGTCACGTTGTTAAATGTTGGACCCTGAGCAGCCCTTTATTATATAGTCTTACAAATGACCCTTTAAAACAATTCCTGTATATATTTCACTTTTTTTTTTTTTTGCTACTGAGTTTGGATTCTGTGTACAGCAAAATGTCTATCTTGTTCTTCTATCTATCATTATTTTGCTGTAAAGACAGCAAAAGATCTATTTTAAATTATTCATAAGCTTTAGATAGAAACCTAAGCAAATTAAAATGTAGGCCAGTATAGAGGAAAATGATAATGGGCATATAAGTATTTGTAGCTACTGTAGCTTCCATTGGGACAATCATAAAATTAATTTCATACCTTGCACAGTAATTTCAATGGGAACAATTTCTTAGTTCGTGGTCAAACTTGTTTCCAACACTGATGGAGATGAGCACTAGAGAAAGTATTGAATTTTCTTTCTAATTAGCTTTTTCTTATGAAATAGCTTCTTAATAATTTCCCTTCGTGTCCAGTACATAAAGGTACCTATTCCTTTTAAACTGTATGTGAATTTAATTTATATGCCAATGATGTTTAATGCATTGTCTTGTCTGCATCTCATTACTGTCATTAATAAGCACTGGAGTACATCTAGTTACAAGGTTAATTGGGACAAATCTGGATTCCTTCTTCTACTGTAAATATGCTATATCTTAGTAGTGTATTACTCATGGATGGGTGGTAAAAGTTATGGCATTTTACATTACATTTCTACTTCTGTTGTCATCCAAATCAATCTAAATACAGTATGAAGTGATTTTTCTGCATGTATTGTGCAGAGCTTGGTCAGTTTTTTTTTTTCTTTTTTTTAACCAGACATATAATTTTATGGCTGATTTAAATAGAATTGCTACTCATCTGTGTGGTACATACTCTTCCCCCAACACACACACACACACACACACACACACACACACACACACACCCCTCACCTTCATTTTAAACTGTTTAAAGGGATATATAACACCAGGAAGAACTCCTTTCAATTGAGTGAAATTCATAAGAATTTTCCATGAGAAAGTTACAGGCCAAGAATTAAATCTTTTTAGTTGTAATCTTTGATAATGCCCATGTAAATAAGCTAACAGAGCTATTGAATTTTGTCATGGGCCCAGGAAATTCATGTTAGATAAGCTACTGCTCAAGGGCTCTGCTTTTGAAAATGAAGCTCTATAGCCAGAGCAGGAATAGCAAAAATACCTGGCATAAATCCTACCATTTCCCCCTCTAACTCTTGTGACAGACAGCACGAATAGTCTGAGACCACTTTTCTATGGAGCCCAGTCCCAGCCTCAGAATATTTTTCTACCCATTGTTCCAGGCAGCCACCTGGAACAAAGCCATCAAATAGCTTGGCACTGGAGTAAAACCCAACATCCTTTGCAGGATAGGAAGACCTTACCCCTCAGAGTATTTGCTCCCTTTGTCAATGTCAGTCATCAGTGGACTTGGTCAGCCTGCTTCCTAGAACCAAGACGTCAGGGGAAATTGGTTTAGGAGTAATTTAAAATTATCATGTATTAACTTAAGGAGCACTAGGCAGAGCAAAGTGTTAAGTTAAAATTCTACTGAAGTGTGTGTTACATAGTCTCTCCCTAGGGCAATGGCCACTTTGAAGCCACTATATAACTTTGTCTTTAAAATGGGACCTTGATTGAGTCCTTCTTTAATTCAGGGCTTTCCAAGTATATTTCTCAAGAATGCTCTCCATAAAACTTCTGCAGGCAACTTCCGGAGCAAGAGTCTCTTTCCAAGCAACCTAGTACAAGACATGCTCAGATTTTTCAGAACATGCTTTTGATATTCACCATTAAGATTTTGCAGTAGGACATATTCTTGTCTCTCCGATGGCCCAAGTCAAAAGTATCCTCTTTTTCTTGAATAATGAAAAACTACAATTGCGCTCCAAGCGCAAGAGTTAGACTCTGATTCTTTGGTCTAACTCCTCAATCAGGCAGTGAGATAATACATGAAGGTAACAAGGCTCACTTGTGACCTTCACATGTTAAGCTACTACATAGTTACTACCCCCAAATGGTTCTCTTTCTGTCGGATCAGTCCTTCAGGTTAGTGCCATGACTAGGTGTCCCTGTATTTGCCAACCTGACACTGATTGGAAGAAGGGTTTGATGAAGTCAATTCCAGGATATAGGTTATATAGGAAGTGAAACCTGGTTCCCTTATGTGTTGAAACCCTACCACAATTATACTTTCTGTAAAATGGTGTTATACCTAGCAGAGCTTGTTCTTTGGTTTTGTTTTATTGTCATATTCCTCATTGAAGAAAGTAACTAGCAGTTCTCCAAAAACTCTTTGAAAGAGAAGCAGGAGAGATGGAAGAGGGGCCTAGACCCTCTATGAAGAGCCTTTCTGGGGAAAGATACCTGGATGTTGTGGCTCATTGTCCATGTCCTAGGTAGCACAAGCTAACTGACTTATAAATGGTCATAGAAAAGTTAGCTGTTCCACATGTTCTCTGACGTGCCTGGTGGCTTTTGTTGTACTTTCACAATTGTTTGCATTGAGGATCACAGATTCCATTATAACACCCAAAGCAGGAAAGACATGCATGTAGACATTCCAAACACCACAAAGTCAAAGTTGTTCACTGAATGTTTTTAGAAGAAGGAATCATTTGTTTCTGGAAGTGTACTGGTAGACTGTGTTGCCATGATATCATTGTGCTCTGATTAAAATGGAGGGTGACTCTCTTTTGATCTGTATTTTCCCGGATTCAATGTACAATGAGAACCACTGTCTTAATATATTATTGTTAATGGTAAATATAGTTGAATGAAGCATACAGTTATTTGCATATGATATAATATTAAAGAAAAGGTTTTCTTGGGATGCCTGAGTGGCTCAGTCGGTTAAGCATCTGCCTTCAGCTCAGATCATGATCCCGGCGTCCTAGAAAAGAGCCCCACGTCAGACTCCCTGCTCAGTGGGGAGTCTGCTTGTCCCTATCCCTCTGCCCTGCTCGTGCTCTCTCTCTCAAATAAATAAATAAAATCTTAAAAAAAAAGAAAGAAAAAGTTTTCTTAAAATCTACTTAAACATCTCTGATATAGTATTACAAATTGCTTGTGCTTTTTATTTTTAAAAAATGTATTATAAGGGCACCTGGATAGCTCAGCTGGTTAAGTGTCTGACTTCGGCTCAGGTCCTCATATCAGGGTCCTGGGATGGAGCCCTGTGTCAGGCTCCATACTCAGCGGGGAGTCTCCTTCTCCCTCTCCCTCTGCCACTCCCCCTGCTCATGCTCTCTCTTTCTCTTTCTCTCTCTCGAATAAACGAATAAAATCTTTTAAAAATGTATTAGAAAAATATTACATGTATATAAATTAGATTTTTGCTGTAAATTTTTTTGTGTGTGTTAAAAAAAATAATCTAAAATGTCTTACCTCTATCTCCAAGGAGACTCATGGGATTATTTTCTCTTCTTGTTGGTGTTTGGCGAGTTGAAGATGATCTAGTTCCAGAAATAACATATAGGAGGAGATCATGGGAGCTTAAATACAGATGGTTGGCTGTTTTCCTCATGGAAGAAAGGTACTAACATTTTCCCAAAATTATTTGTGCTGGAAATAGGCAAGACAAGGTGGAAGTGTGTGTCAGTGATGGAGAACCTACAGCATGGACTATAAACTCAAAAGCCTGCAGGCAACAAAAGCATGAACAGGGCCATATGTAAAATAACAATTTTTATTTTATTCTGTGCAAATCAGTTGATTGCTGTCTAAAATATTGAAAGTATTTAAGTATTTGGATAAATAATAATTACAACTCTCATTTATGTCTAAAAGTCTCCTGGTATATATAAATCTCGTTTAATCATTTCAATCTCCCTCCCCAAAGCAAAAAAATCTTACAAAGAAATGGGCAAAATAACTTGTTCAGCTTTCAGTTAGTAAAGGTATTTTTACTGTAATGTGTCTTTTTAAGCTAGCCATACTAGCTGACTCTAGGGCACAGAAAAAACAATAAAAGACCAAATGCTGCATAGGCTGAAATTAAAGAGAAATGTATTAACTGAGAACAGCTTTAGATCTGGAAATACATCTTTATGAGTCACTTATACATAGGCTATAATTATTTGGTAATTAATGCTCCCAAATTAATCCCTTTCCTAAAGAACCTCTAGTGGTTCTTATGTGCCAGTTGACATAGAAAAGCTAGATCTTAGGAGGATTTCCCTCTAAATTCAGAGAATGTTCATCCATGCAAGTTTCCAAGGGCCTACAAATAAAATCTAATCAAGGAGGAAAGCAATCAGGTCCAACCAATCAGAAATTGAGCTGTGGGGCAGAAAATCAGAATTTAAATAAAAGTTGCAATTAGAACCCACAGAACTGGCATGACACTCGTTTCAGTTCTCAGCGCTCAGAGAGTTTGAAAATTATCTCCACAGTAGGAATAAGAAGGGCTGGTGAAGATTTTTGCCTCTTGATAGAATATTGAAAATTATCTTCATCAGTGGGTTAATTGGCTTAATTTTCCTTCAGATGGTAACTTTCAAATGCTTGGTCTTAATTAGCATGGGTAAATGAGAAATGTAGGTGATTCACACTTTTCAGTTTTCTTGTTCTCTAGAGAGTTCCATTCCTTTCCCTTAAGATATTTGAAATGGCTGAGGGCTACATTGATTAAAATAAATTATGCCAGTATTTTATACCAGTAAAAATTTAGATGGAATTGACTCATGCCTGGTCCATTAAAGAAATGCAACCCACAAATACCATAAAGGAGAGTCAGTGTGAACTAAAGATAAACCCTGTATTTAGTATGCTAAAAATTATAAAACTCTTCATTTCTCAGTATTGTGCTAGTGTTAAGGTATAGTGTTCAACTAAGAAAGTAGAAAAAAATCTGAGGCACTTTGTGTATTTAATAAAGCGTGTATGAGGGAAAACTTGTACTATGAAGGAGGGCAGTGGCATAAAGGGAGAAAAATATTCTTTGTTATTCTTAGTTTATGTTTCTCAATCTCCACTTGTTTCACTCCTAACCCCCTCAACATCAGGTTTACCTCTAATAAAGAGATAATCAACACCAAATACTGTTTTTAGAATCTGACAATAGTTTTGACCTTCATTAAATATCACACATTATGAATTTTACCTTTTTCTTATGTTAATCAATATTTTATTCTAAACAACCTATTAGTAATCTCTGATTAAAAAAAAAAACAAGTCTTTCAGATGATGGAATTTGAACTACAAGAACACAAAAGCATATCTGAGTTATTTGGGTAACAAATTTATTTGAATTCAGAAAATGAAATAACATCCACATTATACTGTGCAACTTACATAACAATTTCTGTAAATTACATAACAAACAGAAGACTTTCTCATTTCACTTCTGTTAGCTCCATCTATTAAAACTCTAATAAGGGTGATAATAAAGCTAAAGATTTAGTTAAGAAAGTTTAAGACAAAATCATTTTTGAAATTTCATTAATATAGTATGTATTTTTTCCTTCTGGCATCTATATAAACAATAATTAAAATTTTAAAATCCCAATATTTTTTATATATTCCAAGATTAGACATCAAAACAAGCAATTATAAATTTTTTGTAATTTTTAATAAAACTTTAATAAAATTCATGTTTTACTTAAAACAGAATTCACACACCCGCTTGTAATGGAGATGCAAAAAATTTTTAGGGATTGGAAAAGATGTATCATTACATAAAAAAGCAAGCTAAAAATTATGTATACAACATGTACTAAAAATGAACTGTTTAAATAAATCTCAGCATATAAAAAAAGGGGGAACAATAGACTGAGAAAGAAAGATAAATGATATGAGAGAAAGAGAGAAGTAAAGAAATTTGTACTAATGCATTAACAATGTTTATCTGTGGGTTTGGGACTTACAGGTGTATTTTGTGTTGTTCTTTGTGCTTTTCTCTATTTTACAAATTTTCTGGCACAAATTGGTTTCTCTTTTAATCAGATTAAATGTTTGAAAAAATGGGCCCTTTCTTTGCCTTTCCATAGAGAAATAGGACCACCGTGGTTTTATTACCTGTAAGAATTTCAATTCTAGAAATACTGTTGCATCCTTCCAGGTAGGCATGCCGAGCACTCGACATGGAGATCACATTTTACCTTTCTACCTAATAGCATCTCCGTCTCCAGATTGCTCCCCAAATAAAAACAAGCATTGAACCTCCAATCAGTGATGATAATTTAATTTCCCTCTCAGCTGTAAGTACTAGAAAACAGTCAGGCAATCAGTGAGAAAAACGTGTTCTCCTGGTTTATTTTTACATTAACTAATTAACATTTTCTTCTCTACCTATAATGGGAGGTCTAAAAAGTATAGGCTCAGCTGACCTAATTGTGTCGGGCTTCTTAGCAACAGTGCTCTGTATGTTAGGGGGTTAGGTGGAGCAGGATGCAGGAGTGAGATCATTAAGTTAAACCTGGAAATGATTCTTAACTCTTATAAGGGTTCTTCATAATACAGAAACTTTAGGACTGAATGGGAAATGGGCAAGAGAGATTAGTAGGTATCTTTCATTGGAGTGCTGGGCACTGTTGAGCTCACCTTTCTGGTCTGGGATTACTAGACTCTATGGGGGTATGCACCTTTGATGGGTTATCGTCTAAGCTAATTTACAACTCTACTGGGATAGAGATTAAGTTGCAATGATTTTAGTTCATAATGAAGTAAATGAATTTTATTCAATAGAGATAAAATTTCTATTCTGTAGAAAAGATGGCCCCTGATACTACATTTTATTGCCCCATGGAATAGTACCTAGTTCTGCCATGTCAACATTTCTAACTTTGTGTGTGTTATTTGAAATCTCCTTTGAACCGGTTATGATGTTTTACTGGTTTCCTCATTATTTCATTACTTTTTTGACACAGGTTCATTTTATATTTGTATAAAAGTCTTGTGTTTTACTTTTTGACAAATCCTATCTTAACACCCAAAATATATTATTTGGGGTTTATAACAAACAGATCAGAGCAAAAGGTGGTCCACAGAACTCTGGTACTCTGTGGAGATAATTTAGGAATCTTAAAAATGTTTGATTTGGGTTTTACTTTTAAACCTATTTTTATATAGTTTTTCAAATCGACTAAAATGGGTTAAGTGTCAAATTTTTTCACATTGGATGTCACACAGAAACTGTGGCTTCCATTGCATGACTTCATAATATATAAAAATTATGGATTTGAGCTCATAAAATAAATATCCAAATGTCTAAGAGAACACTGCTTTTATTTGCATATTAGGGTTATGCATAAGAGGTCATCAAGAATATAAAGGTTCTATTTAAAAAAAAATCCTAGGTTTTACCCACCTTTAATCACTACAGACTGTAACTAGAACAGGCATTATCAATTTCCACACTATTGACATTTCAATCTGGACAATTCTTTGTTAGGGGAGGGGGCTGCCCTCTACATTGAAGGAGGTTTAGTAGCATCCCTGGCCTCTACTCGCCAGATGCAAGTAACACCCCCTCCTCAGTTGTGACAACTAAAAATGTCTCTAGACATTGCCCTCTGTCCCCCTGAGGGACAATATTGCCCCCACTTGAGAACCCCTGAACTAAGGGAACAAGGAAGAAAAAGGAGAAGGAGGAGAAGGAAGAAAAGTAGAAGAACAAAGAACTTTGCAGGAGGCCAATTACTATATTAGTAGTTACTAACTAATGCCCTAGACCATATGTCAAGAGATCAGTGTTAAAGTCACTGTCTTATTTGGAATAAGCATGGAGAATATGGTCACATAATTTTCTCAGTTCTCAGCTTCTTCATTTGTCAAACAAGAATGTTACACTTAATGGTCTCCAACATTTCCCTTTTAGTAGACCCAGCCTCAGGAGCATAAGAGAAATTGAACCAAGAACCTCCCTAGCAGGCCTTCAAATTTTGCTAATATACTCCCTTAAAACAGCAGGCCAGTGACGGATTTCAAGTTGTCTATTTTCTATGCTAATGGGTGGAAATACCTAAGAACATTAATTGAGCAATTGGTACGAACTGATAAGAAATAGTTCCTGTTCCTTGAGGCCTATATGAGGATTCAGTATGAGTAACCTCTAAAATGTAGTTACACATTATTTGAAAGGAAATATTTCTAAATCATTCTGTTGGGGTCAGGTCCAACAGAAATATTTTTGAAATTATTTCTATGCCATCTGCAGCCAGGGCTCTTTAAACTCAGTGATATTCTCAGGAACCTGTGTTGGTCTAAATATATCGTTGCTGTTAAAAACAGAATCAATACTGGGGCTTCTGGGTGGCTCAGTTGTCAAGCATCTGCCTTCAGCTCAGGTCATGGTCCCAGGGCCCCTGGATCGAGTCCCACATCGGACTCCCTGCTCAGTGGGAAGCCTGCTTCTCCCTCTCCCACTGCCCCAGCTTGTGTTCCCTCTCTGGCTGTGTCTCTCTCTGTCAAATAAATAAATAAAATCTTAAAAAAAAAAGAAAAAGAAAAAAAACAGAAGCAATACTGATCTGAAAGAAAGGTTTAGAAATATTGCATCTGGGATATTTTCATTTGATAACTACTTGCTCAAACTTCATAAGTCACCCATTAATTCAGTAGCATCAGGTTGTTCTGTTGAACATGGAACCATGGTGGCAAATAGTAAGCAACTTGGCAAGCCTGTTGTCCCGTCTCATCAAACAGGCTGTTTCTCAAGGCCGAGTCCTTTGATCCTGACCATTTGCCTGACCCGTGAAGAAACCAAATGTGACAGCTTGGAAGAGGTGCCTGTCCCCAAATTCCTTAAATTCAACAGAGCAGATCTTTGATGGGAAACAATAGTGTATTGCAAACAACCGCTGTGATTCCTGAAGCAGAGATTTGAAGAGGACACTAAATGATTTTGAGAAAGTGCCCCACCTTGAGGAGTTCTCCCCTGTGAAATATTTCAAAATATTGAAAACTAGGATGCTTGGGTTGAGGATTCTGAAGCTGCTCAACTTTTGTTGAAAGGGCCAGGATTTTGCTTTTTGTTTCCCTCCCCCTCTTCCCCTCTCTCCTGCTGCTTCTCCTTAAGTGTGGCAAAGGGTGTGGTCTGCATTTCTTTCCCCCTAATATGTATATATATGTGTATATATATGTATATACACATATATATTTTTTAAACTGTCAGAATAACTTCCATGTCAGTAGACAGAGCTTTTAGCCATTCACAGACTGAAGGTCTCACAGGATAGTGGAACTATTTATATGCCCTGAACAGCACAAATCTATTGCCTTGGATTCTTAGCATCTTTGAGAACTTAACAGTAGAAAGCATCAATGTGAAAATAGGAAGAAAGTTGAACCTACTTAACTAGCTGGATCATCCAGAAGACACACATGATCAGTTGAGCAACTGATCTGACCACCAGATCACCTTTCAAAATTTGCCATATAGGTTATAGTCAGATTGTCCAAAGTAATTGTGAAATAAAATTTTTACTTTTGCTTAAAAGTGTATATATGATAAAGATCTTAATAATTTGTGAAAGTTAAGCTTCTTCAGAAATTTACTCCAATGACCACTCAGTCCATACGAGGTTTAAGACAAAAATGAAACATGTGACTCAGGTTGTTAATTGTATAATGTGATCAGATTGAAGACAGGAAAAGCCTTCTAACGTGAATTTCTAAGATGGAATAGCACATTTTTAAATCTGTGGTAGCAGAAAGTTGAATTTTTTATGCTCAGGTTTGATCTTCCATTCATTTGTTCAAATGGTATTTGTTGGGATGCCTGGGTGACTCAGTCAGTTAAGCGTCTGTTTTCTGCTCAGGTTATGATCCCAGGGTCCAGGGATCCAGTCCCACATTGGGCTCCCTGCTCAGTGGGGAGCCTGCTTCTCCCTCTGCCTGCCACTCCCCCTGCTTGTGTGCTCGCTCTCTCTCACAAATAAATAAAATCTTTAAAAACAAACAAACAAAAAACAAATGCTATTTGGTAGTTGTGTCTACTACTTGGTATTTGTAAAGTTTTGAGGTTTACATTGGTACTTAGCCCATATTTTCTCACTTAGGCAAAAATGCTGAACAAAATGTTTTAATGATACAAGTGTAGTAACATCCAGAAATTAACTCTCATAAAAATGCCCTAACGTACTGAATGGAGCACTGGGTATTATACGCAAACAATGAATCATGGAACACTACATCAAAAACTAATGGTGTAATGTATGGTGATTAACATAACATAATAAAATTTTTAAAAATACCCTAACGATCTCTATTATTCATACAAGTTATAAAGTCCTGGCTTAGGAAGTATTTGTGGGATGTCTTTATTTCAGTGTTAATTTCAAGGACATCTTTATCAATCAACATAGACTTCCATTTTTTATTTGCAAGGTTGAGAGATAAAATATCAGTATTTAAAAAAATTGTATTTCTAAATGCTGGCAATGAACAGTCAGAAAATAAAATTTAAAAAATATCATACCATTTACAATAGTATAAAAATATATGAAATACTGGGGACAAATCTGAGCAAATATGTGAGAAATCATCACCTTGAAAGCTATAAAATATTGCTGAGAGAAAGTAACAAAAACTTAAAAGAATAGAGATAAATACTTTGTTCATAAGTCAGAAGCTTCAATATTGTCAAGATCAGTTCTCCCAGATTGATCCATAGATTGGATGCAGTCCATTCGAAATGTTAGGAGGCTTGTGTAGAAATTGACAGCTGAGGGGAGCCTGGGTGGCTCAGTCGGTTAAGCTTCTGCCTTCAGCTCAGGTCATGGTATCAGGGTCCTGGGATCGAGCCCCGCATTGGGCTCCCTGCTCAGCGGAAGCCTGCTTCTCCCTCCCCCACTCCCCCTACTTGTGTTCCCTCTCTCACTGTGTCTCTCTCTGTCAAAGAAAGAAAGAGAGAGAGGGAGGGAGGGAGGGAAGGAGGGAGGAAGGAAGAAAGGAAGAAAGAAAGAGAAATTAACTGACAGCTAGATTATAAACTTCATATAGAAATGCAAAGGACGTAGAATAGCCAAAAGATTTTGAAGAAGGAAAATTGGGGAAATAAAATGATCTGATTTCAAGAATCAGTAATCAAAATAGTATCAAAGTGGCTTCAAGGCAGATAAATAAATCAATGAAAAAGAATAGAGGATAGAAATCAACCCACATGTAGATAGACCACTGGCTTTTGACAAATGTACAAAGCAATACCATGGAGTGTTTTTGATAAATGGCACTGGCACCATTGGATATTTATGTGCAAAAAAAACCAAACAAACTTGTAATTTTTTTTAATTTATTTTTTTTTATTCTTATGTTAATCCCCATACATTACCAAACTTGTAATTTAATGGATTTTTGCCAGTGGTGATACTGTAGTTTTAAAATGTGATAGGTCACTAGTGTAGAATTTTGTGAAGGCTTTATATAAGTCCCCCTTTTATCTTAGGATGCTGATTCATTAATTCATTCAACAAATATTAAGTAATTAGACAATGCCACAGACTGATGCTACAGTGTTGAACAAGGTAAGCATGCTCCCTGCTCTTACGGACCTTTCGAAAGAGTAAATAATGGAGATACAATAAATAAATTCTCCCAATGCTAGTTCTGTAACTAAAATCACAGTAAGTTGAATTGAAAAATACAAGTTGTTAAGAGAGCATTGTGACTTGATATCAACATAGAAGAGAAAGTGCAGAAGGAGCGGGGTGGGTTGAAAAAGGTTTCTTAGAAAAAAGGACATTGACTTTGAGACCTGAATGGAAGTAGCCAGGCGGAGTACGCAGAAGACCATAACTGGAGTCCTTGAATTGACACAATCAAAAGAGCAACACAAGTCTTAAACTGTAATTTTCTAATTTTGAATTCAGGAGAATAAAGGCCATTATTTTTATTGTTCATAACAGCACCAATGGCTATCCACTAGGCACAAACTCAGGCAAGGTTAGGTTTTAAAAACCTTCGTCTCATCATCATCAGGAATTTGGTTGACATCAACTATTAAATAGGGTTTTGCATTTGTGCCTATCACAGTATAGTTATAATTTCTACTCATTCTTATTTTATCTTTACATTTTGGTTTTGAGACAATTCCACCAGGATTCTCAACAAAGAAGGTACCTCATTTAATTCGTTACTTGGGCTCCCGTTCAATTTTTTTTTCACTTGAGAATATATTTCAGCTGTTCAGTGTTGGATATGGATGGATGATTACTGAATTTTTCTTTGAGCTCCTGGTTTCTTAGAGAATAGCTTGGACAGTCTATCGAGTTCTTTGTTGAAAAGAATAGAAACTCCCTCAAAAAAGCTCAAATGAGAAGAACAAAAAAAGTACAAAATTATATGAAGTCCTCAGAAAAGCTCAAAATGTTTTAAATTTCTGAAGTGTCCCTTTTCAGTGAAATAAAATTGTCATGAACTGTTAATTCTTGTGAGTTTTAAATTTCAAATGTTAAGGTAATGGAATTGATCAGAAATACGGCATTACTGACTACAAAATTCAGTTTGGGGTAAAATAAAATCCGTAAGATACCTATCAGGTACAACGTACGCTTGTCTCTTATACTTTGGAGCATTACATGATTCTCTTGGGATATTCAGTTTTGCTTGTTTTAATATAGAATGAAATTCTCTGAGGATAAGAATCCTTGAGAGTAATAGGAATATAATAAAATATTTCAATCTGTCTCCAAAATGATTAGTTTGGGAACAGGGTCTGCCCAAATTCTATAGTAGGAAACATTTTAATTCATGTGAATATATTTTATTGTGCTGGCATCTGGGCATTTTTATTTAGCTGTCATTAACATACTATAAAATATATAGGTCTTGAATGTTCAGTTCAATGAGTTCTGGCATTTGTATACATCCATATAATAATCACCCCAAATGAGATAAAGAAGTTTCCTAGAAATTTCCTTCATGCTCTTTTCCAGGCAATTTTCCTTGCAATGATTATCTAATTTTTATCACAATGGGTTAGTTTTACTTGTTTTTGGATTTCATATAAATGGATCTAGATCACATAATATGTGTTCTTTAGGTTCTGGCATCTTTTGCTTAACAGAATGTTTTGATACTTTTGCATATTTCTGCATGTATAAGTAGTTCATTCATCCCATATCCCCGCATGGTTAGACATTGTATAGATATACCACAATGTATTCCACTTTTCACTATTATGAATAATGTTGCTAGAAAGATTGAGATAGAAATCTTTGTGGGAACACATGTATTGCTATCTTTTACATGAATGCCAAAGTGTAGAATTACTTGGTCATGGTGGTCATGAGACACGAATGTTTGTAAGAAATAGCCAGACAGTTTGCCAGTGAAGTTGTATCATTTTACATTCCTATCAGCAGTATTTGAGGGTTTTGGTTTCTCCATATTCTTGACAACTGGTTTTGTCAGTCTTTTTCAACCTTTCAAGTGGGTTAGAAGTGTTAACTCATTGTGGATTCTTTCTCAAATGACAATTGGTCCTAATATATTTCCTTTTAGGAGGTATGTGTTAAAAGTTTTAGGCTCATGATTTTTTACGCTCTTCTTCTTTTATTATTGCTTTTTAGGAGTTCTTTATATACCTACATACAATTCCTTTGTCAAATATATGTACCATGGAAAAAAATACACATATGCCTGTATATGTGTCTCCCAAAGCAATTGTTTTATTTCGCATTCCCTCCAGCCATGAGAGTTCCTCTTGCTCTCCATCCTTGCCAGCATTTGGTGTTTCCAGTGTTTTGCATTTCAGCCATTTTAATAAGTATGTAATGGTATCTTGTTATTTTAGTTTGCAATTCCCTGATGACATAAGATGTAGAGCATCTTTTTGTATGTTTATTTGCCATCTGTATTTGCATCTTTGATGAGGTGTCTGTTCAGATCATTTGTCCATTTTTTAGTACAA
Source organism: Neomonachus schauinslandi (assembly GCF_002201575.2). NCBI lineage: Eukaryota > Metazoa > Chordata > Mammalia > Carnivora > Phocidae > Neomonachus > Neomonachus schauinslandi. The sequence continues at coordinate 177,522,592 of NC_058403.1, read as the reverse complement.
TTGTTCTTATTGTTGAGTTTTAAGAGTTCTTTGATTTTTTTGGATACTAGTCCTTTATCAGATATATGTTATGCAAAGATTCACTCCATTTCCGTGCCTTGTTTTTTATTCTCTTAACTGTGTCTTTTGGCAGATAAGAAGTTTTTAATTTTAATGAAGTCCAACCTACTAATTTTAGCTTTCATGGATCATGCTTTTGGTTTTGTATCTAAAAACTCCAAGTTCCCCTAGATCTTCTGTGTTATCTTCTGGGAGTTTTATAGTTTTGCATTGAGTCTGTGATCCATTTGGGGTTAATTGTGAAAGGTGTAAGATCTGTATCTACGTCTTTTCTTTTCTTTTCTTTTTTCTGCATGTGGATATCCAATTTCTCCAGCACTATTTGTTGAAAAGACTATCATTTTTCCATTGAATTGCTTTGGCTCCTTTGTCAAATATCAGTTGACTAGGTTTGTGTGGGTCTAGTCCTATATTCTCTATTCTGTTCTATTGACCTGTTCATCTATTTGACGAATACCACACTGTCTTGACTCCTATAGCTTGACAGTGAGTCTTGAAGTCAGGTAATATCAGTCTTCCAAGTTTGTTTTCAATATTGTGTTGGCTATTCTGGGTCTTTTCCTTTTCTCTATAAACCTTAGAATCATTTTGTAGATATCCACAAAATAATTTCCTGGGATTTTGATTGAGATTGCCCTGAATCTATAGATCAAGTCGGGAAGGACAGGTATCTTAACAATATTGAGTCTTCTTATCTGTGACATAGAATATTCTCCATTTACTTAGCTCTTTGATTTCTTTCATCAAAGCTTTGCAGTTTTTCTCATGTAGATCTTATACATATTCTGTCAGATTTATACCTAAGTATTTCCTTTTTCAGTGCTAATATAAATGGTATTACATTTTTTATTTCAAATTCCAACTGTTCATAGCTGTTCATATAAGAAAGCAATTGATTTTTGAACATTAGCATTATATCCTGCAACTTTGCTATAATAGAATATTATTTCCAGAAATTTTGGGATTGGGGGCTTGAGATTTTCAACATAGACACTTCTAGCATCTGTGAACAGACAGTTTTATTTTTTCCTTCCAACTATGTATACTTTTAATCCCATTACTGCATTAGTTGGAATTTCTAGTATGATGTTGAATAGGAGTGGGGAGAGGAGATATCATTGTTCCTCATTTTACAGAAAAGTATGTCGTTTTTCATGACAAAGTATAATGTAACTGTAGGTATTTTGCATAGGTGTTACTTTATCAAGTTGAGGCAGTTGCCCCCATTCTTAGTTTACTGAAAGTTTTTATCATAAGCGAGTATTGGATTTTGTCAAATGTTTTTCTGCATCTGCTGATATGATATGATTTTTCTCCTTTAGCCTGTTGATGTGATAGTTTGTGCATTAATACATTTTCAATTAAGCTATCTTTTCATGAGCAGAAATTTTATTTTTTATCAAGTCCTATTGGTCTCTCTCTCTCTCTTTTTTTTTCTTTTATGGTTTTGGCTTTTTATGTTCTTTCTGGGCTTCTTTTTCTTTCTTTTTTTTTTCTGGGCTTCTTTTTAATGGGATTCTTTATCATCATTAGATGATGAAATGGTAGTAAATAGGTTAGAACTTTTTAACAATAGTGTTTTGGAGCTGTTAAACATTAGACAGAATGGACTCATTTATAAGCCATTTTAACAAACAACTATAGCAATTGAAAAGAAACAGAACATCAACATTAAACCCTAGAACCTCTGGTAAGGCAATCAGTGAATTTTTAGCTTGTTAACTTCTCAGAGTTCATCTTAGTTTAGCATATTATCCTTCTGGCTGAGAAGCAGCTAGACCTGAAATCCAGCTTTACCTCTGCTCACTAGGCAGAACCGCTGGAGGTAAGGGCAGTATTTTCTCATCAACCAAAGGTACCATCCTTCATATAAGCCTGCACCAGTCCTAAGGGGGTTTATTCAAGCCTTTTAAAATCCAGTTGTCTGGGTAAGGCTTATTTAAATCTTAAGTTCAAGACCAATGCGAGCTACAGCAGTTCTGCTATAGTATTTGTTTTGAAAATGTGATTTGTTACAACACGAATAATATACAGGGGGAGAATTCAGCAAAATGTGAATTTTGCATTTGCACGTGTGTGATTTTGTCAGCAAGATACATTAGGTAAATGCAAGAAGTACACCCAGCTAAACCAGGTCACATAGACATACACAAAATGCACACACAGGCATACCTTCAACCTCTGCCTCCGTTCACCTCGTGTGTTACACACCACACCCATTCACATGTGGTGTTACAACATTCCAGTCAGTTCCAGATAACACTGTGTCCACCATTCATAATAACTTATGAGCTGCACCCCTTCTAACACCGATTTTGCTTCCATGAGCAAACTTTAGTTGTTGTTTCCATTGTGAAGTGTCCTGTTTATTGTCATATTGCTGTATTTCTTTTTTTTTTTAAGATTTTATTTATTTATTTGAGAGAGAGAATGAGATAGAGAGAGCATGAGAGTGGGGAGGGTCAGGGGGAGAAGCAGACTCCCCGCCGAGCAGGGAGCCCGATGTGGGACTCGATCCCGGGACTCCAGGATCATGACCTGAGCCGAAGGCAGTCGCCTAACCAACTGAGCCACCAGGCGCCCTCTTTTTTTTTTTTTAAAGATTTTATTTATTTATTTGAGAGAGAGAGAATGAGAGAGAGCACATGAGAGGGGGGAGGGTCAGAGGGAGAAGCAGACTCCCTGCCGAGCAGGGAGCCCGATGCGGGACTCGATCCCGGGACTCCAGGATCATGACCTGAGCCGAAGGCAGTGGCTTAACCAACTGAGCCACCCAGGTGCCCATATATTGCTGTATTTCTTAAATGTGCACCATTATGCCATTGCTTTTATTATGTTCCTTTTTTAATTTTAATTTTAATTTTTATGCATCATTGTTTTTGAGTGTTGCACTCCTAACACTATTTTCCACATAAACTTTGTGGTCTTTATTGTACGAATTTGCACAATGTGATGATTTTTAAGAACTTCTGTGTCTCAATACAGCAGTATTTAGTTTCAGCCATGTATTTAGTTTCAGCCATGAAGAAGCCATACCACAAACATACTCTAAACCTAATATAGCAGAAATTATCACAAGGTAGAAAAGAAGACAAGGTGTATGTGTTACAGCAGGTATCTATCACCATTCCCATCTTGTGGCAGTAGTAAGGAGAATGTTCTCTCCCTCTCCCTCCTTCCATTTCTCCCTCTCTCTCTCTCTCATCTTGGCTTCCAGAGTCCAACTCATTCTTCAAAACCTCTTTGCTGCCATGGGACTATACTCAAGGCTCTTTCTTGGCCTTTATCCCTTCTGCTTTATATGATGGTGAGACATGTGTGTCCTTCTTGTACTGGGGTCTAAGGGTAGAAACTCTCTATTTTCTATTACAACTTGTTTCCAGGTGTGAATCAATAAGAAACACATTGTGTGAAATGGGGATAGTGCATGCTACAAATAAAGGATCTAAGAGATCACCTTAGGTGAACCAGGATGAAAGTACATGTTAAATAAAAATAAGTGTTGATGTTTAAAATCCAAGTGTGTTAACACCTAACTACCAAGAACAGTGCTTGGATCATAGTATGTACTCAAAATATTTAATGAAGGAATGAATGAATGGTTATGAAGGCGACTGGTAGCCCATAGATCTGTTTAAATCATCTCAGTTCCCCCAAAGAACATGGAAATTCAGAGATAATAAGAAAATCTTCAATAAATAATACTATATATTATGGTAGTATCTTTTGCAAATAATGAAACAAGAATAATATGGAAGCAATTATTTTGGCTAGGAGGGACAGAAAAAGGAAACTATAAGAATTTTGTATAAATTATTCTTTTTAAGAAAGTCCTTTCGCTAGAATTTGATCTTCATCTGAAAACAGAAGCATTACCTAAATAGTTTCTGATTTCCAGATAGCTGTACTTAAGCATTTAGGTATGTGTCAACAGTGAAGAATGATGTTAAAATAAGCCCAGGTTGTGTTCCATCACAGTGCTACTGCTTAGAGCCTGGTTTGAACTTCCCTCTTCTCTTCACCAGATTCCTGCCATCATCTCCCTGCCCCATGCATATCTCCTGACAGCTTGCCCTCATGACAACACCCTCTTTACATGATCTCAAAATGTTAGAGTAGCGCAGGCTCCTCCCTGCTCAACACCCACCACCTTACTCCCTGCTCTGTCCACCGTCTTACTCAGAGTAGAACACCAGTGACCAACCCCATGTTGCTTTCTTCCTCCTTACCTCTCAAACCTGCCCCCACAACTCTTACCCTCTCTCTTCCACCCCCAACTCTCACTTCTGTTCCAGCCTTAGCACTCACTGACCATCCTACATTCCAGAAGTACTTCCACATTGTTTTGTGCCCTGGCTGTTTCTTCTGCTTGGAACATTATCCCCACAGATATCAAATGGCTCCTTCCCTCACTTCCTTGGAATCTTCCCTCAGGTGACCCCTTCTTAATAATTCTTACCCAGACTATATTATTTATAATGTGAACCTCACCCTTCCCTGGCCATTCACTTCCTTGGTCCTCTTTCCTTTTTCTTTTTCCGTACCAATTTCACTTTCTAACCTGCTATGTAGTTTACTTTTTACCATATGTTAATTGCCTATATTTCCCATTCTAAAACATAAACTCTGTAAGGGCAGGGATCTTTATTGTTTTATTTGTTTTGTTCACTGATGACTTACCAGGGCTTAGGTTAGTGTGAAGAATATAGTGGGTACTCAATAAGTACTGTTGAATGTATGAGACCATTAATGAACATTTTACAAATCCTTCTACTGTTTCAGCTGTATATTTCTAATGATTTCAAGGTTCACTGACAACACAGCAGACTTAAAAAACAGAAGCATAATGATAAAGTAGAAAGCAAAGGGCCTTTTTGTTTTTGTTGTTTGTTGCTTTTGGTTTTTTTAACATCCAAAGTTTCAAGTAAACCCAGACCTAATACTATAACTGTAGTTTTGGTGATGAGGAAAAAATTTTTTTGAATAAAAAATAAAAAACTGTGAGTGTTGTTAAGATGACATGTGGCAAGAACACATATAATATGTCTTTTAAAATTTGAATTAGTAGCAAATGCTCATTTTTATTTGTGATGTTTTTCTCTCACCATTCTGGTAAAGATAAAATGTATTGATCATAATAATATTGATTGACTTCTTTCAAAGGTGGAGGAAAAACTCTTAGCCTGTGTTTTTCCATTGGGATTGTGCTATTTAAAACAGTATGGCAGAAAAGCAAGTGAGCATGGCTGTTTAATTACAGTAGAACACGCTACCAATTCAACTATTGATTTTACTTCATTTGCCATCTTATAATATATTATATACTTTTCAACCATTCTACATAATGTTCAGTATAGAATTTCATATTTATAAATTCTTTTAAATATTTAATGCCTTCCCATTTAGGTTCTTAAATCAAATGATTTCTAATAGGCTAAAATAATCAGCATCACACTGAAAATTTAGGAAAGAGATATAGAGATAGATCAAACCTTATGATACGTAAGGAGTTTTAGGAAACACAAAACCATGTATCTGAATATTAAATGTGTCAAATTATATGTATTAATTAGAATTTATGGGTTAATATAATAGAAACTCTAATGGTATGACTATAGGACAGCAGTATATAATGAAATGTAGTTCATATATGCAGGTAAGATGGAAAGTGAAATGTAAATTTATGTGATTTAATAAGGTGGTTATTGAACGATGTATAAAAATTGAACAAGAAAAAGCTTGGCTTTATTAGCATATGATGCAAATTATTTTAAAAATCTTGTTTGAAACATAAATTATACTGCTGTATGTAGAGATTCTACAGATCCCAATTCTCTGGGACAACAGAGCCATGATATTGTAGAAAAGTAATAAGATCATTAACAATAAACTAAAGATCAATATAAATGTTACATATATACATAAGTGTGGTGTGCACACGCGTGTGCATATTTTAGGGTATGTACTAAGCTGACAACCAGTGATGTTGTATAATAGTAAGTATTAAATGAACAAAACTGCCATACATAGCTAAGTATGTTGGCAAGGGACATTTAGTCATTTGTTAAAAGTGGCAAAGTGGAAGAAATATCTGAAATATATATTGCAGTGTTACTCAACACACCACTTTGGCCTTGTCTGCAGGTTGTTTTCTTGATCTATGAAGGCATTAGGGAATGACCACTAATTAGTGTTACTAGACCAAACGATGGCCATATTGGGTGCCACCCTGGCTATCTAAGTTGCTAATGTACAGTCCCATTCCAGAAGAGCTGTCACTATAAAACCAGGTCAGCATGGCAGCAGAAATCTATAAATATCGTGCCTATGTCATATCCTATCATCTCTGGAAGGAGCACGCACCCTGTCTTTTTAAAAGAGGTTTCCATATGCTGTAGAAGACATGTGTGATAAATTAAGCACTTCTTTCTAGACACTGAAAACATAATAGTGATATAATTAATTACAGTCATATTCTTGTTAAAATTGTGCAGAAAAATTACACCTTTTTCGATTAGCATGAAATATAAGTGTCAAATCTGTAATAAAACCCTGATCAATAAAACAATAATAATTGTGTTGTTAAAAGCGGACATTGAAAGGTGTTCATGGCAACATATTTTAAAGGTTAGAAACCCTTTTAAAATAAACGGATTTCATCTTTACACTATGTCATCTAAATCATTACTGTGTTTGTGTATACAATTATAATCAGACGATAAATTGCAGCTATTGAATGGATTAAGTCTGCACTTCTTGACCTCATAAATCTGAGATTGTCATAGCTTTAGAAAATGCTTGTGTAACAATCAGTTGATTACATGGCATGAGCAGCTGCGTGCATGTTAACTGGAAAATATGAAAGGGGAAGGGTAATGCAGAGTTCAGTGGCAGAACTTTATAACGTATTTGACACTTTCTTTTTAACACTTTCAGACCCTCCCTTTGGAATGTGCCTTATATTTTAGTAGGTTTACACATTTAATAGAAGGATGTGAAGAAAGTTGACGCTAACAAAATGAGGTCCAACTGAAATGTCAGTGTTCATTAAGATTCCCTGAAAATATCCATTCGTGTTAAATCACCGTATTTTTTAAAGCCTTAACAGAGCATCATAAAGAGTATGGTGGTGAGAAATACTTCACAGTACACTCTAATTAGTGATTTAGGAAAAAAAATCTTCACCAATCCAAAATGACAATCTGTGCCCAAGTGCGCCATCTCCAGCAAATACACAATGCCTCTTTGACAAAACCACAATTTATGTTCAAGAGAAGTGAATCAAAGGATGCTGTACACTTTTGAAAATTTCAAAAATATAAAAGTGACTCTCTCACCACTAATGAAAATAAAATCCTTAAAATAGCAATATACTAGTAGTTTTTGATGGAAGTTGATACCCACACCTGCTGTTTTATGCTTAATTCGCGAGGCATTATGTGCATTTTAGATCTTCTTAGGAGAATAGGCTTTAACTCAAATTTATCTATTTGTATATAGCTTCCACCCTCAAAAATTTATATAGAATATGACCAAATTTTGAAAATCTCCTATATTAAAATGGTATTAATCAAAGATTCAAAGAGAATTAGATTATTAATAATGAAATATTTTCATTTACTTTAATTTTCTCAGATGAAAGGAGCTAAAGAATGCTTTAAGTATTAGTTAGGAATTTACAGCCTACTTGTAAAAGTGGCATTTTTCTCAAATTGCATAAAAAAGTTAGAGTATAGAATAGCTAAATAATCCCAAGGTCACAACGAAAAGGGGAATGAGGGGCAGCTCAAAAAAAAATCCTTAATTTCCAGCTCCTAAGGAACAAGTCCTTTTTTATAACCCCTGTTTAATAACATTTAATGATTAAATTACCATGAAAATAAAACATCTTGTTCCAAAGGCATTCTAGCATGGAAAAATAGAAGACAGTGATCTATGATAGCCTCTCACCTTTGTTAAAACAAGCCTTATAACAGATTAGACCCGGAGTACTCCCACCTGTCTAGAGAGCTAGCCAGTGTTCAGAAAGCTGTGTAAGGGAATGTTCACATCCCTACCCAAGATGGGATTCTTTGCCTCTACGAACCTGACCCAGATAGTTACTGATCACCAACAATTGCACAGATGTCTCATTTTGACTTCTGGCAACATAGCCACATAGATTGCTACTTCATCTGATGTTGAAATTGACCGATTTGTGAGATGATGTCAAGGAGTCCCATGTTGTAGACTGTTAACTTTGTTGACTATGAAGAGCTACTTTATATCACCTAATCATAATGGTGAGGATAGGAGTGTCAATATTTACATTCGATAAGTATGTCACATCAATTCATCTTTCAAGCAATCTGCAATGGAATTATCATTGTCCTCAACTACCAGATTACAAAATTAAGGAATTAAGTGTATTGTCTGAGGTCACAGAGCTGGAAAGTGGTATAGCCAGATGTAGAATCAGATCTTTAAACTTCCAGAACTCAGATTCTTAACCGCTGGGCAATCCTGCCTCCAGGTTTTACATTTCCCAGCTCCAGCTGATGTTCTAGAGTTGGGCTTCTGAATCTCAACAATCAATGCCTCCCAACAGGCAGCTTAATTAGCTCCTCTGGTTTAAAAGTGACCATTTTAAAATTTTGTTCTAAAAGTGACCCATAGACCAGTATGACTGGTTTTATTTTTTTCAACTTTCATTGACTTGACTAATTGTATGATAAAGTGCAGCTACTCCAGTTATTGGTGTTTATGGGTATTTCATTCAAGTAAAAAATACAATCAATTAAAGTTTACTATTTTAGTCAAAGACAGAATGTTTTTCAGATAAGTATGTTAAAGCAATCAAACAGCTGCTGTGAGGAATGTACCCCTTAATAGAGTACTTGTGTGCCACAGAATGAATTGAAAGGAATTTATTCAAATTTGTCAAATCAGTTTGTTGTGGTTTTTCGACATCATTGATAGAAACATTCAGTGAATTAGCTTCATTGGTTAACTACTTTTGGTCAAAATGCTAAACAAAAATAATTTTATTTTGGATCATCTGATCTCTACAATTCTATGATATGAACACAACCTTGCTTAACATAGCTTTTTCTTAACAGAACTCTTAAAGGTTTTTTCACCATGTTCTCCCTCACTCTCTGGGTTCCTCATGTCTTCTAACTTTTGAAAGTGTCTTCTCAACTTTTGAAAGTGGCTGTCTTGAGTATGCTCTTCCCCATGCCTGGAGCATGTGTTTCCCCACTTTCTTACGCTACCTCTGTCCCAGGTTCAATAGGTCTTCAGAGCTCAGTTCAGTGATTCCTCCCCTAAGGATGGCTCCCTGACCTCTGTGACTAGATCAAAAATCCCTACTACCTGCTATTGGAACACATAGCACTCCCCTTTTAGCACTTGTCAGCATAGTTACATTTCATTGGTGTGATTCTTTGATAAATGTCTCTGTCCCAGTAGCCTGTAAGCTACATGCAGACAGGCAACCTATCTGTTTTGCTCATCATTTACTCCTAGGGCTTGGACAGTCTCTGGGGCATATACATGTTGAATGAAGTAATATTCGATAGCATACTGATGAAGCCAAAGACATGATACAGAAAGGGAAAACATTGACTTCTAATTAACTTTATTGAGATGTAATTTACATCAAATAAAATACACCCGTTTTTAAGTGTGCAGTTCAGTAAGTTTTGAATGGGTTGGTTTTCCATAGCTTGCCTCTTTGTGATACTGAGCTGTAACACAGGCAAATCTTTGAATGTCCCTGGACTTCGGATCCTTCATCTGTGTTACGGGATTAGGCTGTTCCTAAAGTCCCTGCCCATACTAGGATTCTGGATCTGTGTTCAGGCTATTTGCACCTGAGAGTATGTCTAAAGATCTATGTTCTCCAAAGGGCAACTATATCATTAGAAAATTGTCAAAAGAGAGGTTCAGCCTGCCTGATGTTGGTAGTGATTTGCTTAAAAATTCCGTCTTCACTGACCAAACTTGAATTTTCAAGTTACCCCAGCTTTGAAAAATGAAGATTTAGCTCTCTTAGAATGGCCTGTCTTTTAATATTTGGTTCAATATCTTTGTCAACATCTCCATCCCCTAGGGAATCAGTTCACAGTTCATATATAAATCATCACAGTATGCACCTTCCATACATTACAGTTCTGTTTGTCAATTATACCTGCATAAAGCTGAAAAAAAAAAAAAACGCTCTCTCCATACCCTGGGATTAAAAACAGAATATTTAGACCATGTCAACTAGAGTTGTGGTAGCTCTTTTCCATGAAGGCCTCTGAAGCACAAAGGGAAAAATTAAATAAGGGCTACTTCAGGGAAGGTAAAGATGTCTCTCTTCTTTCTACCTGTATTTGTAGCTTCTTCCCTTTGTCCTCTCTTTCTCTCTCTCTATTCCTTCCTTCCTTCCTTCCTTCCTTCCTTCCTTCCTTCCTTCCTTCCTTCCTTCCTTCCTTCCTTCCTTCCTTCCCTCCCTCCTTCCTTCCTTCCTTCCTGCCCTCATTATTTTAATAACAAGTACAAAAACAGTACATTGATCTACTTTTTGAATTTAGAGCACTGGATAACAAATTGTTCACTAAATGTAACAATTTAAAACATACTCAGGCGCTGCTACATGGATGGCAAACAGAGAAAGAGTAATTGAATAAGGAAAGGAAATAAAAAAGGAACAAAACAGGCAAGCAATGAGAGCACAAACTGCCTGACAGCCTAGAACGCCCCATAGAGCAAGGGAAGAAAAGAGGAAACACAGGGAGAGACTAACACAAACCACCACCCACAGGGGCATGCATTTTGATGAAATAGAGGGTCTCTATTTTTAGGCGAGACAAACCCAGTTGTGAATATTTAGGACATGGATTCTCAAATGATGCCCTTGCACTGGGCAGGTGAAGCTAAATATTTTTAAATGGATCTAATTCACACTGAAAAAAAAATTTCTTAAATAAAACAGTGTCCCTCTGAAGATGGTTCTCCCATTATTTCTTAATTAAACCTTTATATCTGAATCTGCTTACCTCTACTAGCACCTAGATTTAGCAGGAAAGGAAGTATATGTTTAGTTAGATTAAGAATAAAATGATCTGTATTTTAGGGAAGGCTCTTTCAACCAAAAAATATCAAAACTATTCATTCGAGTAATTGATGTTAAAAATATTTTCCCCAATACATTTTTCCTTTGTGAAATTTTAATAAAGGAATCCATGCACATAGTTAAAAAAAAAATCAAATGGGACACAGGGCTTACAAGGCAAGCAGCAGTTGGCCACCCCACTCCTTAGTACTTTCAGTCTTACTGAGGAAATCACTTTTAATGGTTTCCTGTGTAGTTCTTTGGAGCGATTGCCTCCCAAAGCTAAATGATATGCTTAATTACTATATCACAACTTACCAAATTTAAATAAAAAATATCGGACATAAAAGATGAGAAAATTACACTACCTCACTTATCCTACCCTGCTAACTTCCATTTCCCCCCTTATACCAATTTTTGATGGGTTTTTTTTTTTTTGCCCTCTAAAGAACTTTGTACCTTTAAATAATGTATTTGAATCACCATTTTATGATGATTGACTATTCTCAACACCCCAGTGATAGAAGATGATAATACCAGTATTCCTCTTTTCTCTCTACCTATTCTATCATATTTCACTTTCTAATTTATACTCTTAAAGTTATGGGACCACATCTTGACTCTTTACATAATTTTCATTCTGTTTTACAAAGATAATTTAATCTTCTATTTTTGTTATGGGACCACATCTTGACTCTTTACATAATTTTCATTCTGTTTTACAAAGATAATTTAATCTTCTATTTTTGTCTATAGAAAAGGGGGCCTGAAGCAGTCAATGAAAGATGTTTTATTAGAAAAACAACAGTACTCAATGGGTGGAATGGTTCTCCAGGGTAGAGAGCAATGTAAATCCTATTGTCTTCCTTCAACATTTTTAGTAAAATACCCATTTTTCTTATTAATGTAGTTTGGTGCAGAATATGCTTTTTGAAGGTGCTTCCATGTGTTGAGTCTTGGTGGAAGGCGAGCATAGATCAAAAAACAAGATTTTTAAAGGTGATTCCATCATCACATTTAAGTTATAAAAATATTACAAGTCTTGAATCATGTCTTACAGTAGATCTTTAAAGACTTCTCAGATGGGTAAATTCCTGATACTGATGGTGGTGTGTGGTATCACAAAACAGTTTCAGTTAGAGTATGTGGCCTGGCTCAAAGGTGAGAAGACACCTGGGATAATGTCATATTAGGGAAGTTAAGAAGTGAGCTAGTTTTGTTTTTAAAATAATTTTTTTAAAAAACAAAATTCTGCAAAATGTGGGATTTGAAAGCAGAAGTGTCACAAGTATTCTCTGAAAGATCAGATTGGGGATGGAGTACGAGTAGAAGGCAAATCAGCTAGGAAGTAATGAGGAAGTGGACCTAGAGAAGTTGCTTGAAAAATTGTGGAGTGAAACTGATTGGAGAAATTGGAAGGAAAAGCAAATCTTACCCTGAGAGGCCAATCTCCTAGTGCCGTCTTTCCATGAGACTCTGTTCTCTGCATCCCCCAGTTAAGTGGCTATCGTCTTTCTCCCTTGCCATGGTCATTTGTCTATGCCTCTCTTACAGAACTTGTCTGTCTTTTACTTTGTGTTAGGTTATTCATAAATCTATGATATCTGCTCTATTAGGTAGAAAATTACTATCTAATTTATCTTTACTTCTTCAACACCCAGCCCAAAGTCTTGCATGTAGCAGTATTGAAGAATTTTTTTTTTTCATGTAGGAATGTGTTCATGCTTGACTAAAAGTGAACTGCGTCCAGTTCTTTTATTTCCTCCCTTTGTCTTGTCCTTCCTTCCCATTTTCTCCTTCCCACCTTTGCTCTATTTATCTTTCCTTTCTAACAAAGAGAAACCTGTGTGTGCATGGATAAGAAAAGACAGGTCTGTGGGTTCATAGAGATTGAAGACTCGAGAAAGAGAATGAGAATTGAAGTGATAAAGAGAGAGGAAATGTGATCCAGATATTACAAAAAAAAAAAAAAGGAAAAAAGAAGAAAGTACATAATCCTCTTTTGGAGGCTAGAGGGACCAGGCCTGAATATCCACATACTATCTTAACTTGAATGGAAATGTTTTCAATGATGTTTGCCTGCATGTAAAAGTAGAGAAGTGTTTGGGCACCTGGGTGGCTCAGTCTGTTAAGCGTCTGCCTTCGGCTTGGGTCATGATCCCAGGGTCTTGGGATCGGATTGAGCCTCATGTCAGGTTTCCTGATCAGGGGGAGCCTGCTTCTCCCTTTCCCTCTGCCCCCTCACTTGTGCTTCCTTTCGCTCTCTAGCTCACTCTCTCTTAAATAAATAAATAAAATCCTTAAAAAAAAAGAGAAGTGTTTAAATTCCTGCCATTCCTTTATACTAAGAATAGATGGAAAAACAAACAAGCATCAAATTACCATAAACACATTTCAAATATCAGCTAACAAGAGATTTTTTCCAAAAGAGAAAGAAATGCAGAGGTTTGTATAGTTTCTGGTTTAGAGACTAGCAGTCCATAAAACTACTATCTGCATTCAAACTAGCTGTCAGAATTGATGAGCATTTTTCTATAGACGGATATTTTTGTTTGTTTTACTTTTTGAGTTCTATAGGCTTCCTACAGATTTAATTAAAGCGAGTCTCAAGAGCCTAAAGAAAATCATGGCACTTATTTTATTTAAAATGTAATAAATAGCATAAAAATTTCAAGAAAGAAGATGCCAGCTATTTGCCAAGCCATGACCTAGGTATCTTAGTGAATTGAAAACATTTCAGGGCCCGGTCATCACTTTGAAATCTCACAAACTTGATTTTATTCACTAAGAATTGAGTCATCTCTTAAGGCCAAATTTCTATCAACCAAGTTCATGACACACAAGCTTACTCATCAGAATACCAATTTCTCAAATTATTGTGATAAATTTAATTGTCAAGGTCTTAGACATTCCTGTTATTTCCTTGGCACATTGTCTCCTTGCAGGCAAGCTTTGTGGGAAGGTAAGTTATAAGTACGATTTCACTTGATGCATTTGGAATTAAAATCGGCAGATACACGTTTAAGTGTTAGACGTATGGATCAAGGGTTTCCTGAACCCAGTGACAAGTGTTCAGTGCACCTTTATCTTTGAAAGGAATAGACCCGCCATTAGAATTCCACAGGTCTTGTGAACCGGGTATTTTTTTTTTTTCCACTTGGAATTCCTATGGGACTTACTGTATATACCATATTTTATGTGTTTCTTAATACCATTATATTTATATAATTGTTTACATTCACAAAAGGTATTTATTTAAGTTATGTGATGATTTCCATTGTGTTTCATATTAATATCACAGAAAGGGAAACTGAGGCTCAGAAATGTTAAGTGACTCGGCCAAAGAGCCTATGGATACTAGCTTATAAACCCCTGAAAAACAGGAAGCAAATCTTATATTTTTTATAGTCCCAAGAATGGTGCTCTCTAACAAGAGGTACTTGTGACATATTTGTTGATAAGAGTAGGTTTATAAGAGTATGTAATGTCAGAATTGATATTTGAATATTGATAGAAATAGTCTTCACTTTACTCAACATTTCACAAGTTTTTATTTCATTATTGAGTTTCCCATAATGCATTTAAAACATAATTTGCTTTATAAAAATTGGGCTTTTTTTTTTTTTTTACATTTTAGGAACCTGTTTTAAAAGATGAATGACTTTGAGCTATTATTTTACATTTAAAAAGCACCGATGATCTTTGTTCTGTTGGGTGGCATATTAGTGATTGGTTTTAATTGCAAACAACAGACTCCACTCAGGGAAGCTTGAGTAGAGAAGAAATTTATTGGGGCGCCTGGGTGGCTCAGTCAGTTGAGTGAGCGACTCTTGGTGTTGGCTCAGGTCATGTCTCAGGGTCCTTGGATCGAGCCCTGTATTGGGCTCTGCACTCAACAGGGAGCCTATTTCTCCCTCTGCCCTTCCCTCTGCTCTTACTCAAACTCATGCTCACACTCTCTCTCTCTCACTCTCTCTCAAGTAAATAAAGTCTTGGAAAAAAAAAAAGAAAGAAATTTATTAATGATACAGTAGATATAACCCATGCTTTGCTCAAATACCCTCAAATTCCTTTAACTCTGTGTGTTTATATGCAGATAATCCATTAAAAATTTTTTTTTAATGTTGGCACCTGCAACTTTCTTCACATGCCTGTTCCAAAACTATGGTTGCTGCTTTGCCAACATGCATAGGAGGCCTGAAGTGCCAGGGAGATTAGGTCAGGTAGGGTGGCCCTCAGCCAATGACTGCCTCCCCTCATAGGGAATATATAAGTCAGCTCCATTGCTTACAGTTAGGACAAATTCTGGTTGTAATTTAAATTCTGGAGTTCTTGCAGGATTGGACTTCAGCTAGGACTTCATCTGAGATCTCACACTTACTTGGCTTTTAAATCCTTCCCTGTCATGCTTCTTTCCTTCCTTGCTGGATTCTCCAGGAGCACTTTCTTAAAAAATCACTTGCACTAAATCCTTGTCTTAGTTTCGCCTTCTGAGGAACCCAACGGTATTGGTTTCTTAGGGCAGCCATAACAAAATACCCCAATCTGGGTATCTTAAAACAGTATAAACATATTTTCTAACAGTTCTGGACACTGGAAGTCCAAACTCAAGGTGCCAGTAGGGTCATGTTTCCTCTGAGACTCTGGGTAGGGTCTTTTCCAGCCTCTTCCCAGCTTCCGGCAGTAGCCATCAATCCTTGGCATCTCTTGGCTTGCTGCTGCCTCTAATGTCTACCTATATTGTCACATGGCATTTTTCCTATGTGTCTCTGTGTCTTCACATGGCATTCTTCTCCATGTATCCTTTATTTTCTCTTATAAGGACTCCTTTCATATTGGATTATGATCCATGACTTTAACTTTACATCTGCAAACTCCCTATTTCCAAACAAGGTCATATTCACAAGTACCATGGATTAGAATTCCAGCATATCTTTTGTAGAGACACAATTCAACCCACAACAGTAACATAAGGCAAATGAAGTTAGGGACCTCACAGGAAGGGCCAGAGCATTTAGCCTTGGAGACTACAAAGCAAGGAATACCACCCAAGCATACAAAGGAGTGATTCCTGAGAAGAGCCACTGCCAGTTAGCATGGACACCAAGCTTCATTTGCCATGGCTTGCTGTTGTGTGTGAGATTCTAGAACTTCCACCCTCTTGTCCTTGAGAGCCAGAAGCCTCTACTCTGATGAGAAAATGGACTCTGTATGTATGGCCCCGGTTTCTCCATGTTGCTTCTTCCAAAGTGAAATCTCATGTGGGCAAAACCAAGATCTGAGAGAGAGGTGAGAAAACATGTTTTTTCCACTGCTTCTGTGGGGATGCAGCTCTCCCAAAATGAGAAATTCTTCCAATACAGGAGAAATGTTCGAAATGTGTCATGTAGCCAGAAAACATGAAAAACTACCACTACAGTTAGTCTCAGTGACAAATTAGGATGCCTGAGGGTATATAGAATTTTTTCTACATTTTTAGATACCAGTTTAATTCTTTTTTGAACGAGAAGAAATAAAACTTCTGCTTTGGGGAACTTGTCACTATTCTTTATATTTTCTACCTTAGAATGCAATGTTACTCTTCTTTAAGCTATGAGTGGACATTTACTCTATAGTTCATTAGAATACTAAAGAGCTTCATGTGTATTAAGCTTTTGGCTGCATGATTATTTATTACAAAGTTCTTAAAGATATTTATATTAAAATTATTTGTGTAGGAGGAGAAACAGATTTGAAGGTTAATTGAAAGAAAGGATTTCATGTTTCATTTGTGGAATCTATGAAAAGACATGTTTAAACCTGTTATATATTGCTTCATGAGACCTATACTTAAATTTATATGAACTAGGAGGCATTATTTATTAATGTTACAGTTTTTAAATGGATTTAGGGTCTAGTTAGGTTCATGGTATTTTTTTTTTTTTAAAGACTTTATTTGAGAGAGAGCACAAGAGGTGGGGAGGGGCAGAGGGAAAGAAAGAAGCAGACTCCCTCCTTAGCAGGGAGCTGGAGGCAGGGCTCAGATCTCAGAACCCTGGAATCACGACCTGAGCAGAAGGCAAACGCTTAACCAACTGAGCCACCCAGGTGTCCCCATGGTATTGTTCTTAATATCTATTTCTGTTGCCCAGCACACAGCCTGGTAAATGGAAATGGCAATAAATATTTGTTAATTGAAAGAGAAAGAACAGGAATCTTTTGGGTTCTAATTTTTTTTTCAGTTGAAAGAAGGCAACTTATCACATGAAGTTTCAGTGGTCAAAATGGAGGTGAGGGGTGCCAGGGTGGCTCAGTCATTAAGCGTCTGCCTTTGGCTCAGGTCATGATCCCAGGGTCCTGGGATTGAGCCGTGCATTGGGCTCCTTGCTCCACGGGAAGCCTGCTTCTCCCTCTCCCACTCCCCCTGCTTGTGTTCTCTCTCTCATTGTGTCTCTCTCTGTCAAATAAATAAATAAAATCTTAAAAAAATGGAGGGGATTTTTGAACTGTGTCCTCTATCTTGTTACACAAACAAAATGTAAGTCACTAGTTGCAAATTTGGATGAATATCCAATGTGATCTTATTTTTGTTTAATGGTCAATACCTTAATGCAGGGGTCACCAAACAATGGCCAAATTTTGCCCACCACCTATTATTGAATGGTCTGTGAGCCAAGATGGTTTTTACATATTGAAATGTAGCATGTAAAAAAGACTATTATTATTTCAGTAAGGACAGTTGCTCAGAGTTAGGACCTTGCTTCTTGGCCTGCCAAGACTAAAATATTTATTCGCTGACCCCAAGAGTTTGCTGACCCCTGCATAAGAATATATCCAAGTAGACTACTGTATTGAAAGCATTCTGTTATCGTAATAGAGTTTACCAATGTGTTGCCATGTTTTTCACCAAGAAAATCAGCCCTAGAAGGAAAATAATTATGTTTTGAAAAAAACAAGTGAAAATGAAGAAAATACAATCGGGGGATAATGAAATTAAAGACTATAGAATCAGGGGATAATAAAATTAAAGCCTATATAAAATTAAAGACTACAGATAATAAAATTAAAGACTATAGAATCTCTGTTCTAGAAATGCATAGGTGGAGTAACCTCGTCCACCCTAAGGCAACAAATACTTGTTAAAAATGATTCCTTACATTTGTATACCACCGTAACTTTTCAAAGCTCTCTCCTGATAGTATTTAATGTCTTATAGCTGTATTACAGCAATAACTGACCTTTTTTATTGTTTAGCATTATGAAACTCAATTGTGTGTACATTCTTTTTATCTTTCATGATGACAGGTATTCTGTTCAACCAAGAGATGTAGTTGGAAATCAAGAAATACCTTGAAAGCTCTACTTGCCTAAAGCTTATTCTGGCTGAAGTCCATGCATGAAGTTCAAAGGTACTAGAACAAACTTAAAGTTACTTTATTTTTTAATTTAGTAAACCAAGGATATGGTTTTGAAAAAAAAAGTTCCTATAAACTCTAAAAAAATGTACTTTTTGTGTAAATATTACATAAGTATTATTGAATATAAGTATTATTCCAAAGATCTCAATACCTGATGCAGAGGGTAATTTAAAATATGGTTATTTTGGTTATGAGTAAGACGGTTTCAAATGGTGTGTTAAGGGATCCTGTTTAAGACCGTTGTTATTAACCATGTTGATTGGCAAAAATCTCCAAAGGCATGCTAATTTGATTTCAATAAGTTGAAGTTGGGAATTATGAAGTATAAAATGTTCAAGATGCTGCTTAATAGCAACCTTATGGAGAAGGCTTCAAGGTTTAGGTGATTGTTAGCTTAATGTTTGTCAAGGGCATGATGCGATTCCAAGAAAATTTATGACCTTAGGCTACAACAATTTAGGTAAAGCAAGGTGAAGGTCCCTCTCTATTCTGTGAGATCCCAGTCACATCAAAGTACTTGATCAATTTCTGGATGGTAGACTCTAAGAAGAGTATAGAACATCAGGGATGGCAAATAGATTTCATGTTGTCTGTCATTTTTGTTTGTGGCCTAGAGAACTGGGTTGAGAAGGATTCTGAGGCTTTATGCAGGCCCACTGGGAAATGGTGCTGGGTTTGTCTGGCAGGGAGGTAATGCCTTATTATCACTGAATATATAGGTTCATGACTGGGCTAGAAAGGGGATAGAACAGTGCTGACAAAAGGTCAGCTCTTTCATCTCCTGTACACTTTTGTTTTCTCTCATTAAGGGTAAGCAATCTCTTAAAATTTTATGTGCCTCTTAACAAGGTCATCTCTTAGAACAAGGGTAGGTAAACTATGGCCAACAGGCCAAATCTGCCTCATTGTCTCTTTTTATATTTTAAATATAAATGTCATGTTTTACATTTGTTCCTTAGATTATATTTGGTGGATCTCACAAAATGCTATAAATAACAGTCTCATTTTTATTATCTCCAAAATAGTATATATAATTTGTATCTCATTTTTAGGCCAATAGTTTTTTTGGCGTGGTGGAGAGGGATAGATTGCTCTTTAATATCCAGTTTTTAGAGTGTTTATTTTTAATATTAATTTCACTTTATACTCAGAGGCTATATCCTTTACCATGTGTTTGAAGAATGTATTTAATATTTTTCAGTCTGTTATATATTTTTGAGTAGGTATTATTAAATATCTTGAATGCTTAGAAAATAATGGCTTTATATAACATATGAACCTTAGTACATGGTTTTTCACTCAACATTCTTAAATGTTATTTGAATCCTTTCATCCTTACTTATTTTTGAATAATCTGTCCTTGACTGGTAGTAATGTATGAAAACATCCCACCGGACTATATATCCATTTATCTTTGTAGATGTAATTTTTTTCCCATGACCTTATAATGAATTTATACAGAGGAGCTATTGAAGGTAGGATTCTGGTTCTAGGTGACTCAGAAAAGAGTCAGCTGGTCAGCACAACTTCTGTCTCTAATAAAAGATGCATCTTATTCTTCCACCACGTTAGTGAGGACCTTGTTTTTCTACCAGGTTAACAGAACCAGAATTGCTTAGCCACCTCTCTGCCTAAAAGATGGAGTTGTTAGAAATTCAATTTGGGCTTCGGATAGCTATGAAGTCGTGTTTATCTTCTTGAGCATTTTTAAAGGAGACTTTAGAGTGAATGGATGAAGCCCATTTGTTCAACTACTTGGTCAAACCTTGTCTTTCCACCAGGTCTTACTGTATAATTTAAATTCACCAGGAATAAAATACTCAGTTCAGTTAATCATAGATTCCAGGTAGATGGCCTTCAAATTATGTTAGCCATATAACAATTATTCTGATGTCATTCTCAGTAGGAGCCATGGTACTGAACAAACAGGAGTAAAGCTGCTTGCTGTCCTAGAGTGGGGATGGGGGGGAAAAGATGGGGGACTAGAGAAGGGGTGGGTGGTCTCAGCACCAAGGGGGATTTAGGGGAATAGATGAGAGGACAGATACTTCCAAGATTTTTGAAATGAAGATGAGTCAATAAAGATATGTGGCTAATTAAAGATACATGGATTATTGTAAAATAGCTTAAAGTATGTTTAAATCATAGTTGATATTAGAATGTTAAAGTCCAGCACCAGAGTCATGTAAAACCCCACTGTGTTTCAAATGATGGCATCAAAGGGGGTGAGTAAGTTTGTTTTTTTTTAATTCAATTAGCCAACATATAGTACATCATTAGTTTCACGTGCTTGGGTGAGTAGGCTTTTGTGGAAGTAATGTAAACACAATCTACTAGGACTACCTTTTTAAACTGTAGTCCCTGATGAAATTTTAAAATTTGGGACAATTTCCACTCTTTCAATTTTTTTTTTCATAAAGTGAGACTTAAATAATAATTTTATATTGCACTGCGAATTTAGATTTTTTCAGGTTATCATAAATTAGATCATACAACATTAGATATTAAAACCATGCACAAGTTTTGCTTTGATGCCAATACCATATTAAGGGGGGCAGGGTACTGCTTGCCAGACATCCTCTTGCTTCCCACTCTGTAGCAGTTATCTGTTGTCTTCAGAAAATTCTAAAAGGGAATTTTCAGAACCATAAACCTAGATCAGGGAAAGGTTTCAGTTTGCTGGAAATGATGCGTAAAACTCCCTGGTTAGTGATGGAAAAGGTGATGTAAGCAATGGAAGGTTTTTATAAATTAAATTCTTACAAGATAGCAAATAGAAATAATAGGTCTGCACAGAATGATCTGCAATGAGTTAATAACTACAAAAATTTTAAAAAAGACTCAAACAAATGATGACATGGAACAGAAGAGTCATGTATGTGAAAGGCCAAAGTCAAAAAAGTAATTATCTGAAGCTTTCAAAATGTTCTAAAAATAATTTTTCAAAAGAAACTTTTTATGGAATGTTTGGAGGAAAAGGAACCATTGGACAGAGATGAGGCCGATGGTGGGTCATTAACTAATGACAGTGAGAGAGCAAACTCGTGGATGCCCTCTATCTCTCACTTCCTCCACCAGAAATGGGGTTCAAATGGAACAAACAAGCATGAGACCCGGGGGACGTCACAGACTGCATGGGTTTCTGTAAAGTGAGTTGTCATAAAGTTCAGATAGATTTTGTCCAGGATATCACTTGTGTTCATAATACTAGAACCTACCTCCGTCATCTGTAAGGGATGCTGCAGGATGGCAGAAGTGTTGGAAAACCAGAAATGAGTAAATCACATTATAACTCTCCAAAATCTAGAAACAGGCAGATAGCTAGCAAAATTGGGTGACCCATTCCTGAAGTGGCTGATTGAAAAATTGGGAAAGCAAAGCATTTTTCTGTAGTCCACAGTGTAGGTTATGACAACGAGTCATGTCAATCAAATCCCTCTTTCCAGGAGAAAAAGTTAACACAGTAGAGTGTTTTGGATTTTGTTATTGTTGTTATGTGACTGTTTTTAAATCTCTCACAACCATGATACTCTTCTGGGCAATGGTGAAAAGTATATAATCATACCCATAGAGAATGTTAACTTTGAGAAAGATGATTATCTAAAGCATGTTGATTATTGATCGTTGCTTAACAGATGTGAGGCTAATTTTACATGTCAATTTGACTGGGCTAAGGGATGTTTACCTAGCTGGTAAAACATTATTTCTGTGTGTGCCTTCAAGGCTGTTTTTGGAAGAGGTTAGCATTTGCGTTAGTAGACTAGTAAAAAATATCTGCCCACAGCCATGTGGGTAGGCGTCATTCAATCCCTTGAGAGCCCAATAAAACAGAAAGGCAAAGGAAGGGTGAATTCCTTCTCTCTCTTCTAGACTGGGACGTCCATCTTCTCCTGCCCTCCAACATTGGAATTCAAGGTTCTTGAGCCCTTGGATTCTGGGACTTAACCAGCAACAACCCAGTTCTCAGGCCTCTGGCTTTAGACTGGGAGTTATACCAGTGGTTTTCCTGGTTCTTCAGATAGTGGATGACAGTGTGGGACTTCCTGGCCTCTAGAACTGCATGAGCCAATGCTTATAATAAATCACCTCATATATATCTGTATCTTTATCCGTTTCTCTCCTACTGGCTCTATTTTTCTGGAGAACTTTGACTAATGTAACAGGAGAGTATTCTCTATAGAAATCCATTCATGGCCTAACCCCTAGTCAGATTGTAATGTGTGATTTTACCAACAACCTACATAAAGATAGCAGGTATCAGTTTCCTCAGCTGCAAATGGGGAAAATGACTGACCCATATACCAATTTAAAAAAAAAAAGTGATAAATGATGATACACAGAAAGTACACATTACAGGGCTTGGCACACATTAAATGTTCAGTAAGTAGAAGCAAATAATTGTGTTATCAAAATGAATGAGGACATAGAGCTGAAGCAATGGACATATAATAGACATAAAAAGGAAAAGTTCCAGACCTATGTTTAAAATAAGTCAATTATATAAATACAGGATGAATGAAAAGGCCTTAAGATCTTTACCTATTTACAAATTCACTATCACCCTACCATGTAACCATGTGAACAGGCTATATTAGACTTTATTTTTGTCTCCAGAAAGAGGAATATTCACAATATTCAACCATTCTGTTTCATACCATATGTCATAAGATAACTGTGCAATATGGGGTATGATAATTTAAGAATAACATCAATAGGGGCACCTTGGTGGTTTAGTCGGTTAAACATCAGACTCGTTCGGCTCAGGTAATGATCTCAGGGTTGTGGGATTGAGCCCTGTGTTGGGCGCTATGCTCTTCAGGGAGACTGCTTGAGATTCTCCCTATCCCTCTCTCTCCCTCCCCCACTCTCTCTCTCTCTCTCTCAAATAAATCTTAGGAGAAAAAAAGAATAACATCAATAAATTGGTTTGTGGCCAGAAGAGATCATAAAATGATTAAACTTTGTCATTCAATAGTAACTGAATAAAATGGAGGTGTTTAAGCTGGAAAAGAAATGGCAAAAGAGGTTTAGACCAGCTGGTCATTTACATACAGTGAAACATCATGCAGCCATATAAAGGAATGAGAAGGAACTCTGTGTACTATAACTGAAAGATTTCCAAGATAAAGTGAAAAAAAAAAAAAACAAGGTGCAGAATAGTGTGAGTATAATTTGCTATATTTTATATAAAAAGAGAGGAGTAGCATTCTATATTTGCTTAGAGATTCACACTGGGAAGGAAAATAAAAATGTAACTTATCTATTGGGTGTTGGGGTGGGGAGTACTGAGCAGAGTTGAGGATGAGGACAGGGACTGGAGGGAAACTTTCTACTTCGTACTCGGCTTGAGTTTGTTCCCCCAGAAGCTGACCCTGAGGTGATGATTTTCATCCAAGTAGCTTTCTAGGAGATGTTCCCAGGAAGCATAACTTGGAGAGCAGACAGGAGAAGGAAGCAGTAGATTATGAATGGTTGAACAGGTTACCACAAGAGCAACTGGAGCTCCACCCATTGCGGCAACCTCTGGCAGACCATGTGAACTGCCCTTCAGGGTCACCCAGCAATGAGAGAGGAACCCTCGTGGATTGGTGACTGGGAGTGGGGGCTGAACGTCAGCTGCTCTTAAATCACAGGCACGGTGTGGTAAACTCGGTGCCCACAGTATACATCAGAGTACCTTCGGATTCATTCCAATTTTTAAACCAAGAGAAGGTATTCTATTAAAAAATTTTTTTTGTTATTTTAAATTAAAGAAATAGAGGTGCCTGGGTTGCCAGTCAGTTAAGCATCTGCCTTCAGCTCAGGTCATGATCACAGGGTCCAGGGATCGAGCCCCACATCGGGCTCCCCACTGAGCAGGGGGTCTGCTTGCCCCTCTGCCCTTCCCCCTGCTCCTGCTCGCTCTCTCAAATAAATAAATAAAATCTTTAAAACTAAATTAATTTATAAAATGTTATAAAGAAAAATTTAAAAACCACCTACCATGAAATATTAGCGATGCTGACATAGAGAAAGGGGTTAGATTTAATTTTGGTCAGTTCCAAAACACAAAACTGGAAGCAAAGTTTCTTATTGCAGGATAGCAGCTATCAGCTAAATTAGGAAGCACTTGCCAATAATTAGATCTGCCGCCTTATAAGGTCTTGATAATTAACTATCATTGGACCCACTCAGAGAATAGAGCTCACTCAAGGATTTGTTTTAAACTAACACTTATTGGGTATTAAACCCAAGAAATAAAGTAGATAATCCCCAAAAGTGGGTGCCAAAGATGGAGTTGTTTATTATGCTAAACAACCCTTTACAAGAATTTCTAGTTAATTATGTCAGTGAAACATCTTTATGAAATGGTGAATGCTAGGGAAGTATTTTCCACAGAGTGGGGAATCCCAAAGCAGCCAGTAGGTGTTTGGATGTCCCCGGTGATTCTCTGCAGCCTGGCTGGTTCACTGATCAGCATCAGCTGGCGTCTTGTCAGAAATGCAGAATCTCAGGCCCTACCCCAAATGTATTGGATCAGAATCTGCACATGAGCAAGATATCCAGGTGATTGTGGACGCAGAGTTAAGTTCGGAAAGCAAGTTTCCCAGGGTTTAGGTTCCGCAGCTACACAGTATAACTTGTCTTACCTCTAATGGAAAATATATTGGCCTCTGCTGAAACACATACAATTTTAATTCAGCTAAACATTTTAATGTACAAATCAAATTCCCCACGATGACCATCATACCTGATGATTATATGCACCCTTAAAAATATCATCTCAAGTATACTGTACTGATGTGGTAGGAGTAGATCATTCAGGACTGAAGGATTTTTATTTTCTCCAATTTTAGCATGTCATGTTCTGACGTGGGTATAGTTCCCATATGTCCTGAGGGCCAACTAGGTGACCCATTAAAATCCTACAGTTAGGTAGTTTGCGTCAGTTCATTATCAACTTCAGTCGCAATTGTGAGACATTCTATTATGATCTGAAACAATGGCACCTGAAAACATGAATAATACATAGCACTAACAGTACTTTTGGAACCATTATGGTGTAGGATATTGTATCAATCCATAATTTGAAGATGGAGCTAAATGGATCTTTCATCTAAAAGACCTGCTGTGATATGTCAATTTACACCTGATGTTAATAAGAATATACTATCACTTAAAATCCATATTAAAATATTTTATATAAGATGTACTTGCATTAATAGATATCTGTCATTTGTTACTAAATACAGCTATTAAAAGAACCTCTTATGTGCTTTCAAAATTTGTTTTTAAGACCTTGACATTAGATTGAATAAAAAGTATTATGGAACCAATCCTTCATTATGAAAGTGGACATAATGGATGAAATACCGTGTGTTGCTTACTTCGTTTGTGCCGGGTCAAACTGAAATTCTCATCAGCGTTTGACACTGCTTACATGGCCACATAATAAATGAACAAGAACCTAAATATGGACATTAAATATGTCCACAGTATCTTTCACATTTCTTCTTTGAACATTATAGTCTTTCGTTTTGAACCTCTCCTATAATAGGGGCGTAAAATAAGGTAGCTCGCTCAATTATGAATCATTCTGGATTATAAATTCATGTATCATTAACCATGAATTCAACAAGTACGCAGTGATCTGTTTGATCTGAAATTGCATCAGAGTCTGAAGTAGTACTTTAGGAGGATTAAATTAATAAAATAAATTGAATAAATGTTCAATGTAAGTGAAATATGGCACCTTCACCTAAGGGTAAATAAATAAATCCACTGTTTACATTGTTCCCCTTTGACTTCATTTTCTCCATCATCTTCTTGCTGACACTAACTGTTCCTCCATTTGATGGAATCAATATTTTAAATATGAATCAAAATGCAAAGTAGGGGGGCTTAGGCACACATAAGTTTGCAATAATTTTTTTCTAATGGCTTAGAGGCATTTGTCTTAGTTTGAAAGGCTTTTGACTAGGTGGTGAGAGAGTTACAGTACTTTTCATTTTTATTCAAGTTGCTTTTCGTCTTCAAACATATTCCCTTTATCATTATATCGAAATAAAAGATGCTAAGAAAAAAACTGAACGGAAAAAAAAAAACACCACCCTTTATCATCATCATCATTTTATAGAATGAATATGGAACATGATTACTATGCTACCTCGCTATTATAATTAATGAAATGTAGTTTAATTTCCAAGAAGTTTATATTATTCAATATCCCTCATGCCTGTTATTGTCTCTCGCCTGGGGTATTCACCTGTGGTAAGCCTGGAAAAAGGTCAACTTTACCAAGGGATTTTTAA
Organism: Neomonachus schauinslandi; assembly: GCF_002201575.2. Taxonomy (NCBI): domain Eukaryota; kingdom Metazoa; phylum Chordata; class Mammalia; order Carnivora; family Phocidae; genus Neomonachus; species Neomonachus schauinslandi. Next base: position 177,495,764 of record NC_058403.1, on the reverse strand, counting down.
GGAACCGCTTTAAATGACTAGGGAGCACTTTGGGGAACAAGTCAGACTTGCAAGTGCATACTGAAGTTTAATTTATCAGTTTTCCTGTTAATTTCTTAACTATTTCCTTGTGCGGTAAGGTGTTTCCCTAAATGTAAGCGGACGATTAATATTGCATTAGCATGTGCACCAAAGTCTCAAGTCCTGAGACAATTCTTTACTCAAAATTGTCTAGAGCCTGAGTTACTATGAAGATAAATGGGTGAAACTTTGCTAACCAGAAATAAGTTACTTTCTGTTATCTGCAGGATTTACATTCTAAATAATCCTAACAGACCACAAGCTGGTTTCCACCAACATAATCAAGTTGAATGACGTTCCTTCTCCCACTGACCACTTCGTTCCAGAGCTTTTATAGCCTGGGATGGGGTATGTTTGGATCGCTTCATTTAGAAAATGCATTGTTTAAATTAGAGGCTCGGAGGAAAAGAAGTAGTGTATGAGAACTGCAGAATCAACTGTTGCCCAAGAAACTTGTATATCTCCAAGAGAAGATAAGACCAAAGTCTCCAGCTTGGGCAGGTTTCACCTGTTTTGTGCGTCCTCGTTTGATCCCGTGGCTTCTTCCTGTCTCAGCTTTTCCATCACAGACTTTGCCTCATGTGCCGGTCTTTATCCTCAGTTGGCATCCATAGCACCTTTGAATGTCTTCCTGTTTTGTCATTCAGCAGATGGACTCCATGCTTTGCATCCCGCTCCTGCCCCTCCCAGGCCTTCCCCTCCATCACTAACACACTCTGCCATTACTTTCAAGCACACAATGTCACCGTCTTCATGCTCTCCCTTGCGCTCTCCCAGCTGATGTCTGACATCCTTCATTTTGCGACATCTGAGCAGAACCACAAGATGACAACGTTAGGATCATAATACGAATTAGTTATGCCCTCACCATTTCCCGTTCTCATTAAATCATTGTCAGGACAATGGATTCATGTGGTACCATTTCCTGTTCTCATTACAATTTTTGTCACAAGAATGAGGTATCAGAATTGCAATGCTTCACGTAGTCTTTGAAAAATAATAGTTAACTCTGCTGCTTTGACCTTTTTTTTTTTTTTTTTTTCCTGCTCTGCATTTGGCTCAGCCCTGCCCTTCTCTTCCCCTGCCTATTTGTGGCTTTGGCAATTAGCAGATGAAGATGAAAGAATCTGGAACAGGGCAAAAGTTAAGAAATCACAACGATGGGATTATGTTCACACTTTGCCTTTCTCTTCTCAGTGACAAAACCAAACCCAAAACCGCAGCCTGCGTTCCACAAGAGTTACGGAACACACACGTGGTCGTTTCTTTGGAAAAAAAACGGTTTATTAATATTTTTTTTCCATGAGCATTTTTACTGTTGTTCAACTTCTATAACAAATGCAGCACTTGACCTTAACAGAAAGCAGAGACCTATCGTTCATAGTTCCATTGTTGTTGTGGTTTTTTTTTAATGATTTCAAATTTGTTACTCTGAGCGGAGAAAAACATTCTTACTATTCAGATATACAATTTGAATATATTACTTGATTTCCCCTCCCTGCTGATCCTAGCTGCCTTTACCAAGGTTTGGTTTACAATGGAGGGCTTTGTTCTTCCAAGACAGTTCCACGTTCTGTTTGGGTTCAGGTAGAAGTCTTACAAACACTAAGTAATGATTTGTTAACTAAACGTTCCTGAAGCTGTCTGTCAGCTCTCCCAGCGGCATAATAGTGGCTTCACCTGTCTGCAGTCACTTCAGGGCGCTCTAATTAAATGCAAACTATCAGAAGCCCCAGAGCAGAGCAGGGAATGTGGAGATGCTGTAGAAAATGCCTCTTCTTCCCTTTGGTGAGATGCTATGACAGTTTTTTTGTTTGGGTTGGAGAGTGTTTATTACAAGATGTGAGAAAACCAGAGATCATTTCATTGTTAGCAGATCAGTGACCCTATTTGTAGAAAATGTTTTCACTTGTAATGTGCTTAAAGCGAAATTTCAGTTTGCCTTGGATTCAGGAAAGAAAATTGAGTTCGACTTGATCTGTATTTTTGAACGTGTGCCCCCCCCACCCCCCAGTCTGCCACATTTTCTGTATTGTTTTCATGTGCTGCTTGTTTTCCATAATTCTTTCAGGATTATGTATTTAATTTCTCCAACTTGCTGCCCAGCACAGTGCCTGAAATAGAATAAGCACGCGATAAACCTTTGCAGGTGGAAGGGAGAAGGGTGGGGGACAGAAATTCAGTGGGACAAGTTAGAAATGGCATAATAAAAACTTGAAGGTGAAAGGGTTTTCAGATAGCACTTGTGTTGGGTCATGGTAAATACATTTTGTCTTATTTAAGTAGTTTCTTTCTGTTCCTATTTGATTTAGAGTTTTCATTAGAAATGGCTACTGAATTTTATCAAAGAGCTTTGCACAGTCCATGAATATTATCATACATTCCTTTTTCCTTTAATTCATTGAGGGACTATGTGATAGACTTTACTGAGACTAAGTCACTCGCTTGATCACCTGTGTTAGTTTTGGATACACTGTTGGATTTTATTTCTTACCTTTTATTTAGAAGTTTGCATCTTTCTTTAAAAGCTAGTTAATATTGTAGTTTTGCTCTGTTTCTTTTGTGTCTTCTTCTCCACGTTTTGGTTTTAACACAAAATTGTCTTTATAAAATGACTTGGGGGGAATGTCCATATTTTTTTGCGGCTTGAATTAGTTTAACAGTATGTGTCCTTGAAAGACAGATAAGACTCAGCTTTGAGAACATCTGGACCTGGGCATTTCTTTCACAGCACATTTCTAACCACCTTCTCATGTCTTCTGGGGTAAAGGGTCTATTCAGATTATCCTTTTTATTTGGGGGTAACTTTGTTCATTTGTGTCTTGCCAGGTAATCACCCATTTTTTCCCCTAAGATTTCTAATTGGCTGTCATGGAGTTTCAGGCAGTCGTGCCTTCAGATTCGTTCAATTTCTCCCCAATCTACAGTTATATGTTCCACTTCTCATTCCTAGTCATGTCTATTTTTTATATATACTTTTGCTCTGATGGTAATTGTAAGAAGGTCGTCTATTTTACCTGCCATTTCCAAGAACCAGCTTTCAGATTTACGTATCCATTCTACTTAATATTCCATTTTTTTATTTCCTTAATTTTAAGTGTATCTCTGTTTTTTTTCCATCTCACTCTTACTGTTTCTTAAGATGCTACATAACTACTTTTTATCTGTTTTCTTTACTAATGAAGGCATTTGAGGCCATAAGTAGTGCTAATAGAAGAGCTTTCATTAAACCACTGTGTTTGTGATGAACTATTCTGTGTCAGTATTTTCTAGAATGCATTTTTCATATTCCAGAATTATCTTGGATAATAATTTTTAGTTTTTAAATATAACATTATTTTGATCATCTTTTGTCTATATCTAATTGCATTGGGTACATGAATTAGATTATGATTTTTTTTTAAAGTAGCCTGAAAAATAGAGTTCTGCTTCTAAAAAATGTATTAAGTATTTTTAATGGTTAGTTTTTAAACATAGTCTGTGGACACAGAAAATACAAATATTCTCTATGTGAAGGATAAAAATACCTCTGTATATTTATTAAGTAAGTTTATTAATCAGTTCCATGTCTTATTTTTTATTTAATATATCTGTTTAATTCTTTGAGGGCTATTGAAAACACCCACTATAATTCTCTTTTTTTTTATTAAGTTCTTTGTGCATAACAAATGGTTTTTGATTTAAATATTAGTTAGCTTGTCTGGAAATGCAGATGTATTAGTTATATCTATGTTATAAATTATGTCTCATTACATTTCATAATGTCCCTTTATCTTATTTTATTTTCAGTATAGTTAACATAGAGTGTAATATTAGTTTCTGGTGTACAATGTAGTGATTCATCACTCCCATACAACACCTGGTGCTCATCACAGCAAGTGCACTCCTTAATCCACATCACTTGTTTAATTCATCCCCCCCCAAGCCCCCCTCCCTTCTGGTAACCATCAGTTCTCTATAGTTAAGAGTCTGATTCTAGGTTTCTCTCTCTCTCTGTCTCTTTTTCCTTAGCTCTCATATCATCCCTCTTTATCCAGCTTACTGCTATATTCTTTAATTTCACTTTGTCTGCTAGTAGTATTATTACTCCTATTTTCATTTTCTTTTTATTTATATTCACTGGTATTCCTTGCACATCCTTTACTTTTTTTTAATATCTTTTTTTATTATTATTATGTTATATTAATCACCATACATTACATCATTAGTTTTTGATGTAGTGTTCCATGATTCATTGTTTGCATATAACACCCAGTGCTCCATGCAGAATGTGCCCTCTTTAATACCCATCACCAGGCTAACCCATCCCCCCACCTCCCTCCCCTCTAGAACCCTCAGTTTGTTTCTCAAAGTCCATAGTCTCTCATGGTTCATCTCCCTCTCCGATTTCCCCCCTTCATTCTTCCCATCCTGCTATTTTCTTCTTCTCCTTTTTTTTAACATATAATGTATTATTTGTTTCAGAGGTACAGGTCTGTGATTCAACAGTCTTACACAATTCACCGCACTCACCATAGCACATACCCTCCCCAATAACTATCACTCAGCTACCCCATCCATCCCACCCCCCACCACTCCAGCAACCCTCAGTTCGTTTCCTGAGATTAAGAATTCCTCATATCAGTGAGGTCATATGATACATGTCTTTCTCTGATTGACTTAATACCCTCCAGTTCCATCCATGTCATTGCAAATGGCAAGATTTCATTCCTTTTGATGGCTGCATAATATTCCATTGTAAATATATATACCACATCTTTATCCATTCATCTGTCGATGGACATCTTGACTCTTTCCACAGTCTGGCTATTGTGGACATTGCTGCTATAAACATTGGGGTGCATGTACCCCTTTTGATCCCTACTTTTGTATCTTTGGGGTAAATACCCAGTAGTGCAATTGCTGGGTTGTATGGTAGCTCTATTTTCAACTTTTTGAGGAACCTCCATACTGTTTTCCAGAGTGGCTGCACCAGCTTGCATTCCCACCAACAGTGTAGGAGGGTTCCCCTTTCTCCACATCCCCGCCAATATCTGTCGTTTCCTGACTTGTTAATTTTAGCCATTCTGACTGGTGTGAGGCGGTATCTCATTGAGGTTTTGATTTGGATTTCCCTGATGCCGAGTGATGTTGAGCACTTTTTCATGTGTCTGTTGGCCATTTGGATGTCTTCTTTGGAAAAATGTCTGTTCATGTCTTTTGCCCATTTCTTGATTGGATCATAAGCTCTGTTACAAAGCTGTAATCATCAAGACAGTATGGTACTGGCACAAAAACAGACACATAGATCAATGGAAGAGAAGAGAGAGCCCAGAAATGGACCCTCAACTCCATGGTCAACTAATCTTCCACAAAGCAGGAAAGAATTTCCAATGGAAAAAGACAGTCTCTTCAACAAATGGTGTTGGGAAAATTGGACAGCCACATGCAGAAGAATGAAACTGGACCATTTCCTTACACCACACACAAAAACAGACTCCAAATGGTTGAAAGACCTCAATGTGAGACAGGAGTCCATCAAAATCCTATAGGAGAACACAGGCAGCCACCTCTCCGCCTCAGCTGCAGCAACTTCTTCCTAGAAACATCACCAAAGGCAAGGGAAGCAAGGGCAAAAATGAACTATTGTGATTTCATCAAGATAAAAAGCTTTTGCACAGCAAAAGAAACAGTCAACAAAACCAAAAGACAACCGACAGAATGGGAGAAGATATTTGCAAATGACATATCAGATAAAGGGCTAGTATCCAAAATCTGTAAAGAACCTCTTAAACTCAACACCCAAAGAACAAATGATCCATCCTTTACTTTTTAACATTTTCTCTCTTAAATAAGAAAGAGGATCCAACTAGTGCTGTTTTAAGCCAGTATCATAAACTCTGCCCTTTAGCAGGGGAGTTCAATCACTCAAATTTAACTTAATGACTACTATATTTAATTTTTTACCTCCAAAATTAAGCATTAATTAAAGTGTATTGGTAATAACGGAAGTTCAATCAGGGTAGTTTTTGGGTTTAGCAGCATACCCACTCATTCAGGGTCCTCACTGAGCTCCACTAACATTGTTCTTTATAGAACCAAATCAACATAGAGCTGATACTAACTAGACTGTTCTTCTTATTAACCATTACTTACATTATTATTCCCAGAATTGATTGAATTCTTGTTTCCGGCAACGCTTTACGCACATTACATACCTACAATACTCTGTGAGGTTGGCATTATTATTTCCCCAATTTCATAGATGAAGAAATCGAGCACTGAGAATTTTCATGATTTGCTGTGCGATACACAGTTAGTAGAGCATAAAACAAAGTTTGGAACCCAGAGACTAGGTTTTAATGAGAATTGATTCATTATATGAATTTTCATTTTTCACGTTCCCACCATTGAGGTCCTATCTTGAAGGAAACACGGTCATTATATGAAAATATTCCCTAGGAACTGACCAAATAACAAAACTTCCTCTAAACATTCCTCCTCAAGGAACGCTGAGATCTGTTCTTGCCTGGGGGGCATCTGAGTCAGTGGGACAACTGGTATTCTTTAATTGTTCACAACAGAAACCAACCCTGGCTAACTTGTTTTAACACTTAATCAAAGGATTTTATCAGGTAGCTCGTAGAAGGAACTAAAGTTTAGAGGACAAGACAGGTACAAGGAGGATTTTTCTTTGCTTGTTTGCTTTTGTGCCCGTTATGAGATAGCCATGATAAAAGCCAAGCATACAGTGGTAACTAATTTATTGTTCCTGTCCCTGAGGAAGGTAATTCTATTTGAAAAAAATTGTTGGAGAGTTCCAAGTAATCAGAATACAGTGATCAGTTTTAGAATCTGACCACAACAATAGCAGCAACAGCCTAATTTATGGAATACGTGGATTGCACCAGGCACTATTCCAAGGACTTTAGCTCACTGAGTTTCTCAACACCCTATTAATCATTCCCATTTTATAGAAGAGAACGCTGAGACTCAGGGAGTAGGATTCATACCCAGACAGTCTGGCTTTTGTTTGTGTTTTGAATATCTCTTATATATTAGGAAAAGAAAGCTTGTTAGATAAATGTGTGGATAAAGAGATGCTGCAATAATGACTCCTATTCCTTACCATTATCATCTCTGGATTTTTATCACAATCCAGTGTGTGTATAATATATTTCTGGTCTGCCCATCATTCCTTTCTTGGGATGATAACCTAGTATGACAAGATTTCTTCCCCTTAAGGTTTATGTCTTTTCAGCACCTCCAGCCACTTCACTGGTCCAGAACAAAGGTGGTCCAGTTGGTCAGAATTTGAATTCTTCTTTGTTCTACAGATAGACATTAAGTTTTAAAGAAAAAATAACTCAGGGAAGAATATTCCCAACATATTTACAGAAAGCTAATTATAAAATACTGTACACATTTCCATTTAAACTCATGCTTTATTTTTTTTTAAATTTATTTCTTTATTTGAGAGAGAGAGCGATCATGCAAGTAGGGTGAGGAGCTGTGGGAGAGGGACAGTCAGCCTCTGCGCTCAGTGCAGAGCCCAGTGTTAGGCTCCGTCCCACACCCCTAAGATCATGACCAGAACTGAAATCAAGAGTCAGACACTTAACCAACTGAGCCACCTATGCGCCCCAACTCATGCTTTATATAAACATATAGACACACAAACATATACCTATATGGACACACACACATTTTAGAAGGTGCACAAAATTCTTAATACTGTGTATCTCTGAAAGTAGGTTTCAAATGGTTATTTTTATTTCTTCTTATATTTCTATGTACATTTTCTCCTATGAAAAGGTTTTGCTTTATTAGTTAAAAGAAAATGATTTATTTTTTGAAAAAAATGCCTTTTTAAATAATTATTTTTAAAATTATATACCACTTTTACAAAGTAAAAGTAGCAAAATAAAGCTTCTTTTTTTTTAAAAGATTTTATTTATTTATTTGAGACAGAGAGAATGAGAGAGAGCGAGCACATGAGAGGGGGGAGGGTCAGAGGGAGAAGCAGACTCCCTGCCAAGCAGGGAGCCCGATGCGGGACTCGATCCAGGGACTCCAGGATCATGACCTGAGCCGAAGGCAGTCGCTTAACCAACTGAGCCACCCAGGGGCCCCAAAATAAAGCTTCTTAGACCCGTACGAATGCAAAGCCCTCTGTTCTCCGATTACCATGTAACATCTGCCAGTTTTGCAATTGGCATTAACTGTCTGGGCTGAGCTATATAGCAAAGGCTCAGAAAAATATTGCTTTTATACATCTCTCCTCTTCCTCAACAGTGAATTGTTTTTCGCATTTAGTTCCTGAACTTCTCTTTTCTCCCGTTAGTGCCCTCCCTCCTGTCTTCCACCGAGCACGTTTCTGTTGGGCCAGGGGTACCTACGTTGCATCCCTTCATATAACTACCTTCTCTCTTACTGGATAAATGGGGACAATATGGTTCATCTCCAAAAACTTTCCCTGAGAGTCTTACTCTACCCATCTATTTAAATACATGAGTTCACAAGGAAAATTCAGTGTTAAATTCAATGCTGAAGCAATTACATGAGATTTACCACTGTCTTTTAAATTAAAGATTTCCATACTTGCTCTTGCTAAAATAAAACTATCATTTTCATTTTTCAAAAATAAATACAGACCAAGAGAGAACGGCAGTAATATTTGTGAGCGGTTATATTAGAACCACATTTCTACTTTTGGAAATCAATATATTGTTGCGGCACCCTAAATTTCCACTGACATTCAAATAAGCTGCCTGAAATTACTAATATTATGGTAAGGGAATCTTTCTGTTGAAAACATGTGCCCATAAGAGTTCTAAATTCAGTGTAGTATGATGACTTGGCAGGACAGAGCTGTTGCTTGAAATATAATAACAAGGAAGAAAACCAGGAGAAAGATGCCTCCATTAAATTTTCCAGCTAGTCCGTATGTTCTCAGTATTAAAATGGACTCAATATTTTCATCTGTTTTCCACACACAAACCTTGTGACTAACCACCTCAGCTACGTCTAAATAACTTCAATTCCAACATTAAAATTGAATACATGTCATTTCCCCTTCAAATATATCTAGCCTCTCAACTTGATCTTGAAAGCTGTTTGAGGCTTTCATAGCTTTTACATCTGATTTGAGAATCTGACACACAATTCAAATCTTAGTACTTGAAAGTTCTAGCAAGTGAAAAAGATCGGAAGTCCTTGGAAATTATTTCAAAAGTTCCTTTTCTTTTATGTCCAAAGACATGGTTGACATCTGAAGAATAAAATTAGAGGGACAATAAACCCAGTTCTCTCGTTTAGGTTCCTGGTAAGGCAGAGATATGTCCTAGAAATGCCTCAGGTAGAGGTACCCTCCTAAAGAAAGTTGAATTCTCTCGTGTCTGAGTAAGGTTAGAAGGGGCACCATGATCATTTCTGCAGCAAGGAGAATCACACCAAGCAAATAATTTATCAAAATTAGTGACTGTAGAACAGGGTTTAAGAACATGGACTCTGAAGTCAGAAGAATCTGATTTCAAACCTGGACTCTGGCCATTGGATGAGTCACTTAAAATCTTTATGCCATAAGGTTTAATAGTTACTGCCCCATAAAGTTCTATGAATTCAATGAAATAAACTACATGGAGGGTTTATCAAAATGCTGCTCTATAACAATTTGCAGCCATTACTATTACTACTGGCATTATTGCGAACAGAAAGAAGTTTTCACATTTGATATGTTCATAAGGGAGTTCTCGAATTTGCATATGCAAATGTGGGATCGTTATTGACAAATGTGTTTAAATAATTCTCCAAGTCTTGTTTTAATTGGTTTTCTGTAAGACTTCCAATTCTAGACTTGGCTTTAAAATAGTTCCATTTCCCTTGACCATGGCTCAGCTTTGATGCTGCTCTTTTCTTTCCTAAGGAATTAATTGCTTCTTTGGGTGTGGGGAGAGAGGAGTTGGGTCAGTGCATAAGGACTAGTCTCCGAATTGAAATTGTCAATGAGCCTTTATAAAGAGCTCATCTACAAATTCACACTACTGCCTGTGGATTTTGATGTGTGCCCTCGCTTTCTTCTCAAGCTCACTTCCTGCTGAGAAGGCAAACTATGGACCTGCCCTGTTGTTACCCAAATAGAATTGTTTGGAGGAGGCAGGTCGGCCATAGAATGGGAAATAAATAGGAAGATTCTTTAAAAATTAAATTGGAAATCTGTCCCCCTACAACAATGTTGTCATCATCCAGACTTCTGTGGTTATGTTTTATTTTTATTTTTGCAATATTTATCAAGCATTTACTGTGCTCATCAGAATGCTTTTCATGGTCAGCACATTGAATCTTTGTAACTCTCTAGGGGTAGATGTGAACTGTCATGCCATTTTGCTAATGAAAACACTGAGGCATGGAGTAGTTAAGTCACTTGCCCAAAGTGATATGAGCAGTAATCACAGAGCTGGGATGTGAGCTGAGGCAGTCCGGCCCCATGTCTGTGCTCTTAACCATGACACTGCCTTCTGCTACACGTAGCTGTAGTTATAGTTTTGCAAATAAGTGAGTTATAAGTAGAGAAATTTAATAAATTTCCAGCATATAATAGATAGTTATGTTCCTTCCTTTTGATTTATAAAAACGAGAAAGAAAAAAATGACTTGTCTCTTATGATATCGTTTGAAATCTGGCAATACTTTTAATTGGTGACTTTGCCTATGAAAGTGCTCTGGAGAAAAGGGAACCTTCTGTTACTCCGTAATTGCTATTTTCCCAGCAATAGGAGATAAGGACAATGAGGTTTGGAAAAGAAAATGCTGATTTGGGGAAATGAATGGTCTATGTTTTCCTCCTTACGTTGACTTCCTCTTTAAAAAAAAAAAAGTCTCTATCCCAAAGTTTTTTTTTATTGTTAGTCTACAAATAGGAATTGACTCTTCTCAAGAATTTGAAAGGAAGGAAAAATTATTTTCTCAGATTTATATGATGCTAGATAAAATGTCTCTTATCCCATGCCTGAAATGTTTTGAAACCTGATGACAGTAAAAAAGAATTCATTTAGATTCAATTGGGTATTAAATGATAAATTTTCTATTTGCATAAGTTTGGCTTTAACTTCATATTTAACATGTCAGTTTTCAATGTAATTAATCCATCTGTTTGTGCTTGTAGAGTCCTTTTCAAAAGAGCATTTCAGAATAGAACATACTTATCTGAATTCAGAGTATAAAATAAAGCTCACCGGAATGAGCATTTTAAGTTTCATGGAAAGTGCTATGTGGTAATCTGTGTCTTTTCGGACACATTAAATAGACCCCAGAATAATATTCTCAGATAAAAACAGCAGTTTTATTAATCAGTGTAACTGAGTACAAATTGAATTCCATTCTTCCCTCCATATTTTATAAAAACAGAATGGTATTTGGGAAAACAAGGGGTATGTTAAATAGTTCAAAGAGTTCCATGACTTGCCCATATATAGTGAGACTGTTGCATTTTGCTCCTTGGTGAATGCACACATGTATTTGTGCAAAATACTGAGCTAAGAATACAGGCAGTCCTTGCTTCAGGGAGGACGCATGCGTGAGTTTCAATGAACACAATGCCCTGCAAAACGAGGAGTTGCCCATATTCAAGTATTTCTGTTGAATTTCTGTTTAACATAAATTCTATACAGTTTTTGGTCAGATAAGAAATTAATTGATATTTCTTTCCTTAAGTAGGGGACTAACATATAACCAGTTTTTACCCAAGCCTTTATCATATCTTGGAATATCTTGCTATAGTAATTTGATGATGAAAATTGAAGTTTTTCCCTGAAATCTCCTTTAATACTTACCTAAATTCCCATAGGCTGTGCATATGCATTAGGATATGAACCATGCAGATATCAATCATCTGGGTATTTAGCATTCTGGAGACAAGCAGTCTAGAGATAGGTTAAAGTTTTCATTTTTTGTTCATGTGATTTGGCCTTTTGTGCACAGTTAATAGGAAGAGGTTCAGGATTACATTTTGGAAGAAGTAGTCAAATAAATCATCTCAAGATATTTGTCATAAGTTTGTCTATTTATTGAGAGAGAGAAAGAACATGTACACATGGGTAGACTGTAGCGGGGGGGTGCAGAGGGAGGGGGAGAGGGAGAGAAAGAATCCTAAGCAGGCTCCATGCCCAATGTGGAGCCTGAATTGGGGTTTGATCTCATGACCCTGAGATCGTGACTTGAGCCAAAATCAAAAGTTGCACACTTAACTGACTGAACCACCCAGGTGCCCCGTCATAATTTTAAAAACATCCTGAATTATCCTTATTTGCTTGTCTGTTAAATTTCATTCACTTGTTTTTGTGTCCATGTTTATATTTGGTGATGAAGGTAAGCTTTAATAGCTATCTGACTTCACTGATTTTAATATTTCAAAGCTGCTTCTAGGCCTTAGTGGGTTTCACTCCGTTTCAACATCCTTCCATGGATCTTTCTGGCATACATAGAATGAAATAAACAAATCATGTTTGTCTTTTATCACAACACATTCCAGAAATAGGTTTGAGAAGCTGAATATTATAAAGCAGCTAGTACTTTCACCTAAGAACAATTTTATGATCGGTTAGGAACTCAACATCAAACACGCATTAAGGAGTAATAATATTTTGAAAAACATCACATGTAGAATCTCAGGAAATTAAAAATAATAAATATATTCCCTAAAATGTAGAATGTTATTCAGGTACTTGATATTATCTTGTTTTAGTGTCCTGAATGTTATGCATCTTCATTCAAATGTTCCATTTGTTCTTTATCTACTTTCTAACTATATTATTATATATTTAATATGTTTTGTTAGCCCAACTCACTGTATAAAGTTTTTTTTTAATTTTAATGTATTTTTTATAGTCTACACTTGATAATTCCCGTATTTGAATCTTTGCAGTTCTGTTGTGACTATCGCTTCCGCTCAAGTTCAGTAATGCTGTGTTTCCATATGTACTTGGTTGTTTTTTTTTTTTTTTTTTTTTTTAAAGATTTTATTTATTTACTTGAGAGAGAGAGAGCATGAGAGGGGGAAGGTCAGAGGGAGAAGCAGACTCCCTGCCAAGCAGGGAGCCTGATGCGGGACTCGATCCCGGGACTCCAGGATCATGACCTGAGCCGAAGGCAGTCGCTTAACCAACTGAGCCACCCAGGCGCCCTTACTTGGTTGTTTTTTAATGACCTGTTCATTTTGCTGTAAAGTAGTCTTTCCTAGATTTCCTTCTGTCACTACCAGTGTGAGACTGCTTTAAAATAGTTGAAGGAAGGTGGAAAAAATCCCAAATATTTAACAATGAATGAGGGGATAAACAAAATGTACTAAATCTTACAGTGGAAGATTATTCAGCCATTAAAGGAAATGAATACTTAGACCTGCTACAACACGGATGGACCTTGAAAACATGCTAAGTGAGAGAAATTGGACACAGAAGACCACATATTATATGATTCCATTCATATCAAATAGTCGGAATAGGCAAATGCAGAGAGAGAGACACATGAGTGATTGCTGGGGGTTTGAGAGGGGGAAGAATGGGAAGTGGTGGTTTAGAAGAGATAGGGTTTCCATTTGGAGTGATAGAAATGTTTTGGGACTAGATAGTGGTAAAGGTTACATAACATTGTGAATGTGCTTAATGCCATTGAACTGTACACTTTAAAATAATTATGGCAAACTTTTACATTCTCTGTGTTTTGCAACAACAATAACAGTAATAATAAAAACAGTTCAAGGCCTGAACATGATTGGGCAAGAAGTTTTTTGGACTACACGGGTGTTTTGAATATTTATCTTCAATATCTCTGCAAGGGCCAGCTTGTGGTTCTAATTTCTCAGAGATGTTTTATGTCCCTGCTTTGCTCAGCAGCAACACCACTTTCTGTAAGGTTTTGGGGTTTGGGTGGGATATAGCGAGTCTCCCTCTGATTTGTCCTTACCCAGAGGCTGCAGCCTTGCTGGATCCCAATGGTGCAGAGGGAAGCTTTCTTCTTAGACTTCCGACCATAGGTGGGCCCGGGGCCTTGACTTCTCTGGGTCTAGTGAAATCTCCCACATAAGAGTAAGTGCTCCTGGCTACCCAAGTACTCTGAGGTTCCCCTGCCTGTCTGGGTTCCCACTTCCGCTCAGATATTGTTGTGATAATTCCTTACTATCTAGTCAACAAGTCCATGTGTCTAAGGAAATGTTTTAAAATTTATTTCAGTATTTTTCAGTTACTTTCTGCGAGAGGCTGGGGCTGAATGATCCCACCCACCAGTATTTTTGGATGTCACAATGTACAAAAACTTTGTTCTGGCAAACTTCTCTTAATGCACTTTGACTGTCTCCAAATTGTGCTCTCCCTTTGTGCTTCCTCCTCTCGCTGGGGATTTCCTTTCAGTTCTTTCAGTTCAGTTTCCTGAGAACAGAATGTGACTGTCTTGGTTCACCTTTCAACCCAAGACCATGACCTCTCTCATGGGCACAGCCTGGGCTCAGACGGTGTCTGCTCGGTCAGCGAGCAGACTTTTCTTGCGAAAAAGAGCTCTGGAAGAACAGATAGCCTGATTCAATATGGTCAACATAAGTTCCAAAGCACTTAGCTAGGCTTTCTTTGATCTACTTCTGGATGCAGATGGTGCAGACATCTTTCCGGTCTTAGAGTTGGGGTTAACTAGGCTCAGAGAAGGTTCGTTAATTGTCCAACTTCACAACATGGGAAAGAGCGAACCAGCCATAAACTCTGTGTGCCTGTTTCTTGGAGCCCTTGTTCTCGAAGCAGGACTATGCCACTTCACAGCTGGATGGAGGTCCGGAAGAGTGAGTTGATGTTGACAACCAGCCAGGAAGAAAGGGGATGGTGTTTATTCAGGCAACATGGAGAAGTCCACTGTGCAAAAAAGAGGAGAGGAAAGAAAGCTGAGGATGTGAAGAGTTACTGAATTTTAGTCTTATTTGGCCAATTTCTCGAATTTCCCTTATACATTTAATTTTATTTGTATTAAATGTATAATGAACAAATAGGCATTTTTGTAATTTTAAGGCTTTCTTTCCATGCTCTCTGTAATCCAAGAACAACACACACACACACACACACACACATATATATATACACATAGTATTTCACATTTGATATATATATATGTCAGATCCTATATATTGGTAAATCTCTTTCAGTGTTTTATATCTGTGATAAACAGGCCTTTCAAAAAAATTTCATTTGCTCCTTTTGAGATAACATGGCTCCTCTGGGCAGGCCTAAGTGATGTTCACTTGAATGACATCTGCACGGTTTGGAGGGCACCAAATTTGCTCTCAGTTGATTCCAGGGAATTGCCAATAGGTATTGCTTGCCCAAATGAAGAGTGGGTGGCTGGATATTCACTGTATTTCTTAGTGTGTGGTCCCTTTGCCACACCTCTGAGCCCTTACTCCCTTCCCTCAGCATCTGTCTTCCCCACGCCCTATAACTGAGGAAATCTCATGTATTCGCAGGAGTGAGATGTGAACTTTTGTTTTGATTTGCTTACCTTCTCCTGAGTCTCTTAGCTATGCACATGGGTGTTTCCCATTGATCTGAGGATTAAGCTTTTAAAATCTCAAATCCAAAAATTATCCCCTTTGTTCATTCTGATTTTTTGGATGTGTGATCCCTTTCATAGCACAATAAAATGCAGATTGTTTACAAAACAAAAGGGAGAAGGTCAAAACAATGGAAGAAAATGACAGGGAAGATGGAGGAATAATACTCCTGAAGTAGTATTCAGACTAATAACGAGGAAAGAAAACTCAGTAAGCAAATTCATTAATTAGTTCTTTGTTTATTCTTCTATCAGTAGAGACATTTCTATGTTTATAGTCATTATTCTCTTCTAGTATGTGAATTGTACAAATACATTTCTACTTCCCATCAGCCTTTCACACATGCAGAAATGTTGAGCCGCATCCTCTGTGTCTCTGTGTGCTAACACCTATGAACAACAGTCAAGGTTTCTTTCCTTCATTGAAACTAACCAATTACCTTTCACAGTAGAAGCATAAAAAGAATCCAGCTTCTTGAACCCACTAACAGCCCTGTCTACTAAGGACATGTGGACGTACACACTGGACTGCTGAGCCTTTGTTAAAACTTATAAGCACCAGTGTAGGGACTGAAGGGACCTTATTCCTGTTCTCAAAGTGAAGCAGCAAGATTTCCAAACTCTAACTTTAATGCAGTAATTCCCCCTTATTCACAGTCTCACTATCTGGGATTTCAGTTCCCTGCAGTTGCCCGTGGTTCAGAAGCAGATGATTCTCCTTCTGACACATGGTCAGATGATGAGTAGGAGCCTGACACTACGTCACAACCCCTACGTCATTCACCTCACTGCATGTCCTCACATGGGCATCTCATTATCTTACATCATCACAAGAAGGGTGAGCATGGTACATTAAGGCATTTTGAGAGAGAGAGGAACTTTCCCATAACCTTTATTACAGTATATTATAATTGTTCTAGTTTATTTTTATTTATTTTTGTGAATCCCTTACTATGCCTGATTTATAAATTAAAATTTATCATAGCATATCTAGGGGTCGGTACTATCCATACTTTCAGGGATCCACCAGGGTCTTGGAACATACCCCCTACAGATAAGGAGGGGCTATGGTACTTGGAGTTCTGAAGAGATTAATGTGAGTACTGGTATGTCCAGACAGGTCATTGAAGAGGTGATTCTGGAGTTGTGGTAGAATAGGAAGGAAACAGCACGTTGAAAGACCTGTCCTAGGAAAGGGCTTCTAGCCTAGGATGCTTGGAGCCTGGTGTTTCCTTTACAGAGCTGAAGAGAGATAAGAGT